>NC_135234.1:180105388-180705388 GCF_051348905.1 Ranitomeya variabilis
CAGTACTTTGCTCTGCCCTCAACAGGGGTGTGTTCCAACTCTTGTAGGTGCGTTCCAACTCTTGATAATGGCCACTACACTGTGTATGTGGTTGTGCTGTTTCGGCTCTGCCAGAAATTAAAACTACTGGTAGGTGAGGCTTGCCGGATTTCGATAGATCCTCAATAATGAAGTAGTGGACAACTCCTTTAAGTGACCAAAACTGTTTTGGGTAAGCAAGGTGACATGCATCTCCTGTAAGGTGGCCACCAGCTCTTAGTCATGCACATCAGATCTTTAGTCACATGGCAATAGATATACCTGTAGAGAGCACTTGTCTCCCAATTTACCCTAAATGACATATATCGGCAGAATGGCAACTTAGCAGAGGGCACTGTTTTCCCCAGATGGAGATGTTGGCACAGATGCAACTTTCAATTGTGCACCCCTACCAAACTGATGTGTAGCATTCGTGGGGGAAAAGGCCGTAGAAGAATATCATCCACTCATCCACCAGCCTCTTCTGACTCGTATAAGAGAATTAGAAAAAAGCTACAATAGTTCCTCCTGGCACTACAGTAAGTCAGGCATGGGTTTGGAGGTGCACTAATATCACACCATTACCACTGAATGCAGGTATAAAAATATTATTAGAATTGCAAACTAGTAATTGTTGCCACTCTTGGTAAGTGGCGGTAAGGATGTTTTACATCAAGGTAACCTGACGTTTGCGGATATAGGGGTAATCTGCAGGTTAACAGCATTACATTGCTGTCTGGACACCTCCACTGGGCGAGAATGAGCTTTATTCCTCTGGGGAGGTGCTGACTTTGGCCCGGAGGCGTGCATGAATCGGCTCCAGTCCCTGCTCAGTACACAGAGAGTGGCCGCTGTACGCATGCTCTGGCACTATGATTGATGGTTTACTCTGTAGCAGATCTGTGTGCTTTTCCATTCCTTAGGCCTCCATTAATTCTGAGAACAGAGCCCCTTGTAAATGGGGCGGTGGTCGATCATGTGTATCTCTGCTCCATTCATTCCTAATAAGATTGTCGAAAAGCAGTTAAGCGCTGCGCTTGGTTGATAATGAATGGAGTTGAGATGCACATGATTTACCACTGCTCCATTGACAGGGGGTTCTTGGGGCTCCAGTGCTCCAGATAAATAGGGATACCAGTGGTCAGACCCCCCAGCGATCGGGAAGCTGTCCCCTTTCCTGTGGAGGTGTGAACATGGCATCCATGTCTCGCATATACTGTGGATTGGTGATCTGTGACCTCTGTACGCCTCTTCTGCCACTGTAGGTAGTGCCACCTGTAATGCACAGTAGAAGAGCTTTCAGCTGCTGGGATGCTCCTGTGAAATCTATTCTGACTCATGGATATGTAGAACGCAGTGGTGCCTGGATAGGCCTTTCTTTTGGGCGCTTCCGTATTGACCTGTACTCACGTTCATACCGATTTATCAGATAGCTTAACTCAGCCACGATCTCATGTAAGAAGACTCCAGGAAAAGAGGATTGCTTTAACCGAAATTCTTGTATTATGATGAAAGTAGCAGGTAAAAAGGAATATTCAACAGAGGACATGTAATAGGATGCATACAGATATGGGGATGATGACAAAATGGAGAATAAGGGCGTGAACAAACATACATCACAGGACTACAGTGAGAGAGTTGGGACAAAATAAAGGGAAAGGCAAACTTCTGCCTAGAAAGAAAGGATGGAACACAAACAATGCAAACATTAAATGATTTCTCAAGTCGTGGGACATGACACTCCCCGTCTGAAATCCTTGGATTTCACGATGTCCGTAATTTTTCGAAGTCGTTCGAACCTGAAAAAACAAGAGGAAGAAAACATGCATGCAATAATAAACATAAAAGATTTTTAAGTCCAACTCGTTGTTGTTGACCCGTAGATCACACCGAAAGATAAGTTCAAGTATATAAAACCCATCTTCAGATTGGGGAAGCCGCAAACATGCAAACTCTTCCACCAACCCAGAATCCAATGGGAATGTTAAGGGTTCAATCCAATGGAAAATGTCAACATTCAATAAACTGGGGGATGAGGAGGAATGCTCCCCGCCGTGAACAACGTCCAGGAGCATGTTCAGTTCATGTGATGTCCTCCTTTCGTAGAAGCAGCACGAGTTCAGTGACCGGGCGGAAGAAGGTTCGGGTAGAGCCCCCTTTTGTCACCTTAACTTCTACCTTACGAGTCTTTCCGTCCTCACCGGGTAGGACTTTGGTGATAAGTCCCATTGGCCAGTCATTACGATGAGCCTCTTTGTCCTTTAAGAGAACAAGGTCTCCTTCTTGGAGATTGGGACTGGGCGTCTGCCATTTGTGACGGTTTTGAAGCAAGTGTAAATATTCGGTCTTCCAGCGATGCCAAAACACATTAGCCAGGTGTTGTACTTGCCTCCACTGACGTCTGTAAATGTCCTTATTATCGAAGTTCGCAGGCGGAACTGTAGCAGCTCCAATCTTCTGTGTGAGAAGTGTGGCTGGAGAAACATCAGAACCCAAGTTGAGGTCCTTTAGGTTTGTGGCGTGGTCCTCAGATGGAAACGCGTTCATTACGTCTTGTACAACTTCAGCAATTTCTACTGCCAATACCGCAGCGCAAAGCTCGAGTCTGGGTACAGAGTGTGCAGGCTTTGGAGTTAACTTGGCTTTACCCAGGATGAAACCACAGTGTACCTTGTTAGCTCCTAAGGTCATCAGATAAGCTACTGCGGCTATGGCTTCTGTAGATGCGTCAGAGAAAATATGAACTTCTCTTCTGATTGCAGTCAAAGGTGATCTTGGAGAATAACAACGTGGGACTTGGAGTTGCTCTAAGAACTTCAGAGACTTCTTCCACGCCTCCCACCTTTGCTGTTTCTGAGTTGGGAGCGGGGTGTCCCAATCCGTGTTCTCGGCCGTAAGCTGTCTTAACAGTATCTTGCCTTGAATAGTGATGGGTGCTACAAACCCGAGAGGATCATAGATGCTATTTATGACAGATAGGACTCCTCGTTTGGTAAAGGGTTTGTCATAGGGTGACACTTGGAAAGTGAAGGTGTCCCGTTTGATATCCCACAGTAGACCAAGGCTGCGCTGTGTTGGAGGAACATCGGAACCCAAGTTGAGGTCCTTTAGGTTTGTGGCATGGTCCTCAGATGGAAACGCGTTCATTACCTCTTGACTGTTAGAGATAATCTTGTGGAGTCTGAGGTTTGATGTGGATAGCATTTCCTGTGTTCTGGAGAGTAGGTCAATTGCATCTTCGCTTGTGGGCAAGGACTTGAGCCCATCGTCCACGTAGAAGTTCTTCTCTACAAATTGCCGAGCATCGGAACCGTACTCTCTCTCACCTTCCTGGGCTGTCCGTCTCAGTCCATAGATCGCCACAGCAGGTGAGGGACTGTTGCCGAAGACATGGACCTTCATCCGGTAGTCTATGACCTGATTGTTGACGTTGTTGTCCTTGTGCCATAGGAACCTAAGATAGTTTCTGTTGTCTTCTTTCACAATGAAGCAATGAAACATCTGCTGAATGTCGGCCATTATGGCAACAGGTTCTTGTCTGAAGCGGATCAATACTCCAAGGAGGCTGTTGTTCAGGTTGGGCCCAGTTAGGAGCAGGTTATTGAGAGAGAGGCCTTCAAACTGAGCACTGGAGTCAAACACCACTCTGATCTGATTAGGCTTGCGAGGGTGATAGACACCAAAGGATGGAAGATACCAACATTCTTCTCCCTCCCTCAGTGGTGGCGCAGGTTCAGCATGATTTCTGTCAAAGATGTTCTGCATAAAGTCAATGAAATGCTTCTCCATCTCTGGTTTCCTCTTTAGGGTACGCTTTAAGGATGAGAACCTTGCAGTTGCTTGCTGCAGGTTGTTCGGCAACCTCACTCTTGGGAAACGAAAGGGTAAAGGAGCTACCCAACTGTTGGAGTCGTCTTGAACAAATTCTTTATCCATAACCTTTATAAATTCTTTATCTTCCCTTGTGGGTGCCAACTTGTTGTCATTACTTGTGGAATCGAACACTGATGACCCGAGGTTTTCTTCCCAGGACTGGAGTGTGTTCATGTTGTTGAAGGATTCCTGTTGCCACTTGGTGTTGCTCACTTTCTCTTTCACCCAGTAGTGATGTGGGCATGGTTGGAAATGGGTGCTGCGACCATTTGACAAAATGTGTGTCTTGTAAGAGGAGATGTTGTTAGGTCTCTTCATCTTGTGTATGCAAACATTGCCTATGATTACCCAGCCTAGATCTAAGCGTTGGGCAAATGGTGCATCGTGTGGTCCATTAATTTGCTGACGCACCTTGTGCAGCCGGAGGATGTCTCTGCCTAGCAGAATCAGGATATCTGCACTGTTGTTGAGGGCTGGTATCTTGTTTGCTATCCCCTTGAGATGTTGGTGATGAAGAGCAGCCTCTGGCGTTGGGATCTCTTCTCGATTGGATGGAATCTGGTTGCACTCGACCAGTGTAGGTAACGGTATCTCGACGGTGTTCTCGAGAGATGTCGCTGTAAGACCACTGGCCCTTCTCCCATAAACCTCTGTAACACCACTGCAGGTACCTAAGGTGTAAGGGTAGGCATTTCCCTTTAAGTTAAACATATCAAAGAGTTCTGACCTTGCAAGTGATCGGTTGCTCTGATCATCCAGAAGGACGTACACCTTCACGGCTTTCTCTGGGTGACCGTTGGGATATACGTTCACCAGGCAAATCTTCGCACAGGACTTGTCCCAGAGGTCTTCTCCGCAGACTTCTGTGCATGAAGTAGATATTGTGGTATGGCTTGCAGTTTGAGCTGCGTCCTCCCCGCCATGGCTCGTGGTGGGGGAAGGAGTAAGTGTAGAGTCAGGACGGAATGGGTGGAGTGCTTGTACGTGGTCCTCACTGTCACACTCCATGCACTTAATTGTAGTTTTACAGTCTTTAGCAAGGTGTTCAGTAGAAGCACAACATCTGTAGCATACCCCGAACCTCTTTAGAAGCTCCTTGCGTTCCTGGAGCGGTTTCTTCCTGAAGCCGATGCACTTTTTTAAGGGATGTGGCTTCTTGTGGATGGGACATTCACGATTTGGGTTCTCTATCTTTTCACCTTTGTTACTCTTGTCTGGGGCTGGTGTTGGTAAGGGAAGAATATCCGTCTTCTTCACTGACACTGGACCTCTGCGGTTTCTGTCGTTCGAGCGTGCGCTGATGTATTTAGAAGGAGGTGAAGCTGGGCCACTGGATTCTTGGTAAGAAAAGCTTGGGTCGTTCTTGCGCTCTGCCACGTCTTTTATAAACTCACAGAAGTAGGAGAATGGAGGAAATGACACTTGATGGTCTTTCTTGTATTTTGACCCTAGTGTAGTCCACCTTTCTTGCACGTTGTACGGTAGCTTGGAGATAATGGGATTTACTCCACGAGCAGTGTCCAGGTAGCTGAGGCCAGGTAGGTGGGTGTCTGCCTTGGCCAGCTGGAGCTCTAACAGCAAGTCACTGAGCTCTAGGAACTTTGAACTGTCCTTGCTTGATATCTTTGGAAAACTCTGTAATCGCTTGAACAGTGCGTCCTCTATGGCTTCTGGACTGCCAAAGTTTTTCTCTAGTCTTTCCCATGCAGCCATGAGACCAGCCGTTGGATTACTGATATGTACAGACCTGAGTCTCTTGACACGCTCGGTGGATTGTGGTCCTAGCCATCTGATTAGCAGGTCCAGCTCTTCGGCAGCAGTGATGCCGAGGTCACTAGTTACGGTTCTAAAGGCATTTTTCCAACCTCTGTAATTTTCAGGTTGGTCGTCAAACCTTGTGAGACCGGTTTTAGTAAGTTCGCGGCGAATCATGTACCTTGCGAAGTCGGACATGTCTGTTCTTTCTGACTTAGGATGCACGAATGTGGGCTGAGCGGTGTTGTACATAGGAGTGGAGACGTCTTGGACTTGAAACGTGGGTAAGTATGGAGTGGCATATGCATTTAGTCCAGCAACCGGTTTGGTGGGTATAGTCTCTGCTACATGCGGAGCTGGCACTGTGCGGTTGTCGAGAGTATAATGACCTGCCGGTATATTGGGTTGCGTGTAGATAATAGCCTGTGGAGTTTGATGAGATGCAGGGTCTTGGCGCATACTGGAATACGAAGGAAGTTCAAGTTTGGGAGCATTGTACTGACCTTGAGTGTAGGGTTCTGTAAGTTGATCGGCATCCTGGTGTCCTGGAGAAGCATGAACGCCATCAGAAGTGTTAGTGATGATCTGCGGTTCGCCATTTTGGCTTAGCACATAGTCTCTTGTGCGTTCAATAGGGTCCTCCGCCTCCACTTCACACAAACTGATGCTGTCTCTTTGACTCCCACTGATAGCTCGCTCCAGGATCCTTAACTCCGCCATGGCTGTTGCGTGCTCACATTCCTTCTCCAGAGCTTCCTTGCGTGCTGCATCCGCATCCATTTCTGCTCTCTTTTGTGCTGTGGCTGCATCCATTTCTGCCATTTCTGCTCTCTTTTGTGCTGTGGCTGCGTCCATTTCTGCTCTCCTTTGCGCAAAGGCTGCTTGTATCTTAGACGTTTCTGCCTTAGCACGTGCCCTTATAAGCTGCTGGCTGAGAGTGGAATATTTTGATGAACTTGACCTAGATGAGCGTTTTGAGTGCTTAGACGATTTGGATGAGCGAGATGATGCATCTGGTGTCCGTGCAATTTTAGCCTCTATCTTTGTCTTAATGTCGCGTACGGTGCAGTCCCTTTCAGAATTAAGTTGCTGGAAACTTTGCAATTCTTTTAAAGTCTCTGGCAAATTCAGTTTCTTCAGGAGAATAATGTATTGGTCAGTCTTCTCCATATACCTTTGGTATGCTGTGCATAATTGTTCTAGGACTCCCTCTAGTGGTAACTCATGAGAAGCAGGCCTTGATACAGTGTCTATGTGACTCAGCACTTTCTCCCACAGTGAAGACACATCACTATATACAACACATTTTTCAGTCTCTAAATTCTCCATGACTTTCCATGTAGGTTTAACTGTACGTTTTCCTCTTTCACTAGCTGGTGGATGGGGATCTGGGTCTCTGTCCTGTGTTTGTAAGTCTGGTAGGGACATTGTATTCCTTGCTTCAGACATGATTTGCTTGCAGGCAGGAAGAGTGGATGATGAGGGTTATACTTCTCACTGTTTATCTGCAGTGTGTGCTTCTATGCACGCTGGGGTCTGGCTGGGAACTGGGTTACTGTGTATCTGGGAAATGTCCTTTTCCACTGAGGTTCAGCACAGACCTTGAGTTACTGTCTCTGAAGGCAGGTTATTCCTTTTTACTGTTCTGACTCATGGATATGTAGAACGCAGTGGTGCCTGGATAGGCCTTTCTTTTGGGCGCTTCCGTATTGACCTGTACTCACGTTCATACCGATTTATCAGATAGCTTAACTCAGCCACGATCTCATGTAAGAAGACTCCAGGAAAAGAGGATTGCTTTAACCGAAATTCTTGTATTATGATGAAAGTAGCAGGTAAAAAGGAATATTCAACAGAGGACATGTAATAGGATGCATACAGATATGGGGATGATGACAAAATGGAGAATAAGGGCGTGAACAAACATACATCACAGGACTACAGTGAGAGAGTTGGGACAAAATAAAGGGAAAGGCAAACTTCTGCCTAGAAAGAAAGGATGGAACACAAACAATGCAAACATTAAATGATTTCTCAAGTCGTGGGACATGACAAAATCTGTTCTTTTCTTCTATCAGCAGGAATGTTCTATTCTGAGTCATGCTCTATTAATAGTGAGCCATTCTGATGTACCTGTGAGTGACTGACGGAAAGCACTGCGATCGGCTCTGTTCTCACCAGATTAATGTTTCCAGCACACTGTGCCGTACCATCTGGCCGCCTGCCAGTAAGAGGAAAACACATCACTCACACGTGGCCGGAGCGTACACCTACCCCTCTTATACAAGCTCTGGTGGGCCGATGGGTGGTCAGAGGTTGTAGAAGCGACGTCTGACCGTCTGTGCTTCCTTCACGCTGTGTAAAATTGATTTTAAAGGCGGTGTCTCAAGTACTTATTTAAATTACAAAGTGTTTGTAAAAATCCTCTCTGCTCTCAAGAACAGTCGGATTTTTAATTCCATAGTATACAGCTTGTTGCCTAGGTTACCAGCCACCCTGCGGTCTGAGTGGCAGGTTACCTGGGTAAGTAGCATGCGCTGCTAGCGGACTCCTTGCTTTACATCTGCTCTGTAGCAGTTCAGATTGCGTCATTCTCCCATGCCGCTTTGGAGGAAGCACAGTTTGGAGCTGCCATGCTGTCAGTCTTCAGGAGAGCACTAACCCTGGCAGAGCAAGAAACAGTGAGCTCCTGAAGAAAAGACATTGAAAAATAATTAATCATGGAGTAACATATCCGTAGCTAATGCTTGCCTGCTATTTTTGGGCATTGCTGGCTTCACTATAATCAATGACTGCAGCATGGCTAGTTGTATGTTAGGGGCCTGAGGTAGTCCTAGTAACCACAGTAGTTATCATTTATTTCCCATACTTAACTCTACAGTTCTTGTTAGTTTAAGTTTTCCAGAAAACTTTTTTGGTGAGTTTTTGAAGTTGCATATTTTCGCTGCACAAAAAAAAACATAGCTCCAGCAAAGTGGAGGGGATTAAGAGCAATGTCATGCCTACTGTACTTTTATTAAACTCGGCGTAAACTGGCCTGTGGTTCATGTTTGAAATCTGCTACGTACTGCTATGTATTGCCCCTGTGGCGGATTTTCACTATAGAATTGCAGTAGATGCAGAAAATCGAAAACACTAAAAATGTATGTAAAGCACACATGACTATATGGATAAAGTTTTGTCAAAGACAAATACCACTATAGTATAAAAAAAACAGCAGCTTTATTTTAAAACATGACATCCCAAAAAGAGATAAGCGCCTGTGTAAAAAAAAAAAAAAAAAAAGCTCTAAATAATGCAGTGAAATAAATGCAAGTAACCTAATTGGTGCATAAAATCTGTAACATCAAAAGATCACCAATGATATTTCATGGGATAGTAGTCTGAGTTCAAGATGGTGGTGATGGATGCAATATGTATGCTCCTGGACAGAAGCCGCCTAGTGGGTGCGGCCTCACTCTATATAAGTGTATAGAGCAAGGCCGCGACCACTGTCCGGCTTCTGCCCAGGAGTATGCATATTGAATATATCACTGCCATTCCTGGCTCAGAAACCAGAGAATCCTCGCAGCACACAGTGCACATGCACTGGGGGGATTCATAAGTCTGCAATCACACAGTGACCGCAGACTTATTCATTTAGACCGGACAACCCCTTTAAAGGAATGGGGTTAGGGAGAAATTGTCGTATCTGGCTGTTGAAACTCTGATGACATACAGCTGTGTTGAGAGAGACAGCGTGAATATAAGCTAAATGTACCTATGATCTTAGCTGAGCAGATAGTAATGTATAGACGAAGGAGGTTGCCCATTAGACAAACTACAAAGGGGTTGGACAATCCTTAAGGGTAGGTGCACACGGTCAGCAATTGGCAGTGCTTTGAATGCAGCACTTGTCCCCTCTGTCCAAAGCGCTGCCAGATATTGAACACAGGTGAATCCGCATGTGATCACTAACTGTATGGAATCACCGCATCCAATACATTGGTCTCTTGCAGAGACTAGCGCAAGATAAATAGATATGCTGCGCCACATGTCCGTCTCCGCAGGTGATCCACATGGGTCTCTAGACGTCAACACACTTCATGAAAAAGAGCATCACAAGATATTTTTAAGCTATAAATACAATCATAACGGTACTGTGATGATTATAGCCATGGACTTAAGACTGAGACCAGTCGCAAAATCAATAACAGACCACAAACACAACACGACTAACAAAGCTCCAGAATTGTTTGAATTAATACAATATATATTTTATTGAAGAAAACAGGTATAGATGGAAAACTGGAAAAAGGAGGGGGTACAACAACTAGCACATGCCAGAAATGGACGCTCTGCAGGACATACAATAATATGACAGGCAGGGAAGAAAAACGATATTAGATATATATATTGCACTGATACCACACGGCCTGACTTGGTGTAAGCCCAATACGGGAGAAAATAAATAGGTAAAAGACATAACATACTCAGGTGACACATTACCCGTATATGCGGCCAGGAGAAGTCCAGGAGCGTCCCCCCGACGCGCGTTTCGGCGCTGTAGCCTTTCTCACCCCTTGAGAAAGGCTACAGCGCCGAAACGCGCGTCGGGGGGACGCTCCTGGACTTCTCCTGGCCGCATATACGGGTAATGTGTCACCTGAGTATGTTATGTCTTTTACCTATTTATTTTCTCCCGTATTGGGCTTACACCAAGTCAGGCCGTGTGGTATCAGTGCAATATATATATCTAATATCGTTTTTCTTCCCTGCCTGTCATATTATTGTATGTCCTGCAGAGCGTCCATTTCTGGCATGTGCTAGTTGTTGTACCCCCTCCTTTTTCCAGTTTTCCATCTATACCTGTTTTCTTCAATAAAATATATATTGTATTAATTCAAACAATTCTGGAGCTTTGTTAGTCGTGTTGTGTTTGTGGTCTGTTATGGGTCTCTAGACGCATAGTGGATATGAGATTGCTTGAAATCCCAACCACTGTTCTGTAAAATCTGGGCGCTACACAAGTCCAACCCCCAGCGTTTACTGACCATGGGAATGTACCCTTAAATTGTTAACAAAAGATAACAATCATACAAAATAACATACCCAGTAAGGCCTCATTCGGATACCTGTGATTTTTCGCGTAGTGTTTGCTCATTGTCACTTTTTACCATCAGTGTTTCATCATTGATTTTCACATATGGAAAAATAAATATATAAATGACCATGCTTCTCTTATCAACATGGCTTCTGCAATAAACTCTACATCTATCCACAGATTCACTTAAAGAGCAACCATTGTTTTAAATTTTACTCCATAAATTAATAGTACACGTTAAAATAAGATACCATACATTAATATATTAAAAAATTTATCAGGGAAATGTGGTGGGTTTTTTTTGTGGCATAAACCAGCCATTTTTTTAATGGCTGTTTATTACTACACCCATTAGTTGGATTATAAAAGGACTGTTTTGATGTTGTTTCTGTGTTATTATTATTATTATTTATTTATATAGCACCATTGATTCCATGGGTTACAAGTTGATAATATTGAACACAAGTTTGGGAAGTTTTGTCATGGGTTTAAATAGCGTTGCTTCTTCTATGATACGAACATCGACCTCCACACTATATTGGGATATCCAAATTGCTTGTTCCATCTTAAGATAATTTTGCAGTTCTACTGAATTCTTCTCATGCATTTAGACATATTGATTGCTGGCCTGAGGGGCGATACGGCACATGTTTCGCTTAATTGCAGGATAATCCTAAATGATGGCTAATTCTGTTCTTAGTCATTTCCTAGGAGCTTTTAATGTCCCGTTCTTTTAGTTCCAGTATAAAGTATCCACTAGACAAATGTTTGTGTAGAACGATTTATTGCTAATGGTGTCCCCCCTCACTGTTGGGGTAAATGGGATCCTTAATAGTATGGCAATGAAGACTATGTTGAAGCCATATAATCAGTGGCTATCTGGGGGAGCAAGTCTAGTAATACAATCTACAGTAGTATTTATTTCAGAGCTGGACAAGTCCCAAGAGCCGGGTATCTTTCTGGTGTTTTTTTTAAGCCATTAAACAATTTCGGTTGGCTCCTGGAGTAATCAGACTGGTTCCTAAAGAACACAGCAACCTGTTGTACGATATTCATTAATGTATGTTGCAAATGTTTCTTTCTCACTGATGAAAAAAATAGGCAACATTTTCCAAGTATTTGTTATTTTGAATCAGGACAAGAGATATTTTATCCTCGATCTACAAACTAACATCTTGGTGAGAAAGTAAAGGGTTTTTCCGGGACTTACCTCAGAATATCTTATTGCTTTTGGGCCAAGGACAAAGAATTAAAAAAAAAAAAAAAAAAAAAAAACCTGTACTTGCCTCACAGACCGGCGCCGTTCGTCTGTACTGGCTTCTGTGTCACCACCAATCTCGTGACATAAGCAATGTCACATGACTGCTACTGCCAATCAGTGGCCGCCGCTTATGGGCCGATGCCTTAACATTCCACCAGGACAGTAAAGTCTTATGCCAGGTTCATATTTCGTTAGTGCAGTCTGTTCATTGCATGCGTTAAACGGACTGCGCAATGCTAGTGCCTTTTAAAGATCGCTTTATACGATCGCGCTAGTGCAGATACTCCATTGTGCTAGCAGTGGCGGACCCTGAAACGCTGCAGACTGCGTCCAAGGGTCCATTACAGAATGATGGCACATCGCTAACACATGCCGATTATGACATGCGTTAGCAATGTGCTACATAATGGCAGTCAATGGGTGCGCTAATGCATCCATTACATAGCGTTAGTGCCGCTGTGGAACGGATGCTGTCAGCGCATTGCCATTAACACAATGTGAACCTAGCCTTACTACCATCATGTGACATTGTTTATGCCTGGAGACACAAGCGGTTCTTTATTTTTAATTCTCCACCCTTGGTCCATACACAATTAGCAGAAGTTTTAATTCATATAGTGATAAAGAATTAATTACTTTCAACCAGCTGTCACTATTAATATTACAGATCAGCTTTTTGACCTGATAGGATAATTAAAATGTAAGTAGCATTTCAGAAGGTGTGGATAAGAATGATCTTTTATTGCAATGTCCCACTACCACTATCGCAAGTAATGATGATGATTAGGGACACACAAATCCCCACAGTTGGATTTCTGCTGACTGTGGGGTCACAGACACTCGAGGGTCGCAACATGACCCTATAAACAATCAGGACTCTGTATACCTTTCTTTATTATTCAAAAATGTGTAAAATTGTACCTTCTTTCTCTGCAATTTTGTCTAGAGATAGTATAGGAACTTCCACATACTCTAATTTCACATGAGAGAAATTACTGGGTCCTTTACATGCGTTATTCTGGCCTGTAAAATGGACCAAAATGGTGAGTGTTGTCTCCCTGATGACAAGCCCTTGGGCTACATTTGGTCCTGTGCACTTTGTTGTGACCACAGACGGCACACAGCCTGAATAGCTTTTCTTGGTAATGTAGCCAAGGGGCCCCATACATAATGGATGGCTGTTGGCTGCATGACGGTTTTTCCAATTGTTTAGTTGACAGCTGTCTATTTCCAACTTCTCCATATTCGAGCGCTCACCTTTCTGAGATCTCCGATGATTTCTATGAGAGAACAGAAGTATCAGAAACCGCACATCTTCATCTGTCTGGAGAAAGTCAGGAGACCCCCATACATGTTAGTTTGTTTGGCTGAGCTTGCTGATGTACTCATTTCCTTTTTTTCTTCTTTTATGCCACCTGAGACTTTTAAAGAGCTACCCCATGATTCTGTTAAGAATCTCCAGTATCCTGTGATACTTGCTCTTTGGTTTCTCATAACTCAATGCTGGTTGTAATGTAGCCATTGTCCTTATAAAGGATGGCTTCTGCAGCCAATTTCCAGGCAATTATGGACATTTGATTGAATCCTTATGGCACAGAGCTATATTTAGTCATGAATGGAGCTTCACTTGTTTATTTTCCTTGAATTCTTCTCTGACCCAGAGTCATAGGGCTGAAGTTTCCATTATGTGTACGGAGAATGAATAGGACCGCTCATCATTACTTCCCGGTTTATTAGAAATTACACGATGGAAGTTGAGAAATCCATAATGTACTCGTTAGACAATAATTGTGTTTGGTTCTCTTGTATGTGTGTGTTGTCCTTCTACCCCATTAGTTTGTGATGCTATATAGAAACATTACTTCGACATCGGATTAAAAGCATAACTCCTTTACATATAGGTTTGTGATTTGTTCTGTCCAACGTGTCAAGTAAAGTTTGGGATATCAAGATTTATTTATTTTTTTTGCGGTCAGTGAATGAAATCCTGAGTTTATGTTCGGAATCAGCAAACTCGTGCATGCCTAGTCCTGCCGCCAGCTGAGACATACTGTGGGATACAATTTTATATGTGTAGGAAGTCCACTTCTGGATAGCTCCTGCTTAATCACATTAGGGCCCATGGAAAATAACATAGTCTCGAAAGTTTGCAATTTGTTACCATCTTTTCAGTTAGGCATTAAAAGGTATCAACCACTGAGAACTCTTAATTCTAAATATTTTTCATGGAAAATAAAAACACTCTCTAATCTCCTCCAACAGTGGAGCCTTTCCAGTGATGTCAGCGCTGCTCTTTCTAACAGGTCATGCCTTGACATTATGTCACAAGACCACTGCAGCCAATCATTGGCTAACTGATTAACTGCAGCTCGTCAATATTCCATCAGAGTGAACGTCCACTCAGACTAAATGGTAAAGGCTGTAACTGATCAGTGAATACTTATTGGCTGAAGCGATCACATTAACAACAGTGACACATCACCTGTTAGTAATTGCTGCGCCAACATATATTTATAGTGTTTTTATTTTCTATGGGATTAAGCAGGACTCCCGGTAGTGTTTTTGTTTGAGCATCTAGTGGGAAAAACTAATACTTATGATAAGACATCAATATCAGATTTGTGGGAGGAGAAAATATAGTTCATTACTTCATGTAATTCCAGACACATTTGATGATGAAATCAGGGCTTTGCGGGGGCCTTATCATAACTTCTGGGCCTCCTTGTTCTTCTTTATGCTGGAGATGTTTTTGAATTATATTGGTTATGTGTTTGGGGTCATTTTTCTTATGCAGAGTCAATTGGATGCCTCCCTGACGGTACTGCATGAAGGATACCGGTATGTGTCTGCCTGTATTTCTCAGCATTGAAGACACCATATATTTTCATGCATAGTTCAGCCATTTGGACTTGTTTCCATGTTGAAAGTAATTCTTCAATGAGAATCACTTCTGACCAGACTTCTCCAAACTGTAGATGGGTGTAGCTGGTTCCCTCTGGTTGCTGCAAGTTCTGACCTGATGGCACTGCTGATCATCTTCCGATTTAGAAGAAAGATAACATCATGTGTCTTTCATCTGCTGCACTAAGAGACCTTTTGCAACCACTGTGTCTACGGTCCTCAACGTTGCTCATTTCTTGGATTAATTATTGCTGAGAAATACAGGCGGATACTTATCCACCATGCAATACTCTCATAACCTTTTGGGGTTAAGTGGATTATTTATATTAAGGTTTTCTGGATGTGAGTTGGCCTGTCCACAGCAAGTGTAGAGTCGCCAAACTATTTTGGTGCCAAGGTGCTAAGCACTCTCTCCAGGAGGCCTGACACCTTCTTATGTGTACTTCAGAGCCTCTCCTGAAGAGATCTTATAAATTCTTGGGTATCATCATCAGTATTTAATTTCACATAGCAGAAAATCCTAAGAGGAGAGGTCATGAAAATCATGCATGCCATGGCTCTCTGTTCAGGTTTATCAGCAAAATTAAAAATAAAACTTGCCTGGGCTTTATTGCAGCCCCTTACATGTCAACGTCAAGTATCGGGTAGTGGCAAGGACTGATAGCGGTTTCAGATTTCCTTTCATATTACGTTATGCTTAAGGACGTATTTTCATTGAGATTTGCTGTTAGTATACGCAACGGCGACACACTTTCCAATATTTAACCTTGTGTAATTGTACACAGGCAACTTTTCCACCCCAAACCAAAGGCAAAAATCGGAATACATTATTCTGGTCCATTTTACAGACCAGAATAATGGATGAATATGTAAATCCAAAAACAAAATATACACACCACGCCTGAAAAATGGAAGGGGTGTCAGGGTATATCTAATAGGGTTCAGTGCCAATAGAATATGAACCAATGAGAAAAAAAGCACCAGGAGAACCAAAAATAAAACATGGTAACAACTTTATTAAGTACAAGATTGTAGACATAAAAAAACACAGAAAAAACACAGGACAGATGACAGGGAACACACCATGGAGGTGGCACCACAGGAACCAGCAGGCAAAACTCAGTGCAAAAGCATCACAATAAGCCTAAATTATGTGCACCCAAATAAAGTAAACATACATATATAACAATATGTTTGGACATATATGTTTGGCACGAGGCCGAAACGCGGCGTTGGGGTGGGTGGCATCACGGTCCCGCAGGTATTATTCTCTCTATTGTTACTCTTTTGCATCTTTATACGTCCTCTCTTGGATTTAGCCATTCTTTATTGTAGCCCCTTATTATTGGCATTTGTCCAAACATATTGTTATATATGTATGTTTACTTTATTTGGGTGCACATAATTTAGGCTTATTGTAATGCTTTTGCACTGAGTTTTGCCTGCTGGTTCCTGTGGTGCCACCTCCATGGTGTGTTCCCTGTCATCTGTCCTGTGTTTTTTCTGTGTTTTTTTATGTCTACAATCTTGTACTTAATAAAGTTGTTACCATGTTTTATTTTTGGTTCTCCTGGTGCTTTTTTTCTCATTGGTTCACAGAATAATGGATGAAACAGCAGGCAGCTCCTGGAACCATCTGTGATGAGGATGAAGATGTATAAATGTTACAATAGTGACAAACGATCATGATCATTGATAGTAGTCGTCTTATAGTAGGTTTATGGTTTTAATTTATGGGACACAACATTCGGCTACATTCACATGACCCTATTTGTGGTCCAAGTGCTGTCTGTGAAAATAATGAAGGACCAACGTTATGCAACTTTTTTCACACTGAGCTCATACGGATCAAATATATGGTCTTATGAACGTGACCTAACAATATGATATGATTTTTGTGCCAGCATAAGCTATCCAATCACAGGACGAACGAGCGATTCTGGACCCGTATAGCTGCATTAAGTGTAGTGAGAGAATTAGCTGGTAAAATCCATCATTACTCATTTGTCTTTGGGTGATCAGGTCTTTCGTTCATGCAGAAAGCCATGTTTGCAGCATTTCCATGCTTTATTTCTTGTGCCCAAAGCCAGAGCCATCAGATTTCCAGGATGTTTTCAGTTCAAGAGTACACAGTAATTTTACTGTTCGTTGCATGGTGGCCGCTGGCGAGGTGTTCAGTACATAAAGAGCCTCAGCTCCTATTCAGTGGAGAGGTAAAGCACCATATGATTATCTGCCATTACGTCCTGGGCACTTTTGCTTGTGAAGCAGTTTGTCTAGTGTCGAACTGAGCTATTTCCTGGGGGCCATGATTTGTGTGCTGATTGTTAAAAAAGGTAATTGTTGTGAAGTGTTATTTTGGCACACGTTTCAAAATGTGCCCCCTAAAAATGTGATATAAGTGTTATATGTAATGTCAGGGCTGTGGAGCCAGAGTCCATTTTGATGGGAGTTGGAGTCGGTATAAAATGGACCGATTCCTTAAAAAAAATATAATAAATTGGTGCAGTAGTTCAATGCAGGACGTGCTGTTAATGTTTCCATAATAATTTGGGAAAGTTATAAAATGTACTTTAAATGCCTGTTCTGTCCCTGAGCTCGGCTTTTAGTAGAGATGAATCTGTGCTGCATTTTGTCCATGCTCAATAGTGAGGCCGGGCTGTGGGGTCAGGAGTCAGGGACATGTCCTATAAATGTCTGTTCTGTCTCTGATCTCGGCCTTTAGTTGAGATTAATCTGTGCTGCACTTTATGTCCATGCTCAATAGTGAGGCAGGGCTGTAGGGCTGGAGATCAACATGGGAGAAGGGGAAAAAGGATTTTCACAGTGCTCACCAGAGTATCACAGGACCACGAGTGCCAGGTTCAATGTGGCTGGAGTCCACTTATAAATGCAGGCAAAAAAGGAAAAACCACCAGGTGATTTCCATAAAAATTCAATTTTTTTTCCTTTAATTTAATCCATTGTTTGTAAAAAGTTAGAAACGTACATGTCAAAAAATGTCAAGGGGCTAACATCTCCCTCACACCTGACGCGTTTCGAACTTTATGTCCTTACTTTTTACAAACAATGGACTACATAAAATACAAAATTTGAATTTTTACGGAAATCACCTGGTGCTGGTTTTTCCTTTTTTTTCCTGTAGGGTTGGAGGTTTGGCTTACCAACTCCACAACCATGTGTAATATTTTACCCTATATATACATTCCCTGGGTAACCAGCTAGCACCAACATATCTTGTCCCCACTGACATATACTGTAAGTGTGAACATAGCCTTACCTATGTGAACGGTTTTGGAGGATGGGAGAAACCTGGAGTATCCAGCTGAAAACCACTGAGAAAAGGGAGAAGATACCGCCTCCACCAGTGCAGCAAGAAAACAGTGTTAACCACTGAGCCACTGTGCTCTTTAAGACAATGGCCACATGGCAACTTATTGTAGAAAATTTTGACGCAACTTTTATAATTTGCTACAAGTGAAAAAGTTTAAAGTGTCCATTATCAAAGTGTGGCCATGGTAACTACATTGCATCTGCGATTTATATATATTAAAGGGAACCTGTCACCCCCAAAATCAAAGGTGAGCTAAGCCCACCAGCATCAGGGGCTTATCTATAGCATTCTGGAATGTTGTAAATAAGCCCCGATGTATCCTAAAAGATGGGGAAAAAGAGGTTAGATTATACTCACCCAGGGGCAGTCCCGGTACGATGGGTGTCACGGTCCGGTCCAGGGCCTCCCATCTTCATAGGATGACGTCCTCTTCTTGTCTTCTGCGGGCCTCTCTCTGACCTTTCCCGGCGGCTGCGCACTGCAGTACTTTGCTCTGCCCTCAACAGGGCAGACAAAGTACACCTGCCGCAGCGTGAAGACAAGAAGAGGACGTCATCTGATGAAGATAGGCGCCTGACCGGACCGCGATGCCCATCGGACCGAACCGTAACCGCCCCTTTAAGCGTGGTTTTCTGTTTTTATGTAGCTCTAGCCTACGTAGAATAGTTTGTCAGAACATGATTACGTGTAACCAGCATTCACGAGCTGTGCTGGGATTAAAATAAGCGGTTTTAAAATGTGCAATTTGTAGTTCTAGAATGGCATTAGGTAATTGGAAAGGTACCACTGGGTCATGAGCTTCCCATTGAGAGAATGCGGTGTAGCGGGAGCCTGCAAATCCCATTATTCAAGTGGCTTTACGCAGTGACCTGCCGGCTTTCCCTACGCAGGCTTGTGTGTCTTTTGTTGAGGCTGGTTAAGGATCTCCCGGATGTCGAGCATTATCTATCTGTAACCATAAATGCAGCAAGCTATTGATTGTCTTTTCTTTTATACTATGCGACATTGTCCAACATAGAAAAACGTGTGACATAATATGTTTAGGGCAATCTTATGGATGAGACTGTTTGTCACATCTGAGAAAAGCCCTTTTTAGCTCATTTCTGCTCCCCGAACATGGAATGGTTGCATGCACCCCAAAATGCTACCAATAAAAACTACAGCTTCTCCTGCATAGTTGATGCCATATAACATAAAGCTCAAAAAAGGGCACAATTGCACTGATTCTTTTCACCATTTCACCACATTTTTCAATATTTTATATGGTAAAGTGGCTGGTATAATTTGAAAGTCCAAGTCAAGTTCTAGATGAAGCGGAAGTAGTAACAAAAGCCGAGAAAATGAAAAGACAAGGTAAATGTAGGTATCGACTGACGAGATCACTGTTCACCTGACTATTTGTTAGTTCATAGATGAGTAAATTGATTTGATGCAAATTTTTATGAATTTGCTGACTCGATGAATTTAAGCATCTTGCAGTTTGCTTTGCTGGTGCCACTAATCACATTACAAAAGATTACAGGAGCCAGACGGGGCTCATAAAACCTGTACTTGGCGGGCATTCCCCATAATGCCGTGCAGCTATCACATCACATGATATAACATGGCCAATCATAGCCTTCCGCGTCCGTTAAGCCACCACCAATCCGCTGCATGCTAGCCAGTTGGCTGTCATTTAATAACCTGAGTCACTGAACACTTGCCTCCACGTTCCCAAGCAAAGGGCCACCGTGTGATCAACCTGCGGAGGGAAGACCCCTCTGACAAAAAGGAAAGGTTTAAAATGGACAACCCCTGACTGGAATTTCTGCAGGCTTCTACAGATCTTGTATTTCTGGCAGGCCAGGTGTTTTCTACTTCTCTCCCCTCATGAATCACCGCTCTGTGGGTGGAGGTGTGGACGGCTGGCAGAGCCGATGTACTGCTGAAGTTCTGAGTGATGCAAGCCCTGTTCTTGCTGAAGTGAAACTCCGAGCTTGAGCTGAAGCCAAGATCAGGGCGGCTGTCACTGACGAGACCACGGGTGGGTGTGACGTACAGAGCCCGGATCAGTAATTACCAGTTTGTATCTCCATGGCAATAGTTATTGAGATTTGTAACAACTTTAGATTAGCTGTTGCTATACTTCCACGTTGTACATCTTCACTAACATTACATGGTTCCAGTTGTGGGGTCTATTACCATGCACATTATTGAAGAAACAGGACTTTTGAGAGTTGGAAATGGCTGCAATTGTAGGTTCTCTATTGGTAAATATACTCCCTAGTTTCACAGGACTTTCATGTGATACAATGATGTAGACAACGAGGTGAGCGGAGGTCGAGCTTGTGCTCCACCGCTCCATTCGAGATGGATCTGCAGATCCCTGTCCTTGGGGTTTCAGAGCAATGACCTTGAGATCGCCAGGTGTCCCAGCGGTCATATCCCCTGTGATCGGCAATTTATCGATCTTAAAGTGAACATACTATTAACCTGCAGGTATGGGGCAGGATAATGGTGTTTTAAACCTGCCCAGCGCTGGCACTTGGAATGCTAAATCAGGGGGTCTTTTTGTTTTCCATGTAAACCTTGTAATGTCTAATTTCGGCTATATTCAAGCTGATCGACAGTCACTTAATGGTGGGTTTAGACGAGGCAGCCGGAATTGTAGGATCATTCTGTGCACATTAAAGGGAACCTGTCTTCTGGATTTACCTTTAGAAGCTATTGGGAAATCTTTATCAGACTCATAATACTCTTTAATAGCCCTAAATACTAAGTTTCTAACTTCCTCCATCCCCGAAAAGCTGCATTGATTGGCAGCACTCCCGGACTAGTCCGATAATCGCAGGCACAATTAATCTTCATTTTTAAACACTTACACTTAGCATGTAGGGCTAATATAAGCATCATGAAAGAGGGTATTAGAAGGCTGATAATCTTGTCTGGGTAAATCTTGATGACAGGTTGTTACCAGCAGCCCATCACCTGTGTATACTGGATGATGTGCTGACGAATGACAGCAGGCTTAATCCCAACAAGCATTTTGCTGGATTGTCAGGTGATTGACAGCTCGTTTACATAAGTGGATATTCACATTCCCAATTTTTAGTTGATCTAAATGGGCCTTTAACCTGGCCATTCACATTAGATAGCGGTGGTCCAAATTCACAGGGGTTGAGCATTCCTCTTCTCTACAAGAGGGTTGCTGCCACACCTCTTCGGCAGCGGCTTATCTCGCTGCCAAACACAAGAGTCGGCTGTTAAAATTCCAATGACCAGTTCCTTCTCTCCCCCGTCATGGGACAGTCAGATGCCACTATTCATATTGGGGCGGGTGCAAACGGCCGTATTATCGGTCCGAGTGCGATACGACAAAACATGAGATCAATGTTAGTCTGTGAGGCTGTGCACATGTCCGATCTTTATCCCTCGGACACAATCTGTCCTAGGAAAAAAATTGTTGCATATCTTAGTTTGATCCGATATTTGGATCGCGCTCGGCCATACAAGCCATCTGCACCTGCCCATAGATGGAAATCGACGGGTTCTGCAGACTTTGGTTTAGTATATATGGGGGCTTTTACTCTGCTCTGCCCTTGGAGCACACAGGAACTCTACTCCTAGTCCAGCGTTCACATATATAGACAAGTGAGATGGAAGAACAGCCTTTCAGTCAGCCACTCAAGTTTTATGTGCACCTTAAAGGGTATCTGTAACTACGTTTTCACTATGTAATCTGAGAGCAACATGGTGTAGGGACAGTGGCCTTGATTTCAGCAATGTGTCACTTTCTGGGCTGCTTGTCGTCCTTTTGATGAAATCCCTGTTTTCTCTGCTGCAGATCTACCAGTGCTGAGCTTTGTATAACTCCGCCCACACACACCACTGATTGGTAGATTTCTGTGTACACTGCACAGAGTTTCTAGAAATCTGCCAATCAATGGTGTGGGCGTGGTTACACTGAGCAGTTGATAGGAGGCACAAAACTCCTAGTGCTGGAGTGATGATCTCCTGACTAAACACTGACTTTATTGAAACTGAAACACCTAGCCTAGTAAGTGACACATCACTGGAATCAGACTCTCTTCCTCTACAACATGCTGTTCTCAGATTACACGACAAAAAGTGTTAAAAGATTTATTTTAAGACTGGGGCGACACTGCACATGTCACAAGGCCAAAGATTAGGGTACTGCTACATTTTACCATAATGCGAATGTATAGGGCCACATTGCAACCCTCAGTGTGCTGTGACCGTCACAATCAAATGATAAAAATTCTTGTTTGTCATTTATTTGTATTTTTTTTAATCTTTTCATAATTGCAATTTCCTCCAGAGATGGGATTCAGACTGAGCCTTGGACAGACTGTTAGGCATGCAGCATAAATACGGTATAAAACAAGCCTTGGGACACATAACCATACCATGAACTTAGAAATCAGCACTAATAAAAGGGGCCAAAATACCCTGGAGCAAGGATAAATTGTAGTTTTTCCCATGAAATAAGCTGTAAACCTGACAGCCCTCTGAAGTCGATTCATCAGGATCCATTAGAAAATCTATCAAATCTGTTCTGTATAAAAAGACAAAGCAGCGAGTTCATATTTGTGGCTGTTGTACACACAGGATTATGATGTTTCTGACCAGAAAATTAATTTTCAAGGCAGATTCTGTCTGGCTTTAATTATATGCCACTTTCTCACTTGTCATGCAGACGTCCTGTAACAAAGTGAAAGCCACTGTGCTGCTCCATTGTGTCTGACGAGTGTATGCATCTCTTTCCTGGGAATCCACAGAAAAGGAGAGGAGGAAAAGCTGGCTGACTCTCCTAAGCCGGTCTCAGGTGGTAGATGGTGTGAATGGGTAATGAGTCTATTCTGCATGCAGCTAATTGTGTTACCCATATGACTACCCATTAACACTGCACCCTAGGGGCTGTAACCCTGCATCTTCTCTTGTGTCCTGTATTGTACATTAGCCCTTACACTGGAGTACGTTGCTTATTTTACCTTTTATTGTGCCTTTGAGACAACAGTTGTAACTGATTAAACATTAAGCCTCTCTCGGGGTCAGGAATGTAGCCGCATTAATTCTGTAGCCTCGGGCTGTAGACTCCATTTACAAAAGATATTGGTGTCCTGTGTGCCTGCAGCCAGTGCTAAAGAGGAAGCGCAGATCAGGAGCTCGCTGACTGATCAGCTACAAGCTACCGTACATGTATATACTTGCATTAAATACTGCGGCTTAATATTTTCCAGAGTAAATGAAGGAAACCTATTTTCATCTTTGTGTTAAATAACAATTTTTTTTTTGTTTGTTTCTTAATCCGATTTTATCTTCATATTCTCAAATGCCCTGAAAATAACCCAGGATGGGTTCACGGCGTTGCTGCCTATCGCTGACTGTTCAGGGGATCCAGGGACAAAGGGTGTGTAGGGACAGTGACAGCTGGATATCCACCTCGGCAGCTGAGTTCTGCCATAACACAAATAAACTTGGATAATATATGTCTGATGTCAGCAAATCTTAGGTCAGCATACAATGTAAATTCTTTAAAGTTTTTAAAATCTCTACTTGTCCATGAAAGGGGGCAGACAGACGGCCATATTTCTTGTGCGAGGATCGCATCGCAATCCTCGGACTGACTGTGTGCTCTCCTGACCTGAGCGTGACAGCAGTCCGTGCACTGCGATGTGATCCTCGCATGAGAACTACAGCTGTCTGTCTGCGCCCTAGTGGACACGCCGTTGCTAGGATTATTAAAGTGGTTTTCTGGCCTTAGTGCAACTGCAGACTTGTAGCCTATGTGTCTGCAGACTTGTGAATCCTCACATGTACTTACACTGCATGTAGTGATGATGCTTCTGTGCCAGGAACGGCGGAGGCGTGAGAGCAAGTATGTGATTTGCATACATGCGGTCACATGCCGACTAGATGTATTGAGCTAGGGCCGCTTCCATCTGCGTGAGACAGTCTAGTCGGCATGTGGCCGAAAGTATGCAAATTGCTTACTTGCAGTCACATGACCACCCTCTCCGACATCGGAGAATCCTCACAGCATATGCAGTGCTCGCCGGGTGAGGATTCACAAGTCTGCAGTCATCTATAACTTTTGCAGAGCACTCCACTAGGTAGAGCACTTAGGCTCGGCCCACCCTATATCTGTGCCCATTGTCTGACATATGCTCTCAGGAGGTGTGATCCCGACAGGCATCTGTCCACCATAGGGACACACTGTAAATCAACTTATGCCACATTCTGTGGGTTTCTTTTCTTTACAGTAGCCCTCTGTATAGGAAAGTGACGTTTACTGTTCTTGTCTATACATTTAAACATTATTCAAGTACCAGCCAAACAGAAGTCAAAAGAATAGACTTTCAGCCCCCATCTAGTGAATGGGGGGCCTATGGCAAGTTACAATATGTGTCGGGTAAAGCAACCAGACACTCTGCAGCTGTCAAACGGTAGAGCTTTTTTATTGAAGGCTTTTCAAAAACTTGCATAACTTTGTATATAGGGAGCAAATGAAGAATAACTTCTGCACACGGCTTTCGCAATGCAAGTTCCCAATAAGTGGTTTCAGTTGACCATCATGAAACCTGTGATCAGTCACTTTGTACAAGTGTTTAACGTCCTAGATGGTTCACATGGTGTATGAAGACTGAATTCTCCCATTCATATTATGGTCACAATTCCTGGCATCATGTGTCTTCCCAGGTGCCGCGATGCAGACCCAGGCTCCTAACTGTAATAACCTTTTGCTTTTAAACCTGCTGTTAAGGGTAACTATCAAATCAAATTTTAGAGCATACTTGCAAGATAAGCCAAAAAATTGTTAGCGCAGTGTGTTCCACTTCTGGGTCTCGCATTCAGTTTGAGAACAAGGCTCCCTTCATTCATTTCCATAGAAGCTCCATAGATAGGCGAGCGCGCTTGCTTGGCTGCTTGTCACTCTCACTCCTGCTTACTGTAGGCACGGTGTTATAACGGGGAACTAAAAATTCCAGTTTTTAACCATTCCAGTTCATGAAACTTCTAAAAGTACAGCTCGCTCCTTTAGATTTCCTCTCCTGTTGGATTTTGTTAAGGGTTCATGCAGATACAATGGGCGAAGCACGGTTCTTCTCACCGTAAATTGCCATTGTTTTAATGAGCTTTTTCAGTGCTAGAATAGAGGGGGAAACAAGGCACTTTGTGGGAAAACTGTGTGGCTTTTTTTATGGATAAATAAATGGATTATTTATAGGATTTACTGTATGAGCAGATTCGACATTTGATATGTGCCGTCACTAATAGTTCACAGACCCATTAGGCTGTGTGCACACGTCGCTTTTTTGCTGAGCAGATTTGTCAGAAAACCTGTATAGTTCCTGATGCCAGCAAAGTTAATGCGACTCCTGAAGTGTCACATGCTGCTATTTGTGACTTGCAGATTTGGTGCAGATTCTGATCTGCAGCACGTCAATTCTTTCAGTGTTTTTGCAGCGTTTTTTCACCCTTTGGGTATTTTTCCACGAGGCATATTGCTTGAGTTTTTGCTGCGGATTGGACGCTGCATACAGCCGCAGTGTCCAGATGTTACAGCATAGTGGAGGGGATATTATGAAATCCCGTCTCCACTATGCGTGCAGGGCCACATCCGGACATGCAGCGCGTCTTTACCGACCGCAGCATGTCTATTTATCTTGCGGAGACACTCCATCTCCGCAAGATGAATAACCCGGTCTATGAATGCGATGCGGTGATTCTGCATGTTTTCCATGAACACATCCGGAATCGCTGCGCGTACAACAGAGGGCGGCACTTTGGGTGGAGCGGGGTAACCGCTGCGTCCAAAGCACTGCCAATACGCCCCATGGAAACATACCCTTTGACTATGGTGAATTCAGTGAAAAATGTTATAAAAGCACAGGTATAAAAATGATTGCAGATTTGCTAAGTTATTGTAGTGTTTTTGCTCCAAAGAACACAGGGGTGTAAATTAAAGAAAAAGGATGTAATATCATCAGGAGAAAGGGAAACTCTACCATTTTGTGTGAGTATGTGTTATATAAATATATATGCAAACAGCCACTTCTGGGTCGCGCTGTGCTGTGTGAGACCTGGCGCCTCTGCGGACTGTGGTTGTTACTCACGTCACCGCTGTTCAGCATCACAGAGTCCCGGAAGTGGCCGTTTGCAAAGCCTACGGTGCGTCAGAACAAGGCTCCAAAGGCTTTGTGCGTCAGAGTTTTGTACTACGTCGGACATGCCTTTTTTTTTATTTTTTAATTCTTTTTTTAACAGTGGTGAACGAGTGAAAATATTTTGGTTTTATTTCTCTGTGTATTGTGTGTATGATGTTCTCTGGTTTCCATTCACTGGACTATGGCAGACCTGCGTGGGATTTTTTTTATTACTGATTTAATAATGGGGCCTGTCTGAGAGTCACCTGTCTATTACTAACACTAGGGCTAGAAGCCGGCTGTGTTTTTAAACACTACACAGCTGACATCAACCCCAAGCACCATTACCCCGATTACCAACGTGCCAAAGCGATTGAGAAAAGCGAAGGCAAAGCCTCAGAATTCTCATGTGATGCTCCATATGTGGGGCAGCTGCAGGCTTGTATTTTTAAGCTGGGGAAAGACCAATAACCAGGGACCTTCCCAGCCTGATAATATCAGCACTCTGCTGTCTACTTTACATTTACTGGTTATAACAAAATGGGGGACCCCACGCTTTTTTCTTTATTTATTAATCGGTTTAATACATGTGCAGTGAGCTACACACAAGGCACTAATATGTTTTGGGTTTGTGAGATTACGTATTTGCCGGATATCTATATCTGTCTCTTTTATAAAATATATACCGTATATATTTTTTCCTCTTTCAACTAGTTTTATAAGCTACAAATAGCCATCATTGCTGAACAAAAATTAGCGTTTTGTCTGCTGCGTTTTTCATGCCAAGAAATACCAAGGGATGCAGAAGTGGTACAGAAATTTCTACTTCCAAATACTTATCGTGTGCAGATATATAGTATATGGTGCTGTTTACATGTCCGTATTTTGCAGACCCTGTATCCGCCATAAGAAAACAAAAAACCTACATCCGAGTCACTGATCAAAATCACTCATACAAGTGAAAATCCCAGGCTGCGCACCGATGCCATCATTGAATTGGGCAGGAGAATCTGATGACACTGACGGTGAATGCGGATGCATTCATCACTGCCGAATATCTGATCCAAAACACTGAGGAAAATCAGTCCATTTTTAGTGAAGCTCCTATTTTTCTTTCTATTTGAGGTTCAAGGTTCAGATTGTGTGTACTTTCCCGTACGTGTTGAATTGTCATTGCGCCTATGCCATTTTAGCGTGGTTTGTATGGATTCCAGATGTCTACATTCATGATGATTACCTTCTCTAAATTGGCCAAGTAATTTCTGTGGATGTGGTTGATCTAAGGGCCCATCAGTCTAGGCATTAATCAACAATGATGGCCTTTAATGTATCCAGGAGTTAATAAGTTAATTTATCCCAGGATATAAATCATCCATTTTTGATATTCATGTAGCTTCCATGTGAAGGATCCCCCTCCATGTAGTAACTGCACTAGACGTGTAACACTTTTTTTACCATGTGATTTTTGTATAAGGCCGGAGACACACTGGTGCGAGATACGGCCGAGTCTCGCTGGTTAAAAGCAAGCTGTGGCACCTGCACTCCGGAGCGGAGCGTGCAGCTGCATAGCAATACATGGAGCTGCACGCTCCGCTCCGGAGTGCCGGTGCCACAGCTTGCTTTTAACCAGCGAGACTCGGCCGTATCTCGCACCAGTGTGTCTCCGGCCTTACAAAGAGTCTTCAGAGTATTTTGAAGCAGTTTTTGATGTGGATTTTAACGCAATCTTGCTTAAAAACTCAGTGTGAACATACCTTAACACAGGATTTATTTTTTTTAAATGGAAGAGGTTAGTAACTTTATTGCAATTGTGCATATGGGTTGTTGGTTACTGCTGAGCCCTCCTTGCTCACCATGTACTTTGATGTCAATCCTCAGGAATAACCTACTTACCGTGACATAATAGTATGTTGTTAAAGACCCTGCATGTGAATCCAGCTGTACAGTGCCAGTATAAATTCGATGTCTGTGGTCTGTACAGCCGCGCTGTCTTCACCTATGTCACAAGCATGCACGCCTGGGTTCAGCCGCCCTTAAGTCTTATTACTGAGCGTTGCCTTACACATTAGATCAAACAAATTGACAAGGCAATTTAGTAGTAAATGAGTATAATGGAGCCGAGCTTTGATCTCACAGATTCCAACTTTGTATATTACAGTGGCTCACACCAAAACAAATTACATGATGATATTTTCTCCTGAAGTGCAAGTGAGCAGAGTACTCTGAGACTGTCCGCCCCGGTATACAATATACACACAATAAAACTGTGCCAGGAACATGACAAACATATCATATGCAGTTCATTTGGCTCACAAACTGCATTTGTTCTGGCTGCATCTTTAGAGTTTACTTTATTTTTTATCATTTTCCATTTGGATTGGTTTCCGCAACAACTTTTTGCAGCACTACTAATTTTATTTTTATCCATTTAGCTATAGCTGCAGTCCAAAACAATACAGTGAGTGGTCTGCAAGTAGATGGACTGCATAAATAGTGCTACAAAAAGTAGCCTTGTAGCCCAGATCTTAGTCCGTCATTTAGGCCGGGTGCACATGGTCAGTAATTGGCAGCGCTTTGGATACAGCACATGTCCACAGCGCTGCCGGCATTTGAATGCAGGTGATTCCGCATGTGTTCATTGACCCGTGCGAAATCACCGCGTCCAATACATTGTACGGGTGAAATTTATCTTGCGAAGGCTTGCGTCTCTGCAAGATAAATAGACATGCTGCGGTCTGGAAAGATGCGCCACATGTCCGTCTCCACAGCTGAGCCGCGGGCATCGGTGCACACATAGTGGGCATGGGATTTCTTGAAATCCCATCCACTATGCTGTAACATCTGGCTCCTGCGGATGTACGCAGCGTCCAGCTACAGCATTTACTGACCTTGGGAACGTACCCTTAAAGTTTCCCCCCAGTTATTGTTACAGGTGACGTACATTATGGCCGTTGTAAGAGACTTGTAGTAACAGTGTTTATTCAAAGGAATCTACTACCGTGTAAACCATAATGGCAATAGTCTAATAATGCAGGAGGAGATCTCCACTCTAGTCTATAGAGCAGTGGATTATAATAAGACGTTTACTACTTGATGGGTGACAGATTTCATTTTTTTTTTAAATGCTTTTTGATAAGCCTTCAAAAATATTACAGCAGAGGATATGTACAGGCTGATATGTAGCAACTTTAGTCTGTAAGAGTAGTGCATGACCTCTATGGCGAGGAAAGGCTATGTTCAACATATAGATGGGACTTACAGACGTGTTGTATGATAGTCAGTGGCATAGTCTGGTGTCAGTGCCCAGGGTATAACCCAGTAATAAAGCTCCCTTTAACCAAATAATGACTCCAAAATAAATGATCCCCCAAAAAGACTAATTCCAGGACATTACGTTTTAAATGATCAAAATTGGTAATTACGGCACTCTTGTGGATGGTGCCCAAGTAGGATCCTATCCCATGTCAATCTTGTAGAAAAATTGGCACTCAGGTAAATGTTGTAAGCATTCTGCCTGTAACCCTGTGCACACTTCAATTTGTCTGACTGATGAAGGTCATTGTAAGATCGAAACGTCTTCTTAATTTTGTGCGCAGGAAATCCAAAAATAAAGAAGACATTTCGGTCCTACAATGACCTTCGTAATTAAGACAGATTGCAGTGTGCACAGGGTTAGACTACCGTCTCACATAACGATTTACCAACGATCACGACCAGCGATACGACCTGGCCGTGATCGTTGGTAAGTGGTTGTGTGGTCGCTGCAGAATGATTACAACATTTACCTGAGTGCCAAGTTTTCTACAAGATTAATGTCTTGTAGGCCGTGAGTCTACTGCAGCCTGTGGTCTACAGGTTGGAGAGTGGTGGAGTGGGGAGCCTACCACAGGATCCAGCTGTATTGGCATCAGCGACTCTCACCCGGAGATCAGAGACGCTATTACCGAAGTGATGCCATTTCGACTTGCTTTATTCTTTGTGCTCTTAAGAATTGTGTATTCCAACCGCCTCTACGACGCTGATGACAGTTGTTATTGAAGGTTTTTATGTGGGTGAAAGCCTACTCTAAGAGAAAATAGCACTTATATGAAATGAATAAAAAATGTGTAATTATCGCTGTGCTTTCTATGTAGTAGAGCCTCATTATTGCTTGTATATTTTTAGGGTTAATGTTTACATGGGCAGATACAAAATCAGACAGAATTATCTGCAGTGTATTTGGCTAATATGGGGCTCATTGCATAGAAAAAAAAAGTCTGCATCTGAAATTGACCTGTAGTGTAGATCTTTAATCCGCAGCATGTCAAATTTACGCTGTGTATATGTATAACAGGCTTAATACTTTACAACCCTTAGGCTATGTGTACACGATGCGGATTTAGTGCGGATCTGCAGCGGATTTTTCCGTGCAGAAACGCTGCAGAACCGCACTGTGATTTACAGTACAGTTCAATGTAAATCAATGTGAAAAAAAAAAGCTGTGCAGCTGGTGTGGAAAAATCTGCACGGAAACGCTGCGGATTAAAAAGAAGTGCATGTCACTAATTTTTTGCGGATCTGCAGTGTTTCTGCACCCCTCCATTATAGAAATCTGCAGTGGTAAAAACCACAGAAAATCCGCACAAAATCCGCATCAATTCCGCATAAAAACCGCAGAAAATCCGCGGCAAATCTGCACCTGCGGTTTGTGCCAGGAGATGCAGATTTAGTGCTGAAAATTCTGCACCCCATTCCACAATGTGCACATAGCCTTAAGGTGAAATCCAAGGAAATCTGCATCAAGATCTGCAACAAATCAACATATCATGCATGCGGATTTTGCCATGGATTTCAATACAAGTTTGTCTTAAATCTGTTGAAAAATGTGTATGTGTGAAGTGAACATCCCCCCAAGTCTTCCACGTCTCCTTGCAGTTTGGTGATGCAAACATGTGTTGAGCTATAGTGCTGCTGGTGCCAAAGGAATTTTACTGAGTAATGAAATTGATCTTGGCAAGTGAGGCTCTTCGTGTAAGAAATAATTATTTTATAATGCGGCAATGTATTTTCCATCAGAGGGCTCATTAATGGGTGTAGATAATGGCAGGTGAGCATGGCAGCTTGGGATCACTGCAGGCATACAGGAAAGGCTGCTTATGCGTGTTTCTAGATTCAGAATCCATGAGAAAAAGCTTCCCTGTAAAATGAGGCATATATACAGTTAAAACCAGAAGTTCACATACACTAAATAAAAAGACACATATGCATGTTTTTCTCAATATCTGACATGAAATCAGAATTGACATTTCCCGTTTTAGGTCAGTTAGGATTACCATAATTATTAATATTTGGCAAATGTCAGAATAATGAGAGTGAGAGAATATTTTAAGGCATTTTTATTACCAACTGCAAAGTCAAAAGTTTACTTACTTTTCATTAGTATTTGGTACCATTGCCCTTAAACTGAATGACTTGGGTCAAACGTTTGGGATATCCTTCCACAAGCTTCTCACAATAGATAGTCAGAATTTGGGCCCATTCCTCCTGACAAAACTGGAGTAACTGATCCAGGCTTGTAGGTCGCCTTGCTCACACCTGCCTTTTCAGCTTTCCCATACATTTTCAATAGGATTGAGATCAGAGCTTTGTGATGGCCGCTCCAAAACACTGACTTTGTTATCCTTAAGCCACTTTGTTACCATTTTGGCAGTATGCTTCTGGTCATTGTCCATTTGGAAGACCCATTTCTGCCCAAGCTTTAACTTCTGGCTGATGTCTTGAGATGTGAGATGTTGTTTCAGTATTGCCACATAATCTTCTTTTCTCATGATGCCATCTATTTTGTGAAGTGCAAAAGTCCCTCCTGCAGCAAAACAACCCCACAACATGATGCTGCCACCCCCGTGTTTCGCAGTTGGGATGGTGTACTTGGGCTTCCAAGCGTCTCCTTTTTTCCACCAAACGTAACGATGGTCATTTTGCCCAAAAAGTTCAATTTTAGTTTCATCAGACCACAGAACATGTCTCCAAAATTTAAGGTCTTTGTTCCTGTGTTCATTTGCAAACATTAATCTGTCTTTTTTATGCTTATTCCTGGCAGAGTGGCCTTTCAACCCATGTTGATACAGTACTCGTTTCACTGTGAATATTGACACGATCTTACCAACTTCCGCCATATTCTTCACAAGGTCTTTTGCTTTTGTCCTTGATATGCACATGTCAGACCAAAACACGTTTACATCTGGGACACAGAACCCGTCTCCTTCCTGAACGTTATGATGGCTGGACATTCCCATCTTGTTTGTACTTGCGTATAATTATTTGTACAGATGAACAAGGCAACTTCAGGTATCTTGAAATTGTACCCAAGGGTGAGCCAGACTTGTGCAAGTCCACAATTCTCTTCTTGATATCTTGGCTGAGTTCTTGAGGCTTTCTCATGATGCTACACATAGAAGCAGTGTGTTTCAGGTGTGCATGAAAATACATCCATAGGTGTGTCTCTAATTAACTCAAGTGTTGCAAAAAAAAAAAAAAACTATCAGAAGCTTGCAAACACATGACCTCATCATATGGGCAGTCCAGAATTGTTTAAAGGCATAGTAATCTCAGTGTATGTAAACTTTTGACTTTGCAGTAAGTAACAAAAATGCCTTAAAACCTTCTCATTTTCCTGCGCTCTCTCTCTAAGGCCTTAAAGGATTACTCTATATAGTATGAAGGATAAATTCCTCATTTCTGTAGGTCCAGCCACTAGGTTCCCAGTGTTCCTGAGAGCTGGGCACCATGCTCTGCAGAGCCATTGCTTAAATGGCACAGAGCTGCATGTGCTGAACCTCTAATTCATTGTTGATGGAATTACTGGTAAAAAAGCAGACCAGCCACAGGTCTTCTGACCTGAACGTAACAGCCTCATATGTGCCAAAGTTAAGGTCAGGCAACTTGTGGCTTGTCGGCACATTATGGCCCATACTCTGACCATGCACATGAATTTGGCCTTACTTTGAGATGTCTAAGAGTTTATTCATTTTAAGGGCCGTTTGATATGCAGACATAGCATCAGGCTTTATATAAAACATGCACAGACAGTGGTGCACTAAATCGAAGCTCCTAAAATCCAATTACATGTGACATTAATAAAGCAATACTGAGGGGCAGACGTAAACCACAGGTGTAATATGTAAATCATTTTGCAACCTCCTCAGTAAGGCTAGTTTCATATTTGCGGACGAGGGCTTTGCGGAGGACTGCGTAGTTCCTCTGTTAAGTCCCGCCCACTGTCGCGCCTCTTCCTTCAGCTCCGCCTATGTCGGCATGCATCCTGCGTACTCTATCTTTAACATTGGGTATGCAGGCCACGCGGATGTATGCGGATGCCTCCGCATGCGTTGTTTTCACGCTGCACCGACTGCAGCAAAATGCAACATGTTGTGTTCGACACAAGTCAGCACAGCTTGAAAACGATGCATGCGGAGGCATCCGCATACATCCGCATGGCCTGCGTACCCAATGTTAAAGATAGGGTACGCAGGATGCGTGCCGACGTAGGCGGAGCTGAAGGAAGAGGCGCGACAGTGGGCGGGACTTAACAGAAGAACTACGCAGTCCTCCGCAAAGTCCTCGTCCGCAAATGTGAAACCAGCCTAAACCCACTCAATGGAGAATACTCTTGAACATAGAAGTGTCCTACAAAATGGCTGCCGCCCTTCCACCCCCCCCGATCGTTGTAACCATTTCAATCTTGGCTGAGACATTATTTGCTAAGAAATGATTTCACAGCAAGACATGAGAGTGTATTTGTCTGTACGTACTGATTCACTCACTACTAATGTGTCATGTCTGTGTGTTTCCCTCACTCGTGTATGAGTAAGGTGACCTGTCTGGGTCTGGCGTGGGAGTAAGGCATTGTGTATTCTGCCCTGATGTCACCGGTATTATTATCCGCACCCTGGAGAAGTTTCAGATGTGCAATCTTTATCATGGTCAGCCTGTAACACTGATCGCTGTACCATTGATTCCTGTGGACAACAACCAATATGGCTGCACTTTAAAGTTGTCACTTTCATAAGCTTTTCGCCAGAGAAACATGGTTGCATTTTGGATGATAATGTGTTTTCTTTATTGACCTTATGGTATGTCTATTTGATTTTTACTTTTATTCATTTGCCTTGGATTTAATGTATTCTGTCGGGTCTCAGGTTGTGCTGTATTATGCAGATACTATACAACACTACTTCTGGGGAAGAATACCTCTATTATGGCACTGGGCGCCGTGTGGCACCACCGAGGCTCAGGTGTGCGGCGACATTTCTGTACTGAAATAGGCAATTCCTGTCAGAAATTGTACAATTTTCTCAAATTTGATGCCTAGAAACTCTGACCAAAGTAAAGTCTCTGTCCATTGTGTTACAGGTTCCCTGATCACAAACCATGGCAAATCCACATCCTGCAGCTATGCATGTTTTTTATTTCCATTTTAAATGGTCCTAGAATTTCTACATTCATACAAATGCCAGGTGTGGTTGTGTTGTGGTCAGTATACTCTTTGGTGCAATTTTTAACTGATTTTTTGGTCTATAGTAATAATCTCTGCGTCATGGAGAATAGCCATGTAGAATATTCTATTATTTTTTGCCATTGGGTTTTTTTAGTGTGTATATCATGTCATTTTTTTTTACTTTCTTACTTTAGGGCGACACAATGAATCTAGAAAAACTCAGCAAACCAGAGTTGCTGACACTACTAAGCATCTTAGAGGGGGAGCTGGAAGCCCGAGAGCTTGTAATCGAGGCAATTAAGGTAAGTTTTGCATTGCCGCTTATTATTCTTGTATAACTCTACCCATAGAGAAGTAAAATGAAAAGCTAAAAAGCAACAAATATTGGATCTGTGGCCTAAAACGCTCATGGATATATAAATATATATATATATATATATATATATATATATATATATATATATATATATATATATATAATTTTTTTTTTTTTTTTTTTTTTTTTTTGCATTTTTCCTCTTGAATGTTTTGTACAGCTTCGGAATGATTCTCTCTAAGTCTATGTTCACATGTTGTTGTTTTTTCTGCTTTTTTTATTCAAATTAATATCTGCGTTTTTCAGTGCCAGCAAAAGCTATAAGATTTCAGAAATCTCATGGGCATACACTGATTTTTTTTTTCCCTGACTGGATTGGAAAACTGTCGCTTTCAGCCATTTTTTTTTCAGCATTTTTTCCACATTTTTTCATCCATAGAAAACAATTAGTAAGTGCAAAAACGCAGTAAAAATGCAGGTATATATCCCACACCGAGGAATTCCAGGTGACCCAATTACAGCAACATGGTCTGAATCTAATTTGTGGTGGTGTGTTGTAATTCCTCACACATTGAGTTGCTGAGAGTCGGTGTGAGCGAAAAAAACAGAAAGATTGCTGGAGTGGCATTCCATGGATCAGTAGGGCTCCTATGGTCCACCTCCCAAAAACCACTTAACAGTGCTAGAATATGCCATCTCGCATCACTTTTTGTAGTGAGCGATCCCCTTTTAATTATTCTCTATACTTGATTTAATGTGCTTTTCCGGAGTCCATAAAATATAAGCAAGCTCCAGATCTGTTAATTTCTGGCACCCATATCGGGAAATTGCAGAAGTTAGAAGTCACCAAGATAATTCTGTTATTTTACCAGCTGATACTGTATATAGGGCTCGATTGATGACGTTTTCTGGCGTAATGCGCCTTCGAATTCTACAATTTGTGCACAATATGAAGTTGTGTAAAAATTCGGTGACTTTTGGGTTTTTTCCCCGCTAATTTCATACAGCTCTGCTACAGTGAGAGGAGCTTGGGGGGTGATGGGGAATGACAGAGACCACCCAACAAATTTACGCCAGAAATATTACTCCAGTCTCTGACTGCATTAACATTTGTGGCGCACGGCGGTGCTCACTAGTTGTAATATGTGCCTCATTCATTACGTTGATGTGTGCCTTGTAATGAATTAGGCGCACCTTACACCAGAATTCCCATCATTAAGACTGGCGTGCACAACCCCTGTCTTAAACAGTCGGGCCTGTAGTTTTGTGACAAAAGAGCCAGTATCAAGTGTAACTCTGAGTTAACTCACTGTTCTTTCTGTTCCTAGGAGTCTAGGAGGCGGTGCTAATCTATGACCGCTAGCTAGCTCTGTATACATGCTCGTACAGTGTAGGCTGTCAATCTAGTAAGCCTGCACACTGGGCACTCTGGGTGTCTAGGATAGCTGAGAGGCCTCTTTATTGTATCAAGAGAAAAAAACAAGTGACTTTTTTTTAATGAGCTCGCCCCTATTCTCTTTAACATGTTTCTCAGTATTTTGCAGAGCCTGTGTATCTCGCACAGTGGCGGGCGGATACATCACGTCATTGCATTCCTTACTACAGTTTGCACAATATTATTGCCATTCCTTATCTGTGACACGCGACTGAGCTGGCCTCGATCTGTCATCTCGCTGTCCTTTTAAACCTCCACTATGGCATGTGAGCCGCCTACTCTCTTAAGGGTTAAATCTGTCATGTAGCTCTCGGATGCAGTGTGATTTGCTGCCGTTCCTGTGCCATTTTCATATATTTGTCCAATTTTTTGCACAATTGTGCTACGTTCCCACAATGAGATTTTGGTGAGTTTTTGACCTTCAAAAACGCAGCGTCTTACGGTTTTAGCAAAGTGGATGGATTTATAGAAATCTTATGCCCACCGCGCTTCTTTCTAATGCCACGTACACAGTCTGCGGTGAGTTTTTTAAAACCGCCGCATGTTGTGGGTACGTATCCTTTGACTTGGAGTGATATGTGGACCTGTAGAGAAACGTCACGGCCATTCAGCATGCAAATTGTTTCTTTCTGGATTTAATACACCTGCAGCTTTAAGATAAGGAATGGTATCAGTAATTTATCTTTGCGCACATCCCAGTGAGACTGCCCTACCCACATGCTCTGTCACGCCATTCAAGGATTTGATTTCCCAATATGGGCCATTTGCAGAAGTGCAGCCGAGCTCTGAGCTCTTTAGCAGGACTCTGAAAGGCTTGTGTGCCAAGATTAAACCCCTGAGCTGATTTAGATGCCTTAATAAGGGCTCAGAGCAGTAAATATTTAAATCCACTTGTTAGAAACAGAATTTGTTTTCGTCCCGTCCTGTGATCGGTCACAGTGGCCCTTAAGTGAGTGTGGCCTGCTGGTCCTCGGATATAGTGCTTTTTACTACATGGACAATGCAGGTGAATCTAATATTTAGTCTATGAAAATCCTTCGTATCCCTGCAAATTGTCACTTGGATTACAGATGTAAGACGTATATGCAATTATTGGAGTAGGAGGAACTCTGTGGCGGCTGCAGAGAATATGGACATCTTAGAAGAGGAAAATATTGGCCTTTGTAAGATTGGTTCCCCGTGTATATTATCCGATATTCCTTAGATATTCTATATTACAGGGACAGCTGCTCATCAGGCTTTTTACTCCCAAATTAAAAAAGAAATGGTATAGTGTTATAAAATAGACCACATTTTCAACAACTAACAAAGGAACACAAAAGTCGCATGTAAATTTGCACCATAAAAAACTGCAGTGACCTTCACAATCTTTTGTTGGGAAAAAATCTATTATTTTTCAATTTTCTTCTTAAATCCTCTCCTGAATGGTCAAAGTTTTGCTTGGCAGAAAAAGGGGCAACTCAGATTTTCCACCAAATAACTCTGGGTAGGTGGCTATGGATATTTCTACACGGTCATTGGGCAGTTATCGTTTCCAGCACTTTTATGCATTCATAAGTGGATGATGACTGAATATTGTATGAGGCCTTAATACAAGAGATCAATCAGTTCTTTCCTCTCCTTTATATTGTGCTTTTTATTATAAATGCCATGGAACAGGCCAGGAAGGAGGGGGAAGGTTAGGCTGTGGCAGCCACAGAATAGGAAGTGTTTAGTGTGCTAGGCAATGATTTCATCAGCATCTGGAGCTGTGGCCAGCAGCAGAAGTGACAGGCCGCCAGGAAAAGCCACAAAGACCAGTTCAGCAAAACTGAGATGTCTTTGTCTCTCGCTTCTATGATCTGTAGTTTCATATCCTCTAAGCTTCTCTGAATAAAAACTCATGGGGTTCATTAATCAATTCGGTAAGTACCACATGGTGATATCAGAAATAATGTGGGTGGTGGCATTACCTTCTTGCTCTGACGAGGGGCAGTACCCCAAAACACCCTGTCTGCAAATTGAGATTGTAAGGCTCGTCAAAGGGGGTCGATATTGACTTTTGCCAGGCTTGACTGTCACTGTCTCCAAGGAGAAACATTACCCCTTGGTTTCTTTTGTTGAAAATACTGTGTTGTGCCGTCATGATGTATAAAGTCTAAGGCTACTTTCACACTAGCATTGTTTGCTGTCCGTCGCAATGCGTTGTTTTGGAGAAAAAACGCATCCTGCAAAGTTTCCCACAGGATGCGTTTTTTTCTCCATAAACTTGCATTAGCGACGCATTGCGACGGATGTGTCGTGTTTTGGCGGACCGACGGCATAAAAAACCGTTCCATGTAACTTTTTTTTGTGCGTCGAGTCCGCCATTTTCTACCGCGCATGCGCGGCCGAAACTCCGCCCCCTCCTCCCCAGAACTCACAATGGGGCAGCGGATGCGTTGTAAAACTGCATCCGCTGCCCCCGTTGTGCTACATTAACACACTGTCCGTCAGGCTGACGGTTTGCGATGGCCCATACTGATGGACTAGTGTGAAAGTAGCCTAAGGCTATGTTCACACTTTGCGGTTTTTGCTGCGGATCCGCTGCGGATTTGACGCTGCGGATCCGCAGCAGTTTTCCATGCAGGGTACAGTACAATGTTACCCTATGGACAACAAAATCCGCTGTTCCCACTTTGCAGAAAATCCCTGTAAAAACCGCGCGGAATTGCTGCGAAAAAAAGAAGGAGCATGTCACTTCTTTCTGCGGATTCCGCAGCGGTTTTCAACATGCACCAATAGGAAAGTGCTGTTGAAAACCCGCAGAGGAATCCGCAGAAGAAACCGCAGGAAAATCCGCAGCGAAAACCGCAGCGGTTTTTCCATGCGGTTTTTCAAAATCCGCTGCAGAAAAATCTGCAGCAAAATCTGCAAAGTGTGAACATGCCCTAAGACTGTTTTCTCCCTGAGTTTGAGACTTCCAAAAAAGGTTTTATTTCCTTTAAAAATTCACCTTTTTTGAAAGAGTTTCTCTCCTCCTGGAAAAGTTTTTTTTTTTTTTTTTTTTTTAATGAATTGTGCTTTACATTGTTTTGACTGGACACTTACTAGTTTTGGAAAGATTTTCTTCAAGATCTACTTAAAAAAAAGTGACATGCACATTTTTTTCCCTACCAGGCATTTGTCAAAACATCTACAGGGAAAAAAATATCTCAAACTCCTCACATGAACAGTAAAGTGGATTCCCATTGAAATGAATAGTTAGAATTTTCCTAGCGTTTTTGAGCAATATTTTGGAGAGAATGTAAACATAGCCTAAAGATCTCCATACACATTCGAGAGATGATGGACGATGGTTTGGCCAGAGGCTATCTCAGCCGACTTTCCCAACTGAGGGTTCCTGTGTTCTCTGAGACAGGCACTGCTAGATGTCTCTGGAGGTGGTTTATCTCTTTAAGAAAAAAATGATCGGCAGTCTGAAATTGCCAAGCCGGAACCTTCTCTCCACCAACATAATGTTTCTGGAGCCCACATTCATATTAGACCAGGGGTGGACAATTCATTTTCTCAAAGGGCCACATGAAACTCCTTGACTGTGGTGGAGGGCCGAACCAATAGGCTGAAATTAATTCTGTTCAATATTAATATTAACATAATATTTATAATTTTTATATTAATATTTGTATCACTTAATATTGAGCAGAATTAAGTATGGTGACACCTGCTACATAATCTGAGCCCGCACACAGCAGTGGAGTACAAACTTTTATATTTTATCAGCGCCAAGCATTTAGATCAAGAAGGTGTTGTCTTAGTAGTCAACAACCCCTTTAAGTAATTACTAAAGAGTCCTTTTACATATTTTTAGCATGCACAGGCAGCTATGAAGATGTTCCATCAGGGTGGGCTGTTTGATTACCAGAAAACTAGCTTGTGTATGCTAATTTTTGATCTGACAACAAAATTAGGTTTCCTCTCCTGAAAGAAGCACTCCAGCATTTTTTTATTTGTGCATATAAATCTTATTCACCATTAATATTATTGATGTTTATTTTATCCCACCACAGTTATACCTATACTAGATGGTGGCCCGATTCTAACGCATCGGGTATTCTAGAATATGTATGTATGTACGTCGCGCTTGGCACAGCCACGTAGTATATAGCACAGCCACGTAGTATATAACACAGCCATGTAGTTTATAACACAGCCATGTAGTATATAACACAGCCACGTAGTATATAACACAGCCACGTAGTATATAACACAGCCACGTAGTATATAACACAGACAGCCACATAGTATATAGCACAGCCAGCCACGTAGTATATAGCACAGCCACGTAGTATATAGGACAGCCACGTAGTATATAGCACAGCCACGTAGTATATAGCACAGCCACGTAGTATATAGCACAGCCACGTAGTATATAGCACAGCCACGTAGTATATAACACAGCCACGTAGTATATAGCACAGTCACGTAGTATATAGCAGCCACGTAGTATATAGCAGCCACGCAGTAAATAGCACAGCCCACGCAGTATATAGCACAGCCCACGTAGTATATAACACAGCCACGTAGTATATAACACAGCCCACGCAGTATGTAACACAGCCCACATAATATAGAGCAGGCCCCAACCACAGATCTCCACGCTGACGATCTGGCCAATTACTTCAAAGAAAAAATTGACCACATTCGACAGGAAATCATTTCCCAATCTCTTCATACCAAGCACTGTCCTCCCTCCCCCACTGCATCTAGTTCACTCTCTGACTTTGAACCAGTTACAGAAGAAGAAGTAAGCAGGCTCCTTGCATCTTCTCGCCCGACCACTTGCACCAGCGACCCCATTCCGTCGCATCTCCTCCAGTCCCTTTCCCCGGCTGTCACCTCTCACCTAACAAAAATATTCAACCTTTCCCTCACTTCCGGTATTTTTCCCTCCTCATTTAAGCATGCCATCATACATCCACTACTTAAAAAGCCCTCCCTCGATCAAAATTGTGCCGCTAATTATAGACCTGTCTCTAATCTTCCCTTCATCTCTAAACTCCTGGAACGCCTGGTCCACTCCCGTCTTACCCGCTATCTCTCAGATAATTCTCTTCTCGACCCTCTTCAATCTGGTTTCCGCTCTTTACACTCTACTGAAACTGCCCTCACTAAAGTCTCTAATGACCTACTAACAGCTAAATCTAATGGTCACTATTCCATGCTAATTCTCTTGGATCTCTCCGCAGCATTCGACACTGTGGATCATCAGCTCCTCCTCACTATGCTCCGCTCCATCGGCCTCAAGGACACCGTTCTCTCTTGGTTCTCCTCCTATCTCTCTGGCCGATCCTTCACTGTTTGTTTTGCTGGTTCCTCCTCCTCTCACCTTCCCCTTACTGTTGGGGTTCCTCAAGGATCAGTCCTAGGCCCCCTCCTCTTCTCTTTGTATACTGCCCCTATTGGACAAACAATCAGTAGATTTGGTTTCCAGTACCATCTCTATGCTGACGACACCCAATTATATACCTCTTCTCCTGTTATCACGCCGACCTTTTTAGAAAACACCAGTGATTGTCTTACCGCTGTCTCTAACATCATGTCCTCCCTCTATCTGAAACTGAACCTGTCAAAAACTGAACTCCTCGTGTTCTCTCCCTCTACAAACCTACCTTTGCCCGACATTGCCATCTCTGTGTGCGGTTCCACCATTACTCCAAAGCAACATGCCCGCTGCCTTGGAGTCATCCTTGATTCCGAGCTTTCATTCACCCCCCACATCCGATCACTGGCTCGCTCTTCTTATCTGCATCTCAAAAACATTTCCAGAATTCGCCCTTTTCTTACTTTCGACTCTGCAAAAACTCTTACTGTCTCACTTATTCATTCTCGTCTGGACTATTGTAACTCTCTACTAATTGGCCTACCTTTTACCAGACTCTCCCCGCTCCAATCTGTCCTGAATGCTGCTGCCAGGATCATATTCCTCGCCAACCGTTACACCGATGCCTCTACCTTGTGCCAGTCATTACACTGGCTACCCATCCAATCCAGAATCCAGTACAAAACTACTACCCTCATCCACAAAGCACTCCATGGCTCAGCACCACCCTACATCTCCTCTCTGGTCTCAGTCTACCACCCTACCCGTGCCCTCCGCTCCGCTAATGACCTCAGGTTAGCATCCTCAATAATCAGAACCTCCCACTCCCGTCTCCAAGACTTTACACGTGCGGCGCCGATTCTTTGGAATGCACTACCTAGGTTAATACAATTAATCCCCAATCCCCACAGTTTTAAGCGTGCACTAAAAACTCATTTGTTCAGATTGGCCTACCGCCTCAACGCATTAACCTAATTATCCCTGTGTGGCCTATTAATAAAAAACAACAACATAATCACGTTCCTCCATCATGTTCTCATACACTTTATGCAGTTAATAGCCTCTGTGTCTGTACTGTTACATACTTAGGCAGTTAACTGGTTCATGCAGCTTTACATGAACACCCGAGCCTTACACTATGGCTGGTCCAAATAACTAAAGCAATTGTTACCATCCACCTCTTGTGTCTCCCCTTTTCCTCATAGATTGTAAGCTTGCGAGCAGCAGGGCCCTCATTCCTCCTGGTATCTGTTTTGAACTGTGATTTCTGTTATGCTGTAATGTCTGTTGTCTGTATAAGTCCCCTCTATAAGTTGTAAAGCGCTGCGGAATATGTTGGCGCTATATAAATAAAATTATTATTATTATAACACAGCCCACGCAGTATATAACACAGCCCACGTAGTATATAGCACAGCCCACGCAGTATATAACACAGCCCACGTAGTATATAGCACAGCCCACGCAGTATATAACATAGCCCACGTAGTATATAGCAGAGCCCGCCTAGTATATAGCAGCCAGGCAGTATATAACACAGCCCAAGTATATAGCACAGCCCACGCAGTATGTAACACAGCCCACGTAGTATATAGCAGTGTGGGCACCATATCCCTGTTAAAAAGTAAATAAAATAAAATAAAAAATAGATATATACTCACCCTCTGGCGTCCAACTAAGCTGTCCCAATGCACGGGATGCTGCCGCCAGCTTCCGTTCTCAGTGATGCATTGCGAAATTACCCAGATGACAGCGGTCTCGCGATACCGCTAAGTCATCTAGGTAATTTCACAATGCATCACTGGGAACAGAAGCTGGCGACAGCATCGCGCGCATCGGTGGACGCCGGAAGGTGAGAATAACACAATTTCCAGGACGTCCCTCCTGACAGCACCCTGGAGGACGTCTTTGTCCCCCTTGCTGGGACAGGAAACACACGAGAGTTTAAAAGGTCATATCCCACCCCCAATCCTCAGTGTTTTTCCTGTCCCTGCAAGGAGGGACGCACGACAGCCAGAGAACCTAAGAGTCGGAGTACTATGGTCTTCCTCCCCCTACGTAGTAGTCACTACAGACGCCAGTGCGTGGGGCTGGGGAGCCCATCTAAAAGGCAAGATCCTAAAGGGAAGGTGGCCTGCAGATGTCATTCACAGCTCCCCCAACTTCAAGGAGCTGTATGCTGTGTGGGAGGCCTTGAGAAGAAATCGACACACTCTTGCAGATTGTCACGTCAGGATACTATCCGACAATGTGACAACGGTCTCTTTCCTGAAACATCAGGGGGGCTCAAGACACCATCTGCTCCAGGATCTAGCGGGAAGAATATTTCGCTGGGCAGAAAATTCGGTCCTATCCATTTCCGCAATTCACCTAGAAGGCTCTCACAACGTGATAGCAGACTATCTGAGCAGAAGGCGGATGTTCGCAACAGAGTGGGAACTCAACCAGGATATCTTCCAGGATTTATGTCTTCGTTGGGGAACTCCCAGTATAGACCTGTTTGTAAACAGAAGAAACTCGAAGGTCTCAAGATTCTTCTCTCTGAACCCACTGGAATTCCCAGAAGGGGTAGACGCACTGAGCCAGGACTGGATGGAACCACTCTCATACGCATTTCCACCTCTGGCACTGATCCCAGCTGTTCTCCGAAAGATCAAGGAGGATCGAGCTCAGGTTATCTTGATCGTTCTATACTGGCCATGAAGGAGCTGGTTCTCTCTGCTAGTGGACCTGGCGATCGAGAACCCAATAGAGCTTCCTCTCAGGGAGGATGTAATCCACCAAGGTCCAGTTTTCCACCCAAATCCAGGGAAACTCCATCTCTCAGCATGGATCCTGAAGGGGACATCTTGAAGGCAAGAGGCTTATCAGATCAAGTGATAGCCAATATTAAATCCAGCAGGAAGCCAGTCACATCGGCAATCTATTTAAAGATCTGGAAGTGTTTCTGTCTGGAGGGTGGCAGGTCTGAGGTTGCGGCAGACACTCCTGACATACCTAGAATCCTAAATTTTCTGCAGGCTGGGTTCAACAAGGGTCTTAGACCAAGCACCTTGAAAGTGCAGATCTCGACACTTAGCTCTTTTTTTGACTATCCCCTAGCATCTCACCCGTGAGTGGTCAGATTTATCCGAACTACTCAGAGGTTACGCCCCACCATTAGGCAATTGACGCCTCCCTGGGACCTCAACTTGGTCCTCAGATTCCTATGTAGAGACGCATACGCCTCGGCTGATATGCTCATATCAATCCTCACACGGAAAACAGCGTTTTTAGTGGCAGTCACCACGGCCAAAAGGGTGGGGGAAATTCAGGCCCTGTGTACTAGGGACCCATACCTACAGATTAGAGAGGATAGTTTAATCCTTAAACTAGATCCCTCGTTTATTCCAAAAGTAGGCTCTGCAAAGAACAGAAATCAGGAAATTGTTTTACCTTCATTTTGTAATAACCCTGCCAACACAAAAGAAAAAGCCCTTCATTCCCTTGACGTCAGACAGGCCGTCTTAGATTACCTAGCAGCCACCAGCTCATGGCGGATAGACCCAAACTTGTTCATTCTGTTTGAGGGAAAGAATAAGGGAAGGAAGGCCTCTAAGGCCTCTATCGCTCGTTGGATCACGTCTGTGAGCTCTGAGGCCTACCAATCTGAAGGGGTCCCACCTCCGGAGGATCTTCATGCACACTCTACACAAGGGATATCTGCTTCGTGGGCTGAGAGGGCAGGCGCCTCTCTGGAGCAGATTTGCAAGGCAGCAACATGGGCTAGTGCCAGCTCCTTTTGTAAACACTATAAACTTGATGTTTTGTCTGGTCAACACACTGCATTTGGGAGAAAAGTTCTCTAAGCGGTAATCCCACCATAAGGAGGTGTTTTGGTACTCTCCAGGGTGCTGTCAGGAGGGACATCCTGGAAAATAGGCATTAGACCTACCGGTAATTATGTTTCCAGGAGTCCATCCCGACAGCACTGGTTGTTCCCTCCCTGGTTTGATATTTATATGCATGATGTAATATGTTCCTGGCATATGATGTAGTATGTTCCTGGCATATGATGTAATGTGTTCCTGGCATATAATGTAATATGTTCTATTTATCATTAAAGTACTTTTTGCATTTCCATGAGGCGGTTCTTGTTACAACACTGAGGATTGGGGGTGGGACATGACCTTTTAAACTCTCGTGTGTTTCCTGTCCCAGCAAGGGGGAGGAGGACGTCCTCCAGGGTGCTGTCAGGATAGACTCCTGGAAACATAATTACCGGTAGGTCTAATGCCTATTTTTTTTTTTTTTTATTATTATTTTTAACATTATATCTTTTTACTATTGATGCTGCATAGGCAGACAGAAAGACAGACAGACAAACAGACGGAAGTACCCCTTAGATGATTATATAGATAGACTGCATGGAGGCCCGATGCTACTGCATCGGGAGGGCGGTAATGTCACGATGGGGGCAGGCATGTGGCGCTGTTGTTGCCTAATGGCATCCTGTGATAATCTAATGACTTTTGCATCAGGGGACTCATGTGCTTCACGCCTACACTTCTATGCATTGTTTTTGTCCCAGCGATGCTGTTGCTCTCATTTGCCTTTTGTTGTCTTCGACATTGTGCCTTTGCTGCTTTTCTTTCATTGTCATTGGCATACTATTTTGGAGGAGCCATGTTGGCATTGAGATTTTCCCACAAATGAAAGTTCATTTTAAAAATTGTCTGTGTCTGACCGTGTACCGAACATACCACAGCTCCTGGGCAGGGGAGGAAGCAAAATACAATACTGACATTACAGAAGGAGATCGCAGAGAATACATCTTGTGAGGTAAAATATTTTTTAAAAACAGTCAGTGACATATTTTACCTCACAAAATGAATCCACTGTGATCCCCTGCTGTAATGTCAGTATTACCTTTTGCTTCCTCCCCTGCCCAGGAGATGTGGTATGCTCCGTACATGGTAAGACAGTCAATTTTTAAAATGAACTTTCGTTTGTGGGAAAACCCCTTTAGGCCGGGATCACACATACACGAGATACGGCCGAGTCTCGCAGGTGAAAACCCAGCTCTGGCGCCGGCACTCCGGAGCGTGCAGCTCCATGTATTGCTGTACGGCCGCACGCTCTGCTCAGGAGTGCCCGCGCCAGAGCTGGGTTTTCTCCTGCGAGACTCGGCCGTATCTCGCGTGTGTGTGATCCCGGCCTTAATGTGACCGGCTTCATCTCTGTGATGACACTTTGCGCATCTGCCGCTGGGATCAGCAGAATGATTCACTGTACCTTTGCGTAATTCGTGCAGGCGCAGTAAATCAGACCGCCGCCATCTTTGTGCAGACTGATCACGGCGGTCACATTAAAACTGTGCATGCACACCTCCTGTACAAAGATGGTGGCAGTCAGTGAATCATTCGGTTGATCCCGGCGGTGGCGTGTTCGTGACAATTTTCCGCTGGTGGTACCACACAAGAGGCTGTGTGAGTGTGTGAGGTGCGTACGGCGTATTGAGTGTGTGTGGTGCGACAGTGTTCCGCTGGTGGTACCGCGCAATAGGTTGGTGCCAGCAGCAGTTTCCCTATTGAGACGCCCATCACTTGGGTGTCCCAATATGGCGGTCGGTGAACTTCCTCCGCTTGGAATTCTTGGATTCGGTGACATCTGGACAGAACAGGAAGTGAAAACATTACAAGGCAATTACATAAATAGATATTTCCCCCTCTTTATTTTAGGAGGTTGTATCATGTGATATCCAGTACTTGCTGAAATGTGTACACAGGTTGCCACTTTCTGACGGCCTGCAAATTATAGGATGACCTCATCACTCTGCAGCTCAGACTCCTCCCCTCAGCTCCACCCTCCATTTCCTTCTGTCCATTTAGCCATACAACTAAGGATATAGGTGAAGACTTATGAAATGAAATGATCAGAAAAAAAAGCTCTCTGCTCATCTCTGCAGCACAAAATATAAATCCTGTTATTTTGTGTTATGCTATGAAAAAAGTGAAAACTGCACTCTGATAATTGCTTTTTCTGTTAGATATTTTCATAGATCTGACCTATTATTTATTCCTCTTATGTAAGAAAGCAGCGATTTTAACCCCTTCACCCCCGGAGCTTTTTCCGTTTTTCCATTTTCGTTTTTCGCTCCCCTCCTTCCCAGAGCCATAACTTTTTTATTTTTCTGTCAATATGGCCATGTGAGGGCTTATTTTTTGTGGGACGAGATGTACTTTTGAACGATACCATTGGTTTTACCATGCCGTGTAACAGAAAACGTGAAAAAAATTCCAAGTGTGATGAAATTGCAAAAAAAGTGCAATCTCACACTTGTTTTTTGTTTGGCTTTTTTGCTAGGTTCACCAAATGCTAAAACTAACCTGCCATTATGATTCTCCAGGTCATTACGAGTTCATAGACACCGAACATGTCTAGGTTATTTTTTATCTAAGTGGTGAAAAAAAAATTCCAAAGTTTGCTTAAAAAAATAAATAAATAAAAAATTGCGCGATTTTCTGATACCGTAGTGTCTCCAATTTTCGTGATCTGGGGTCAGGTTTTTTTTCTCGCTACGGCATTTAGCGGTCAGGTTAATCCTTTGTTTTTATTGCTAGATCGGGCGATTCTGAACGCAGCGATACTAAATATGTGGATGTTTGATTTTTTTTATTGTTTTATTTTGATTGGGGCGAAAGGGGGGTGATTTGAACTTTTATATATTTTTTATTTTTTATTATATTTTTAAACACTTTTTTTTTTAATTTTGGCATGCTTCAATAGCCTTCATAGGAGGCTAGAAGCATGCACAACTCGATCAGCACTGCTACATAGAGGTGAAGCACAGATCACCTCTATGTAGTAGAAATCCAGGTGTACTTTGAACGCCGACCACAGGGTGGCGCTCAAAGCAATCGGCCATCAACAACCATAGAGGTCTCAAGGAGACCTCTGGTTGTTATGGCAATGCACCGCTGACCCCCGATCATGTGACGGGGGTCAGTGGTGCGAGCACTTCCGGCCGCGTGGCCGGGAGCACTAGTTAAATGCCGCTGTCAGCGCTTGACGGCGGCATTTAACTAGTTAATGGGCGCGGGCGGATCGCGATTCCGCTCGCGCTCATTGCGCGCACATGTCAGCTGTACAAAACAGCTGACATGTCGCGGCTTTGAGGTGGGCTCACCGCCGGAGCCCACCTCAAAGAAGGGGATCTGCCAGCTGACGTACTATTCTGTCAGCTGGCAGAAAGGGGTTAAGGGTATGTGCACAAGTTCAGGATTTTTTAGCATAAATTTCCTGACAAAAACCGGACATTTCTGTTTTTTACCCCTTTTTTGCATGTTTTTTGCTTTTTTTTCGGAGCTTTCCTAATGCATTAAATAGCGGAAAAAACTTGAAAAATCCGCTAAATTAACCCCTTAACGACCTTTGACGCATACGCTGCGTCATGAAAGTCGGTGCCAAAACGACCTATGACGCAGCGTATGCGTCATGGAATGATCGCGTCCCTGCAGATCGGGTGAAGGGGTTAACTCCTATTTTACCCGATCTGCAGGGAGAGGGGGAGTGGTGCTTCAGCCCAGGGGGGGTGGCTTCACCCCCCCGTGGCTACGATCGCTCTGATTGGCTGTTGAAAGTGAAACTGCCAATCAGAGCGATTTGTAATATTTCACCTAAAAAACTGGTGAAATATTACAATCCAGCCATGGCCGATGCTGCAATAACATCGGCCATGGCTGGAAATACTAAAGTGCCCCCCCCCACACCCACCGATCGCCCCCCCAGTGCTCCGTTAGTCCTCCGGTCCCCTCCGTCCACCTGCCGGCTCCCCCGTCCTGCTGTCCGCTCCCTCCTTGCTCAGATCCCCCCCCCCTGTGCTCCGATCACCCCCCCTGTGCTCCGATCCACCCCCCCACCACCCCTTCATACTTACCGATCCTCCCGGTGTCCGGCCGTCTCCTCCCTGGGCGCCGCCATCTTGGAAAATGGCGGGCGCATGCTCAGTGCGCCCGCCGAATCTGCCAGTCGGCAGATTCCTTACAGGTACATTTTGATCGCTGTGGTAGGTTCTATCACAGCGATCAAAATAAAAAAAATAATAAATAACCCCCCCCCCCTTTATCACCCCCATAGGGACAATAATAAAATAAAGAATTTTTTTTTTTTTTTTTCCACTAGGGTTAGGGTTAGAACTAGGGTTAGAACTAGGGTTAGGGTTACGGGTAGGGTTAGGGGTAGGGTTATGGCATGTGCACACAGAGCGGATCGGCCGCGGATCCGCAGCGGATCGGCCGCGGATCCGCAGCGGATCCGCAGCGGATCGGCAGCGGATTGGCAGCGGATTGGCCGCGGATCCGCAGCGGATTGGCAGCGGATTGGCCGCGGATCCGCAGCGGATTGGCAGCGGACCCGCAGCGGATTGGCCGCGGATCCGCCGCGGATCCGCAGCGGATCGGCAGCGGATCCGCAGCGGATCCGCAACGGATCGGCAGCGGATCCGCAGCGGATCGGCCGCGGATCCGCAGCGGATTGGCAGCGGATCCGCAGCGGATTGGCAGCGGATCCGCAGCGGATTGGCCGCGGATCCGCAGCGGATTGGCAGCGGATCCGCAGCGGATCGGCAGCGGATTGGCCGCGGATCCGCAGCGGATTGGCAGCGGATCCGCAGCGGATTGGCCGCGGATCCGCAGCAGATTGGCAGCGGATTGGCCGCGGATCCGCAGCGGATTGGCCGCTGCGAATTCGAAGCAGTTTTCCATCAGGTTTACAGTACCATGTACACCTAAGGAAAACCAAATCCGCTGTGCCCATGGTGCGGAAAATTCCGTGCAGAAACGCTGCGTTGTATTTTCCGCAGCATGTCAATTCTTTGTGCGGATTCCGCAGCGTTTTACACCTGTTCCTCAATAGGAATCCGCAGGTGAAATCCGCACAAAAAAACACTGGAAATCTGCTGTAAATCCGCAGGTAAAACGCAGTGCCTTTTACCTGCAGATTTTTCAAAAATCGTGCGGAAAAATCTCACACGAATCCGCAACGTGGGCACATAGCCTTAGGGTTAGGGTTGGAATTAGAGTTAGGGTTGGAATTAGGGCTAGGGTTTGAAATAGGGTTAAGATTAGGCTTGTGGTTAGGGTTACGGATAGGGTTAGGGGTGTGTTGGGGTTACAGTTGTGGTTAGGGTTGGGATTAGGGTTACGGTTGATTAGGGTTAGGATTAGGGTTGGAATTAGGGTTACGGGTGTGTTGCGGTTAGGGTTGTGGTTAGGGGTGTGTTGGGGTTAGGGTTGTGATTAGGGTTATGGCTACAGTTGGGATTAGGATTAGGGGTGTGTTGGGGTTAGTGTTGAAGTTAGAATTGAGGGGTTTCCACTGTTTAGGCACATCAGGGGTCTCCAAACGCAACATGGCGCCACCATTGATTCCAGCCAATCTTGCGTTCAAAAAGTCAAATGGTGCTCCCGCCCTTCCAAGCCCCGACGTGCGCCCAAACAGTGGTTTACCCCCACATTTGGGGTACCAGCGTACTCAGGACAAACTGGGCAACAACTGTTGGGGTCCAATTTCTCCTGTTACCCTTGCAAAAATAAAAAATTACTTGCTAAAACATAATTTTTGAGGAAAGAACAATTATTTTTTATTTTCACGGCTCTGCGTTATAAACTTCTGTGAAGCACTTGGGGGTTGAAAGTGCTCACCACACATCTAGATAAGTTCCTTCGGGGGTCTAGTTTCCAAAATGGGGTCACTTGTGGGGTGTTTCTACTGTTTAGGCACATCAGGGGCTCTGCAAATGCAATGTGACGCCCGCAGACCATTCCATCAAAGTCTGCATTTCAAATGTCACTACTTCCCTTCCGAGCCCTGACGTGCGCCCAAACAGTGGTTTACCCCCACATATGGGGTATCAGCGTACTCACAACAAACTGGGCAACAAATATTGGGGTCCAAATTCTCCTGTTACCCTTGTGAAAAAAAAAAATTGCTTGTTAAAACATCTTTTTTGAGGAAAAAAAATGATTTTTTATTTTCACGGCTCTGCGTTGTAAACTTCTGTGAAGCACTTGGGGGTTGAAAGTGCTCACCACACATCTAAATAAGTTCCTACGGGGGTCTAGTTTCCAAAATGGGGTCACTTGTGGGGTGTTTCTACTGTTTAGGCACATCAGGGGCTCTGCAAATGCAATGTGACGCCCGCAGACCATTCCATCAAAGTCTGCATTTCAAATGTCACTACTTCCCTTCCGAGCCCTGACGTGCGCCCAAACAGTGGTTTACCCCCACATATGGGGTATCAGCGTACTCACAACAAACTGGGCAACAAATATTGGGGTCCAAATTCTCCTGTTACCCTTGTGAAAATAAAAAATTGCTTGCTAAAACATCTTTTTTGAGGAAAGAAAAATGATTTTTTATTTTCACGACTCTGCGTTGTAAACTTCTGTGAAGCACTTGGGGGTTGAACGTGCTCACCACACATCTAGATAAGTTCCTTGGGGGGTCTAGTTTCCAAAATGGGGTCACTTGTGGGGGGTTTCTACTGTTTAGGCATATCAGGGGCTCTGCAAACGTAACATGATGCCCGCAGACCATTCCATCAAAGTCTGCATTCCAAAACGTCACTACTTCCCTTCCGAGCCCCGGCATGTGCCCAAACAGTGGTTTACCCCCACATATGGGGTATCAGCGTACTCAGGAGAAACTGGACAACAACTTTTGGGGTCCAATTTCTCCTGTTACTCTTGCAAAAATAAAAAAATTCTGGGCTAAAAAAATATTTTTGAGGAAAGGAAACACATTTTTTATTTTCACGGCTCTGCGTTATAAACTTCTGTGAAGCACTTGGGGGTTCAAAGTGCTCACCACACATCTAGATAAGTTCCCTTGGGGGTCTAGTTTCCAAAATGGAGTCACTTGTGGGGAGTTCCTACTGTTTAGGCACATCAGGGGCTCTGCAAACACAACATGATGCCCGCAGAGCATTCCATCAAAGTCTGCATTTCAAAACGTCACTACTTCCCTTCCGAACCCCGACGTGTGCCAAAACAGTGGTTTACCCCCACATATGGGGTATCAGCGTACTCAGGAGAAACTGGACAACAACTTTTGGGGTCCAATTTCTCCTGTTACTCTTGCAAAAATAAAAAAATTCTGGGCTAAAAAAATATTTTTGAGGAAAGGAAACACATTTTTTATTTTCACGGCTCTGCGTTATAAACTTCTGTGAAGCACTTGGGGGTTCAAAGTGCTCACCACACATCTAGATTAGTTCCTTGGGAGGTCTAGTTTCCAAAATGGGGTCACTTGTGCGGGAGCTCCAATGTTTAGGCACACAGGGGCTCTCCAAACGCGACATGGTGTCCGCTAATGATTGGAGCTAATTTTCCATTCAAAAAGCCAAATGGCGTGCCTTCCCTTCCGAGCCCTGCCGTGCGCCCAAACAGTGGTTTACCCCCACATATGGGGTATCATCGTACTCAGGACAAACTGGACAACAACATTTGGGATCCAATTTCTCCTATTACCCTTGGGAAAATAAAAAATTCTGGGCTAAAAATCATTTTTGAGGAAAGAAAAATTATTTTTTTATTTTCACGGCTCTGCGTTATAAACTTCTGTGAAGCACCTGGAGGTTATAAGTGCTCACTATGCATCTAGATAAGTTCCTTGGGGGGTCTAGTTTCCAAAATGGGGTCACTTGTAGGGGAGCTCCAATGTTTAGGCACACAGGGGCTCTCCAAACGCGACATGGTGTCCGCTAACGATTGGAGCTAATTTTCCATTCAAAAAGTCAAATGGCACGCCTCCCTTTCCGAGCCTTGCCGTGCACCCAATCAGTGGTTTACCCCCACATATGAGGTATCGGCATACTCAGGAGAAATTGCCCAACAAATTTTAGGATCCATTTTATCCTGTTGCCCATGTGAAAATGAAAGAATTGAGGCTAAAAGAAATTTTGTGTGAAAAAAAAGTACTTTTTCATTTTTGCGGATCAATTTGTGAAGCACCTGGGGGTTTAAAGTGCTCACTATGCCTCTAGATGAGTTCCTTGGGGGGTCTAGTTTCCAAAATGGGGTCACTTGTGGAGGAGCTCCAATGTTTAGGCACACAGGGGCTTTCCAAACGCAACATGGTGTCCGCTAACGATGGAGATAATTTTTCATTCAAAAAGTCAAATGGCGCTCCTTCCCTTCCGAGCCTTACCATGTGCCCAAACAGTGGTTTACCCCCACATGTGAGGTATTGGTGTACTCAGGAGAAATTGCCCAACAAAATTTAGGATCCATTTTATCCTGTTGCCCATGTGAAAATGAAAAAATTGAGGCTAAAATAATTTTTTTCTGAAAAAAAAGTACTTTTTCATTTTTACGGATCAATTTGTGAAGCACCTGGGGGTTTAAAGTGCTCACTATGCTTCTAGATAAGTTCCTTGGGGGGTCTAGTTTCCAAAATGGGGTCACTTGTGGGGGAGCTCCAATGTTTAGGCACACAGGGGCTCTCCAAACGTGACATGGTGTGGGCTAAAGATTGGAGCCAATTTTTCATTCAAAAAGTCAAATGGCGCTCCTTCCCTTCCGAGCCCTGCCGTGCGCCCAAACAGTGGTTTACCCCCACATATGAGGTATCAGCGTACTCAGGACAAATTGGACAACAACGTCCGTGGTCCAGTTTCTCCTTTTACCGCTGGGTAAATAAAAAAATTGTTGCTAAAAGATCATTTTTGTGACTAAAAAGTTAAATGTTCATTTTTTACTTCCATGTTGCTTCTGCTGCTGTGAAACACCTGAAGGGTTAATAAACTTCTTGAAGGGGGTTTTGAGCACCTTGAGGGGTGCAGTTTTTAGAATGGTGTCACTTTTGGGTATTTTCAGCCATATAGAACCCTCAAAATGACTTCAAATGTGAGGTGGTCCCTAAAAAAAATGGTTTTGTAAATTTTGTTGTAAAAATAAGAAATCACTGGTCAAATTTTAACCCTTATAACTTCCTAGCAAAAAAAAAAAATGTTTCCAAAATTGTGCTGATGTAAAGTAGACATGTGGGAAACGTTATTTATTAACTATTTTGTGTCACATAACTCTCTGGTTTAACAGAATAAAAATTCAAAATGTGAAAATTGCGAAATTTTCAAATTTTTTGCCAAATTTCCGTTTTTTTCACAAATAAACTCAGAAATTATCGACCTAAATTTACCACTAACATGAAGCCCAATATGTCACGAAAAAACAATCTCAGAATCACTAGGATCCGTTGAAGCGTTCCTGAGTTATTACCTCATAAAGGGACACTGGTCAGAATTTCAAAAAACGGCAAGGTCATTAAGGCCAAAATAGGCTGGGTCATGAAGGGGTTAATGAACATGCTGCATTTTTTACCGCGATTCTTCTTTTTTCGCGGAAAAAAACGCATCCTGTGCACAAAAATTGCAGAATGCATTCTAAATGATAGGATGCATATGTATGTGTTTTATGCGTTTTTATCGCGAAAAAAATCCTGAACGTGTGCACATACCCTAATAGGTGAGACAGCTGAAGCTGCAGCACATGGGGTACACTAAGACTGCCTTATACATCACATAGGATGCACTGATGTAACACCCTGCTGTATATACATTACTTTGGATATTCTGATACCTCTCTATACACCACATAGGGTACACTGAGACCTCTGTATACACCACATTGGGTACACTGAGACATCTCTATACACCGCATAGAGTACACTGAGACATCTCTATACACCACATAGGGTACACTGAGACTTCTCTATACACTGCATAGAGTACACTGAGACTTCTCTATACACCGCATAGTGTTTTACTGAGACCTCTGTATACACCACATTGGGTACACTGAGACATCTCTATACACCACATAGGGTACACTGAGACTTCTCTATACACCACATAGTGTATTACTGAGACCTCTGTATACACCACATTGGGTACACTGAGACATCTCTATACACCGCATAGAGTACACTGAGACATCTCTATACACCACATAGGGTACACTGAGACTTCTCTATACACTGCATAGAGTACACTGAGACTTCTCTATACACCGCATAGTGTATTACTGAGACCTCTGTATACACCACATTGGGTACACTGAGACATCTCTATACACCGCATAGGGTACACTGAGACTTCTCTATACACCACATAGTGTATTACTGAGACCTCTGTATACACCACATAGGGTACTGTTATGACCTGGTGGGTACGGAGCAGTACTGAGATGACCTGGTGGGCAAAACCCATCATGAACTCGCTAAGGAGCAGCACTGAAATGACCTGGTGGGTAAAACAAAAATAGGACTAGCTCTGAGGAGGTGGTAACTTTACTGACCGCAATCCCTACTCCTAACACCAACACTAGAAATAGCCGTGGAGCGTTCCTATCTCTGCCTAGATGCCTCTGCACAGCCTAAGAACTAGCTACCCCTGAAGATGGAAACGGAAAGCTAGCTCGCCTCAGAGAAACCCCCAAAGGAAGATAGCCCCCACAAATATTGACGGTGAGTGGATAGGGAAATGACAAACTCAGAAATGAAACTAGATTTTTTAGCAAAGGAGGCCAATACTACCTAAATAGACAGAGATAGAAAAGGCTACTGTGCGGTCAGTATAAAAACTAAAATTCCACGCAGAGTTTACAAAAATAACCACCACACCGACTCACGGTGTGGAGGGGCAAATCTGCGACCCCAGAGCTTCCAACTAGCTGGAATATTTCATAATGACAAGCTGGACAAAAGAGACATAAATTGAACTGAACAGAAGGTCATAAGCAGGGAAACACCCAAAAAGTAGCAGACTTATCTTAAGCTGAAAATGGACTGGCCAACAGAGAACTTCCAGGAAAGGACTGAATCCACAGGAAATACATTGACAGCTGGCATCCACTAAAGCCAAAAGCCCAGTTAAATAACAAGGCCAGGAAACCGATTAGTGAACGCAGCTGCTAAGTTCCACTTGAAACCACCAGAGGGAGCCCAAGAGCAGAACTCCCAAAAATACCATTCGCAACCACAGGATGGAGCCCAAGAACGGAATTCACAACAGGGTACACTGAGACCTCTGTATACACCGCATAGGGTACACTGAGACTTCTCCACATAGTGTATTACTGAGACCTCTGTATACACCACATAGGGTACACTGAGACCTCTGTATACACCACATAAAGTACACGGAGACCTCTGTATACACCACATAAAGTACACTGAGACCTCTGTATACACCACATAGGGTACACTGAGACCTCTCTATACACCACATAGGGTACACTGAGACTTCTCTATACACCACATTGGGTACACTGAGACGTCTGTATACACCATGTAAGGTACACTGAGACCTCTGTATACACCACATAGGGTACACTGACACATCTGTATACGCCATATAGGATACACAGTCTTCCGTATATACAGCACATAGAATACACAGACTAATCTGTTTGTCTGAAAGATGTTTAATGGGTAACCAAATCAAATGCCAAAATATTGCAAATGCATAACAATGCCAATAGCCACATATCGTTGAGGAAAATATGCTATAATGAATGTCCTAAGCCCTAAAATAAAGTACCGTTTGTGGGTAATAGAAAGTGCATAAGAGATGTAGATAAGTAGCCCATATAGAAAGTATAGACCTTTAAATAAAATAAGGTGCATAAAAGATGTAAGTTTACATCCTACACAGTAAATCCTAGACCCTCGGATATGAGATGTAGGTGAAATAAACATCTTGCAGACAAACAGATTAGATCTAAGCACTATAATGCTCTGGACTGGTATATCTGTGTTATAGACATTTGCCCTTTATAAATGTTTTTTAATGTTTTTATTTGGCTTGTTATTAAACAAAAACATTTTTCGGTTATGCTTGTCTTTGAATGCGTACTTTGAGACATGAAATTTATGGCAGCAAAACTTTTCTGCAAATATACAGTACATGGCCTAAATATTGTGCACTCGTTCTGCTTAAATTGATCCTCGTTTTTTTTGTGCCAATAATTCCTTTTCTTTTCTTATCTCTTCTTAGCTATCAAATTAGTTGATAAATGTTAGTCCTTATGCAATCAGTACACATGCTGTGAATACTTGAAATATTTCTAGATATATAGCCGACTATAAATCCACCACTTTTACAGCAATGTGATAAATATGACCGGTTTAGCTGGAGCGTTATCAAGTGTCTACCTCCGTCATGTCAGGTCTATCTCGCTGAACTCTCCCAGGCCCCTTCTCCCGACTTCCCTTCCTGTTTACTATGCCTGGTATCATAAAGGCTCCTCTTATACCGGCTGCAATGACATTTCCAGGCACAGAACGTCTTTCATACAGCACTGGCGGTTAGCCCACTTCAGCTACTGTAAAGTTGGGCTCAGCGGCTGCAGATAGCGGTTAGCTCCCAAGCGTGTTATACCACAGATCCAGCGACCTCATCGGAATCCCTATTAACCATTTTTTCCGATAGGAGATACCGAAGTGTTAAATAACAGCCATTATTTTCTTCTGCTCGGACAGAATCCACACTGTGTAGCGACACTCCACTTGGAATATAAGATTTGGGCAGAGGAGAAGGATCTGAATGAGTCTATGCCAAGCCATGTGCTGCACACAGTGAGCTGGTGTTTGCTTCTGACGTCACAGTGACCTCTTAGCCACACGCTGACTACTCTAGTAGACTAAATACAAGCATGAGGTGGTCTTGTAAAAGCTGTATGCTCCAGGCAGCGGAAGAGTCAACAGCTTTTTTTCTAGCAGATTTCTGGATGCAGTGAAACACAGAATCCCATTCAGTAGTTTTCTTATAGTGTAACTCATTGCGCACTGCCAATATTATTAATATGCGACTAATTTATTTTAGGATTTAAAAGGTTGATCAAGATTTAAAGGGAATCTATCACAAGGTTTTTGGTACTTTATCGGAGAGTAGCATAATGTAGGAAAATCGACCCCGATTCCAACAATGTATCACTTGGTTTACTGGTGCAGTAGTTGTGACACAATCTGTGATTTTAGATGTAGCAGAGCTGAGAAAGATAGCCCCGCCCACACCACAGCTTTCTGTGTACATTGTCCATTGATGGTGGATTGCTTATCAGAGGAGGGGTTGTGGTCTAGACAGTGATAATTTCCTGGTGATAAAACATTTATGGACGGCACGGTGGCTCAGTGGTTAGCACTGTTCCTTTGCAGCGCCGTGGTCCTGGATTCAAATTCAACGAAGGACAACATCAGCAAGGAGTTTCTCTCCATATTTGCAAGGGTTTTCTCCATTACTCTGGTTTCCTCCCACTTTCCAAAGTCCTACTGATAGGGAATTTAGAATGTGAGCCCCGATAGGGACAGCAATGATAATGTGTGTAATGCACTGAGAAATATGAAAGCGCTTTATAAGCAAACCATAATAAGATATTAAAACATCACACAGTCTAATAAGTGACACATCCCTGTGTCTCAACCCCCATCTCATGTGGTCTTTGTTCAGCCATTATGGCTGTATATTTGTGGTAAGAACACTGAACCTTCTCCTGCAGGTTTGGCTGTCTCTACACGCCGTTGAGCATGCCAGTATGATCCTTCCCCAAGTAGACGGAGTCCTATCAGATGGTGCCTATGCAAAATAATAATTATGAAGCAAATGGCTATTCTTCCTTTCATCCAAATGACTCTGCTTTCAGTGATGGTACAAAACACCAGAATCTGTTGGTCCGGTTGATACTTTTCTAATGTGGCACTTAACTGAGTTTTCTCTCCCATATTGTGCACCCTCTCCCTTTCCCTGCAGGAAAGTCTCGCAATCACAGGTAGAAAGAGAGAGGAGATTGTCAGCCCTGAGCTGACATCAGCCAGGCACAGTGTGCTGTAGAATCTGTGAGCAGCAGCACAGCCAGCTAGGTGAAGCAGAGTGTTAGGAAATGAAGACTAATTAGGAAGTACTAAATTGGTATTTATGCGCCACTAATGTTTATACTTAGCAGGGTTTGAAGGGCCACTATGTATAGTTCTGTGTGGTGGCTTCATACGGATCAGAAAGTGGCTGATACAATTATTTGGAATTTATCCTAGTCATATAGATCCCAACCTGGTAAATTTCCCAGCTCTTAGGAAAGTACTTTCCCGCTTCTCATCTCCCCAGTCATTTCCTGCCATTCTTTGATAATACAGAAATATGTGCTGCTCCTACTTCCAGGACTTTTGTTTATTTCCTTCCATGCTTTTATTTATGGAACAAAAGCAATTTCTCTGCAGAAAATGCGAAAATGATGCTGAGATAAAATATGTATGGGCCTAAGCTGTTATCTATAATACCCAGTGAAAAATAGTTTGAAGCCTTGTAGCCCTGGAGTCATCATATTAGATTCATGGAGATACTGCCCCCAGATCAGATGGTAACGGCTCTAATGGTGGCTGGATGTAAACGGAGAACAGACCTGTGGAGTGACCATTGTCGAGAACTGAAGCTCTGCTCCTGTTCGGGTGAATAGGACACACCTTACATAATGGTTAGATATAATGGGGAGGTGAGGAAAGAGGCAATCAGATACTCTATGAACAAAAGTACTCAGATACCTACACATTACCCCTACAGGAGTTATGACCTCCCATTCTAAATCTATATGCTTTAATATGGAGTTAATCCCCACTTTGCAGCTTCAATTTTTCTAAGAAATTTTTGTTGACTCTTGACGTTCTACAAGATTTTGGTTTGTGTTTGTGAGAATTTTTGTTCATCCTGGAGAGCATTTGTCATTTGTAAGGTCTGACAATGGTGCTGGATGTGAGGTCCTGGCTTTCATTCTCCATTTTATTTCATCCTAAGGGTGCTCGATGTGTTTAGTTCTCTGTGCGGGCCACACCAAACCTGCCCACCATGCTTTTATGGACCTTGCTTTATGAAATTAAAGGGAATCTGTTAGTAGGATCAACCCTCCTAAGCCGTCTATATGGGCATGTAGGTCATATGATGCTGAATAAAATGATACCTTGTTATCTGCAATCTAATGTAAATGAGCTGTTCGGGACTATGGGCCGGACACTGATCTGTATGAGCATCTCTCTCCAGGGCTTATGTTTAATAAAAGGGGAAGTTACCAGTGTATCTTTGTTTTCTTACATACACATTTGCTGCAGCTCTCCCAGCTCTGCTGTATTGCAGCACTATTACTACACTGGCTGACTGTGAGCTGGAACTAGTATTGATGGTAATAATTACAATTTTATTGATAGGTTCCACTCATAGACCATTCTTCTTCCAATACATTAGACCAGTTTCTGCACAGTTGAATATTGGCCTATGGATGCACTGCACAGAACACAACCATGGGCTTATTAAATAGGACTAAGCTTGGCATCAGTCACCTAAGGTGAGCCCCTCTGCCTAGAATATCAATACATTACACACTTATATGCCACACTATTTCTATCGGGATGATATACGCCTTTAATCCTGGACCTATTACACGGACACTTTCCCGTTATGTTAGGACAATTGTGCAAATTACTTTCTCAGTAGCTTGCATATAAGAGTGAAAGTTTATATGAGGCCGTAGCTGCCTGTGCAACCACTGGATGATAAATTAGGACATCAGAATGAAGATGAACCAATATATAAAATGCACTTTGCATATGCTACTTCTTATGACCTATCATATACTAGTGGTTGTGGTGCGGATGGCCGTATTGTAGCTAATGGGACACTTTATTAAAAGTTAGCCCATATGTGGGAGTTGAGACCATTTGCTTATTTATTAAAGCGACAGACTCCATCTGGAACTCATCTGTAGTCCCGTGACCTCAGTACACAGTTCCCATGCTAAAAAAAACACTGATATTAGGGGAGGAAAGCACAACATTTGTTCACCGAGCAAATAAGATCTCAACTAGTGCCCATAATTACCTGACCAAAGCCATATACTGTAGGCAGGGGCCAAAGTCTTGTGCACGGAAATAAAGCCAATGACCATTAGAAACTGGACCCTAATAAGTTATTATGTGTGGTCATGTCTTCAGTTCTGCTAGTGTTCTCAGGGACATCATTACAAAATAATAGTTACCATTTTTTTTTTCACGAGGATAACCTTTTCCTTATTTTTGTGGGTGACGCATCACAGGATATTTGTCACAATGGATATTTTCATATTTTGCATTTTATATGTATTAGATTTGTTTTATATGGTCAACACCATGTATTTTTTGTCTTTTCTCCACTGGCGTTTTCTATTTCTGCGTTATATAAGTAAGTCATGTGGAAAGGAATCTGTCTCTCCAACCTTACAATATGACCCCTGCTGACGTATAACACATTGTACAGATCTTGTTTATGTAACGGTGCCGTTGTCAAATCCTGACAGGGTGTAAAAGTGTGCTGTAATTGTAATGCTTGTTCCCATAAAAACCAAGTTATCCCCTAAACATTACTTGCTGATCAATGGGGGTCTGAGAGTTTGGAACTATGGATAGGGGATAACTTTTGGGGTATTTTTGTGAACAGTTCTTCAAAGGTTCCCAAGTAAGAGGATAAATAGAATCAACAAACTGAACAAAGATGCACCCCAGTAGAGCCTGCTCGAAAGGACTTTCCAAGTGAAATAGCAATAATTTATAGTATGTTTTGTTTTTTCTTTTTTGCTAATTTAAAGGGCCACTGTCGCCCCCCTCCAGCCGTTATAAACTAAAAGAGCCACCTTGTGCAGCAGTAATGCTGCATTCTAACAAGGTGGCTCTTTTAGTTTTAGGTTCAAGCATACCCCAAATAAAACGTTTTTATACTTTAGCCACAATTCCTTTCTCTAGCCAGGTAGGCGGGTCCTAACTCCCCAGCTTGGCCAGCTCCTCTGCCGTCACTCACATCTTCCTGCGCTTTCGCAGACATCCACAGATTAGGGCAATCACATGGCAGTGACGTCATCGCAGGTCCTACAGCTATTTGCTGTGCAGCAGATCCATCCTGGTGTTCTGTGGATGTCTTTTGTTCTCTGGTATCAGCCATTACATCAGACGGCCAGAGCTTACTGCGTCTGCGCAGGACACCAGTACACAGCGCAGGCGCCGGATTTGAAACGATAACAGCGCTGAGGGGGCGGCGCCGAAAGCGCAGGAAGATGTGAGTGACGGCAGAGGAGCTGGCCAAGCTGGGGAGTGAGGACCCGCCTACCTGGCTAGAGACAGGAATTGTGGCTAAGTATAAAAACGTTTTATTTGGGGTATGCTTGAACCTAAAACTAAAAGAGCCACCTTGTTAGAATGCAGCATTACTGCTGCACAAGGTGGCTCTTTTAGTTTATAACGGCTGGAGGGGGGTGACAGTGGCCCTTTAAGGGGTTATTTGTAATAATGTCAGTATGCGGGCAGACCAAGAAACCCAAGTCTTAAGCTAATTTTTGCTTCTTCCATCCCATTCGAGTGGATAATTATTAGGCAGGGAAGTTGACCATCTTGGGCATGGCTCCTTATTGGCCACCCTAAGAATCATGTGTTTTACCTGACTCTAAACTTTGCGTTTATCAAAATCTGCAGATCAATATGCAAATTCTCTCTCCTCCAGGAGGAAGATGACTTGCTCTCAGAGCCACATTTAGATAGTGGCTCAGCAATTCAATGTCCAACCCATGAGAAAGGGTATCGGCTAAACAGAAATGCCCATTGACGTGGTTCTTGCTCCTCATCAATACAGAGCAGGGTTAGTTGTCTGATATTACAGTCTTCCATTCTTCCTATGCCAGCTGGATCTCCACAAGGAAAGTTGGTACCCCCAAGAATTGTAGGTCATGCCATGGACTGCTGTAGGTAAATATATGCATCATTTCAGTTTGGCACCTCTCAAATGACGTTGGTAAACAGAACTTGGAGACAGACGTAGTTTCATCCATGCAAGGAACTCTGCTCTACAATAAGGGTGGAGAATCTAGAGAGTGCAGACAATCTCCTCTTTCTGATCATTCTAATAGCAGCTGAAGCAATGCCAGGGGAATGTGATTTATTACTAAATTTGTTACTTAGGGAGATATGTATATGTGATCCATCATAATGAATGTGTCCACTATGTGCAATATAGTCAGGAGGGGACGACCTATTTGCTGTTCAGTTTGCATAGATGCCAGGACAGAGTGGTCAGACCAACTATTTAATATAGTAGATGAGGGAGATATTGGACAATTCAGTTGATCTAACTTACGAAATATATAAAATATCACGATCCTGTATTAGAAGCTGCCTTTATTGGTTACCATTAGTGATGAGCGAAAGTTCTCGGATAAGGTGTTATCCGACACGCTCATGTTCTAACAAGGTGTCTTTGGCGTGCTCGAAATATATGTTTGAGTGTCTTTGGCTGCAGGTCTCGCAACTGTTTGACAGCTATAACGCATGCAGGGATTGCCTGTTTGTTAGCCCCTGTATGTGTTGCTGCTCTCAAATAGCAGCGACACATGCAGGCGCGGGGACGCAAACATATTATTCGAGCACCCCAGAGTCACTCAGTTTAGCACCCGATCATGCTCTGAGTGATAATCAGTGTTGAGGGAACGTGCTCAGATAAGGTGTTACCATTGCTAGCCCAAGCCTGTTTCACTACACCTACTTGTATGCGACAAAAAATTGTGCTCTGTGTTTTGCTTGTTCAGCTTTGTCATATGGTCATTGTGGTGATTCAGGTTACCAGTACTGTCCACATTTTAATTGCTGTAACCACGGGAGGAATCGATGAAAGAATGGGGACTTGGATCTTTGCTGTATCCCTAAGACAATACTGATCCATGCGAAACAAGATGAAAAAGCAACTGCAGTTTTCACACAGGAAAGCTTCATGTAAAAGTCACTTTAAATTATTGTGTTGTTAACGAAGTATAAGAGACTATTTGACCCAGTAATCAAGTATGTCAGGTATCTCAGGATTGTGTCAGAGCATATGGGTGATGAGCACATTTGGTGATCATTGGTAAAAGTGAGCAGGAATAAGAAGCAGGTAGGATGTCAGGCAGTAAAGCTGGCTTTATAGGGCATAAACAACAAACCCACACCCACTAATCTAGCACAATAGGCTCCAAAGGTCCTCACTCAGCATTTGATCAGGGCGGTGACCAGCCAATAAAGAAGAGATTGTATAACACAAGATAAGGGCGTGGTGAAGTGTCACTTTTCAGGTACTGATCTGTGCCACAAGAAACCTCTGAGCGCTGAACACCTCTGTTTACCGGCTCTGGTATTACTAAAGCTTTGTTTGCTGGGTCATTAGGGATCTTGAGTTACCTGAACCGATTAGGTTCTAATTGGGTGCGTAATAATACAGTCATAGTAAAGCACTTTACATAATCCAGGTCTCGTCCTCTCTTCCAGGTGTTGTGCACCTGGACAACTCTGTGTGACAGGTCACCAACAGTATGGCTGCCGTTACACCACCTAGTTGTCATCCCGCACACCATCACGCCAAGTCCCAGTGCAAAAGTGCTGCATATCACAAATAATGAATTTATGTAATGTCTCATAACATCACATGGATATACTGTATGCAGCATCCTGAAACTGCAAAAAATCCAATATTGCCGGATACATTCTCATTGTTTTTCGCTGACTGCATACGGTATATGACCTTAGAGGTTCTTTGCTGTATTGTCTTACCTACGGCAGCACACATAATAGCTGTGTTGTATTATGGGGCCTCAGAAATGCTAGAGAAGAGGTGCACTCTGGGAAATGCCTTTTAAATCCCATCTATAAATGAGGAGTCTGACGCGCACTGCTGTGTCGACTCTAATTACTCGGCCTCAGACTTAGAGAACACTGCTGGCTTTACTGCCGAGTGATCCCACACAAATGAAATACAGAATGCATCGCCATTACGTTTCACTTCGTAGTTGTGACAACAAGTTTTACGTGTCTGTTTGGTTTTAAGTTGCCGTCTGGTAACATGAGATTATGGGACAGATCTTCACCACGGTCCCACCCAGTCTGGTATATTATTCCTCTGACTACTGTACAGTCTCCATTTCCGTGTGAACATATTACAATACTGGCTGGCAATGCCACATGTTGAATAGCTATTACAAGCTGTAGAGAGTTTTAAGTGTTATGGTTTGTTTAAAGTAAGCCTCCATTTCCGAGCACCTTTACAACATTGCCCACATTTAATTTGCTGTGTAACTTTTCTTTATATGTTGGTTTTGAGTTATATGATTCTTCTCAGTTCTCATCTCTAAGGTGAAGTGCATTAAAGTGCTGGTTTCCTTTTGATAAAAGAAGTGCATTGTGGGTGCTTGGATGTCCTCGTCCACTGTAGAGCTAAACCCAGAGTAAAGTGCAGATAAGCGGATACTGTTCCCATAGACCATTGGTAGGATTTGGAAGGTAATTATATGTATAAGAAGATAATGACCTCGTGTAACACCGTACTTTATGTCCACTAAAGCCGGCCATGCACATTAGAAGGCTGTGTGCCAAACGATGCATTGGCCTACTCTCCCGTGTAGAGGAGCGCTCACTCAGATGAGCTCTCCTGTGTTCTGTCTGAGAAAGCTGCTGCCAGACATCTCTGCCAGTGGCTTATCTCTTGGATAACAAAGCGATTGGAAGTCCTAAATGGGACATGCCAGATTCACATCTCCCCCTGAAAGTCAGTAGGCTGGCCCCCCCAAACACATTAGGGTCAGCAGGTTTAGCAGTCTAGGGAGAATGACGCAGTCAGACCTCTTACACAAACAATCGCTGATCAACAATTTATAAAAAGTCAACTGGTGAGCATTTGAAGATCTTTTAAGGCATATGCAAAAAATTTTTTCACCTGATTCCACCTGAAAAGCGCTGCCAAATCGCCGCAAACAATAGCATAATTCACAGCAATGTAAAAACTGCATTGCTGTGCACCTGTTCAGTTTTTTGCTACATCTATTAACTGCTCCAGGGTTCAGAAAGATGTCTAAAATAAGTCACTTGCTTCCAAACCAAGCCGTCCGCTTTTAACAGTTGAAAATACAGGAAAAAGACGATTACTTCAGAGCCTCCGCTAAAAACGACCTAGAAACAGGTCCACGGGTGTCTTAAACATCATGTGCACATACCTTACATCTGCTAAGGCAACTGTATTGGGGCACAAAATGGTTAATATGATTGTTTGGTCCAAATGCAGTTCTTAAATATAGTTGTATGCACATCCCTTTTGTATACATGGAGAGGTGCTGCCAATAACAATATTAAGGCTTGCATCAAAAATTTAATTAACCGATATAAGAGAGTAGTTGCTGGTTCGTCGCCTGACTGCTGCCATATTTACATAGACCAACGATCAGGGGCGAACAGGTTTGGCTGATTATTGAAGTCGTTGAATGGGTCTTAAAACAATTGTTAAAAGTTAAAAAAAAAAAAAAAAAAACCTTTCAAAAAGGGTGTCACTCCTATTTTCCAGATATTTGTATGTTCTCCCCATGTTTGTGTGGGTTTCCTCTGGGTACTCCGGTTTCCTCCCACATTCCAAATACATACTGATAGGGAATGTAGATTGTGAGCCCCAATGGGGACAGGGCCGCTGTGGAATTAATTGCACTATATTCTCAAGTAAATCAAATCTATAAATTGGCTTCTGCCACTTGACCACATCACAGAACCTTGCTTTAATTTCTTTTTAATATAGCAGCCTTAGACGCCTAAAGACCTGTACTGTGTATTGTATGTTTGGCATATGACTTTCAATAAGGAGATATTCACCCTTAGAATCAATACTTACATACTACGGTATATGATGGCACATTGAGTATTTATAGCTTGGTGATATGGAACAGTAGGGACACCGTGCTACCAGATTATGGATAGGAATACGTTTCAATATTTAATATTATTTTGTATTTTCTTTTCTTAATTCGTCTATTTTGTGTCTCTCTTTGATTTTCCAGGCACAGCATAAAGACCGATTCATAGAGGAACGCTATGGCAAATACAACATCAGCGACCCGCTGCTTGCCCTGCAGAGGGATTATGAGATCCTTAAGGAAGATAATCATGGGCAGAAACCACCGCCTGTTTGTTCCAATCCCTTGTACGTCTTGAGCGAAGTGATGAAGCAATGCAAGACTATGCAGGAGCGGATGCTGTCTCAGTTGGCTGCGGCTGAGAGCAGACACAGAAAGGTGACGCTTTGATATATGATGGCATTATCTCTTTTCCTCTTGGGTGTCCCGGATGTTCCCTTAGCACTTTCTGATCTGTAGATTCAGCAAGAAAAGTTTCCTTTAGGAGCTGGATGAGCTCTGATGTGTGCAGATCTACCAGAGGCTTTATGTATATTTGAGGGTTGAGTTCAACAATGCAACCTCTTGTAAAGCCTTCAAATCCCAGCCTGGTGTATCTAAACCTTGTCAGCCTGATGGAATGTCAAGCACTCTCTGATGTCACCTCCTCAGCTTTGTTTTTTTCCCGAGGCTTGTGTCTTTCTAAAAGGCTATCTTCAAATGTCAGAATCATTTAATCTCCAGCAAACTGCCAGGTTTCCCCCTTGTAATTTACCAAAAAGAGCAAAACCAATCCCAATGTGCATTGTAAACACTGTAACTTGAGCCTTCACAGCTAAAAATCTCAGAAAATCCCATTAGTTGTCTTAGGGCTGTCCCACACGTCCAGATAATTCCGGTACCGGAATAAATCGGTACCGGAGTTATCCGTGTCCGTGTGCCTGGGAACTCACGGAGGCCATACGTGCGGCACACGTGTGCCGCCCGTATGGCGAATGGGTACCACACGGAGCGTGTGGTACCCACTCTGCATGGTGCTGAAGCTGCGATTCATATCTTCCCTGCAGCAACGTTTGCTGTAGAGAAAATATGAAGAATAGTGTTTAAAATAAAGATCTATGTGTCCGCCGCCCCCCCACCCCCTGTGCGCCCCCCCCCGCCCCCTGTGCGCCCCCCCGCTGGTCAGAAAATACTTACCCGCTCCCTCGCTCCTTCCTGGTCTGGCCGTGGCTTCTCCTGCATGCGGTCACGTGGGCCCGATCATTTACAGTCATGAATATGTGGCTCCACCTCCCATAGGGGCGGAGCCGACTATTCATGATTGTAAATGATCGGCCCCACGTGACCGCATACAGTAGGAGGCGCGGCCAGACCAGGAAGGAGCGAGGGAGCGGGTAAGTATTTTCTGACCAGCGGGGGGGGCGCACAGGGGGTGGGGGGGCGGCGGACACATGGATCTTTATTTTTAACACTATTCTTCATATTTTCTCTATAGCAAACGCTGCTACAGGGAAGATATGAATACCGGCTTCAGCACCATGTGGGGGGGACAGCTCTTACTGTAGCGCTGTCTCCTGCACGCACACGGACCCCAGACGGAGAATGTCCGTGTGAGGTCCGTGTTTTACGCGGACCCATTGACTCTATTGGGTCCGTGTAATACGTGCGCTCCCACGAATACTGACATGTCTCCGTGTTTGGCACACGGAGACACGGTCCGCAAAAAATCAATGACATCTGCACAGATGCATTGATTTTTATGGGTCTACGTGTGTCAGTGTCTCCGGTACGTGAGGAAACTGTCACCTCACGTACCGGAATCACTGACGTGTGAAACCGGCCTTATACATGTTTTGACCTGAACTCGTTTCCCCATTCTTGTTCATTATTCATCAGGATGCTTTTTAGAAGGTAACGGTGAGTTCACGGTGAACTGGTGGTAGCTATGTGAGGTTTCCAGATTTAACAACAAGTGAAGCCATACTAAAATTATTTGATTTATATATTCACACTTACCACAAAAAGAGAAACACTCTTTTTAACCCCTTCATGACCCGGGTATTTTTGTTTTTCCGTTTTTCGCTCCCCTCCTTCCCAGAGCCATAACTTTTTTATTTTTCCATCAGTATGGCCAGGTGAGGGCTTATTTTTTGTGGGACGAGTTGTACTTTTGAACAACATTATTGATTTTAGCATCATGTACTAGAAAACGGGAAAAAAATTCCAAGTGTGGTAAAATTGCAAAAAAAGTGCAATCACCACACTAGTTTTTTGTTTGGCTTTTTTACTAGGCTCACTAAATGCTAAAACTGACCTGCCATTATGATTCTCCAGGTCATTCTGAGTTCATAGACACCAAACATGTCTAGGTTCTTTTTGTCTTAAGTGGTAAAAAAAATGTCCAAACTTTGCTGAAAAATAATAATAAAAAAAAAAAGTGCCATGTTCCGATACCCGTAGCGTCTCCATTTTTCATGATCTGGAGTCGGGTGAGGGCTTATTTCTTGCCTGCCGAGCTCACGTTTTTAATGATACGATGGTGGTGCAGATACGTTCTTTTGATGGCCTGTTATTGTATTTTAATGCAGTGTCGCAGCGACCAAAATAAGTAGTTTTGGCGTTTTGAATTTTTCTTCTCGCTACGCCGTTTAGCGATCAGGTTAATCCTTTTTTTATTGATAGAGCGGGCAATTCTGAACACGGCGATACCAAATATGTGTATATTTGGTGTTTTTTTTTATTGTTTTATTTTGAATGGGACGAAAGGGGGTGATTTAAACTTATATATTTTTTTTTTTTCTTTTTCATATTTTTTAAAACATTTTTTTTTTACTTTTGCCATGCTTCAATAGTCTCCATGGCAGGCTAGAAGCTGGCACAACTCGATCGCCTCTGCTACATAGGAGCGAAGCTCAGATCGCTCCTATGTAGTAGAATTGTTGCATTGCTACGAGCGCCGACCACAGGGTGGCGCTCATAGCAATCCAGCATCAACAACCATAGAGGTCTCAAGGAGACCTCTGGTTGTCATGCCGATGCATCGCTGACCCCCAATCATAGAGGGGTCAGAGATGAGCGCATTTCCGGCCGGATGGCCAGAAGCGCTAGTTAAATGCCGCTGTCCGCATTTAACTAGTTCATAGCGGTTGGTGAATCGTGATTCCACCCGCCGCTATTGTGGGCACATGTTAGCTGTATAAAACAGCTGACATGTCCCGGCTTTGATGTGTACTCACCGCCGGAGCCCGCATCAAAGCAGGGGATCTGACCTCAGACGTACTATCCAGTCCGAGGTCAGAAAGGGGTTAATGAATCACATGTATGTATTCAATAATGAATCCGCACCTCATAATGGGCACTGACACTTTGTAGTATTGAATATACAGTGGGTACGGAAAGTATTCAGACCCCTTTAAATTGTTCACTCTTTGTTTCATTGCAGCCATTTGGTAAATTCAAAAAAGTTCATTTTTTTCTCATTAATGTACACTCTGCATCCCATCTTGACTGAAAAAAAACAGAAATGTAGACATTTTTGCAAATTTATTAAAAAAAGAAAAGCTGAAATATCACATTGTCATAAGTATTCAGACTCTCTGCTCAATATTGAGTAGAAGCACCCTTTTGAGCTAGTACAGCCATGAGTCTTCTTGGGAATGATGCAACAAGTTTTTCACACCTGTATTTGGGGATCCTCTGCCATTCTTCCTTTCAGATCCTCTCTAGTTCCGTCAGGTTGGATGCTGAACATTGGTGGACAGCCATTTTCAGGTCTTTCCAGAGATGCTCAATTGGGTTTAGGTCAGGGCTCTGTGTGTTTAGGATCATTGTCATGTTGGAAGGTGAACCTTCGGCCAAGTCTGAGGTCCAGAGCACTTTTGAAGAGGCTATCATCCAGAATATCTCTGTCATTGGCCGCATTCATGTTTCCTTCATTGGCAACCAGTCGTCCTATCCCTGCAGCTGAAAAACACCCCCATAGCATGATGCTGCCACCACCATGTTTCACTGTTGGGATTGTATTGGGCAGGTGATGAACAGTGCCTGGTTTTTTCCACACATACCGCTTATAATTATCACCAAAAAGGTCTATTTTCATCTCATCAGACCAGAGATTCTTATTTCTCATAGTCTGGGAGTCCTTCGTATGTTTTTTTGTTTGTTTTGTTTTAGCAAACTCTATGCTGGCTTTTTTATGTCTTGCACTGAGGAGAGGCTTTCCGTCGGTCCACTCTGCCATAAAGGTCCGACTGATGGAGGGCTGCAGTGATAGTTGACTTTGTGGAAATTTCTCCCATCTCCCTACTGTATCTCTGGAGCTCAGCCACAGTGATCTTGGGGTTCTTCTTTACCTCTCCCACCAAGGCTCTACTCCCACGATTGCTCAGTTTAGCTGGATGGCCAGGTCTAGGAAGAGTTCTGGTGGTCCCAAACTTCTTCCATTTAAGGATTATGGAGGCCACTGTGCTCTTAGGAACCTCGAGTACTGAAGAAATTCTGTTGTAACCTTGGCCAGATCTGTGCCTTTCCACAATTCTGTCTCTGAGCTCCTTGGCCAGTTCCATTGACCTCATGATTCTCATTTGGTCTGACATGCACTGTGAGCTGTGAGGTCTTATATAGATAGGTGTGTACCTTTCCAAATCAAGTCCTATCAGTTTAATTAAACACATCTGGACTCCAATGAAGGAGTAGAACCATCTCAAGGAGGATCACAAGGAAAAGGACAGTATGTGACTTAAATATGAGTGTCTGAGCAAAGGATCTGAATACTTATGACCATGTGATATTTCAGTTTTTCTTTATTAAATTTGCAAAAATGTCTGCACCCCATCTTGACTGAAAAAAAAACAGAAATGTAGAGTGTACATTCATGTGAAAAAAAAATGAACTTTTTTAAATTTACCAAATGGCTGCAATGAAACAAAGTGAAAAATTTAAAGGGGTCTGAATACTTTCCGTACCCACTGTATCTGAAAATGTATATTGCATTCCTGCTATTTTTGGGAAGTACATATTGTCTTCCTTGTCTTATGCATTGTCACTTTCTTCTAGATATCGCGGTTATGCATTTTCATATTCACTACCATATTATTGTATTTTGTATATTGTACATCCTGTGAGTGGTTGTAATACACAGGACTACCTAGGGTTTACCAGGGTGAGAAGACTGTGAGCAGTTATGGGCGCCATAACTTGCGTGCTTCATTTAGGGTGCTAACCTCCTCGTATAGGTAGTGTCATCAATAGGGGAGTTCTGATTTTCTACATGTCCAAATACATACATATATACATACATGAATGTGTGTGTATATAATATATATATGTATATAATATACAGTGGGGGAGAAAAAGTATTTAGTCAGTCACCAATTGTGCAAGTTCTCCCACTTAAAAAGATGAGATAGGCCTGTAATTTACATCATAGGTAGACCACAACTTAGGGCTCCTTCTCACTTGCGTGAAATACGTCCGAGTCTCGCAGGTTAAAACCCTGTTCTGGCGCCGGCACTCCAGAGCGGAGCGTGCGGCCGCACAGCAATAATGGAGCTGCACGCTCCGCTCTGGAGTGCCGGCGCCAGAACAGGGTTTTAACCTGCGAGACTCGGATGAAATTCTCGCAAGTGAGAAGGAGCCCTGAGAGTCAAAATGAGAAAACAAATCCAGATAATCATCTTTTCTGATTTGGCAAGATTTATTTTGCAAATTATGGTGTAAAATACCGTATATACTCGAGTATAAGCCGACCCGAGTATAAGCCGACCCCCCTAATTTTGCCACAAAAAACTGGGAAAACTTATTGACTCGAGTATAAGCCTAGGGTGGAAAATGCAGCAGGTACCGGTGAATTTCAAAATTAAAAATAGATACTCCATACCGTTCATTATGGCCCCATAGATGCTCCACATAAAGCTGTGCCATATATAATGCTCTGCACCGTTGCCCCATAGATAGCTGTGCCATATATATAATGCTCTGCACCGTTGCCCCATAGCTGTGCCATATATATAATGCTCTGCACCGTTGCCCCATAGCTGTGCCATATAGTGCTCTGCACCGTTGCCCCATAGCTGTGCCATATAGTGCTCTGCACCGTTGCCCCATAGCTTTGCCATATAGTGCTCTGCACCGTTGCCCCATAGCTGTGCCATATAGTGCTCTGCACCGTTGCCCCATAGCTGTGCCATATAGTGCTCTGCACCGTTGCCCCATAGATAGCTGTGCCATATAGTGCTCTGCACCGTTGCCCCATAGATAGCTGTGCCATATAGTGCTCTGCACCGTTGCCTCATAGCTGTGCCATATAGTGCTCTGCACCGTTGCCCCATAGCTGTGCCATATAGTGCTCTGCACCGTTGCCCCTTAGATAGCTGTGCCATATAGTGCTCTGCACCGTTGCCCCATAGATACTCCACATAAATCTGTGCCATTGCTGCTGCTGCAATAAAAAAAAAAAACTCATACTCACCTGTCTTGCTTGCAGCTCCTCAGCGTCCCGTCTCGGCGTCTCTCTGCACTGACTGTTCAGGCAGAGGGCGGCGCGCACACTATATGCGTCATCGCGCCCTCTGACCTGCACAGTCAGTGCGGAGAGACGCCGGGAAGATGGAGCGGCGCCCGGTGTGTGGAACGAGGACAGGTGAATATGACATACTTACCTGCTCCCGGCGTCCCGCTCCTTCCCCCGGACAGCTGGTCTCCGGGTGCCGCAGCCTCTTTCTCTATCAGCGGTCACCGGCACCGTCATTAGAGGAATGAATTATGCGGCTCCGCCCCTATGGGAGGTGGAGCAGCCTATTCATTTCTCTAATGAGCGGTCCCATGTGACCGCTCAGGGGAAGAGGCTGCGGCACCCGGAGACCGTGGGACGGGCAGGGGGAGCGCCAGGAACGCCGGAACTAGGTGAGTATATGACAGTCCTCACCCGCCAACCCCACCACCGATCATGACTTGAGTATAAGCCGAGAGGGGCACTTTCAGCCCAAAAATTTGGGCTGAAAATCTCGGCTTATACTCGAGTATATACGGTAAGTGTTTAGTCACCTAAAAATATGCAAGATTCCTTGCTCTCACAGACCTGTAACTTCTTCAAGAAGCTCCTATGTCCTCCACTCATTACCTGTAGCAATGGCACCTGTTTGAGATTGTGGACAGGTGTCTTTTATACTGATAAGTTCAAACAGTCACACTCCAAACTCCACTATGGTTAAGACTAAAGAGCTGTCAAAGGACACCGGAAACAAAATTGCAGCCCTGCACCAGGCTGGGAAGACTAAATCTGCAATAGGCAAGCAGCTTGGTGTGATGAAATCAACTGTGGGAGCAATAATAAGAAAATGGAAGACATACAAGACCACTAATAATCTCCCTCAATCTGGGGCTCCACACAAGATCTCACCCCATGGGGTGAAAATGATCACAAGAACGGTGAGCAAAAATCCCAGAACCACACGGGGGACCTAGTGAATGACCTGCATAGAGCAGGGACCACCATAACAAAGGCTACCATCAGTAACACACTATGCCGCCAGGGACTCAGATCCTACAGTGCCAGACGTGTCCCCCTGCTTAAGCCAGTACGTGTCCAGGTCCATATGAAGTTTGCTAGAGAGCATTTGGATTATCCAGAAGAGTATTGGGAGAATGTCATATGGTCTGATTAAACCAAAGTAGAGCTGTTTGGTAGAAACAAAACTCGTCGTGTTTGGAGGAGACTGCTGAGTTGCATCGGAAGAACACCATACTTACTGTGAAGCATGGGGGTGGCAACATCATGCTTTGGGGCTGTTTCTCTGCAAAGGGACCAGGATGACTGATCCGTGTACATAAAGAATGAATGTGGCCATGTATCGTGAGATTTTGAGCGCAAACCTCCTTCCATCAGCAAGGGCATTGAAGAGGAAGCGTGAATGGATCTTTCAGCATAATGATCCCAAGCACACTGCCAGGGCAACGAAGGAGTGACTTCGTAAGAAGCATATGAAGGTCCTGGAGTGACCTAGCCAGTCTCCAGATCTCAACCCCATAGAGAACCTTTGAAGGGAGTTGAAAGTCCATGTTGCCCAGCGATAGGCCCAAAACATCACTGCTCTAGAGGAGATCTGCATGGAGGAATGGGCCAAACATACCACCAACAGTATGTGCCAACGTTGTGAAGACTTACAGAAAATGTTTGACCTCTGTCATTGCCAACAAAGGATATATAACAAAATATTGTGATGAAGTTTTGTTAATGACCAAATACTTATTTTCCGCCATAATTTGCAAGGTTATAGGATGTTTCGCCCCCAGCAGTTCACCCCCTGGTACATTTCGCCCCCGCACGTGATGACGGACGGGAATTCATGAACCACAAGGGTACAAACATCCGGGGGCGAACTGCTGGGGGCGAAACATCCAAATCCCAATTTGCAATATAAATCTTACCAAATCAGACAAGGTGATTTTCTGGATTTGTTTTCTCATTTTGACTTTCATAGTTGTGGTCTAGCTATGATGTCAGTTACAGGCCTCTCTCATCTTTTTAAGTGGGATAACTTGCACAATTGGTGTCTGACTAAATACTTTTTTTTTCCCCACTGTATAAGTATTTTTTTTTTAATTTTACACTTTTATATTGCGCCATTAATTCCACAGCGCTTTACAAACATTATTGGCACTTTCCCCAATGGGGCTCACAATCTAGATTCCCTATCAGTATGTCTTTGGAGTGTGGGAGGAAACCCACGCAAACACGGGGAGAACATACAAACTCTTTGCAGATGTTGTCCTTGGTGAGTTTTGAACCCAGGACCCCAGCGCTGAAAGGCTGCAGTGAGCCACCGTGCTGCCCTATATGTGTAAACACGCACATACATATACACGCACATATGAAGTTTAATTTTTAATAAGGCATTATTTATAAATTATATTTTTTAGTGGATAGGACTTTTTTGTTGCACAATACTTTTCACTCCTCTTACAATAGTTCCCCCTTGTGGCCTTCTAACAAGTTGCCAACTTAAAACAATTTTTAAGTCCTCCTATTCCCAAACATGTAGAATTTTTTACTTTGTGTAACCAGATTATTCTAGCAGCCATTAATACAGTGCAACAGGAATAATGGCATCGATTACCTTTTTACAGGAAAACAAAGCTGACCAAGATACTTTAAAATACAATTTATGTCCTTTGTATAAAGACCCCCATATGCATTTAAACTAATGCCTGCTGAACCTACTGGTACCTGTGCAATCTTCAAATAGTCTGTGTATTGGGACCTCCCAATTCACTCCTAATAATAATAATAATGATTATTGTTTCAGATAAAATCCTGAAGATGGGAATACTCCTTTAAGGAACACAGGAGTGTTCAGCTAAGGTTTCCTGTGTATGAGGAAACTGCTGAGTGACAAAATGTCACAAGTTTCCTTCATCTCCCAAGAATTTACTTTAGGTCTGCTTTGCCCCAGTAGCTTGCTGGAACTGTACAGTTACCATTGACTCTAGTGCATGGATCCTATGAATTAAACACTGCCTATGTTTCGCCAAAGCTGCTGTAAGATCAAGCGGTAAAGGTAAAGTGTCACATTATGCATTATCTGACATGGACCTCCTTATCGTCTTCCACAGGTTATCCTAGACTTGGAAGAAGAGCGGAGGAGGCATGCTCAAGATGCCGCGGATGGAGATGATGTGACATACATGCTGGAGAAAGAGCGGGAGCGGCTAGCTCAGCAGGTGATTTCTCTTTTAAACCCCACCACTCATGGTTTTGAACAATGGTTACACTTCATAAGATTGAAAAAAAAAACCGGGTCCATCAAGTCCTCAATATAGATTATTACCAGGCTGACCCAGAGGAGGGTAAAACTCTAAGAGGTGGATGCCAAACACCGCATTTCAGATGAAAGACTTTTCCTGGCTCTATATGAGGCAATAATGTAATAAACTGTATATAACATATATTGCATGCATTTCTGTAAGAATACTTCTTCATTGCTTTTGTGAACTCCAAATTGCTTTACGGCTGGGAATTTGCCAACAGTGGCTCTAACGGTTTAGTTCACATGTTTTATGAAGTGTAAAAGTTATGCAGTAAAGGGGCATTTACACTGCAAGATAATCGTGAACAAGCCTTAATGTGTAAACAGGCTGCCGATCACCTGATGAACCAGCAAAACGCTCACTCATTGGGTGAAATTATTATGTTTTGTGCAGCATAAAAGATCATAGTTTTCACTGGTGCATCGTCCTGTTTAGAGGATTCCCACTGACAAGAACTGTGGCAGCCTATGCTCACTAAGGCTACTTTCACACTTGCTTTTTTATAGAATCCGTTGCAATCCGTCGTTTTGGGCAAAAAACGGATCCTGCAAATGTTGCCGCAGGATGCGTTTTTTGCCCATAGACTTGTATTAGCGATGGATCGCGATGGATGGCCACACGTCGCGTCCGTCGTGCAACGGATCCGTCGTGTTTTGGCGGACCGTCGGCATGAAAAAACGTTCAAGTGAACGTTTTTTTGTCCGTCGCGTCCGCCATTTTCTACTGTGCATGCGTGGCCGAAACTCCGCCCCCTCCTCCCCGGACTTCAGAATGGGCAGCGGATGCGTTGAAAAACTGCATCCGCTGCCCACGTCATGCATAAATCTCACAACGTGTGTCGGTACGTCAGCCCGACGCATAGCGACGGACCCGTACCGACGCTAGTGTGAAAGTAGCCTAAGCGATGTAGTATACATGGCTCGGGGCGTGTCGTTTGCTTTGGTCTTCCTGTGTAAACAGGCAGTTAAACGACTGCCAATTGGTAAAAGTTACCATTTGGCGGTCGTTCATGCCACCAATCAGTCCATGTAAGCAGATCTTTCTGCAACTGCAGTAGAATTGACTAGAAATGTTTTATACCCTTGTGGGACACTTTGGTTGTCTTTGACACCTATGATGTAGACTAAGGAGCACACACCATTTGATGCTCATGAACTGCAGCATGGACTTGATTGTACATTTCTTACAAATATATTCTGATTTTGTGCTATTTATACATTTTATGGTGAAGTTCATGTTTTAAATTTAAATAACCATTAGATTCATAATAATTACATATTATGAGCACTGGCTGTAACTGCAATTCTTATTTCATGTCACTGCAGAAAAGTCTTGGAACACCACTTTCTTTAATATGGTACAAAGTAAATGACCCTTCAGCCATATTTGGCTTTTTTTTAGCACATTGTACATATGGACACAAGTGATGAGCGAGTATATGCATTACTCGAGTTTTCCGAGCATGCTCGGGTGTTCTCCGAGTATTTTGGGTGTGCTTGTAGATTGTTTGAGTTCCCGCAGCTGCATGATTTGTGGCTGTTAGATAACCTGAATACATGCAGGGATTGCCTGTGTATTAGGGAATCCCCACATGTATTCAGGCTGTCTAGCAGCAGCAAATCATGCAGCTGCAGGGACTCAAACATAATCTTCGAGCGCGCCCAAATACTTGGAGAACACTCGAGTAATGAGTACACTCACTCATCACTAATGGGCACTTTTTATGAATTTTTTTGTGTGTACTTTATATAGTGTTTTTGCCATATTTTTGATCATACTCTGCAGTGGCTCATGCCGGTACTTATTTTGAACATGTTTGTACAAAGCGGAATGTAACTAATTTTTTCTCTTTTTATTTATTTTTTTAATTACTACTATCAACCAATCATTGTCCAGTTGGAGTTTGAAAAATCACAAGTGAAGAAGCTTGAGAAGAAACAGAAGGAACTATCAGCTCAGTTAGAAGAAGAAAAAGCTCGTCACAAAAAAATGTCCTCCGTTCTTTTAAAAGAATGCACAAAAGCGAATAACCGAGCAGCAGAGGAAGGACAGCGGGTGGAAGATGTCAACTTAAAGTTGGAGAAGGCAAGGAGTAAGGTGAGTCATCTTGAGGACGAGATGGCCATCGAGAAGAAACGTAGCTTACAGATGGAAGCTCAGGTGGAGAAGCAGCTTTCAGAATTTGATATTGAACGGGAACAGCTAAGAGCCAAACTCAATAGGGAAGAAAATCGTACCAAAGCTCTGAAGGAGGAGCTGGAGTCCTTGAAGAAACTTGTAAAGAACATGGCAGCTGTTTCTGATGTCAAAGAGACCTCTGAAAAGTACATCAAGGAAATTATATCTAGTGTTAGTAGCCCAACAGAGAAGCCAGAGGTGTCCTCTGTATGCTGCCAGACCGAAAATGGACAGCAAGATAAGAGTAGCCCTGATGCTTTACCAAAAGCTCATATTTCTTTGTCAACACCTAGTAAAATTCCTCAGCCTTGTTCGAAAGTAAATGGACATTGTGGCACAGCAGCCCAGAATACTGAACATGCCCTAAAGTTAAATGTGGGGGAGAGCCTTAAAGAGAAAGTGACCTGTCATGACAGTTTATCAGAGAATGGAGGTTCACCTGTCCGAGTGGAATCTCCTTTACACATGATCACACCTGTTCCTTCTAGTGGGGCCTCCTCTTCTCCCAGCAGTACTGCAGCCTCTTCGTTAACATCCTCTCCATGCTCCTCTCCAGTTCTCTCAAGACGCTTGATTGGGGCAACTGGTAGTCCTGGTTACCAGTCTCCTTATCAAGCTGGCATCAACCAACGTTTTCATGCAGCCCGCCACAAGTTTCAGTCTCAAGCTGAACATGATCAACATGTTTCTGGACTGCAAAGCCCCCCTTCCAGGGACTTGTCCCCAACCTTGGCAGATAACTCTGCTGCCAAGCAGCTGGCTCGCAACACAGTTACTCAGGTGTTGTCGCGTTTTACCAGCCAGCAAACCCCTGGAAAAACTGCGCCTCCTAATAGCTCACCCTTTGGTACAGACTACAGGACTCTTGCCAATCCCTCCAGCCAAAAGAGTGATGGGAGCCATTCTCCAAATCCCTTGAAAGTTTCCAGTCCTCTCAGTCCTGTCTCTCCAGGAATAAAATCCCCTACCATATCAAGAGTGGAAAGAGGAAACCCGCCACCCATTCCTCCAAAGAAGCCGGGTCTAGCCCAATCCCCTGCATCCCCTATCCCACCAGCCAAAGCACCAACCCAGCCCTCATCACTAGCAGCTTCATTGGATGTATCAAGTAACCACTGTTCCAACAATGGCATTATAACAAATGTGAAGGAAATTGAAGTAATGTTACCGTCTGGTAGCTAGTTTTATTACAAAGCTTTTTGGACCTGCTGTCAATTTTGGCAGTTCATACCTGAATAATGTATACAGTCTAGACGATCAAACTTATTTATTTTGCTAGTAGAAATTATGGTATATTATATGTATATATATATATTTTTTTTTTTCTTAGTTGTTTTTTGGGGGGAAGGTTTGTTCAACTTTAAACCCACATACACATTTTAGTCTTAATTTTGTAAAAAGAAAAAAAAAAATGTGTTTAGTTAAGAGAATGAGATACAATTGTGTAATCACATTTCCATGAATTTCACATTTTAAACTATACCTAATAATGTGAAAATTGATGCTTTTGAAGAATCAGATTCTACGTAACCGAATAACAAATGCCAAATTACCTATTGGCAATCAAGCTTTATTCTCTATGTAGGCTTTTCATTTTCATTTTTTTTAATGGAATATTGTTGATCTAGAGAACTTCTCTAAGTTGGGGCCTCCAGGGTAACGAGTTGTTAAGTGAAATATGATGCTTTACTAATGCTTAGGCGCATGTCAATCGGAAGCTGGACAGGAAACGCTCCTTGGTGCTCGGCCAAGAGCTGCTGTCGGACGGTTCTAAGGGACGAGCTGCACTAGAGCAGCTGACTGCAGATTTGTATGAATTGTATTGTGAAGTATTTTTAACGATTTCACCTACCCCGTACCATAATTACTGTAATCGCTTTTTATTCAGATTGCATTGGACTGCTAAAGTATATTAGGAAAAAAAAGTTTTTAATGTGTTTATACTCTTCATTTGAGTAGCGGAAGGAACACAAGTAATTATGTGCCAAGGTTCTTGCACAAATCTGAAATGAAAATCTGTATTTTATTGAATCAAAGCACAAGATTTCCTTCAGTTAAAGCTTATCTGTTAAGTGTCAATTGTCATTTTATCATGGACATCATATGAAATGAGCCAGATTGGAGCTACCACAGATACCCAAGAATGCAAATTTGTTCTCCTCCAGAAGGAAGAAAGCATTTTACTCTTGCTACATCCATAGGTGGTTATTTACCTTCTGGAGGAGAAATTATTTGCATACAGGCAGTGTTTCTGTGGGGGGAAAAGACTCTCTGGAATTGTATGTGCTCAAAGGTGAGTCAGTACCTTTCAAGAACTACCAAAAAATATCAGTTATCTATATGTTGTCAACGTTGCTAGCTTTAACCTTTATGGTTAAATAAAAATAGAGCCAATTTCAAACACCAAATGCATGGTAAAGGGTTATTCCCAACATTTAAAGGTGTTACCTATTCAAAGGACTTTTGATATCTCCATCAATCTTGAAAATAATGATCTGAAATGCCCCCTTGGAATAGAGCAGTGGTCCTACATGCACTCCTGTGCGTCATTCACTCAGTATAGGACTGCTGGAGATGGACAAGTGCAGTCTAGGTACTATATAACTCCAGGGAAATTAGGTTTCTACTGTATCCCATGCGTTCTGCTCATACAGCTACGCATTAATGGAGACAAGATCTTGTGTAGAATTTCTGATCAGTTGACTAAACAGTAAATGTCACTTTTTTTTTTTTTTTTTACACCAAGGCTGCTATTCAAAATGTGTACAGTTATGTCATACTGTTGGTGTAAATGGATGCTGTAAAAAATATTATATGCATTATGAAAACAAATTCTAAAGACAGTGGTATCTGAAAACAAATGGATGCCCCATGTTGATAAATATGATGAAGATTTTAGAGGGGGAGTCCATCCAAAATCCGATTTTTATTTTTCTAGATAATGTGTCAGAAGATAACATCAGTGGATTCATATTTGAACCAGCCGCAAAGTCCTGGCTATAAATCTATTTGGCGCCATCCCAAAAATCTTTGGCAAGTTCTGAAACAAACAGTTAGCCATTCAAGTCAATATAGGGTTATTTAAAATGTGATGGTAGAGATTTTCGTTGATGAACATCAGAGTGGTGCCATAGTCTGGTTCCCCCATATTAGACACAAGTTTACAGGCATCATGTTGTGACCTAATGAGACACACTGTATGTTAAAACATGCATTTTGTATGGATTTCCCCCATATATGTTTTGCCTTTGAATATTCACCCCAATTTTCCTTCGGTTAATATCATGGATGTATAAGCCACCTTTTTTTTTTTCATCCAAGGGAGCATGGGTGTATATATGAAAGAGGACCGATCTGTTATAGGACAGATTCTGTGCAGCAGCTGAATGGTAAATGAAGCCTTGTGCTGAGATCTGGCAAGAATTGACCTGTTTTGCAGGCTCATTTATCCAATGCATCCTAATGGCCACCAATGAATCTGAAAACACAAATCTGTCAACAAAGCTCCATGCTTCAGTTCAGGAGACTTCATATCAAATTTTTTTTATCAGTCATGGAATATAATGTCAATATGTATTATGCCGATCAGATAAAGGAGGAAGAGACCACTTCTCCTAAAGGATTAATCTGCAAGAGGAAGGACATTGCTGCTTATAAATGGTGAAACTGTAAAAAGTTTCAGATTAACCCTTTCCAGGCAACTTCTCTAAAACTAAATACTGTACAGACAGCCACAAAACAGTAAGAAAGCTGTAATAGGATTTACCCCGGCTGAAGTTTGTATCCTACTCCACAATAATTAAGAATGCATCTTACATGTTTTTCTTATAGAAGCACATACATTATGAAGTAAGATCACACCACAGAGTCCCACCTGTGCACTCGTAATCTTCCCCACCCAGTTGTGTTTCCCAGCTCAGAAGCAAGAAGTCTCACACAGTTGTCAAAATAGTGAGATGGGAGAGAGCCCCAACTTCAGTCTCCCTTTCCTAAAGGGCCAGAGCTTTTATCACTAAATTAAACAGGATTTTTTTCTGTTTTCTAAATGCTATATTTATATATTTGAGAGAGGTTTTATATTTTGGTCTCTTTTTAAATTTCCCAAGAGGTTATGGGTCTGAAAACGTCCTTGAAATTTAGTTTTACAACAGAATTAAAGTTCACTGGTAGGTGCATACCTGTTACTATTCGTTTTTCAATTCTACTTGTTTCCATTACCTTGGGTATTTGCCTGAGCTAGTGTCAGTGACTATTGTATAAACCCCCATTTCATTGTAATCAAAACGTATTATTCTTGCACTACTGCTTACTGCACTGGAGCAATTGTACGATAAGTATGGATCAGTGTTTCCATCTAACCCCAAGTGCCTTAAAAGTACATTAAATCTACAATTTTTGCAAGTTCATGACCTCTTACTTGGATATGATGCTGGAGACAGAGGCAGCACTTAAAATAAGCAAATGTATTCATGCGTGTGAATGGCTTACATGCTGCCTCTGTGCCTAGTATTGTTGCCATGGGACTGTGAATCGGGTTCTTGTGAAGGCTTGTATTAGATATCAGAATTTCCCTATGTGTCGTGATCTTCTTTAGATAAGAATTCATATTATGTGTTCCAGCCACAATAATCTGGCAGCAAAAGCGACTGTGGAATGATATTTGTGTATATCATCAGTGACTATGCAGACACAGAGTACATGTAGTATTTAATTAAGTGTTTTAGGAAACATTTTGATAAACAATTCTTAAAGGGAATCTGTCTCCATGAAAACTTGGTGCAATCAGCAGGCACCATGTTATTGAGCAAATCTTGATATACAGATTTGTGAGTGAAGATAGTATATGCTGAGTTTAAGGCTATGTTCACATGTCCAGTTCACTTGCCGGATTCAATAGAAATAGATGACAGTGGATGTCACATTAACATATCCGTTGCCCCTTGACTACAGTGTTAAAAAAAAAAAAAATCTGATCCGGCAGTCATCAGTTAGTGAATAATGGGCTAAAAAGTTGTCAGCACAATTTTTTTCCTAATGGATTTCTGCTGGATCTGTTCTAACTGGTGATTACTGGGCATGTGAACCTAGCCCAAGCCATTTAAACTTGGGCTCTGTCTGGGATGTTAGGACTGCGCACAAGGCCAATCAGTGACTGACAGCTGTCAATGATAGAACCGCTAACAGGGCCAAAAATACCTTGTCTTGTCTGGTCTTGGTACAGAAAATGTGCTACTATGGGAATAAGGGAATAACCCTGCTATTGACCATCATTCCTCGTTTTTGTCTACAATCTGATTTTGGTATTTTTATTGCTATACTTCCATTTAAGTATAATCCTGTGTTGCCTCAATTCCAATTTTATTTTTCTAATGGCTGTTACCACTGAGTAGTAGTACATTCAGTAGATGACATGGTAATATGTGTTATACACAATACATAGATCAGGTTTTACCCTCGGAGTATGGATCATTAACACATTGCCCACAGTTCACCAACATTTGACGAGGAAATGTGAACAATTTTTATTGTATAGTCTTTGTCCAAAGTGCCTTAGGTAACACATGTCATGGTCTTGGCTACCTACACACTGGAATCGGAAGCTTACATACAGTATTAGGCCTCTTTCACACTTGCATTTCTTGCAATCCGTCGTTTTGGGCAAAAAACGGATCCTGCAAATGTGCTTGCAGGATGCGTTTTTTTGCCCATAGACTTGTATTAGCGACGGATTGCCACACGTCGCGTCCGTCGTGCGAGGATCCGTCGTGTTTTGGCGGACCATCGTCACAAAAAATGTTCAATGTAACGTTTTTTCGTACGTCGCGTCTGCCATTTTCGACCGCGCATGCGCGGCCGAAACTCCGCCCCCTCCTCCCCGGACTGCAGAATGGGCAGCGGATGCGTTGAAAAACTGCATCCGCTACCCACGTCGTTCAGTAAATTCACAACGTCCGTCAGTACGTCGGCCCGACGCATTGCGACGGACCCGTACCGACAGAAGTGTGAAAGAGGCCTTAAAGGTGACATTTGCTACTTATTAATATTCATATAATTCTGCTGTTCATTAATAACTACGATTTATTAGCATACCAGAAGTGACATTTATTCAGTATTTAACACCCATAATGACCACTAGTGGTAATATGGATGCAGAATTAACATACCAGAGATAATGGAAAAGCGGCCTCATGTATATAGCTGTACCATGTGCTGCATGTTGCAGCCATAGAGTGTTATCGGGTCTGTTGGCTTACCTATTTTATGCAGAAAAGCAAGGAGTCAAAAGCGCATGCAGAATCTGTGAACAAAAAAATCATGTCCAACACATAATTTATTACTGAGTTATTCTCCATTGAAGTGCATTACCTGCTTTCTAGAAAGGTCATTTTCACAGACCTCATACATGTAATTATTACAATTAATGGAAAGAACAGATTGCTGGATAGCAAATTTCAGCAGGTCATGCTTTTAGAAGTTTTGCACGTCTTTAATTTTTATTTTTTATTTTGGATCCAGGACAAATGCTACTATGTTAGCTATATGTTGCCTGAATACAAATGACCTTGATATGAGGCATTTCTTAGGAATTGTGAAAATCCCACTAATATTAGGCAATCATAGGAATAATGGGACCACAAGATCTCCCAGAAAATACTTTTTGTACCCCTTCACCTAAAGTTGGATTGTGATGTCAAGGTCAGTGAGTAATTTATCCTGATAAAGTTCTGTATGTATATTTTTCTGCATTTGTACAGGATTTTCCTTGTAGGAAGCGGCAGATGACTCGTTTGCTTTTATATCACTGAAAAAGACCCATTTCATTCACTTTTATTTCTATTCTTTGAGCTTAAACATGTATTGTGCTCTCAGTCTCCACTGGATCTAGATCAGTTCAGGGAGGGTTGGGTGCCATCTATTTTCAGTGGCGTTATACTTTAAAATGTTTTTATTTTCCAAGCAAAGGTTTTTTGTTTTGTTTTTTGAATATGCTTTATTTTATTCTCTGGGAGAGCCTTGGGATATTTTATGGCCTCTATTTTATTCATGTTTTATTTTGTGCTGTCTAAGTACATTTTTTCATGTAAGCATATCTTTAGGAATGTATGATATTTTATTGTATAATTGTTAGGAAATGCACGGACTCTTCATGTATTCTTTTTTGGTAGAAAGGCATTTTTGTCACATGGACTCAAAATACCTTGATTATTTTGCTTTTTTGTGTTTTTTTTTTTTTTTTTTAATAAAACTAATCTGTCGCCAGGTTTTTGCTAGCCCATCTGAGAGCAGCATAATGTAAAGACCGAGACCCTGATCCACTGATTAATCTTACTGGGCTGTTGGCGGTCATTTTGATAAAATCTCTGTTTTGACTACCAAACAGATCTACCAACTAGTGTGCGCAGCTGCCAATAAGTGGTGTGGACTACCTGGCAGCTGTTTGACTACCTGGCAGCAGGTTTGCTAGACCTCTAGTGATCTCCACCTGTTAACGGTGGTTTTTAGCAAAACTTCACTCACCAGCCCAGTAAGCAACACATTGCTCGAATCAGTGTCTCTGGCACTACATTATGCTGATCTCCGATTAGGTGGTGGCAAAAGCCCGGTGAGAGATTCCCTTTCACTCTTTTAAAGATCCTTTTATAGGAGGCACCGCTTTTGTAGCTCAAAATTTTACATCTATATTAATCTGAATTACTTTAAACTTTCTAGATAAAAATATATGAAAGCGTCATCATTCACAGTTGGACGTTTTTAAGGAAATTGGCAGTATTTGTTTTGCCTTTTCAATCACTGATCAATCTTTTATAATGTTATTAAAAAAGCCAAATGTTGGGAAATTCTGGTGTAGGCTCGCCTGATTTTAAAGCAAAACTTGGACTGGCCTAGCAGAGGATCCTCCATTGGGCCTTGGTTCTTACACTTTATAGTTCTTGCAGAGAATAGTTCCTTTGAAACTTATTCTTTATCCTATAATTTGCCACTAAGAACTATTTCTTATAACTTAATTCCCTCATTTAGGGTCACAGCCCAAACTAAATTTAATTGGGACAATACAGCTAAGCTTTTCAATTAAGGCATAGTAAAATGAAATGTGCTATGTTCAGGCACATAAGAAAGCAATTGAAGAGTTGGTTTAACCTCTAAAGGCCTTCCTTACATAGCCCGATTATTGGCCCATGTAAATATGTTGATCTTTAACCTGGTGACCAGTTTCTTCTGGCATAAAGGTAATTGTTGATGGCAACATTTGTAGACATAACATGATGCTGTATGGGGACAGAAAGTATTAACGTTCACTGTTCCCATACAACTTTCGTTGGCCTGTAAATGAGCTTTGATCGTCTCATATATGGTCAATCAGAGCTCATTAACAGGCCAAAAGTGACTCATCCAAATGGGCCTATAGGTTTGGTGGGCATTTGTGTTTATTCAATACAGCCTAAAACAAGGAAGTGACTTTGTAATATATACTTTTTTTCCGATAAAATTGACTAACTCCACTTGTTCAAGGGACCAACCCCTGTTAAACTGAAAAGTGCGAACCAAGGCACATGCTGTTTGTTTATGGGAGAAGGGGGTAACGGACTTTAAAGTTTTGCACCAAAGCGAAACATCAGCCATCGACCGTAAATGGCAATAAAAATATTTCTGCCATTTTTAGAAAAGTTTTAAAATAAAAATATTAGAAATTTATAAAAATCTAAGAGAAATAATGAATCACAAACAGTATTTTTTTAGGCGTAGTTATAATAGCCAAGGCAACCAAACAAAACTGTCAGCATATTGCTACATAAACACAGGTTTTTACCTGCATTCACCAGATTATATATCGCTGTCATACATGCCATATTGATCCCTCTCCTGGAACTGCTGTGGAGAGGTAAAACCCAACTAAGATGGACCCCAAGATTCTATGGAGCAAAGTTTCACCAACTACTTAGTTGGGAAGCAGGGTAAATATTTGATGAAACCATTGGCAAAACAAAGGAGTTATCTAAACCAAAGTGGGCCAAATTACACTTTTTTTTTCTGCCGACGTCCTTTATTCATTCCCCTGGATAATGTATTTATTTTTAATAAATCTTATTAATTCTTCCTGATAAAAAAAGATTTGGTTTCATTCAGGTTTAAGGAAAAATTAGAGTTACCGTGTTTAGTAATCGCCTATATTTAATGTGAAATGCTATAGGCATTTTCATACAAAAATGTATTCCAAAGATTTCAGAAAAGTGATATTCTGAACTTAAAATATTTGCCCCCTTCAGATGTCAATTATTGCATGTTTATCACAATACTTGTCTTAAGGGAAAAAATGTAATTGAGAAAGCTGCCATGTCGTTGTATAGGAAACTAAGGCATAGCCCTGTGCAGTTGAATCAGTTCTCCCTCAGCGCTGAGTGGTCAGAGTCGATGTAGATTGAAAAAATGATAAAGGGAGTTCACTGCCTTACCAGCACTGTACTAACTTCATTCTTTGGATTAGTAAAGGGCCCCATTGATCATAAAGTGATGGCATTTTCTAGTGACATGCCGTCACTTTAAAACATGAGAAAACTTTAAAAGTGGTTCCCGAGCATTTGGACCCCTTGGAAAGAACTTTTTTAGTTGTATTTGGTGACATCTGGGGAGTGCCAATCACTTTCCCAGATCTGCATGACAAAACGTTGATTAACCAATACAAGGAAGCATTTATTAATGAAAGTATTGCACATAAAACTGTATAGGAACATAATACATTCAATGCACTGTTATCAAGTATTGCAGATGTAAATATTTCCAGATTGTTTCTTGTATATTTATGGTTTTATACAAATTAAAGTAGGAAATAACTAGGATTACAGTGTTCAAATCAAATATTGAATACAGCACATTGTTAGCATTAAGTGATATAATTCTGCAAAATTATGTAGTGCTTCGTCCTTTTTGAAAATACAGACTTATCTTTGAGCTTCCATACTATATTCTTAGTAACAGTCGCTGTTGACATGGCACCCAATGAATTTGATAGTCCAGCATCACTTAATCCAAATTCTTAAGCAGCACATGCACTGGGACCCAGTCTGCAATACTCGAAGAGAAAATACAGGGTCACTGTTTAGAGTTTTGTAATAAGCAATGATATCTCATTATTGGGAGTAACCCTTTTAAATGTATTTGCTGTATTATGCTATCTGTAGAACTGGCTATTATAAAGGCTAGGTGGATGGTGTAAATATAAATAGTATTTTGGTGTGCTGGCTTTCGTTTGTATGGGATTAATTATGTTAAGTGCCTTTTGTAATGGCCAACATGTAAATATAACACTATTAGAAAAAAATACAAATTGTTCAGAGCAATACGTCAAACGTTACCCAATAAAGATTTTTTTTCTTCAAATTCAAGTGTTTTTTATTTTGTAAGTAACTAAACTCATGTATGGAATGCAACACAAACTGCCCACAAACCACTTTATGGGATTTTTCAGTGTTAAACCCCTGTTCATGTTCAATCAGCAAGGTCCAGAAATATTTAGACAGTGATGCAAGTTTGGCATTTTATCTGGTTACCAAAATATATTCAAGATGCAGTTATATAATCAATATGGGCTTAAATGCAAGGGTATTTTCATGCTGTTTGCAGTAATGGTTTAGGAATTACAGCTCTTTAACACATTGACTGCTGAAGTCATTATTGCCCCCCCCGCCCGAATCAGCGACTATCTGCTGAAGACATTACTGAGACACTAAGGAAAAGTCCATAGGACGCTAGTATTGTTCATGTAATATCGTATAATTTTGATTCATTGGAGTATGTATATATCAGTAGGCAGCGCTGAAAGAATAAACTCAGCTACTGATGTATGTGGGCAGTGGCTTTGTGTTAATATGTAGCTGTCTCTTTTTAAATAGACAAGTAATTGGACAATTATCTCAAAAGCTCCTTGATGGGCTGAATGGGCTATTTCCTATTTAATCAATCATCAATTAAGCAGGTAAAAGGTCTGGAACCGAGTGTGAGATTTGTATTTGGAAACTGTTGCTGTGAACCCAAAACATGCAGTCAAATGAGCTCTCAGTGGATGAGAAACAGACCATCATTATGCTGAAAAAAAAGAAATACATCAAAAAGGAAGCAGAAATATTAAGTGGTAAAATCAACAGTTTGGAACATTTTACAAAAAAAGTGCACTGGTAAGCTTAGGAATTCAAAAAGGCAAGAAGAACCCCTTTACAATAGCTCACAAAGTGAAGAACCATGTCCAGGAAGTTGTTTCAATATCCAAGTCTTCCATAAACAGAAGACTTCATGACGGCAAATTCTAAGGGTTCACCACAAGGTGCAAACCATTAATCAGCCATAAAAATAGGCCAGATTATATTTTGCCAAAAAGAAATCTAAAGAAGCCAGTCTAGTTCTGGAAAAGCATTCTTTGGACAGATGAAACTAAGATCAACCAGTAGCAGAATGACAGGAGGAAGAAAGCATAGAGAAGGCTTGCAATGGTTCATAATCCAAAGCACGCCACATTCTCTAAAACATAGTGGAGGCAGCGTAATGGGATGAGCATTCATGGCTTCTAATGGAACTGGGTCACTAGTGTTTATTGATGATGTAACCTGAAGACAGAAGCAGCCGCATGAAATCTGAAGTATTCAGGGCTATACTTCTCAGATTCAGAGTGTGGAGACCTGTGTGTCATCAAGTGCCTTCCCCCAACCCACCAATCCCGCAATGAAACACAAACAGTCCTAGGTGGGTTGAACAGGTCGGTCACAGTTTATTAATTACATCAGCAGAGAAAGGCAATTACATTTCGTAACGGGTGGCTCGTCACCTAGCTCCTGTCCGTGATTGACAGGCAATTTGGCCAACAGTCGTTTATGAACCTTTGCCCTCCTCCGCTTCTTCCGCTGTGACTTGCTATCATTAACAATGGTTAATTATATATACATAATCGTGTTTTTTTTTGTTTATTTTTTATAGACGTTTACATCTGTCTGCCAGTTAGTATAGCAATTCACACCTCATTGACATTTATAAGGGTCGGAGGGTGTTAAAAAAGCTTCCAGATGTCCGCCGAGGGGGAAAGAGGAAATTACTGACCCGGACACCTGGATTTAACCCCTGTAGGTGTGGCCGTAGGAGCCTTCCCCTTTAAGAACCATTGGCCGGCAGGGGCATCCCAATTAGTTCATCACCAAGGGGAGTGGTGCAAGGGGGGAATTGGGCACTGATGGTATTTTATTGGCTTTAGTCATATGGGCTCCAGTCAGAGGCACGTTCCTTATGCAGTTCCATGCCTGCCAGACTGTGGAGACCTGTGTGTTGTCAACAGTGCCATCCCCCCTCTCGCCAATCCCGCAATGAAACAAACAGTCCTAGGTGGGTTGAACAGGTCAGTCACAGTTTAATAATTACATCAGCAGAGAAAGGCAATTACATTTTGTAACAGGCGTCTCGTCGCCGAGCTCCTGTCTGCAATTGACAGGCAATTTGGCCAACGAGCGGTTTAGAACCTTTGCCCTTCTCCACTTCTTCCACCATGGAGGATCCAGAGTATGACCTACATGGGACTCCGACCCCCACCCATCAATATTAGGGCCTGTTCAACTCCATCCTGTAAGCCAGACAAAAAATATTGAGGCCAATGTCAGGTGAACTCCGTCTGGCCTTAATAGCGCTGTTATCCCCTTCCAGCTGGTGACGAACTATGATACCGCATTTTCTTCTCACCAATTTTCCAATCTGAGCATTGAATTTCTTCCTTGTGCGCTCTATTGCTTTTGCATCCCTTGCGCCATGCCAGACTGCCCGTGGTATCATCTCTGACCACACCAGTGCAGCCGATTGCTTCAAGTTTGATTGGACAGCGCTTTCCAGTACAGATGAGCAATGACCCAAAACGTATTCTGAAAGCAACCCTGGAGTTTAATGCAAATAATTGGAATGTTTTGCAATGGCACTTCACATGCTTAAGACAAAACTTAGAGGTTGTCCACTACATTTACATTGATGACCTATCCTTAAAATAGGCCATCTATGTCTGATCGGCCGGGGTCAGCACACATGCCCATCAACTGTTATCAGTTTTGGCAGAGGCTGCCACGGGCAAGAAGTACTAACTTGCAGAGCTAGCCATCTTCTGGTAGTGGTCGCTGCCCGATATTACACATCCTTCTCATATTGACTTGAATAGGATGCGGATGTGCAGTACAAATCCTTGGCCACTACAAGAAGACTGAGCAGCTCAGCAAGTGAATACTTCCAGTGCCATTTTCCAAGATTAGTAGTGTTTCCATTTTTCGGAGTCTCGGGTTGGGTGAGGGCTTTATTTTTGCCTCCTGAGCTGATGTTTTCATTGATGCTGTTTTGGGGTAGGTTACAATGTTTTGATCACCTAATGTTGCATTTTATTGCAATGTTACGGTGGCCAATAGAATGTAGTTCAAGCATTTTTCTTTCTAGTCACCCTGTTTACTGATCTAACAAATTTATTTTATATTTTTATCGGACATTTCTAAATGCAGCAGTACCTAATATGTGTATTTTTTTTTTTTAATCCTTTATTTTCAATGGGAAAAAAGGATAATTTGAACTTTTGTGGGGGGTGTCATATTTTAAACTTTTTTTTTCACTTTTTCTGCTTTCTTAAATTGTCCCTTATGAGACTTGAAGCGGCAATCGTCCGATTGCCTGTGCTATACATAGCAGGGCTTCAGCGCTGCAATGTGTAGCAGAAATCACGATATCCAAGATAATTGGTCACAAGCCAGCATTCACATGCACATTGTAATGACACACAGGGGTCTTCCGCGGACCGCCAACTCTCATGACAACATATTGGCACCTCACAACCAGTGACCAGGGCGCCGGAACAATGCACTTCTGCCCGGAGCGTGTTAAATACCATTGTCGAATTGACAGCGGGAATTAACTGGTTAACAGCCATGGCTGGAGCTCTGCTCCACCCACAGCTGTTAAAGGCACATGACAGCTGATTAAAGCTGTGCGGAGAAAGATGCAGGCTCAGCTTTGGAGCCTGCATCAAAGTCAGCAACATGACATGACGTGAATATATAGCCCCTTCACGACATATGACGTCCCTTACCCCAGCATGTTTAGTCAGTGTTAGTCAGCTGTGAATTTCTGTATACGTTGAGACATGCAACAGACACAGTAGAAGTTCTGTCTGATAAAAGCACTCGAAGTTATAGGATGGCAAGTGCAGTATAGTACGTCTCAGCAAAGAAATTGAGGAATTTAGACCTTCTTTCTGTGATTAATTTCCTTGCAAAGAAAGAAAAGAAATCCATGAAAGATGGAGTGCTACATTTGGTGGTAATGCGCCTTCCTACTACCAAGTAAAGTTTTGGGCCAACTAGTTTAAATGGGTTAAGGAACCAACTTAAGATGAACCCCATTCGGCGTGACCTGTCAAAGTATCTTCAGAGACAATGTGCCAATAAGTGGAGACCATGATTGTGGAAGATTGTCAGGTCTAAGTCAGTGTTATAGCTCTTGAAGTAGGCATTTAAGCTGGAAGGGTTTCCAATATCGTACGACGTTTGATTGTCACAAGTCAGTTCCCAGTGGGTGCAATGAATGTTGATGCCTGAGCAAAAAACATTTCGCCAGCAATTTAGCTTAGAAAATTTAGACGTGCTTACAGAAAATCCTGGAGACTTCTATTAAGCGCGACAGAGAATGCCATCAGCGCTGCAGTCTCTCACACCGAGCATGGGCCACTGTACTCCTTAGCGACATAGCACGCCAAGAGTCCTTAACCTGTACATTTCAATGTCTCACAGTGATAACCCAGAGGGTTTTCCCATCTGTTTACATGTGCTAACCCAGCAATCCAGATAAACTGAAACTTCTGAGGAAGGTCCATTTGGGGCTGAAAACGTTCAACAACTATTGGTTCTATGTCTGGACGTGCAATAAAATCAACAATTTTCACTTCATAAACAATTGAGTGCCAAGTTATTGTCAAATGTTTGGTTATTGGGTTGGATACCCTACTTGAGCACCAACTCCCATATTATCACAGAGTGCCGTGTTTTTTCTAATATTCTATTAAATCATGGATGATGAAACATGGGTCCACCACCATGATACTGAAACCAAAAAGAATCCATGTAATGTAACCACAAGGGGTCACCATTGCCAAAGAAATTTTGTGTCCAGCAGTCAACTGGAAAGATCATTGCAACAGTTTTTGCTAAACAGAAGGCATTTTATTGCTAGAATCTATGCCACACAAGACTATTATTACCGGAGACAACTATGCTTCATCAATAAAGGAATTACAGGAGGCAGGAGAAATGCCGGGGAAAGTTGCCAAGTGTGTTACTGCTTCACGACAATGCAACAGCTCATATCAGGAAATGCAGCTTCATGGAGCGTAATCATCAACCCTGCAGTCCAAACATGGCTATCAGTGATTCATTTATGTTTAATAACCTGAAGAAATTACTGCTGGGGCTACTATTTCCTGGTAATAAAGCAGTCAAGGAGGCAGTAATGGGGTTCTTGAAGCAAGCAAGAAGTCTCTTATTCTGAGGGCATCTGACTACTGGAGGCAAAGTTGAAGTGTATAGTAGTCAAGGGATATTACATTGAAAAGTGGCAAGTTCATTTTTTCAATTTTTTTTTCATAGATAAATTATTGAACACCCATTGTATACGTATCTATAATACAGAGCATTTTGCATGTATTTTTCTTTGCGGATAACCTCTGAGTGAAAAGACTATTGTGAACACCATTTTCCTTGAGAATTAAACTTACAGATAAAATATCAGCTTACAATACAATACACTCGGCATCTTTTCCAATATAGTATCCTTTGATCTCTGCTGTACAAGATTAGGTCTCAATCAGACCATGTGCACACGTTCAGTATTTTTTCGCTATAAAAATGTGATAAAAACGCGAAAAAAACGCTTACATATGCCTCCCATTATTTTCAGTGTATTCCGCATTTCTTGTGCAAATGTTGCATTTTTTTCCACGAAAAAATCGCATCGCGGAAAAAAAAAGCAACATGTTCATTAAATTTGCGGAATTGCGGGGATTGCACACACCTAGGAATGCATTGATCTGCTTACTTTCCGCATGTGGCTATGCCCACCATGAGGGAAGTAAACAGATCATGTGCGGTTGGTACCCAGGGTGGAGGAGAGGAGACTGTCCTCCACAGACTGGGCACCATATAATTGGTAAAAAAAAAAAAAGAATTAAAATAAAAAATAGTCATATACTCACCTTCGATGGCCTCCAGAGTCTTCCCGCCTCTCAGCGGAGCATGCTGCCGCTTCCGTTCCTATAGATGGTGTGTGTGAAGGACCTGCGGTGACGTCGCGGTCACATGACCGCAACGTCATTGAAGGTCCTGCACACACACACACCATCTATAGGAACGGAAGCCGCTGAGGAGATCGGCTGTCTGCAGGTGAGTATAACCATTTTTTTTATTTTTTTTATTATTTTTAAACATTCTATCTTTTACTATTGATGCTGCATAAGCTGCATCTATAGTAAAAAGTTGGTCACACTTGTCAAACACTATGTTTGACAAGTGTGACCAACCTGTCAATCAGTTTTCCAAGTGATGCTACAGATCGCTTGGAAAACTTTAGCATTCTGCAAGCTAATTACGCTTGCAAAATGCTAAAAAAAACCACGAAAAAAACGGGGAAAAAACGCAAAAAAAAAATGCGGATTTCTTGCAGAAAATTTCCGGTTTTCTTCAGGAAATTTCTGCAAGAAATCCTGACGTGTGCACATACCCTCACACTTTTTTACTTTTTCTTGTAGCATTAACTGACCACTTTTTATCAGTGTGCAGGATCAGATTTTGAGCCTTCTTTAGTCATTTTTTTTTTCTTTAACCCCTTTACCCCCGGGGGTGGTTTCCACGTTAATGATCAGGTCAATATTTACAATTCTGACCACCGTACTTTTGAGGTAATAACTCTGGAAAGTTTCATCGGATCCTGGCGATTCTGAGATTGTTTTTCGTGACATATTGTACTTCACGTTAATGGTAAAATTTCTACGATATAACTTGCGATTATTTGTGTAAAAAAAAATAACATGGAAATTTGGCACAAATTTGGAAAATAGGGCAAGTTTCAAAGTTTGAATTTTTATGCCCTTAAATCAGAGAAATATATCACACAAAATAGTTCATAAATAACATCTACTTTACATCAGCACAATTTGTGAAACAAAACTTTTTTTTCTTTAGGAAGTTAAAAGGGTTAAAAGTTGACCAGCGATTTCTAATTTTTACAACAAAATTTACAAAACCCTTCTTTTTTTTTTTTAGAGACCACCTCACATTTGAAGTCACTTTGAGGGATCTATATGGCTGAAAATACCCAGAAAAAGTGCACCCTCAAGGTGATCAAAACCACATGCAAGAAGTTTATTAACCCTTCAGGTGTTTCACAGGAATTAATGGAATGTGAAAGGGAAAAAATTAACATTTTACCATTTTCACTAAAATGTAACTTAAAACTAATTTTTTTTTTTATTTTCACAAGGGTAGCAGGAAAAAATGAACCCCAAAATCTATAATGCAATTTCTTCTGAACATGTTTATACCTAATATACAGGAGAATAACCACTGTTTAGGCCAATGGCAGAGCTCAGAAGAGAAGGAGCAAATTTTTTATTTTCCCAAGGGTAACAGGAGAAATTAGACCCCAAAAGTTGTCCAATTTGTCCGGAGTAGATTGATTCCTCATGTGTGAGAGAAAACTACTGTTTGGGCACACGTCAGGGCTCGGAAGGGAATTAGTGACATTTTGGAATGCAGACTTTAATGGAATGGTCTGCAGGCATCATGTCGCGTTTGCAGAGCCCCTGATGTACCTAAACAGTAGAAACCCCCACAGGTGACCCCATTTAGAAAACTAGACCCCCAAGGAACTTATCTAGATGTACCTAAACAGTGGCAATGCCCAACAAGTGCCCCTTTTTTTTGGAACCAATCTACTTTTTCATGGTATGTGAATTTTATAATGTGACATTCGTGAGTTGTGTAGTGTTCTTCAGGTTGCCATACATAGGTTGTGTAAGTCAGAAATGAATTTAGTAGTGCATGGAGGTGTGGTACAGTCTGAAGCTTTCTTTTTTTACACAGGCCAGGTTTCTTGGGGCAGGTGTCACGTTGATAAATGGTGTCCTTGTGTATTCTACTTTTGTAACACACTCTGCACCTCTTTTTTGACTTACCTTTTTCCACTTTGAGGGACCTCCCCCGGGAAATGTTGACCTGGTACGATACGAGCACCTTCAGTTCCAGAAGTACTGGGGCCTGCTCCTTCCTGACTGCCAAATATCAGGGCCTTGATCACTACCTCCTTGAACTGAATGTATGATGTATCAGTCTGGCCTGCCCATCTTGACAGCAAGAAAGCGTTGAGCATTGCCATCTGTATGATGTGCATGACCAGCTTATTTTACCACGCCCTGGCTTTTCTCAAAGCACTGTACGGCTGGAGGACTTGACCAGAGAGATCAATGCCCCTCATGTTTTTGTTGTACCCCAGTACGCAGTCCGGTTTGCAGACCTGTGCAGAGGTACCTCATACAGTGCTGAGGGTGCTGCCATCACCATGTATGGTGGTCAAGAAAGACATCCCTCTTGTCCTTGTACGTGACCACCAGCAGGTGGACGCTACAATGGGCTCTGCTGTTACCCCTTCTGAGCATCTTCCCAATTAGCGTTTTTGGGAGGACTCTCTGATTTTTGCAGACAGTACCGCAGGCTGTGGTACCTTGTGCAGAGAGGGATTTGAAGAGTGGGATGCTGTTATAAACGTTATCCATGTAGAGGTGATAACCTTTATCCAGCAGTGGGGGCAGCAAATGCACACAATTTTCCCACTCTCAGGATGGGGGGATTTAGGGGGTTCAATCTGGGTGTCCTTCCCTTCATAAATTCTAAATCTGTGGGTGTACCCTGAGGTACTCTCACACATCTTATAGAGCAGTGTTTCTCAACTCCAGTCCTCAAGACCCCACAACAGGTCATGTTTTCAGGATTTCCTTAGTATTGCACAGGTGATAATTTCATCACCTGCTCAAGCATTAATTCCATCGCCTATGCAATACTAAGGACCTGTTGTGGGGTCTTGAGGACTGGAGTTGAGAAACACTGTTAGAGAGTTTAATACCATACCTGGCCCTCTTACTGGGCAGGTACTGATGGAATTTGAGCTTCCCCTTGAAAAGAGTTAGGGACACATCCACATAGATGTCTCTTTGGGGCACGTACACTTCAGCAAACTTTTTGTTGAAGTGTTCGATGACCAGCCGAACTTTGAACAGATGGTCAAAGTTGGGGTCATCTCTGGGAGGACACTGTGCATTGTCGGTACAATGCAGGAATTTGTGGATTTAGCTACTGAAAAAAATATTATTTAGAATTCTGTACTCATGCATGGAGCACAATAGAAGCAGTGCACAACACACTTGTAGCACATGTGTCCTTCTGGCTTGTCTGTGGCAAATAAAAAAAAATGCTGGAAGATAAATTTAACAGCCAAACTGGACACTATATAGCTACACTATCTGACTGATATACAACCATCTCTCTAACTAGCTAAAATCTTGCTGCTAAAAGTGCCCGCATCAGGAGCAGCCTCTCTGTGCTGGTACAGTTTCAAAATGGCGCTAAAACAAGATGTCCTCTCTTTATATAGAGAGGGACATGTCATTTCAGCAGCTAATGACATAAGCCGTTGTGTCAGGACATTGTGAATGTTACCTACACCCTGATTGGCTAGCCGCAATGTGCACACACAAAATTAAGAAAAAAAAATTACTGTTTACAAGAACGCTGCACTTCTGAGCTCTGCAAACCCCCTTCCCTCATCAAACACGTGCCAAACGCTCATGATACACCACCATTATCATTGCTAAAATGGCAATACTTTTGTGGCAACGTAAATATTTTCCCTCACTTTTTATCGAATGTTGCCAATTTTTTTTACCGATTTTTATAAAATTTTACTCTGGTTTCCGATCACGAATCCAAGTGTGCCATATTCGTGCCAAATTTATGTTTGGCAATCATTTTCCGAACAAATTCACTCATTACAATATATAAGCTCCAAAAAACATCTTCAAAATGTATCGGTATCCTATTGCTCACCAATTACATAGTTACATAGTTATTAAGGTTGAAGGAAGACTGTAAGTCCATCTAGTTCAACCCATAGCCTAACCTAACATGCCCTAACATGTTGATCCAGAGGAAGGCAAAAAAAACCCATGTGGCAAAGAGTAACTCCACCATGGGGAAAAAAATTCCTTCCCGACTCCACATACGGCAATCAGACTAGTTCCCTGGATCAACGCCTTATCAAGGAATCTAGTGTATATACCCTGTAACATTATACTTTTCCAGAAAGGCATCCAGTCCCCTCTTAAATTTAATTAATGAATCACTCATTACAACATCATACGGCAGAGAGTTCCATAGTCTCACTGCTCTTACAGTAAAGAATCCACGTCTGTTATTATGCTTAAACCTTTTTTCCTCCAGACGTAGAGGATGCCCCCTTGTCCCTGTCTCAGGTCTATGATTAAAAAGATCATCAGAAAGGTCTTTGTACTGTCCCCTCATATATTTATACATTAAAATAAGATCACCCCTTAGTCTTCGTTTTTCCAAACTAAATAGCCCCAAGTGTAATAACCTATCTTGGTATTGCAGACCCCCTAGTCCTCTAATAACCTTGGTCGCTCTTCTCTGTACCCGCTCCAGTTCAGCTATGTCTTTCTTATACACCGGAGACCAGAACTGTGCACAGTATTCTAAGTGTGGTCGAACTAGTGACTTGTATAGAGGTAAAATTATGTTCTCCTCATGAGCATCTATGCCTCTTTTAATACATCCCATTATTTTATTTGCCTTTGTAGCAGCTGCCTGACACTGGCCACTGAATATGAGTTTGTCATCCACCCATATACCCAGGTCTTTTTCATTGACGGTTTTGCCCAGAGTTTTAGAATTAAGCACATAGTTATACATCTTATTACTTCTACCCAAGTGCATGACCTTACATTTATCCCCATTAAAGCTCATTTGCCATTTATCAGCCCAAGCTTCTAGTTTACATAAATCATCCTGTAATATAAAATTGTCCTCCCCTGTATTGATTACCCTGCAAAGTTTAGTGTCATCTGCAAATATTGAAATTCTACTCTGAATGCCCCCTACAAGGTCATTAATAAATATGTTAAAAAGAAGAGGGCCCAATACTGACCCCTGTGGTACCCCACTGCTAACCGCAACCCAGTCCGAGTGTGCTCCATTAATAACCACCCTTTGTTTCCTATCCCTGAGCCAGCTCTCAACCCACTTACACATATTTTCCCCTATCCCCATTACTCTCATTTTATGTAACAACCTTTTGTGTGGCACCGTATCAAAAGCTTTGGAAAAGTCCATATACACTACGTCCACTGGGTTCCCTTGGTCCAGTCCGGAACTTACCTCTTCATAGAAGCTGATCAAATTAGTCTGACATGAACGGTCCCTAGTAAACCCGTGCTGATACTGGGTCATAAGGTTATTCCTCTTCAGATACTCCAGTATAGTATCCCTTAGAAAGCCCTCCAGGATTTTACCCACAGTAGAGGTTAAGCTTACTGGCCTATAATTCCCGAGTTCAGTTTTTGCCCCTTTTTTGAATATTGGCACCACATTTGCTATACGCCAGTCCTGTGGTACAGACCCTGTTATTATGGAGTCTTTAAAGATTAAAAATAATGGTCTATCAATGACTGTACTTAGTTCCTGCAGTACTCGGGGGTGTATCCCATCCGGGCCCGGAGATTTGTCAATTTTAGTTATTTTTAGACGCCGCTGTACTTCCTGCTGGGTTAAGCAGGTGACATTTAATGGGGAATTTTTATCACTAGTCATTTTGTCTGCCATGGGATTTTCTTTTGTAAATACTGCTGAAAAAAAGTCATTTAGCATATTGGCTTTTTCCTCATCCTCATCCATCATTTCACCCAGACTATTTTTAAGGGGGCCAACACTGTCATTTTTTAGTTTCTTACTATTTATATAGTTAAAGAATAAATAGAATATTACAACTTCTTTGGTAATTTTCGGTGCTATAAAAGCCTCAAAAAACTCGTTCAAAAATTTATCGGTATTATAATGCTCACCTATAGACTTTTCTGTGGTCTGGAGTACATTTAATTGTTATATAAGCCTCCAAAAACTTGTTCCAAATTTATTGGAATCTTATTGTCCACCCATAGAGAACTAAATCCTCTTGGGTGCATTTCATTGCTATAAGCCTCAAAAACGTGTTCAAAATATATCGGTATTATATTGGTCATCTTTAAGGTATTACATATTTTTGGGTACATTTCGTTGGTATTACTGGTATTACTTTCGAAAAAATACTCTAAAAAAAGTGTTCCAAAATTTAGGCTTTTTTGCACACTTTGCAGACTTGGTGCGCTTTTCTTCTGGGTGGATTTGTGGCAAAAACTGATGCCAGAAAAGTGAATCAGATACCTGAAGTGTCTTGCACACATTGAAAATTTTTTACTTGCATATTTGGCTCAAAGAGTGATCTGCAGCATGTCCATTTTCTGCGTGTTTTTTGCCCTGCATTTTTCACCACTCACTTCACTCAAATCAATCAAAAATGCAGGCAATAATGCATGAAAAAAGCTGAAAAATCCGTATTTTTGCAGCTGTATTTTTCCTGCCAAGAGATGCATAAATGGTGCCGAAATTTTACTCAATGTACAGTGAAGGAAATAATTTTTAATTAAAAAAATAAGTGTTGGTTTACTTAAATTACATTTCTTAAAATCCTTTTCAAATTTTGCCTCATATACAAGTCATTATACAGGAAAATGCAAATTCCTGTAAAATGCAATTTCTCATCGGCTTGCAATTTTTTTAAAAGTGTGACAACATTGTTCTCCGCAGCGATCTGGGAGTCAGAGATTGTTCCAGGGGTCTTCCCCATGCTGTTCTCTTTCCATTCTGCACTTTTCTCATCCATTTAAACATTTTCACTGCCCCCTAGACCTCTTTGTAGTGTCTGCCAGAAAAAAAGCTTGCCTTTCCCATTGACTCTTATTATACTCGTTACTCAAAATGAGCAGGCAAGGATTAGAAATTGCTTTGTTCAAGCAACGAGCACCCGAGCATTTTAGAGCTCACTCATCCCTAATTGTGAGTCGTAGTTCACGTTTGATTCTACCTATATAGTATTTCTGACAGTCATTTTTACAGAATACAACTCCTTTAGTACAGCATGTTATGTGGGTTTTGATGGTAAATGTTCCCTAAGTGGTTCCAAATGTATATGTTCGATTGTGATTCTTATTTGATTTATACAATGCACAATTTTTGCAAGGAAAGAAGCCATTATTTTGCCTTACATTATTGTTTAGTTGTACTGTTTTTTATGATAGCTTTGGGGTTTATTTTGCTTGCTAAATTTCCTGCTTTCCAGAAATCAAACCTTGGTTCTCCACAATTTTGTACCCCTGTAAAAGTGGCCAATGTTGTTTTTTTTGTTTTTTTTTTTACAATCCTTTTTAAAAATCTGCACTCCTGATAGATGTTGGGTTGTGATGGGTATATTAAATTGTTATCCCTTTGTACATTATTTGTTATATCTATATTATTTAGTATATTTTCTATTTTTATTAGTTTTTTCTGGATTATATCCCTTTTGAACACATTTTTTAATTTTCTGTGATTCTTCTCGGTAATCCTTCTTTTTAGTGCAGTTTCTTTTGATCCCCTTGAATTGACCTTTTGGGATATTCTCAAGCCACACTGGCCAGTGACAGCTATCCATCCGAACGTAGCTATTTCCATCAGTTAGTTTGCTGTACTTTTTGGTAGCTGTACCATTCCATCTATAAATTCTGTGATATCTAAACAATTAATTGATGTAGTACTGAAGATTGAAGTAAAATGTAAACTAAAATCATATTTTTTATATCATTTAAAAATTGAAGCCTTCAATACTTTTCAAAACTTAGTAATTAAAATATTTGCAAAATTAAAAGTAAAAGATGCAATAATAACTCACCAATAAATCACCAAAACAACAAATTAGTATTAACAATTTTTTAAGAAAACAAGGTAATAGTGATACGCCTGGCCAACAAAAGCAGGGGAATCGTTATTTTAGATCCACAGACTTATGCAGAATCAACGCGACTGGGTGATGACAATAAAAAAACTGCGCCTGGTACCAAAAATTCATAAAAATGAACATATCCCACCTAGTAGACAGATTACATCGGGAATCAATTGTGTAACAGCCAACCTTGCGAATATTTGGAACATCCTAAAAGGTGATGAGCCAATATGCTCGGAAGTGCTTGATGCTCGCCCGAGCATCTCGCTGCTCGCGATGCTCGGTGAGCGCCGAGCATTACAGGGGTTGTTCGGCGGGAGTTTGGGTCACCGCCCTGCATGTTTGCGCTCTTTAGATTGGGATTGTAAGCCACACACTGTAATGCCACAGCAATGTTGGTTGTGGCATTACAGTGATTGGCTGGCCGCACAGTGTCATCAGGTCTAAAGCAGACCTGGTGGCACCCTACTCATCACAGTCAGCTCCAGACTTTAGCAGTGTACGGAGAAGTGCTGCTGAGATAGGGACAGATTTGGTGGTGTATAAGTTAGTGTGGGTGTACCATATTGAAAACACAAATCCATCTAAACCAACAGTCCTTCTGAGGACTAATTATGGTGTATATAGGTATCAGTGCTAGGCAGGTATTTTATGTTGCATTCTTCATTGCATGTAGTAAGAGGGTCCATTCCAGTACTGTCTGCTGCCACCTATTACAGATATTTACCATATATATAGCCCCAGGTAGCAGTGGCCAGGAATAATTTTTTTTGCATCTTAATCCTGACTTTTCTTCAAAAGCAATCGAGGGCACACGTTTTGTTTTTTCCTTTCTCCATTTCCTTTTTGGCAGTGCAGAATACAGCCAGATCCTTTTTATATTACAGCGTGAAAATCCAGCTATTTTAAACAGGGGTTTGATCGTCTATGATCAAATCTGAGTGCGCAGAAAATTCTGCCACTTCTGGGCTATTGTAAAATTTTGTCGAAGTGTCTTATACAAATTATTGAGACCAGTTTGCTGAAAAAAAAATGGTTACCTACAGACCAGCTATATTAAACTCAGCCATTTGTAGTCACCGTGCAAAATATTGTCCTCCATTTAAAATAGGCAAGGCGCGTGGCAAGGGACAAGGAACTGGACATGATGGTGCATGCCGAGGCCATAGGCAAGCTGCTATTGTGCCACAACAAACACACATCTCTCCCGACGTTCCTGTCCCAATTACTAGAGGACCGCAGCAACACACCACTCCACTATTGAACCCAGAGCAGTGTCAAAAGGTTGCTGGTTGGATAGCGGATAATGCTTCCTGTCACTTTGCTGTCACCACCACCCTGTCTTCCACATGGTCAAGTCTCAGTAGCTGTGAGTCTGGACTGTATATTCCTCACCCTGATCCTTCCTCCCACCATGCCTAGTGCTCGGAGACAACTGATCCCACACTTGGACACTCTGAAGAGCTGTTCAATTTTACATTTACAGATTCGGGACTCGTGCCCGGTCCACTTGAAGTTGGGCAAAAGGAGATGGCATGTAGCGATGCCCAAATATTTGAGCAGCCATGCTCACATGAAGGCGACGGTAGGAACATGTCATAAGAGGTGGACAATGATGAGACAGAATTGTTATGGTTCTCAATGGCAAGAGAACATAGCCCAGCAAACATAAGTACTAGCTCTTGGAAGGATGGAAACTAAACTGACCATGAACTAAACCTGCCGCACAACTAACAGTAGCCGGGTAGCGTTGCCTACGTTTTTTATCCCTAGACGCCCAGCGCCGGCCGGAGGACTAACTAATCCTGGCAGAGGAAAATATAGTCCTGGCTCACCTCTAGAGAAATTTCCCCGATAGGCAGACAGAGGCCCCCACATATATTGGCGGTGATTTTAGATGAAATGACAAACGTAGTATGAAAATAGGTTTAGCAAAGTTGAGGTCCGCTTACTAGATAGCAGGAAGACAGAAAGGGCACTTTCATGGTCAGCTGAAAACCCTATCAAAATACCATCCTGAAATTACTTTAAGACTCTAGTATTAACTCATAACATCAGAGTGGCAATTTCAGATCACAAGAGATTTCCAAACACAGAAACGAAACTACAGCTGTGAACTGGAACAAAATGCAAAAACAAACGAGGACTAAAGTCCAACTTAGCTGGGAGTTGTCTAGCAGCAGGAACATGCACAGAAAGGCTTCTGATTACAATGTTGACCGGCATGGAAGTGACAGAGGAGCAAGGTTAAATAGCGACTCCCACATCCTGATGGAAACAGGTGAACAGAGGGGATGATGCACACCAGTTCAATTCCACCAGTGGCCACCGGGGGAGCCCAAAATCCAATTTCACAACAGTACCCCCCCCTCAAGGAGGGGGCACCGAACCCTCACCAGAACCACCAGGGCGATCAGGATGAGCCCTATGAAAGGCACGGACCAGATCGGAGGCATGAACATCAGAGGCAGTCACCCAAGAATTATCCTCCTGACCGTATCCCTTCCATTTGACCAGATACTGGAGTTTCCGTCTGGAAACACGGGAGTCCAAGATTTTTTCCACAACGTACTCCAACTCGCCCTCAACCAACACCGGAGCAGGAGGCTCAACGGAAGGCACAACCGGTACCTCATACCTGCGCAACAATGACCGATGAAAAACATTATGAATAGAAAAAGATGCAGGGAGGTCCAAACGGAAGGACACAGGGTTAAGAATCTCCAATATCTTGTACGGGCCGATGAACCGAGGCTTAAACTTAGGAGAAGAAACCCTCATAGGGACAAAACGAGAAGACAACCACACCAAGTCCCCAACACAAAGCCGAGGACCAACCCGACGCCGGCGGTTGGCAAAAAGCTGAGTCTTCTCCTGGGACAACTTCAAATTGTCCACTACCTGCCCCCAAATCTGATGCAACCTCTCCACCACAGCATCCACTCCAGGACAATCCGAAGATTCCACCTGACCAGAAGAAAATCGAGGATGAAACCCCGAATTACAGAAAAAAGGAGACACCAAGGTGGCAGAGCTGGCCCGATTATTGAGGGCAAACTCCGCTAAAGGCAAAAAAGCAACCCAATCATCCTGATCTGCAGACACAAAACACCTCAAATATGTCTCCAAGGTCTGATTCGTCCGCTCGGTCTGGCCATTAGTCTGAGGATGGAAAGCAGACGAGAAAGACAAATCTATGCCCATCCTAGCACAGAATGCTCACCAAAATCTAGACACGAACTGGGTTCCTCTGTCAGAAACGATATTCTCCGGAATACCATGCAAACGGACCACATTTTGAAAAAACAGAGGAACCAACTCGGAAGAAGAAGGCAACTTAGGCAGGGGAACCAAATGGACCATCTTAGAGAAACGGTCACACACCACCCAGATGACAGACATCTTCTGAGAAACAGGAAGATCCGAAATAAAATCCATCGAGATGTGCGTCCAGGGCCTCTTCGGGATAGGCAAGGGCAACAACAATCCACTAGCCCGAGAACAACAAGGCTTGGCCCGAGCACAAACGTCACAAGACTGCACAAAGCCTCGCACATCTCGAGACAGGGAAGGCCACCAGAAGGACCTTGCCACCAAATCCCTGGTACCAAAGATTCCAGGATGACCTGTCAACGCAGAAGAATGAACCTCAGAAATGACTTTACTGGTCCAATCATCAGGAACAAACAGTCTACCAGGTGGGTAACGATCAGGTCTATCTGCCTGAAACTCCTGCAAGGCCCGCCGCAGGTCTGGAGAAACGGCAGACAATATCACTCCATCCTTAAGGATACCTGTAGGTTCAGAGTTACCAGGGGAGTCAGGCTCAAAACTCCTAGAAAGGGCATCCGCCTTAACATTCTTAGAACCCGGCAGGTAGGACACCACAAAATTAAACCGAGAGAAAAACAACGACCAGCGCGCCTGTCTAGGATTCAGGCGTCTGGCGGACTCAAGATAAATTAGATTTTTGTGGTCAGTCAATACCACCACCTGATGTCTAGCCCCCTCAAGCCAATGACGCCACTCCTCAAAAGCCCACTTCATGGCCAAAAGCTCCCGATTCCCAACATCATAATTCCGCTCGGCGGGCGAAAATTTACGCGAGAAAAAGGCACAAGGTCTCATCACGGAACAATCGGAACTTCTCTGCGACAAAACTGCCCCAGCTCCGATTTCAGAAGCGTCGACCTCAACCTGAAAAGGAAGAGCAACATCAGGCTGACGCAACACAGGGGCGGAAGAAAAGCGGCGCTTAAGCTCCCGAAAGGCCTCCACAGCAGCAGGGGACCAATCAGCAACATCAGCACCCTTCTTAGTCAAATCAGTCAATGGTTTAACAACATCAGAAAAACCAGCAATAAATCGACGATAAAAGTTAGCAAAGCCCAAAAATTTCTGAAGACTCTTAAGAGAAGAGGGTTGCGTCCAATCACAAATAGCCTGAACCTTGACAGGATCCATCTCGATGGAAGAGGGGGAAAAAATATATCCCAAAAAGGAAATCTTTTGAACCCCAAAAACGCACTTAGAACCCTTCACACACAAGGAATTAGACCGCAAAACCTGAAAAACCCTCCTGACCTGCTGGACATGAGAGTCCCAGTCATCCGAAAAAATCAAAATATCATCCAGATACACAATCATAAATTTATCCAAATAATCATGGAAAATGTCATGCATAAAGGACTGAAAGACTGAAGGGGCATTTGAAAGACCAAAAGGCATCACCAAATACTCAAAGTGGCCCTCGGGCGTATTAAATGCGGTCTTCCACTCATCCCCCTGCTTAATTCGCACCAAATTATACGCCCCACGGAGATCTATCTTAGAGAACCACTTGGCCCCCTTTATGCGAGCAAACAAATCAGTCAGCAGTGGCAACGGATATTGATATTTAACCGTGATTTTATTCAAAAGCCGATAATCAATACACGGTCTCAAAGAGCCATCTTTCTTAGCCACAAAGAAAAAACCGGCTCCTAAGGGAGATGACGAAGGACGAATATGTCCCTTTTCCAAGGACTCCTTTATATATTCTCGCATAGCAGCATGTTCAGGCACAGACAGATTAAATAAACGACCCTTAGGGTATTTACTACCCGGAATCAAATCTATGGCACAATCGCACTCCCGGTGCGGAGGTAATGAACCAAGCTTAGGTTCTTCAAAAACGTCACGAAATTCAGTCAAGAATTCAGGAATCTCAGAGGGAATAGATGATGAAATGGAAACCACAGGTACGTCCCCATGCGTCCCCTTACATCCCCAGCTTAACACAGACATAGCTTTCCAGTCAAGGACTGGGTTATGAGATTGCAGCCATGGCAATCCAAGCACCAACACATCATGTAGGTTATACAGCACAAGAAAGCGAATAATCTCCTGATGATCCGGATTAATCCGCATAGTTACTTGTGTCCAGTATTGTGGTTTATTACTAGCCAATGGGGTGGAGTCAATCCCCTTCAGGGGTATAGGAGTTTCAATAGGCTCCAAATCATACCCACAGCGTTTGGCAAAGGACCAATCCATAAGACTCAAAGCGGCGCCAGAGTCGACATAGGCATCCGCGGTAATAGATGATAAAGAACAAATCAGGGTCACAGATAGAATAAACTTAGACTGTAAAGTGCCAATTGAAACAGACTTATCAAGCTTCTTAGTACGCTTAGAGCATGCTGATATAACATGAGTTGAATCACCGCAATAGAAGCACAACCCATTTTTTCGTCTTAAATTCTGCCGTTCACTTCTGGACAGAATTCTATCACATTGCATATTCTCTGGCGTCTTCTCAGTAGACACCGCCAAATGGTGCACAGGTTTGCGCTCCCGCAGACGCCTATCGATCTGGATAGCCATTGTCATGGACTCATTCAGACCCGCAGGCACAGGGAACTCCACCATAACATCCTTAATGGCATCAGAGAGACCCTCTCTGAAATTCGCCGCCAGGGCGCACTCATTCCACTGAGTAAGCACAGCCCATTTACGGAATTTCTGGCAGTATATTTCAGCTTCGTCTTGCCCCTGAGATAGGGACATCAAGGCCTTTTCCGCCTGAAGCTCTAACTGAGGTTCCTCATAAAGCAACCCCAAGGCCAGAAAAAACGCATCCACATTGAGCAACGCAGGATCCCCTGGAGCCAATGCAAAAGCCCAATCCTGAGGGTCGCCCCGGAGCAAGGAAATCACAATCCTGACCTGCTGAGCAGGATCTCCAGCAGAGCGAGATTTCAGGGACAAAAACAACTTGCAATTATTTTTAAAATTTTGAAAGCAAGATCTATTCCCCGAGAAAAATTCAGGCAAAGGAATTCTAGGTTCAGATATAGGAACATGAACAACAAAATCTTGTAAATTTTGAACTTTCGTGGTGAGATTATTCAACCCTGCAGCTAAACTCTGAATATCCATTTTAAACAGGTGAACACAGAGCCATTCCAGGATTAGAAGGAGAGAGAGAGAGAGAAAGGCTGCAATATAGGCAGACTTGCAAGAGATTCAATTACAAGCACACTCAGAACTGAAGGGAAGGGGAAAAAAAAAAAAAAAAAAAAAAAATCTTCAGCAGACTTCTCTTTTCTCTCCTTTCTCTGTCAATTAATTTAACCCTTTTTGGCCGGTCAAACTGTTATGGTTCTCAATGGCAAGAGAACATAGCCCAGCAAACATAAGTACTAGCTCTTGGAAGGATGGAAACTAAACTGACCATGAACTAAACCTGCCGCACAACTAACAGTAGCCGGGTAGCGTTGCCTACGTTTTTTATCCCTAGACGCCCAGCGCCGGCCGGAGGACTAACTAATCCTGGCAGAGGAAAATATAGTCCTGGCTCACCTCTAGAGAAATTTCCCCGATAGGCAGACAGAGGCCCCCACATATATTGGCGGTGATTTTAGATGAAATGACAAACGTAGTATGAAAATAGGTTTAGCAAAGTTGAGGTCCGCTTACTAGATAGCAGGAAGACAGAAAGGGCACTTTCATGGTCAGCTGAAAACCCTATCAAAATACCATCCTGAAATTACTTTAAGACTCTAGTATTAACTCATAACATCAGAGTGGCAATTTCAGATCACAAGAGCTTTCCAGACACAGAAACGAAACTACAGCTGTGAACTGGAACAAAATGCAAAAACAAACGAGGACTAAAGTCCAACTTAGCTGGGAGTTGTCTAGCAGCAGGAACATGCACAGAGAGGCTTCTGATTACAATGTTGACCGGCATGGAAGTGACAGAGGAGCAAGGTTAAATAGCGACTCCCACATCCTGATGGAAACAGGTGAACAGAGGGGATGATGCACACCAGTTCAATTCCACCAGTGGCCACCGGGGGAGCCCAAAATCCAATTTCACAACACAGAATTGCCTGAAAGTCAGGAGAAGAAAAAGGGTGCGGAAGTGGAAGACGAGGTGGTAGATGATATAGTAACTGACCCAAGCTGGCAGGAGGACATGCCAAGTGCAGACAGCAGCACACAGGGGAGGGAGGCGTAGCACTCCAACAGGCAGGAAGAAGCAGTGTGGTGGCCGCAGACAGAAGGCGGGCAACCATTCCCCATAACACCAACACGACGGAAGTTGCCAGTCCAACCGTTAGGTCTTCCTGAGTCTGGTTGTGTTTTAAAGACTCTGCCAATAACCCCAAAAAGGCCATTTGCACCACCTGCCAGGCCAGCATCAGCAGGGGTAGCAAAACTACCACCACCAGCATGATCAGGCACATGGTGGCAATGCACCCGACTTTGTGGCCCAAACCACAGGGTCCACGAACAGTGTCTGCGAGTGACACCACTGCTTCTTCCACTGTTGTGTGTGCAAGCCAATTCCCTGTCCATGGTACATGCGAAGATGCCTCCTGCCCTGCACCTGTCATTGCACACACTCAACTAGCACCATCATCAAGCATGTCCATGTCCTTGTCCCCAGCGCACCGTTCAGTTGTCCATACTCAAGTCCTTGGAATGCAAGCGCAAATATGCAGACAACGCCCCACAGGCCACGCTACTAAATTCACACATTTCTCATTTGTTTGCGCTTGAAATGTTGCCTTTTAGGCTCGTGGAGACGGAATCTTTCTGTAATGATTATAGGGGATATCTCAAGAGACTCTTTGCGTGGAACAAGACAACTACAGGACACAGTTTTATAAGTGGTAAAGTCTATATTATCACACGGTGATTCAAACAGGTGCAGAGCAAAGCTCAAGTCCACAACACTTGGTGTAAATATAAAATGCAGCTTAACAGTCTATAGGAACTTTAGAGGAAAAACGCAATCAAGCAGAAAGTCTATGAAGCACAGTTGTACTTGAGGAAACTTGACATGAATAAGTCCTTGTTTAGTCCAAACACAGATAGATATGCTTATAAGGCAGTTCAAGCAATGTCTTAGCTCAACCAGGATGGCCTGGGTGATAATCTCAGGTTTAAGCAGAGCAGCAACAGCTTACATGTCCAGCAAATGCAGATGGAAACAAACGCAAGCAGCCAGATGGAGGAGGATTACTGGAAACCGATGTATGCAGCAGAAACTCAGAGCTGAGTAGTAGGATCTCCACACAGGTTCACAGGAGCAAGTGCAGGTGCAAAGCCAGGGAGTCGCCAGGGTAAGAAGCTGGATGCAAGGCAGAATACTCTAGCACAGACTTATGGCTGGGGTGGAGTTATATAGCAGGAAGACACAGTGCACATGAGACCAAAGACGCCATCTTGGAAAAGGGCAGTAATGCACAAAAGGTAATCAAAATGTTCAGAGTCCTGACACTTTCCACAACCTGATGGCTGCGGCCGTCCCTTGATACTCTGTCCCCAGCCGCCACTATTTCTCCCGGTGTTCCATCACCGCATTACACAAACACGTGTCCCACAATAGCCATGCCCTCAGCAATGCAGTTATTGAGAAAGTCCACCTAATCATGAATACATGGACAAGGGCTTTTGAGCAGGGAGGCTACATCTTGCTGACAGCACACTGGGCTAACATAGTGGAAGACGGGACCCAGTTGGACCTTATCCGATGCCGAGGATTGCGGGCCCTACATCAATCAGGGTTGCCCCACAGTCTACAGCTCCTGCACCATATCCTCCTCTTCAGCCTCCATCTCCAAAATAACCACATCAGTCACCAGCTGGAAGCACTGCCTCAGCCATGTGGCAACAGGCTGTGCTGAAGCTAATATGCATAGGTGACAAACTGCACAATGCTGAAGAGTTGTGGACAGCTCTGAAAGAGCAGGCAGATCTGTGGCTGACACTTCTGAACTTACTGCCAGGCATGATCGTGTGTGATAATGGCCAGACCCTGGTGGCTTTGAGGCGAGGCGAGCTCATGCATGTACCATGCCTGGCCCATGTGCAAAACCTTGATCAATGATTTCTCAAAAGCTTCCCAGAGCTGCCAGATCTGCTTGTCAAAGTATTCTGCCTGTGTGCCCATTTTAGAAATATCAGCTACAGCTCTGCCACTCTTGCCATGCTTCAGCAACATTAGTTTCTACCATCTCACAGACTGTTGTGTGATGTCCCCATGCATTGGAACTCTACACTGCAGATATTGGAAAGGATTTGTGAGCAGAAGAAGGCAGTTGGTGACTACCAGCATCAACAAGGCCGTCGGTATTCAGTTCAGACTCCACACATAAGATCTCAGGAGTGAACATGGATTTCAGACATATGTAACATCCTCCAAAACTTTGAGGACTCCACCAAGATGGTGAGCGGTGATGACGCCATAATTGCAGTCACCATCCTGCTTATCTGTGCTCTGAAATGCTCTCTGCTCACAATCAAAGAGAATGCATTGCAGGGGGAGCATGATGAAATGGAGCAAGGAACCATACAAGGTGATTACGCACAGCCCAGCCTCATCTCATCCCAGCGTGGATTGGTTGACAATGAGGAGGAGGTGGAAGAACAGGAGCTAGTTTCATATGCTATAGATGGTACTACAAGCACAACTGTCATACCGTCTGTTCAGCATGGATGGCCTGAGGACAGGGAGGAGGATAGCATGGTCAGTCATCCTCTTGATGAGGACACGGAAGCCTTGCTTGTTAGCAGTCTGGCACACATGGCTGAGTTTGTTATGCTGCCTTTCCCATGACCCTTACGTTCTCAAACTTTTGGGTGAAAGTCATTACTGGTTGGTGACACTTCTAGACGCCCGCTACAAGGAGAACTTTGTACCTCTTATTCCAGAGGCAGACAGGTGTACTAAAATGATGCAGTACCAGAGGGCCATTGTTGCGGAATTATTTAAAAAAATTCCCATCTGGAAATGCTAGCGGCAGAAGTCAGGGTTTGTTGGAAAACCAAGGAGTACAGGCGAGAGACACAACTTTAATCCAGAAGAGGCAGGGGAACACTGGCAAAGTTTTGGAAGATGCTGAGGCAGTACCTTAAACAAACCGAAACACCAGTATTATGGATGCACCAGGGAGACCAAACTGGATTATAAAATAATATCTTTATTAATCCCTTTCTGAAATCGGACGTACGTCCAGCGTACGTCCAGCGCGATCGGCCGCATTCACGGGGGGAGCGCGGCCAATCGCGGCCGGGTGTCAGCTGACTATCGCAGCTGACATCCGGCACTATGTGCCAGGAGCGCTCACGGACCGCCCCCGGCACATTAACCCCCGGCGCACTGCGATCAAACATGATCGCAGTGTTCTGGCGGTATAGGGAAGCATTGCGCAGGGAGGGGGCTCCCTGCGGGCTTCCCTGAGACCCCCGGAGCAACGCGATGTGATCGCGTTGCTCCGAGGGTCTCTTACCTCCTCCTCCCTGCAGCAGGCCCGGATCCAAGATGGCCGCGGCATCCGGGTCCTGCAGGGAGGTGGCTTCACTGCGCCTGCTCAGAGCAGGTGCCGGGAAGCCTCCAGGAGCTGTGCACGTCAGATTGCCGATCTGACACAGTGCACAGCAAAGTGTCAGATCGGCGATCTTACACTATAACATCATGCCCCCCCCCCCGGGGCAATGTTATAGTGTAAAAAAAAAAAATTTCAGATGTGTAAAAAAAAAAAAAAAAAAAATTCCAAATAAAGCAAAAGAAAAAAAAATATTCTGCCTATAAATACATTTCATTATCTAAATAAAAAAAAACAATAAAAGTACACATATTTAGTATCGCCTCGTCCGTAGCGATCCGACCTATAAAACTGTCCCACTAGTTAACCCCTTCAGTGAACACCGTAAAAAAAAAATAAACCGAGACAAAAAACAACGCTTTATTATCATACCGCCAAATAAAAAGTGGACTAACACGCGATCAAAAAGACGGATATAAATAACCATGGTACCGCTGAAAATGTCATCTTATCCCACAAAAAAAAAAAACTGCCATACAGCATCATCAAAGAAAAAATAAAAAAGTTATAGTCCTCAGAATAAAGCGATGCAAAAATAATTATTTTTTCTATAAAATAGTTTATCGTATAAAAGCACCAGAACATAAAAAAATGATATAAATGAGGTATCGCTGTAATCATACTGACCCGAAGAATAAAACTGCTTTATCCATTTTACCAAACGCGGAACGTTATAGACGCCTCCCCCAAAAGAAATTCATGAATAGCTGGTTTTTGGTCATTCTGCCTCACAAAAATCGGAATAAAAAGCGATCAAAAAATTTTACAAATAAAAACGTGAACTCGGCCCTCAAAAAACAAGACCTCACATGACTCTATATTATATATATATATAATATGGAAAATTTATAGCTCTCAAAATGTGGAAACGCAAAAAATTTTTTTGCAATAAAATGCGTCTTTCAGTGTGTGACGGCTGCCAATCATAAAAATCCGCTAAAAAAATGCTATAAAAGTAAATCAAACCCCCCTTCATCACCCCCTTAGTTAGCTAAAAATTAAAATATTAAAAAAGTATTTCCATTTTCCCATTAGGGTTAGGGTTAGGGCTAGAGTTAGGGCAAGGGTTAGGGCTAGGGTTAGGGATAGGGTTAGGGCTAGGGCTAGGGTTAGGGATAGGGCTAGGGTTAGGGCTAGGGTTAGGGTTAGGGTTAGGGCTAGGGTTAAGGCTACAGTTAGGGTTGGGGCTAAAGTTAGGTTTAGGGTTGGGGCTAAAGTTAGGGTTAGGATTACAATTACGGTTGGGAATAGGGTTGGGATTAGAGTTAGGGGTGTGTCAGGGTTAGGGGTGTGGTTAGGGTTACCTTTGGGATTAGGGTTAGGGATGTGTTTGGATTAGGGTTTCAGTTATAATTGGGGGGTTGTCACTGTTTAGGCACATCAGGGGCTCTCCAAACGCAACATGTCATCCTATCTCAATTCCAGCCAATTCTGCATTGAAAAAGTAAAACAGTGCTCCTTCCCTTCCGAGCTCTCCAGTGCGCCCAAACAGGGGTTTACCCCAACATATGGGGTATCAGCGTACTCAGGACAAATTGGACAACAACTTTTGGCGTCTAATTTCAACTGTAACCCTTGGAAAAATACAAAACTGGGGGCTAAAAAATAATTTTTGTGGGAAAAAAAATAATTTTTATTTTCACAGCTCCGCGTTATGAACTGTAGTGAAACACTTGGGGGTTCAAAGCTCTCACAACACATCTAGATGAGTTCCTTAGGGGGTCTACTTTCCAAAATGGTGTCACTTGTGGGGGGTTTCAATGTTTAGGCACATCAGGGGCTCTCCGAACGCAACATGGCATCCCATCTCAATTCCTGTCAATTTTGCATTGAAACGTCAAACGGCGCTCCTTCCCTTCCGAGCTCTCCCATGCGCCCAAACAGTGGTTTACCCCCACATATGGGGTATCAGCATACTCAGGACAAATTGTACAACAACTTTTTGGGTCCAATTTCTTCTCTTACCCTTGGGAAAATAAAAAATTGGGGGCAAAAAATCATTTTTGTGAAAAAATATGATTTTTTATTTTTACGGCTCTGCATTATAAACTTCTGTGAATCATTTAATGGGTCAAAGTGCTCACCACACATCTAGATAAGTTCCTTAGGGGGTCTACTTTCCAAAATGGTGTCACTTATGGGGGGTTTCAATGTTTAGGCACATCAGGGGCTCTCCAAACACAACATGGCGTCCCATCTCAATTCCAGTCAATTTTGCATTGAAAAGTCAAATGGCGCTCCTTCGATTCCGAGCTCTACCATGCGCCCAAACAGTGGTTTACCCCCACATATTGTGTATCGGCGTACTCAGGACAAATTGTACAACAACTTTTGGGGTCCATTTTCTCATGTTACCCTTGGTAAAATAAAACAAATTGGAGCTGAAGTAAATTTTTTGTGAAAAAAAAGTTAAATGTTCATTTTTATTTAAACATTCCAAAAATTCCTGTGAAACACCTGAAGGGTTAATAAACTTCTTGAATGTGGTTTTGAGCACCTTGAGGGGTGCAGTTTTTAGAATGGTGTCACACTTCGTTATTTTCTATCAAATAGACCCATCAAAATGACTTCAAATGAGATGTGGTCCCTAAAAAAAAATGGTGTTGTAAAAATGAGAAATTGCTGGTCAACTTATAACCCTTATAACTCCCTAACAAAAAAACATTTTGGTTCTAAAATTGTGCTGATGTAAAGTAGACATGTGGGAAATGTTACTTATTAAGTATTTTGTGTGACATATCTCTGTGATTTTATTGCATAAAAATTCAAAGTTGGATAATTGCGAAATTTTCTAAATTTTCGCCAAATTTCCATTTTTTCACAAATAAACACAGGTAATATCAAAGAAATTTTATAACTATCATGAAATACAATTTGTCTCGAGAAAACAATGTCAGAATCACCGGGATCTGTCTGAAGCGTTTCAGAGTTATAACCTCATAAAGGGACAGTGGTCACAATTTTAAAAATTGGCCTGGTCATTAACGTGCAAACCACCCTTGGGGGTAAAGGGGTTAACTAATAGTAGCAATACAGAAAAAAACTAATTTTTAAAATGAAACAGACTGTTGTGCGAATCAGGACATTATGCATAATAAAAGTAAACTCATAAACACAATTTATATAAGTGCCACCAATGGGCATGTGCAAGGTAATGATTCCCCTTTAGGGAACATAGGCAATTCCCTGAAATTCTTGTCATTGTGCCAGAAAAAAGTTTAAAAAAATATATATATAAAAAAAATAAAAAATATACAAAAACAATATATAAACAATATATATAGCAATGAGTGGAGGTCACACACAAAAAAGCCGTGCAAAATTGCAGCAAGTAATATAAAGTGCTTAAGTGTGGATATAGATTCAGGGAGGAATCCTCACATGTACATAGGGAAATCCCTGAGAGCTGTGTGAAATCCCTGAGAACTGTGCAAAGCTGCAGAATTACAAAGTGCAATGTGCTGAAAAAGTGACTCAGGAAAGAAAAATAAATAAATAAATTATGACTATGAAAATTGTACATTCACACTGAAGGCATGAAAACTATGAATTAACACGCGTGGAATTATATACTTAACAAAAAAGTGTGAAAAAACTGAAATTATGTCTTATATTCTAGGTTCTTCAAAATAGCCACCTTTTGCTTTGATGACTGCTTTGCACACTCTTGGCATTCTCTTGATGAACTTCAAGAGGTAGTCACCGGGAATGGTCTTCCAACAATCTTGAAGGAGTTCTAAGAGATGCTTAGCACTTGTTGGCCCTTTTGCCTTCACTCTGCGGTCCAGCTCACCCCAAACCATCTCGATTGGGTTCAGGTCTGGTGACTGTGGAGGCCAGGTCATCTGTCGCAGCACCCCATCACTCTCCTCCTTGGTCAAGTAGCCCTTACACAGCCTGTAGGTGTGTTTGGGGTCATTGTCCTGTTGAAAAATAAGTGATGGTCCAACTAAACGCAAAGCAGATGGAACAGCATGCCGCTGCAAGATGCTGTGGTAGCCATGCTGGTTCAGTATGCCTTCAATCTTGAATAAATCCCCAACAGTGTCACCAGCAAAGCACCCCCACACAATCACACCTCCTCTTCCATGCTTCGCGATGGGAACCAGGCATGTAGAGTCCATCCGTTCACCTTTTCTGAGTCGCATAAAGACATGGTGGTTGGAACCAAAATCTCAAATTTGGACTCATCAGACCAAAGCACAGATTCCCACTGGTCTAATGTCCATTCCTTGTGTTCTTTAGCCCAAACAAGTCTCTTCTGCTTGTTGTCTGTCCTTAGCAGTGGTTTCCTAGCAGCTATTTTACCATGAAGGCCTGCTGCACAGTCTCCTCTTAACAGTTGTTGTAGAGATGTGTCTGCTGCTAGAACTCTGTGTGGCATTGACCTGGTCTCTAATCTGAGCTGCTCTTAACCTGCGATTTCTGAGGCTGAGGACTTGGATAAACTTATCCTCAGAAGCAGAGGTGACTCTTGGTCTTCCTTTCCTGGGGAAGTCCTCATGTGAGTCAGTTTCTTTGTAGCGCTTGATGGTTTTTGCCACTGCACTTGGGGACACTTTCAAAGTTTTCCCAATTTTTCAGACTGACTGACCATCATTTCTTAAAGTAATGATGGCCACTCATTTTTCTTTACTTAGCTGCTTCTTTCTTGCCATAATACAAATTCTAACAGTCTATTCAGTAGGACTATCAGCTGTGAATCCACCAGACTTCTGCACAACACAACTGGTGGTCCCAACCCAAATTATAAGGCAAGAAATCCCACTTATTAAACCTGACAGGGCACACCTGTGAAGTGAAAATGATTCCCGGTGACTACCTCTTGAAGCTCATCAAGAGAATGCCAAGAGTGTGCAAAGCAGTCATCAAAGCAAAAGGTGGCTACTTTGAAGAACCTAGAATATAAGACATAATTTCAGTTGTTTCACACTTTTTTGTTAAGTATATAATTCCACATGTGTTAATTCATAGTTTTGATGCCTTCAGTGTGAATGTACAATTTTCATAGTCATGAAAATATAGAAAAATCTTTAAATGAGAAGGTGTGTCCAAACTTTTGGTCTGTACTGTATATCAGGGGAAGATACTATTAGAGTATTACCTTAGGGTGCCTCACTGTCCTGTAAACGCACACACACCCGACACGCGTTTCGGAAATCACTTCCTTCATCAGGGGGTGGCGTTCAGGCAGGCTTACCATGTTTATATAGTGTACGTCGCTAATGATGAGAGCCAGGACATCTGCGGCGCATGTGCAGCCAGGAGGACCCAGGAACTCCCGCCCACACATCACGTGACGGACGCACAGGAATGAGTTACCTGGCGTTTCCAAGGTACCTGCAATGCAAGAAGCAGGAGCGTCCTGAGCACAAGCCCCGCATGCGCACTAGTCAGGCAATACATCATGGGCAGCAAAAAAATGTGTGAGCGCTATTGACTAATAGAAAAAAAATTCATAACCTCAATGCACTGAACAAATATGACCGCTGCTCAGTATAATATAACAATAGTTATAGAGATTACAGATATGGCAGGAATTACATAAGGCTATAACAATGCCAAATAATAGAAAAGAAAGATATGAAATACATATAAATCACCACAAAATCTACAAAAGAATAATGTGAAATATATAATAATGGAAAAAATAGAAAAACGAAAAAAAGAAAAAGAAAAAATAAATAATAAATAAAAAGGAAAAAATATATTTTTTTAAAAGATAAAAAATGTAAACATGCATCAGAAAGAGCAAACTGTGTAATTGCTCAATCATTGAATAATATTATCTGATTGAGCAATTACACAGTTTGCTCTTTTCTGATGCATGTTTACATTTTTTATCTTTTAAAAAAAAAATTCATTTATTATTTCCCTATGCACATGTGAGGATTCCTCCCTGAACCTATTTCCACACTTAAGCACTTTATATTATTTGCTGCAATTTTGCACGGCTTTTTTGTGTGTGACCTCTACTCATTGCTATATATATTGTTTATATATTGTTTTTAAAGGGGAATCATTACCTTGCACATGCCCATTGGTGACACTTATGTGAATTTTGTTTATGGGTTTACTTTTATTATACATACTGCCCTGATTCGCACAACAGTCTGTTTTATTTTAAAAATTATTTTTTTCTGTATTGATACTATTAGTTAATAAAGATATTATTTTATAATCCAGTTTGGTCTCCCTGGTGCATCCAGAATACTGGTGTTTGGGTTAGGGTATGTTTCCACGTTCAGGATTGCATCAGGATTTGGTCAGGATTTTTCATCAGTATTTGTAAGCCAAATCCAGGAGTGGGTGATAAATGCAGAAGTGGAGCATATGTTTCTATTATACTTTTCCTCTAATTGTTCCACTCCTGGTTTTGGCTTACAAAAACTGATGAAAAATCCTGACCAAATCCTGATGCAATCCTGAACGTGGAAACATACCCTTTGTGTCTGGTCATGAGTGGTTTCCACTTTTCTTTCTTGTTTTAACACCTAGGGCAATCACTACTATTAATATATATTAATTTTATTTTTTTTTAAATCTTTTATAGTTTTATATTGTTCCTAGGTGATTCAACTGTATCTGAGGCAGTACTTTGCAGACCGTACCAACGTCCTCCATGATTCCTCTGTGCCTTATAATTATTGGGTATCCAAGCTGGACACGTGGCATGAACTGGCTCTCTATGCCTTGGAGGTCCTTGCCTGCCCTGACGCTAGCGTTCTGTTAGAGCGTGTATTTAGTGTCGCTGGTGGAATTATAACTGATAAGCACATCTGCCTGTCAACTGAAAATGCTGACAGGCTGACTCATAAAAATGAATAGGAAAAATAATTGGAAAATATAATATACTAGTTTGGGAGAGTGACAATCGGCTTAGGCTGGTTTCATACTTGCGTTTTGATCTGCAGCGTTTTTACAGAAAAAAACGCATGCGTTTGGCCGCATTTAACGACGCATGCGTTTTTTTGCTGCATGCGTTCTTTTGCAGAAATGCAACATGTAGTAATTTTCAGAGGCGTTTTTTTGCCGCAAAAAAAAGCATGCGTTCATTTGCGTTTGATTTGCGTCAAAAAATACATTGATGTCTATGGAAACGCATGCGTTTTTGCGTACATGCGTTTGCATGCGTTTTTGAACGCATGCGTTTCAATTAAGATAACCATGTCTAGACACTGATAAGACAACCCCTGCCAACAAGGTGATAAAAGGAAGGTTGGGGAAAGTTTCCAGACACTTCTCATCAGACTCTCAAGAAGACAAGACACTGGCAGACTGCATTTTGGAGGACAAGACCCAGATCAATGTGAGTATACCCTACCAATGCCTTTATTTTCTATTTTTTGGCTCTACATGTCCTAATTTCTTCCATTTCTTTCTTTCTACATGCCTCAGAATGTCTTCTTCGGAGTCTTCATCTGGTAAGGAGTTTGAGCCACGTCAGTCGGAAGTGGAGCATGTCAGTGAGGTGAGCATTTGCCTCGTCAGATTGGTAAGTATTCACTGTCACATCGACACATGTGACAATTTGATTTTTCCTTTTTTTTAGAGCACTTCTACTGAGGCACAGACCGGGCAGGAGGAGCGGAGTCAAGGTCCGGTGGGAAGACGGCAGCGGGTATGTATACAAGGCTGACTGTCCTCATTGTAAAATTCTTGAATCTTCCTTTCTTTACACTCGTATTTCTTTAAATTTTTCTTATGTAATCCATTTGTATGTTTACTTTTGTATTCATGCCATTTCTCATCATCTGTTCTCTTTCTTTTCCTTATGTGATTGAGCAAACTGTAATGATTGTCTTTAATTTTTAGGTTTCACGATGGGACGATGACCTTTTCGACAACGACCTCCTAATAACCCTTGTCCAGGAGCGAGTTCCGTTGTGGGACAGCCGGGATCCACTGCATTCGATGAACACCATGCTCCGCCGTTTATGGAATGAGGTGGCCCAAGCCACGGGTCCGTAGTGCATTTGGTAAGCATTGCACTGCAGTGTGAAGCAGCAGAGACCTTTGCCGTGCTCTCTTGACTGTGTGTGATGAAAGAAACTCTCCGGAGTTTCTCTCATCACACACAGTTGTCTTTGAACGTCAAAAATTCCATGTCCTGACCATATTTTTTTTTTTAACAGTGGAGTCAAAACACGTTGGCATTCCATGAAGGACCGCTTCAACAAGGACCTGCGACAAGAGAGTTGTGCTGCCAGTGGTTCAGGAGCAAGGATCAGACTGTACAAATATCATCGCGTGCTGTCATTTTTAAGACCGATCCTTGTCTAGAGAACGTAAGTTTTTCTCACATGCTTTCGGTTGTATTGTATTGAAATAATCTGTATTTTAAAATTCCACTGGATTTAGCGTCTGGTTATTTTTTGGTATTAATTTTCTGTTTCCTTTTTTCACAGCACACACAGCACGACTGTCGGCCCAGGTTCTGGAGCGGTCCTTCATCCGGCAGCCACGGACCCGTCCCAGCCATCCAGCAGCGCAGCAGCAGGTGGGCCTTCCACACTAACTGGAGACCAGGGAGCTGGCCCATCAGGTCTTCCCCTTTCGCAGTCTTCTTCCACTGCACCCTTTTTTTTGGGCTCATCCCGGCAGCGACAGAGGGCTTCGGACAGGTCACTCATGCCCGAGTTTTTGCACTTGAGCTTGGTTTTACACAAAGCAATCAAGGCTTTAGGTGACCGAATTAATGTTTCTCATAACCTCTTGAATTGCCGTATCCAGGAGGTCGCCAAAAGCCTTGATCAAGTTAAAGCCAACCTCCAGAGGCCAGCTCATCATTTTTTCAACCAAATTGAGCAGGGCATGTCGGAACACCTTAGCCCTGATCTCCAGCTCAGTGTTATGCAGGCCTGCAATGCTGCTTTTGTGCAGGCTATGCAGCAGAGTCGTTATTTACAGCAGACAGTGGCGGCATATCCAACTGTGCCATCACTGTCATGATTAACCTCCATGCCGACCTCTGCTGCATACCACTGCACGGCCATCTCAATTCCTTCCACAGGCGGACTCCACTACAGTGCCAACACCATGACGAGTGCAGTTGGACATCCCACCGCCACCACCGTGACCACCGCTGCTCCGGCTTGGACCTCCTCCACTAACACCACGATGCAGCAGGACCCTGGCTTGGCTTTCAGGACCGGCCCCACCATGATGCAGCAGGACCCTGGCGTGGCTTTCATGACCGGCCCCACCACGATGCAGCAGGACCCTGGCGTGGCTTTCAGGACCGGCCCCACCATGATGCAGCAGGACCCTGGCGTGGCTTTCAGGACCGGACCCACCACGATGCAGCAAGACCCTGGCCGGGCTTTGTTTCACCCCCGCCACTACGCAGCAGGACTCTGGCATGGGCGAGTGCTCGACAAGCGCAATGGACTGTGAGACAGTGCAGCCGGACCCTGACGGGTCTCCCACCACCACGCTACAGCGTATGAGCCCACCAAGACGTCCCCCTACCAGGCAAAGCCAAAAAAAAATCAGAAAAGAAAAAAACAAAAAAACTCTTAGTATTCCTCCCCCTTCACCTACCGATGTGTCTGTATTGTCAGTTTTGTCTCACCCTTCCAGTGCGCCTCAAGCCTCTTATGTATCAAGCCCCCTCCCCGAACTTCCAGACCCTTCTAGTTTTATTGCCGCCCCTTCTCCTGCCTCCTCTGCGTTGTCCACGGTTAGCCAGGCCACAGCTCTTCACACCCCCCGTTTACATCACTCAACCCCAAGCTGGCGTGGTTCAAAAAAATAAGTTTTTTACATTGTTAACAAAATAAAACAAGTTTGATTTGCCACAATTATGTTTGGTTTATTGTGTAAATCACCGCCGCCAACACACACCGTGCGCCAAGAAACTTGGCCACACACTTACTTTTTGGGCCACAACATATCTCCAGTAGTAAAAAATTCAAGACTGCAGCTATATGTGTGTCTTTAGTATACAGATATGAGGTGGCCCCAAAAATATAACCTGTATCTCCATAATCTCTTTTTGTATATGCCTAGTGTGGCAGTATTAAGAGAAAATGGTGGAAATACAGTGCAGCCCCCTGCTGGATGTCCTCATGAACTGCAGCCTGGGAACTTTTCTGGATATTTTCCCATGTTCTAGGAACATCCAGCAGGAGGCGCATCACCGCAAATGAAGGTCACTACAGGTCATTGACCTACATTTCCTTCTGTCGCAGTGATGCGCCCCCTGCTGGATGTCCTCATATGACCTTGAGCATGGGAAATAGTTCCCAGGCTGCAGTTCATGAGGACATCCAGCAGGGGGCGCATCACCGCGAATGAAGGTAACTACAGGTCATTGTCCTACATTTCCTTCTGTCGCGGTGATGCGCCCCCTGCTGGATGTCCTCATATGACCTGGTAAAATTTTTCCCACGTTCTAGGGACATCCAGCAGGGGGCGCATCACCGCGAATGAAGGTAAATACAGGTCATTGACCTACATTACCTTCATTCCCCGGGGGTTTTTACAGGCACGAGCACAGCTGCATTAGCAGAGCTCCTGCCTGTAAAATATTTTAACCCCTTCAGATGGATTTACCTCATGGGACGTGACAGATCATTGGAAGGTATGTATATTGTTGGTTTATTATTTTTCAGAGCGAGGGTCTTCAGGTGGATTGAGAGAGCAATAAAATATTAAAACAACCTGTGTGTTTATTTCATTAAAATACTTTTTAATAATGTGTGTGTGTTTTTTTAACCATTTCATACAATTGGATTAATAATGGATAGGTGTCATAATTGACGCCTCTCCATTATTAATCTGGCTTAATGTCACCTTACAATAGCAAGGTGACATTAACCCTTCATTACTCCATATCCCCCCGCTACACGGGAGTGGGAAGAGAGAGGCCAAGTGCCAGAATTGGCGCATCTTCCAGATGTGCCTTTTCTGGGGTGGCTGGGAGCAGATGTTTGTAGCCGGGGGGGGGGGGCAATAACCATGGACCCTCTCTAGGCTATTAATATTTGCCCTCAGTCACTGGCTTTACCACTCTGGCGGAGAAAATTGCGCGGGAGCCCACGCCAATTTTTTCCGCGATTTAACCCTTTATTTTAAAAGCTACAGCGCCAAAATTTTGCACATACACACTACTAACATTTGTAGTGTGGGATATGCAAACAAAAGGGGGATATGACATGGTTTACTGCCCGTTTTTGGGTAACCTTGGTTTGGAGAGGAAAAAGATAGGAGACACGGTCAACACAACCAACACTAAAGTTTATTAATGTGAAACATTATTTTCATTGTAGAAAATGACTGGTACAGATAAAGATACAGCAGGACATTTACACAACATTGTCCTGCCATGACACCCGTCCAATATCTGAATCAAAATAAGCAGCAAATTGGTCCCGCATGAGACCAACGGCTGCAGTTGACCGCAGCGGGTGATGCTGGAAATCAGGCAGAGGGTGTGCAACTGGTTCATCCAGTTCAATGTGGGGTCGTTCCTTAGTAATTATGTAATTGTGGAGAACCACACAGGCTTTGACCACCTCATCAACTGTTTCCACTTTTAGATTTATGGCTGATGCAAGAATGCGCCATTTAGCGACCAGATTGCCAAAGGTACACTCTACTGTTCTTCGGGCCCTCGTCAGTCTGTAGTTGAAGATCCTTCTAGTGTTGTCGAAGTCACGACTGGAATAGGGCTTCAGTAGATTTTCACACATCTGGAAGGCCTCATCCCCAACCATAACAAATGGCAGCGGTGGGCCTTGAGTGTTGGGGAGAGGCTGTGGAGGGGGAAAATTAAACTTTTTACCATACACACGCCGGCCCATATCCGAACTCTTGAAAGTCTGGGAATCGTTGCCACGACCAAAAGCTCCAATGTCCACGGCGATGAAGCGACAGTCCGCATCAGCTATTGCCATGAGCACTACAGAAAAATATTTTTTGTAGTTGAAAAACTCCGATCCGGTTCTGGCAGGTTTGATAATGCGGATGTGCTTTCCATCCACCGCTCCTAAACAGTTGGGGAAATCACACACATTCCAGAATTTGTCAGCAATTTTACGCCACATGTCCGTGGTGGGTAGTGGTATAAACTCATCACGGAGTGCATTCCATAATGCCCGACAGGTGTCCAGGGTGGATATTCCAAGCCAGTATTGGAAGTGGAGGGAGGATAAACTCTCCCCTGTGGCAAGAAATCTAGAAGAAAAACACAAACAAAAAACAACATTGCAATCTACTCTTTTTATGGTGTGGTTAAAAATTGAAAAAAAAAAAAAAAATGGAAAATACAGAAAAAAAAGAATAACCAAAGAATAACAAAAATTTGGACTGTCATTGGTTTAGATTTTGAACGTACCTTAATGTCACCAGCAGACGTTCCTCGGGTGGAATCGCTCTACGGAGCTGGGTGTCCTGTCGCCGTACGGCTCCTTGGACACGAGACAGCAAATCCCGGAACAATTCTTGCGACATTCTCGTGTACTCCTTGAATTTCTCCGGGTTGGCATTCAGCTCGGCATAGAGTGTGTGATAGGCTCCACGCCTCTCACGCACTTCAATAATGGGGTGCCTCCAAAAACGCCTACGTTGTCTCCTTCTCCATCTTTCGCGGTTTCGGTCTTGCTCCCAAGCAAAAGCACAGGCCAGAAACATCTTGAAGCTGAAATCCAGGTTGAAATAAAAGCTCTCCATGCGAAGATCCATCATGACACAGGATACAGTTACAAGCTGTTAAAATTTAAGTAGCCGTAGGGTCTAAATATAGAGAGCCCATCATATACGCCCTCTGTAGTCCCATTGGTGGTGTTTGTTTATCTTGTTTGTGCTATTGTGAAATTTCTCTTCTTGCGCAAAAAAACCGCAAACGCATGAAAAAATGCATGTAAACGCGGTCAAACGCTGCATTTTTTAAAACGCATGCATCTAAAAAACGCAGCGTTTGCACGCGTTTACATGCGTTTTTTCACCACCTGCGTTTTTTTTACAAACGCTGCAGATCAAAACGCAAGTGTGAAACCAGCCTTATTAACCCTAGAACGCATACCTGGGGCCTCGCAGGCCTGCCAGGTTACTTGTTTTCTATTTTCTGTAAAAGTACTTTAGTTAGAATTTTGAAAATCTAGGTAATCCTCAGGTATATAGTTGTTAGTAATTTCCAGTTATTCATATATTTTTATGTTACAGACATTTCGGTATAACAACCTTTTTTGGGGACTACCCCATATTCATGCACCTGGGGCCTTTTAGGCCTGTACTAGGTTTACATGTGATACACAGATTTGCTTATCAAGGCAAATTACGGAGGCAATGATCCGATGTGGAATACGCTTTCTGGAACATCCAGAGCAAAGAGAAAAAAAAAGAAAGCGCTGTTATATTTATCCAGCAAAGAAGGAAAGAAAATCGGGGGAATTTCTGTTCTACTTGCGGACAAAATGTATGCAAGGAACATTCAGCCGAAAAAATAATATGCGAGAATTGTCGGGGGAAAATGTAAAGTTACAAATAAATATTCCTGCACCAAGTTTGCTACAACCAAAAAATGTTTTCATAAAAAAATTGCATATAGAATGCCTATATTTGGCGTGCCCGTTTACTTACTTTTTTGTTGTTTTATGCACATAATTATGTTTTGAAATATACACATCTTAGGCTGTGTTCCCAGTAGCGCTGGGGTTCGCCAGAAGGGGATCCATAATGGATCTGACCTCCTGGTAACTCCAGGATTCCGCCAGCCTTAGCTGGGGTCACCAGGAGGTCAGATCCATTACGGATCCCCTCCTGGCAGACCCCAGCGCTAGTTGGAATGCATCCTTACCTTGCAATTGTAAAATAAATTTTTAAAAGTATTTTTATTTGAGTTATTCCATGATAATTGTAAACAGGCCTAAAAGACCCCAGGTGCATGAATGTGTAGATTTCTATGGGTATGCGTTCTAGGGTTAAATGAAGTACAATATTATAAAATGTACCCCAAACACGTATATGGACATAATAATAAGAAGAACCACTGAGGAAGGAATTGTTTCCGAAATGCACATCGGGGTGGGCTGGTGGCCACGTGATGCTTGGAATCCGACTGCCTGGTATGTTTATCTGATACACTTACCTTTGACTGAAAATATCGGTAGTATACTTGAGTCCTTTTGATTCTGCAGGCAATCTTCTTTACTAGCTTTATTTCTTTCCCTATGATATGATGTGGTCTGTGTTGAATCATATGTATAACCAGGCGGTGATGCCATCTATGGGAATATCTTAATTATGGCAGTACTGATGTGTTATTCTATAAATACCAACCCTCATTTGTGTACACCGGCCTTTGTCAAGTGTGCTGTTTTGTTGGCGCAATCACTCCTGCTGTGTCTTTTAACCTGTTTAATAAAGGAATTCTTTTTGACATATTTATTTGAGCTTTATGACTACTTTTGTCCGTTTAGTGGTTCCTCTTATAAAACTGAACAAGGGCTGGATTGGGCCAGACTTCTCAACACCACCAGATGATGGCAGTGTAACAAACTCAAATCCAGTGTCTTTTTTTGGGAGGTTTATTCCCATGCACCTCTTCACACCCACACATGGGTATACGCTTCCTGATTTGGCCTATTTGCTGTTGTCCTCCTCATCCTCTTCATCCACCAGCGCTAGATCAGCAGGGTGACAGTGGTCTGTGATGCAACAGCCATATAGTTTTTTTAAAGGGTGTTTATGATGCCCGTAACAAAAATTTTTATACAGTATGTTGATATATACCGCCAAGGGGGGAAATGTTTGTCTATCCATACACTTACTGCATGGGCATTACAAGTATAGGAGACCTGCTCCTTTGTAATGGGAAGGAACAGATGTTTATGAGGCTCTCCTCCACGCCTTTTCCAAGGGGTACTGGGGTGCGTTCAAATTTGGGGCAGGCCTTGCATTCATAGGCAAACAGTATGGGAGAACCACTTCCTAATATTGGGAACTGTAGGGGTTGGTCAGCTTCAACAATGCAATTCTCCACTGCCGGGTCTTCAGCCTCAACACTGCAATTCACCAATGCCGAGTCTTCAGCCTCTACACTGAAATTTGCCACAGTAAGTTCTTCAGGCTCAACAATGCAATTCTCCACTTCCGGGTCTTCAGCCTCAGCAATGCAATTCTCCACTGCAGGTTATTCAGCCTCAACACTGCAATTCACCAATTCCGGGTCTTCAGCCTCAAAACTACAATTCTCCACTGCCGGGTCTTCAGCCTCAACACTGCAATTTGCCAATGCCGGGTTTTCAGGCTCAACACTGCAATTCTCCACTGCAGGTTCTTCAGGCTCAACAACACTGCAATTCTCCACTGCTGGTTCTTTGGCCTCAACACTGCAATTCACCAATGCAGGTTTTTCAGGCTCAACAACTTTGGTTGCATTTGGCCATCCTGTATGTCTTATCAAAGAGTTACGTCTTATCAGTTATTGGGGTGCATCCAAATTTTGGGCAGCCCTGCCACTCGCTGCATACCCAATAACATGATAGGAGACCCACTGTTTAATAATGGGAACAACAAAGCGTAGGCGGCTGATGGATCTCTAAGAATAGTGAGGGCTGACTGCTGGCCCTGTAAAAATAGTAAAGGCCGCCTGATGGCACTATAAAAATAGGCTTTGTGACTTTCAAGGTCCCTCCTTCATAAATGAAACATGATGTGTCAGATGATGTCACATACCACATGGCGAAATAAGGTTGTAAAATGTTAAAAAGACATTTCCCTGTGAATGAGCTTGACTTGGGGGAAAGCAATGCTAATGTTGAATAATGCATCAAAATAATGTGAACATAGCCCAAGTAGTGGAAAGGCATTTTTGTTTGGAGTTATTTATTTTGCTTTATATACAAGTCATTACCCTCGAAAAGATGTTCCTTAACATATTTCCCAGGAAAATCTATTTTGGTTTCTTTTTTGCATGTTTTATTGTGAGTCTATTAAAGTGGTGTAACACTCTGACAATGTTCACAGCAGTGACATGGGAGTCAGAAATGCTTCCAGGGGTCTTCACCATGATGTTCCCATGTCATTTGAGGACTGTTGCCATCGATTTCCACAGTTTTTAGACCCTCTAAAGACCCCCGGGGGGGCACGGTAAAAATGCTCGAGTTTCAAATAGACTTACCTTGGGTTCGTTGCTCAGGTCGAGCACCCGAGCATTTGAAAATGCTCGACCCGAGCAATGAGAAACCGAGCATTTTACTTCTCACCCATCACTAATCCTCATATTTGTACCTACGTTACCAACTTATTTAAAGGACACAAAACACATATTACAAAAATTAAAGCATGTCCAATGGGAGCCAGATTATATTTAGAGGAAATTGGACATATCATCACTGTATATGGTGCCAAATAATGAAAAAAGATGTGTAGTGGTTGAATTTGTGCTGCAGATGGGAAAGGAATATTTACAAATTACTATTTGAGCAGATGCATTTTATAAAAAAGCTATAAAGTTCATTTTAACCTATAATTATTTAAATACAGTGATCAGTTTTATTTGCAGACGTGGGGCACTGCATTGGGGACTAGATTCACACCAAGTTTCGCAAATCTGTACGTGGACAGGTGGGAGGGTCTCACCATCCTGCCACACGTGGAGCTTGGTGCGAATCTGGTTCTTTGGAGACTAGAGATGGGTGAACCTGTTTGATATTCGGGTTCGTTCAAACATTAAAAAAGATTCAGTTCAGGTGCCAGAATAGTAACCAAACTTAAACACCAACCCGAACCCGACTCAATTGAAATGAATGGGGGGCCAAACATCCAACATTTTACACTGTGTCATCCGTTGTTTCGTCACACAGATCTGATCGGCGGTAAGTTTGTTACGTCTGATCAGAGGGCTGTGGTTCCCACGTAGCAGCTGTGACTGGAAGTTAAATGGTTACTGCCGGTGTGATGACACAGCATTTTGTCGGAATTAACCATATGTCTATTTTCAGAAAGTTAGGAGGAGTAGACTGTTCACTATTTTTTTAACTTTTGAATTAATGTTTTTCTTTCTGGGTGGTCAAAAACATACAGACTTTTGTTGGTATAAGCCTATAATATTAACTCTTAAATTGACGTTCATTGTAACTAGTGTTGAGCATTCTGATACCGCAAGTATCGGGTATCGGCCGATATTTGCTGTATCGGAATTCCGATACCGAGATCCGATACTTTTGTGGTATCGGGTATCGGTATCGAAACAACATTAATGTGTAAAATACAACATTAATGTGTAAAATAAAGAATTAAAATAAAAAATATTGCTATACTCACCTCTCCGACGCAGCCTGGACCTCACCGAGGGAACCGGCAGCGTTCTTTGCTTAAAATGCGCGCTTTTCCTTCCTTCCGTGACGTCACGGCTTCTGATTGGTCGCGTGCCGCCCATGTGGCCGCGACACGACCAATCACAGCAAGCCGTGACGTAATTTTCAGGTCCTTCTAGGCATTCAGTATTTTAAAATTACGTTCCGGCTTTGTGATTGGTCGCGTCGCGGTCACATGGGCGACGCGACCAATCACAAGCCGTGACGTCACGGGAGGCAGGAAACGCGCGCATTTTTAAAATTACGTCGCGGCTTGTGATTGGTTGCGTGCCGCCCATGTGACCGCGACGCGACCAATCACAGCAAGCCGTGACGTAATTTCAGGTCCTTCTAGGCATTCAGTATTTAAAAATTACGTTCCGGCTTTGTGATTGGTCGCGTCGCGGTCACATGGGCGGCACGCACCAATCACCAATAAAATACTGAATGCCTAGAAGGACCTGAAAATTACGTCACGGCTTGCTGTGATTGGTCGTGTCGCGGCCACATGGGCGGCACGCGACCAATCAGAAGCCGTGACGTCACGGAAGGAAAAGCGCGCATTTTAAGCAAAGAACGCTGCCGGTTCCCTCGGTGAGGTCCAGGCTGCGTCGGAGAGGTGAGTATAGCAATATTTTTTATTTTAATTCTTTATTTTACACATTAATATGGTTCCCAGGGCCTGAAGGAGAGTTTCCTCTCCTTCAGACCCTGGGAACCATCAGGGATACCGTCCGATACTTGAGTCCCATTGACTTGTATTGGTATCGGGTATCGGTATCGGGTTAGATCCGATACTTTGCCGGTATTGGCCGATACTTTCCGATACCGATACTTTCAAGTATCGGACGGTATCGCTCAACACTAATTGTAACATATTGTGCTGTTATCCTCGGTGTTAGAAACACAGTCAAATTGAACAATGATGTTTGCTGATATGTTGATTACACATTGTCTAGGCCAGCTAGCTTGTTGACTTGGAAAACAGAGGAGTATAAACAATGCAAATTGATGAAAAAGTCAACTTCATCACATCTTCCTCTTGACTGCTGGATGCTGGCTTGAATGACAGTTAACTTAAAAAAGAGATGCCTCTGTAACATCAGACAGATATACATTCAAGACATCCAGGCAGCCAAGAGATCCAAAGAACCATAGACTCTCTACACGACAGCAGCCAAGACATCATGGCTCCATCCTGAGAGACACAGATTTGACATTCTACACACAGCATCTTAGGGGACCACAGCCCCAGCTGAAAGAATACAGACCTGCTCCATTGACAATTCTAACCATTGGGCTTGATGTCTCTGAGCCATGGATATGTTTGGGATAGTCAGTATTTAGACCCACTGGTCACCTGAGCCCCATGTATAAGTTTGTAAAAGTCAGGAATGGGACCCACCGGTCACCTGGCTCCATGGAGATGTTCAGAGAAGTGTTATGATCTGGTGGCCTAAGAGCAGCATGAGACGTACTCTGGAGAAGGTGGTACCTGTACTGACCGCAGACCCTGAACTTAACACCGCAACTAGAAGTAGCCGTGGAATGTACCTAGCACTCCCTGGACATCTCGACACAGCCGGAGGACTAATTACCCCTAAAGATAGAAAAGGGAAAACTATCTTGTCTCAGAGAAAATTCCCAAAGGATAGGCAGCCCCCCACAAATATTGACTGTGCGAGGAGAGGGAAAAAACATACACAGACTGAAATCAGAATTTAGCAAAGGAGGCCAATTCTAGCTAAATAGAAAGGATAGGACAGAGTACTATGCGGTCAGTATTAAAACACTAGAAAATATCCACCACAGAAAATACAAAAACTCCACAGCTAACTAAAGATATGGAGGGTATATCTGCATCTCCAGAGATACCAGCTTGGCTAAACAAATCCTTATACAGACCAAGCTGGACAAGACAAAAAACATGGAAAAGAACTGAACAATAAGGCCACAGAATGTGGACAGCAAAAAATCAAAGCCAGAACTTATCTTTGTTGAAAAGAACTGCAAAGCAGGAGAGACCAGGCAGAGATGTGAATCCTCCAGGAACAATGGACAACTGGCACTGACTAAAGGGTGAAGCAAGACTAAATAGCCCAGTCAGATTTGCAGAAAGTGAACACACCTGATAAATGCTGCGATTCAGAGACAGCAGCGCTACCACTTACAACCACCGGAGGGAGCCCAAGAGCAGAATTCACAACAGAGAAGCCAGGTTGTGACCCTCTGGTCACCGGGCCTTGTACCTCATTGGACTGTCATCTTCCTAAGCTTGTCTTTACCTCCGCTCTATGCATGCCACATGTGGGATAGTTGGCCCTGGAAGCTTTGAAGTCACAGCTGCTCTTATCCTGGTGAGTCAGCGGAACGTTGAGACTCTGTAATTTGCACCATCTTGGGTATTTTGCTGGGGCTGTTCTACGTGTTATATGCCCATTTTCAAAAAAGCTTTGCCACATGGTTTTATCCTCACCCTGTGTTGCCTGAGTAGTATTATGCCAACGGTAAAAGAAGAGCTAGAGTTTGGCTTTGGGTTGGACTAGAGCACCCGCTGATTTCCCCCTGTCTCCACAGCCAGTCACAGGTGTCACTCTCATCATCCTATGCCCGGTCACACAAGAGCAGGCAAGGCTGATGAGTATTCATCAGCCAGAATCTGTGCTTTAAATAAATAATTTTTGATAACCAGCGCAAGTAAATCTAACAGTTGAGAGCTGCAGCCCCAGCTGTAAGCTTTATATTGACTCGTTATCAAAAATAGAGGGGTCCCATGGCATTTTTTTCATTATTTAAATAAATAATTTAAAAAAATGGTGTGGGTTTTCCTCATTTGTTTGCAACTTGCCAAACTAAAGCAGACTGAGGGCTAGTATTCTCAGACTGGAAAGGGACCATGGATATTGGCCCTCTCCAGCCTAAAAATAGCAGCCCACAGCCACACCAGAAAAGGCGCATCTATTAGACGCACCAATTCTGGCGCTATGTCCTGCTCTTTCCACCTGCTCTGGTGGGGTGGCAAGTAGGGTAATAGTTGTGGGGTTTATGTCAGCTAACATCAAGCCCACAGGTTAGTAATGGAGAGGCGTCTATAAGATGACAAGACACTGACTCTTATTTTAAATAAATACTCCCTGTCCCTCTTTATCCCAATTATTACTGTAAAACATCTGTCCCACGAAGAAGTCCAGCTCTGCTACATCTGCAAGCTAGCCAGAACACATTGAGACAGGAGCATTATTATGCTCCTGCATTGTGTAACGTTGACATGAGAAAGATCACCGGAGTTCATGGCTAATGAAACCCAGCCAACTCGCTCATGTCACCGCTCGCTTCGTGAGAACTTTTGCATTATGGGAGAGGTGACATCAGTGACGTGACCAGGCTTCATCAGGTTTGAACTCTGGTAATCTTTCGCATGTCAGCACTATACACTGCAGAAGCATAATTTTTTTCCTTCCAATGTGTTCTGGCTGATTTTCTGAGCAGTCACATTATGCCAGTGCTCAACAAACCACTCAGATGTAACACAGCTGAACTTCTTTGTGGGACAGCATCACATAGGGATTCTTGGCACACATGTGAGGAATATAGTGGTTTATCATTTTTTATTTTACAGTAACAAATGGGAAAAAGAGGGATGGGGAATATTCATTTAAAGTAAAGGAGTCTGTGTCTTCCAATTGAAGGACTATATTCTTGCTGTGTACTTTTTACAATCTGATTATGTGATTAGTAATGGAGGCATATAATAGACGCCTCTTCATTGCTAACCAGTGGGTTTAATGTCAGCTGACATCAGCTGCACAACTATTACCCCACTTGCCACTGCACCAGGGCAAGTGGGAACTGCGAGAATAAGTACCAGAATTGGTTCATCTAATGGATGCACCATTTGTGATGCAGCTGAAAGCCAATGTTTTTAGTCTGGGAGGGGTCTAATATCTGTGGCCCTTCTGAGGATATTTATATCAGCCAGCAGCTGTCTGTTTAGCCTTTGCTGGTTATCGATTACAGGGGGGGAATTGGTGTAATTTTTTGGGGGGGTCTCCCTTATAAGAACCAGTAAAGGATAAGCAAACAGCTGTGAGCTGATATTATTAGATTTGGAGCCTTTATGGCTATTGGCCCATTCCCAGAATATTAACATCAGCCCCCAGATGTCAGTTTCCCTCAGCTGGTTATGAAAATTATGGGGGGATCTCAAGCCATTTTTTTTTCCATTTATTTTTGTATTTATTAACAAGCACATTAAAATACACACCCAAGGTAATCTTAGTTCACAATGTCCAGGTGTTCCAACAGCTGGAAACTCCAGTAACCCTAAAATGTCTCACATTCTGCCCAGTGTGTTCCAGCTGGCATGGCGGACGGTCGCATGACTGATGTGACTTTTCTTTCAAACATTCAGATCATTGTGGGACAGATATGCATTATCTTCTCATTTGACAGGAAAGGAATATGGTATTTTATTATTTTTTATTTTTTTAAATAAATGGGTAAACAGGGTGGGGAATTTTATATTTCAAATTTAGAACTTTATTCCAGCTGTATCTTTATTGCAATCTTGCTATGGGCTTAGTGATGAGGGCGTCTTATAGACTCCTCGCCATTACTAACCTGTGGTCTTGATGTCAGCTGACATTACAAAGCTGACATCAACCCAACAAATATTACCCCACTTGTCGCCACAACAGGGCAAGTGCGGGCTGCTATTTTGGGGGGGCAATATCCATGGCTCCTTACTAGTCTGAGAATACCAGTACCCAGCTGTCTGCTTTAGTTTGATTGGTTGTCAAATATTTGGGGGACCCCATGCTGTTTTTTTAAATTATGTAAATTTAAAAACATGCCATGGGGACCCCTCTTTTTTGTAACGAGCATGCAACTGTCAGTTTTGCCAGTGCTGGTTGTCAAAAAAAGAGGGGACCCCCATCAGTTTTTAAAAAAATGTGTTTATTTATGGCACAGACATTGGCTGGCAAATACTCCCATCATCATACACCTGCTCTCGCTGCTATCAGCAAGGACAGGTGTAGGATGATGAGAGTAGTACTATCAAACAATGCTGTGACTGGCGGTAACCTTTTTACCATCAGTCACAGCTGCTGGCTTACACGTTGTGTGACCGTGTGGGTACCGCAGCGCTCTGACCAACGGCAATGAACTTACCGTCAATCAAAGATGGTGTTTCTTGCACTGTCATACAGATGACAGCATGGGAAACAACCGATGTTAGGTCCCCATTTTCATTAGAATGGGTTCTGTGTTCTAGTTTGGGTACCGTTCTGGTACCCAAATCTAACTTTTTAAAAATGTTCAGCCGAACCCACCGGACCCAAATGTCCAAGAAGCATATTTCTTTATTATTGCAAACAACACAAAGATATTATATTATTTTATTTGATAAATTGATTCTTTGATATACTACCAAGTCGTGGTAAAAGGGAATATCATAGATCATCATATATGTCCATATATAAAATGTGTTAAGTTCCCTTTAAGCCGTGTCTGCAAGACCATAGTAGACCAAATTTGTAATCAGGGCCGGCGTCAGCACCCGGGCGAGTGTCGGGCCCTGAGCAAGCAGGGGCCCACTCGCCGCCGGGGACACTGGCGTGCTATAGTGCCGGCCCCCACCTGCTCCGGGCCCCGGCACTTGCGATACTTACCTCTCCCGGTTCCAGCGCTGCAGCGTCTTCCATCCTCTGACTGTGACGTTCAGGTCAGAGGGCGCGATGATGTCACCAGTGAACGCCCTCTGCTTGAGCAGTCGCAGCACAGAGAGCAGGAAGACGCCGACGGTAAGGAGTCCAGAGCAGAGCAGCGTCAAGCAACGAGAGGTGAGTATTTCATTTTTTTTTTTATATTTGGAGCAATATATGGGGACCATCAGAAGGGGCCCATATATGGAGCATTATATGGGGCTAATTCTATATGGAGTATCTTATGGGGCCAATAATATAGGGAGCATTATATGGGGCCAATTTAATATGGAGCCAATTTAATATGGAGCATCTTATGGGGCCAATTCAATATGGAGCAGTATATGGGGTCAATTCAATATGGAGCAGTATATGGGGCCCATTATACATGGAGCATCTTATGGGGCCAATTATTTTTGGAGCATTATATGGGTCCCATTCTGTAAGGAAATACTCCTATAATACATATGGGGCCCATTCTGTATGGAGCATCATATGGGGCCCATTCTGTATGGAGCAATATATGGGACTCAGTATACTGTATGGGGCCAATCATATACTGTATGGAGCATTATATAAAGCCCATTCTGTAAGGAGTGTTATATGGGGCCCATTCTGTATGGAGCATTATATGGGGCCCATTCTGTATGGAGCAATATGTGGGACTCAATATACTGTATTGGGCCAATCATATACTGTATGGAGCATTAAATGAGGCCCATTATATATGGAGCAATATATGGGGCCCATCATATACTGTATGGAGAATTATATGTGGCTCACTATACTGTATGGGGCATTATATGGGGTCAGTTCCGTATGGAGCAATATATGCGGATCATTCTGTATGGAGCACTCTGTGGTGCCCATTATACTGCATGGAGCATTATATGAGGCTCATTATTGTTTGTAGCAATATATGGGGCTCATTATTCTGTTTAGAGGACTATGTGGTGCCAATTATACTGTATGGAGCACTATATGGGGCCATTATACTGTATGGGGCAATATACGGTATGGGGCTCATTATTCTGTATAGAGGACTATACTGTCCGGTTTCTGAGCTAATGTAAAATGTACAATAGATATCACTCATGTAATGTAAGAAGTAAGTGAAATCTTTCGCATTGTACTATACCTATATTTCTCTGCCATATCCGTGCATTATGAATTGTGGTATGTGTTAAAGGGGCCCACCGGGACTCTTTCGCCCAGGGCCCATGAAAACCTGGAGCCGGCCCTGTTTGTAATAATTATTTTGGCAAACTTGGTTATGTTCCACTCTATAACCTTATGCAATATATATATATATATTAATCTTTATTACCTTCCTCTTTAATCTTTTAATAGACTTCATGATGAATCAAGGTACAATTTTCAACTTTCAACAACTGCATTAAATTTTGCTATGTATTTGCTATTATTTGGTCTTCCTTATAGATTATTTATATTATGAAGACTTTTCATTTTCAGTGAGGCTTTTTAAAAAAAACAACATTTCATACTTTTGAAATTGATTGGAAATTACAAGACTGGTAAAAAATAAAATATTGGGTTTAATTAGTCAATGCCACAAAATTACCACTAGATGTCAGTGTTGACCGACTAACCCAAATGTACTAGCACTATGATTTGTGCTCCTAGATATTATGTACCATAGTTTACTTTTTTCATTGACTACATATATGGAATTTTAATTAAAGTTAAGAATATGGTCATATATTTTGCAAATGTAAGTAATTCAAATGTGTTTTTTTGGAGGGGGGTTATTTTTTAACCCCTTCGAGACGTGCTGTACATTTTTTGTTTGTTTGTTTGTTTGTTTGGTTGCTGGCTCGCTGCACACAACAAATGCTGTAATAAGCGATTAAAATGTCATGCTTATCCCAAAATGGTATCAGTAAAAATGTTGTCTTGCTTTGCAAGAAATAAGTATTCACACAACTCCATTGACTGAAAAATGAAATCATTACAGGTCTCGGAAAATGGTGACACAAAATGTACACCGTATAAACAATTCCCAAAAAACAGCGCTACGATTGTTGTTTTTTTCACACTTTCTCTCCACTTGTAATTTTTGTTATTGTTTTCCAGTATAGTATGTGGTAAAATGAATGGAAATTGTCCGTGTTGTGACTGAGTTAAACCCCTTCCCACAAAGTGAGATAATTTTGGGTCCAGATTACAGGTAATTTCTCACAATAGGGCACTCCATTACATCTCATGAACTGCGCAGTACTTAATAGCCGACTGTGTGCTGAGACCGGACATATCTCTGATCCCAGCACTTTAACCCCTCAGATACTGCAGTCAGTGTTGACAATGGCAAGTGAGGAGTTAGACAATGGGAAATTATGCCCTCTGTTAACCCATCGGCACCTCCGCAGCCTGTCAAATGCCTTCAAGTCCGCCATATCACTCAGTGTATTAGAGCCCACTGGAGGCAGCGCCTGATGGGCAATCTCTGTCACATGCTGACAGGCTAGATAATACCCTGTACAGCAGGGGCTGGCTGGCAAATTTTGGCCTGGGGGCAAGCACATAGCAGTGGCCCATTAGCAGCGGCCCATCCTTGAGACTCTAGTCGCTCGTGAATATCGCAAGTATGCAAACTCATACTTGCGATCACTACGCTGGCAATTCCAGGGAATCGTGACCGTGTGCACAGAGCATTATCATGATTCAGTAACATGCCATCACACAGAGTCACTGAAGAAAATCATCTAGAGCCCAGAAAACAGTGATGGAGAAAAAACAGTGTGTGGCTTGGAAATTGCATGTTGTCCTCATAGAGTTGATTCATATATACTCACCTCCATTGTAAACAGACAAAACAGTACAGCTGAAGAAGTCGCCATTAACTTTTTTTTTCTTTAAACTTGTGTAAATGTTAGTTTAGTGCAGTGTCGATGTGTTAAGATACTCACAGATCGCAGTCTTCTCCAGTATCCAGCGCCGCTCCTCTTCTAAGTCACCTGACGGCTATTCAGACTCTACAGGTCACACTATGCTCTGTGACCCATAAGTGGCTTTTACAATATAAGTCTATGGAGCATGAGAACAAGGCTCAAAATGAGGATCCATAGACGTACATTGTAAAGAGACTTCCAGGTCACATGCAGGTGCTTCTCGCAAAATTAGAATATTATCAAACTCGTTTGACCTTAACCCTATAGAGAATCTATGGAGCATTGAGGAAGATGAGAGACACCAGATACAACAATGCAGATGAGCTGAAGGCTGCTCTCAAAGCAACCTGGGCTTCCATAACACCTCAGCAGTACCACAGACTGATCGCCTCCATGCCACGCTGCATTGATGCAGTAATTGATGCAAAAGTTGCCCCGACCAAGTATTGAGTGCATTTACTGAACATACATTTCAGTAGGCCAACATTTCGGATGTTAAAATCATTTTTCAAGCTGGTGTTATATAGTATTCTAATTTACTGAGATAATGACTTTTGGGTTTTCATTGGCTGTAAGCCATAATCATCAACATTAACATAAATAAACACTTGAAATACATCACTCTGTAATGACTCTATATAATATAAGATTCACTTTTTGTATTGAAGAACTGAAAATAAATTAACTTTTTGATGATATTCTAATTTTGTGAGAAGCACCTATAAAGCATAGTGTGAGCCGGAGTCTGAAGAGTGAAGATGTCACTCAGAGGAGAAGCAGAGCGCTGCTGGATACTGGAGAAGATGCCGCTCGGAGAGTATATTAACACACTGACACTACTCTAACCTCTACACAGAATTAGGGGGGAAAAAATTAATAGGATTCTTTAAAGCAGAATATAATTGACATACAGTTGTATCCTTTCTGTGTAGTAGTGCAGCGCCCCAGAGTCCTGGTCGTTGCAGTAGCATGGTTCAGCCACTAAGGGGGGCCATGCTGCGTTCGATGGCACGGAAGGAGTTCTCTGAGCAGGTATCACAGTCACCAATACATTTCACAGCTGGGCCTCCGGGGGGAGCTAAGGGTGCTATTCATTAGGCCACTCCCCACCATAGTGGGTAAACTGGGGGTCAGGCAGGAAGTTAGGGAGAACGCTGACGGGATTGAACGGAGCAACACCCTGTGGCAGGGGGTGTTGTGAAGGGAGAGACTGTAGGGTCTCTGCCAGGGGTGGGATCCTGGCAGAGGCTTGGCATTGAAAGAACGTAACGGGTCCGCGCAGGCTCCTGGAAGCGGCGGGACTCAAGAAAGGACTAGAAGCGAGATAGATTGTGCTGAGTGAGAAACGAAATCAAGCGAAAGGAGATACCAGTGAGGGTTGTGCTGAAAGAGGCAGCACCTTACTGAGGCGCACTACCGGTGGCCGGAACGCCGAGGAGGTAAAGAGTTTCAAGCCATACCTCAGACCTACGGCAGGGCAGTTAGCTTGAGGCGGACTGTCTCACGCATCACCCAGGAAGGCAAAGGGGGGTACCAACAGGAGAGGGGCGCAGATAGAGTCCCGGAAGATCTCCGAGCCTCCCCGTCATACGGGTGCGTTCCTACCATAGTATCTGGAGGGACGAGGAAGATCATTGCGAATTAAGTTGTTGTGAGGGAACACGAGAAACAGACACAACAGTTGTGGGGTACTTTCCGTAAGCACAGCAGGGAAGGACTGCAACACATAGCGCTAGAAGGAAGGCACCGATTTCCACCTGCAAGGAGAGCTCTGGAAGTGCCATTGGACCGGCCGGACTTGCGCAGCCTGGTGAACCGTATTCTGGACTGAGGACCCAGAGAGCTTCAGTAAAGAGGTAAAGAGACTGCAACCTGGTGTCCTCGTTATTTACCGCGACCTGCACCCCACAACTGCACCGCTACACCGTTACTACATCACTTATTGCACCGGACGTCCCCCACTGACAGACAGGGCCACGGACCGGGTCTAGCCACCGTGACAACCCCAGGACTGAGACCTAGAGGCCCGGCTCCGGGTACCCCTTGGCCCTGCGGCGGTGTGGGGGCGCTCCAGTAGTCCTGGTTACATTTAGAAATATGGCTACAAGATAATATGTGACTGGTATATGAGATATCAGTGACATATCATCTGTATATACATCAGATGTGCACACGGTATACCACATCCAGTGTACAGGAGAATATATGACGGGTATATGATATACTGTGACTACAGGCATCAGACGGTATGTACTGCAAAATATGTGACTGTTGTATATTGTACTATGAGTACAGACACCAGACGTGACACCAGTCACATATTATCCTGTATATAACATCTGATGTCTGTGCACATAGTATGTGCGCCACGTGACAGACCATGACTGTCGTTGAGGCCAAAGCAATAGGCTGAAATTAATTCTGCTCAATATTATTAACATATTAATTACAATTAATATTATATATATATATATATATATATATATATATATATATATATATATATATATATATATATATAATATTAAAGGTCATGTGGGGGCTGTGCTTCATGTGGATGACGTGTCCTATATCATCCACACAATGTCCCCCATCGTGCTCCTGCGCAGGCGCACTTCTATCTGCCATGCTAAGGGCTGAGCAAAGTGCTGCGCATGTGCATACAAAGGCCAAAGAGCACCGGCGCATGATATAGTACTGTGCTCTGCCCTCAGTTGGGCAGAGATAAGTGCGCTTGCGCAGGAGCACGATGGGGGACATTGTGTGGATGACCACATATAACCTATTCTATTAGTCAAATTATAGAAAAAGGTCGGAGTGTTTTTTTTTTTTTAAAGTTATACAGTTTATTAGTCAAAAATTGTTAAAATTAAGTCATATCAGAGTAACGATAGAAGCAGGAATATACCATATGCATTGCTAGTATAAAAATACATATTACACACTATAGAAATGATAGATAGATAGATAGATAGATAGATAGATAGATAGATAGATAGATAGATAGATAGATAGATAGATATAGATCAATGTCAAGGCTGCATCTAATTATCAAATGGTCCCATCAAGGGTCCTATTATACTATAAAGATGCAACAAAATTGCTCAACCATAGTGCAACAGCAGTGTTTCATATATAAGTCTGTCAGAAAGGTGGTGGTCATAGGTTATATGGGAATAACCTGGTGACAGGTTGCCTTTAAGTATGCTGACATCTCCATTATATACAGTATAAGTCCACACACAGCCCCCCATATGAGGTATAAGCCTCCACATAAGTTCTCTATCTACAGTATGAGCTGTCACATAGCCCCTTATATACAGTGTGAGCCCAACATGTCCTCCTACACACAGTACGAGCCTCCACATAACCTCTCTATGTACACTATAGCTCTGATGCTGGGACTGGTAGGAAATTAACTTTATTCCATCTGGCAGTCTCACTTTTTCAGTCACGTGGGTAATGCCGGCGTGGGTTCAGTCATCACTCTGTGTATAGGGAGCGGTGGCTGTGACTGTGCCCCCTGCACTGACTGACAGCTAACTGTGCATTAGAACCTGCTGTCAGTGAACATATGACTGAAAGAGCGAGACTGTCAGATGGAATAAAGTTAATTTCCTCCCAGCATCAGAGCTCTCAGAGCACCCCGTATATACAGGGTGCAGTATATACAGGTACTATATACAGGGTGCAGTATATACAGGTACTATATACAGGGTGCAGTATATACAGGTACTATATACAGGGTGCAGTATATACAGGTACTATATACAGGGTGCAGTATATACAGGGTGCAGTATATACAGGTACTATATACAGGGTGCAGTATATACAGGTACTATATACAGGGTGCAGTATATACAGGGTGCAGTATACACGGGTACAGTATATACAAGGTGCACTAAACACAGTATATACTATACCCTGCATATACTGCACCCTGTGTATAGTAACTGTGTATACTGCACCCAATATATACTGCACCCTGTATATAGTACTTGTGTATACTGCACCTTGTATATACTGCACCCTGTACATAGTATCTTTGTATAATACACAGGCACTATATGCAGGGTGCAGTAGAAACAGTTACTATATACAGGGTACAGTATACACAGGGTGCAGTATACACAAGTACTGTATACAGGGTGCAGTATACACAGGGTGCAGTATATATTGAGTGATGTATACACAGGTACTATATACAGGGTGCAGTATACACTGTCTATACTGCACTCTGTATATAGTGCCTGTGTATTATACACAGGTACTGTATACAGGGTGCAGTATACACAGTTACTATATACAGGGTACAGCATACACAGGGTGCAGTATACACACTTACTAAATACAGGGTGCAGTATACACAAGTACTATATGCAGGGTGCAGTATATATTGAGTGCTGTATACACAGGTACTATATAAGGGGTGCAGTATACACAGGTACTATATGCAGGGTGCAGTATACACTGTCTATACTGCACTCTGTATATAGTTCCTGTGTATTATACACAGGTATTATATACAGGGTGCAGTATACACAGTTACTATATACAGGGTGCAGTACACGCAAGTACTATATACAGGGTGCAGTATACACAGTTACTAAATACAGGGTGCAGTATACACAAGTACTATATACAGGGTGCAGTATATATTGAGTGCTGTATACACAGGTACTATATACGGGGTGCAGTATACACAAGTACTATATACAGGGTGCAGTATATACAGGGTGCAGTATACACAAGTACTATATACAGGGTGCAAAATATACAGGGTGCAGTATACACAAGTACTATATACAGGGTGCAGTATATACAGGGTGTAGTATACACAGTTTATACTGCACCCTGTATATAGTACCTGTGTATACAGTACTCAATATACACTGCACCCTGTATATAGTACTTGTGTATACTGCACCCTGTATATACTGCACCCTGTATATAGTACTTGTGTATACTGCACCCTGTATATAGTACCTGCGTATTACACATAGCAGGTACTATATACAGTGTATACTGCACCTTGTATATAGTACTTGTATATACTGCACCCTGTATTTAGTAACTGTGTATACTGCACCCTTTATATACTGCATCCTGTATATAGTACCTGTGTATTACATATAGCAGGAACTATATACAGTGTATACTGCACCCTGTACATACTGAACCCTGAATATAGTACCAGCTATGTGTAATACACAGGTACTATATACAGGGGGGTGCGCTATACACAATTCTCATGATATATTGATCTATTGTCAATAGATCAATATATCATGAGAGAATGTGATGAATAGATCATGTCACATGAGCACTGCTGCAGAGTCAGATGGCCACTAACAGCACTATGTGCAGGCTTAGCACAGGCACTGGGCAGCAGGGAGTGGGACTCAGACTGGCCTTCTATCTGTCTCACACTCTAACGGTGGCCGCCAGCCTCTCAGACAGTAATGGCGCTCTGCTGCCAGTCTTAACAGCGCTCCACTCCGAGGGTTCATACAGAGCTCAGAGGCATGCTTACTTAGCATGCTGTACATGACACGCCTCTGAACTCTGAATTCTGGCTTATCCAATCCCAGCGTGCCGCCGGGTGCCATGGCAGTGCAACGCTGCCTGCCTTGAGTCCAACATCCCTGTCAGCCTCTGACTCAGCCTGCAGTGAGTCCCGCCTGCTGTCAGGTATGTGTGGCCGTCCGCTCTCCCGAACTACTGCGGGCCACGGCCAGGTCTTTCAGAGTACATGCAGTGGGGCGGAAGGGCGGCCCTGAACTGTTGCTACTTAACCGGCCCCAGGGGCAAATGCCTCTCTTCCACCCGGCCCAGCCCGCCCCTGCTGTACAGTGGAGCACCACATAGGATGGTGGGGTACTCGGGCTGGGTCTGGCAGTACTTAAAGGGGTGGTCACGGAAGCGGGGACCCGGTCCATGGCCCTGGGTGTCCAATTACAGGGGATGAAGTGTAGTGGGAAAAAAGGCTATGAAGAAATGTTTGTGACTTCACATGTGGTACTCGGCCAGGGATGGCCAACACTGCTTAAAGGGGACCACTAGAGCTGATGGTGTTGCAGCACAGTTGGTATAGCTCCCCACAGGTACAGCTTAGTCCCCAGGGCTACCGGTGCAGTTGGTAAGGAATGATAGATGGTGGGGTGCAGGAAATAATGGGAGGACACAGGGTTTGCAGTTTCCTTTACTTTTTACTGGCGAATTTCAGGTGCAGTCCAGGGCACAGGTTACAGGTGTAGATGGAGTCTGGGCGGCCTGGGAGTAACTTGGAATCCACTTAGCCAGGTGGGTTTGGAGGCCTTCCTTCTGCGCTGAATTCTCTGTCCCTTGCTGCCTGAAGCTTTACACAAGTTCCTCTCAGTGTCTATTACTCCTAACCCGTTTGGTTGACAGCATGAGCCTTTCATGGGCACTGTCTTCTCACTGGCAGCCCCAGGCTCTTCACTTGCTGTGGTGCCTCCAGGTATTAGATGGGCCAGTCGACCCACACTCTCCTACCCTCCGGTTCTAGCTGCTGGGCCTTTAGTACCCGTGCAACCACAGACTCCGGTGTCCGATTTCTTTTGCACTTAATCCCGGAAAGAGCTCAGTTACAGCTCCATTCCCAGTCTCTCTCCTCACGTGCTTCCTCTCCCTTCACTGTCTCACACAGACTGACTAACCACGGCTCCAGACCAGAACTTATAGGGAAGTTCCCCTGAAACCGGATTTAGAGCTTCCCCTTCTGGTCTGGAATTAGGAAGGTGTTGTATGTTTGGGTTACCTGGTAAGGGGATAACTCCTTACCTCTAGGCATGACATCACCTCCCCATGAGGAAGGCAATGCCATTGTGGCAACCGGACTCCCGGGGTGCAACATACAGTGTATTATCAATGCGATCAAAGAATGCCACATCCAAGTCCCCTTGTGGTAAAACTGACTTTTTAAATTGCTTTTTCACCAGTTGAGGACCTGGTAATTTTTTGTCATTGATGACCAGGCACATTTTTTTGGTTTGTTTTATGGTATTTTTGCTTTCTTTTAATACATTTTTATTGGGTGAACAATAAAGTTTATAAAACATTTAGATATAACTTACAAAGGCAAAACATTTTTCCATACACCCTGCCAACCAATGCCCTACCTGCCAACATCCTCCTTGGAGAGAGAGGGAGAGAAAATAACCTGACATTCCAATACCTCTATCATTTGAAATCCCTTACTAACTATTTATTCTATAAATAATACCTACTAGTGACGGGCGAGCACTAAATTGCTCGGGTGCACATTGCTCGGGACGAGCAAATTGGAATGCTCAGGCGCTCAACCCGAGCAACGTGACCAATGTAAGTCTATGGGAAACTCTAGTATTTTTCCAGTGACACCCCCCCCCCCCCCCCGTGGTCTGCAGAGGGACTAGAAATTGCAGAAACCAATGGGAACACAGCTCAAATGACATGGGAACAGCATGGGGAAGTCCCTTGGAAGCATTTCTGACTCCCAGGTCACTGCTGTGAACAATGTCGGAGTCTTACACCACTTTTACAGACTCACAATAAAACATACAAAAAAACAAAATGGATTTTCCTGGGAAATATGTTAAGGAACATCCTTTCCCGGGTAGTAACTTGTATATATGGCAAATTAAATAGTCAAAACAAAAAATGCTCCTCCATAACTTGGGCTTTGTTCACACGTAGTGTTTTTGAACTTTAGCATTGCTTTCAACCAAGACAAATGCATTCACTGGGGAATGTAATTTTAACATTTTACAACCTTATTTGGCCATGTGCTGTGTGGCACATCACCAGACACATCATGTTTCATTTATGAACGAGGGACTCTGAAAGTCACACAGCCTATTTTTAAAGGGCCATCAGGCAGCCTTTACTATTCTTAGAGAGACATCAGCCGACTATGCTTTGTTGTTCCCATTATTAAACGGTGGGTCTCCTATAGTGTTATTGCATATGCAGTGAGTGGCAGGGCTTCTCAAAATTTGGATGCACCCCAATACCCTTTTGAAGAGATGTACAGGAGGGCCTCCTGAAAACAAGGTTCCTATTATTAGGAATTGGGTCTCCCGTAGTGTTTACTATGCAGTGAATGCAAGAGCTGCCAACAATTTGGAGGCACTCCAATGCCCCTTGGAAGAGACTTGGAGGAGGGCCTCATAAAAAAATGTTCCCAATAGAAAGGAGCTGGTCTCCTATACTTGTAATGCCTATGCACTAAGTGTATGGGCTGACAAACATTTACCCCTGGGGGGTATACATGAACATACTGTTTTAACAAAAAATTTTTACTGGCATCATAAACACCCTTTAAAAAAATTATGTGGGTGTTGCATCACAGACCACGGTCACCCTGGTGACATGGTGATGGAGGATAAGGAGAAGGAGGAGGACAACAGCAAGTAGCCAAAATCGGGAAGTGTATACCATGTGTGGGTGTGAAGAGGTGCATGAGAATAGCCTTCCCAAAAAATGATGCTGGATTTGAGTTTATGTTATGCTGCTATCATACAGTGGTGTTGAGAAGTCTGTCCCAATCCAGCCCTTGTTCATTTTTATGAGTCAGAATGTCAGCATTTTCAGTTGACAGATGGATGCGCTTATCAGTTATAATTCCACCAGCGGCACAAAAAACCGCAGTAGAGAGGCAGTTCATGCCACATGTCCAGCGTGGATACCCAATAATTATAAGGCACAGAGGAATCACTGAGAACGTTGATATGGTCAGCAAGGTCCCAAACTTTGCATTCCTTGTGAGAGTACCCCACGCCTCATGGCATGTGTGATGGGAGGGTGTGAGAAAACTCTCCCAGAACTATGACACTGTTCCCCTGCCTTTGGTGGATTGGAGTTGTGTCTCTCTCGCCTGTACTACTTTGTTGTCCAACGAACTGTGACCTCTGCCAGCAGTGTTTTCAGATGGGTATTTTTTTAATAATTCTGCAACAAGGGCCTTCTGGTACTGCCCCATTTTAGTAGACTTGTCCGCCTCGAGAAAGTTCTCATTGTAGCATGGGTCAAAAAGTGTCACCAACCAGTAATGACTGTCACCCAAAATTTAGAGAATGCGAGGGTCATGGGAAAGGCAGCATAACAAACTCAGCCATGCATGCCAGACTGCTAACAAGCAAGACTTCTGTGTCCTCACTAAGAGGACGACTGACCATGCTCTCATCTTCCTCCCTGTCCCCAGGCAATCCACGCTGAACAGACTGTATTACAGTTGTGCAGGTAGTACCGTCTATAGCGCGTGCAACTGGCTCCTATTCTTCCTTTGCCTCTGGAGCGGCCCCCAAATGCAGGGCAGCGGGGTACCCGGTACCTGGTCTCTCTCTCGGTTCTGGGGATGTCACGGTGGCCTGACCCGGTCCGTGGCCCTGCTAAGGGGCGCCCAATTAAAAATGTAGATGACTGTGTAGGTCGCAGTAAATAACGAGGACACAGGGTTGCAGTCTCTTTACCTCTTTACTGAAGGCTTCGGCATCCGCAATCCAGAGCACTGCTAACAGGGCTGGCTGAGACCGGCCGGTCCGAAGGCACATCCAGAGTTCCCTTTGCAGGTGGAAATCAGTAGCCTACCTACTAGCGCCTGGGTGTTGTAGTACTTCCCTGCTGAGCACCACGGGATAGTCCTCACAACTGTCGTGTATGTTTCTGTTCTTTCTCTCTCCGTCCCAAAGATGATATGGATAGGACGCACCCGTATGACGGGGTAGGCCTGGAGTTATTTTATAGGGACCCTAGAGACGCCCCTCTCCCACAATTGCCTCCGTTGTCTTCATTATGTGAAAAAGGTGAGACAGCCAACCTAAAGTTAACTGTCCTGCCGTTGGTTCAAAGTAATGCGTAGAGTCTGTTACTTTCTCGGCGTTCCGTTCCTACGCGCCTCTGTAGGATGTTGCTGATCTCGGGGCACGACTCCTACTGGTTCTATCGCCTTTGTGCTGTGATCTCGTTTCTCACTTCTCCACAATATACTTCGCTTCGTGTCCTTTCTTAAGATGCCGCCGCAATGAGGTGCAGGCATGGCTCCGTAACAATCTGTCCTTTCGCTAGGCCACTGTCAGGATCCCACCCCTGACAGGGACCCCCCTGAATCTTCCCAAGTAACGCTCTCCTCGCACTAGATGTTAACTGGGCAAAACCCAGTCAGCTTCTCTCTAACTTCCTATGCAACCCCCAGTTTTACCAGTGTGAGGAGTGGCCTAATACATAGAACCCTTTGCTCCCCCTGGTGGCCAGAGTGTGAAGTGTAATGTGTGACTGTGATACCTGGTCAGGTGAACTCTTTTAGTGCAATCAGACATAACATTGCTCCCCTTAGTGGTAGAGGGACATTACTGCAACAACCAGGACTCTGGGGCGCTGCACCTCCTCCTCCTCCTCTTCCTTATTGTCACCCAATCCATGTTGGGATGAGATGAGGCTGTGCTGTGTGTAATCACCCTGTATGGTTCCTTGCTCCATCTCATCATGCTCCGCCTGCCATGCATCCTCTTTGTTTGTGAGCAGAGAGAATTTCAGACACAGAGAAGCGGAATGGTGATGCTAATTATGGCATTATTGTCGCTCACCATCTTGTTGGAGTCCTCAAAGTTTTGGAGGATAATACATATGTCCGACATCCATGTCCACTCCTGAGGTCTTATGTGTGGAGTCTGAACTGAATACCGTTGGCCTTGTTGATGCTGGTAGTCAACAGCAGCCCTCTTCTACTCACTAATCCTTCCCAACATCTGTAGTGTAGAGTGCCAAAGCGTGGGGACATCACACATCAGTCGGTGAGCTGGAAGCTGCAAACGCTGCTGAAGCATGGCAAGGGTGGCGGAAGCTGTAGCTGACTTTCCAAAATGGGCTAACAGGTGCTGTACTTTGAAAAGCAGATCCAGCAGCTCCGGGTAGGTTTTGAGAAACCTCTGAACCACAAGGTTAAGCACATGGGCCAGGCATGGTATGTGTCTGAGCTTGCCTCGTCTCAGAGCCACTGCCAGGTTCTGGCCATTGTCACACATGACCATGCCTGACTGTCGGTTCAGCGGTGTCTGCCACAGATCTGCCTGCTCTTTCAGAGGTGTCCATAATTCTTCAGCATTGTGCAGTTTGTCACCTAAGCATATTAGCTTTAGCATGGCTTGGCTGAGGCAGTGCTGCAGTGCTTCCAGCTTGTGACTGATGTGGTCATTTCAGAGATGGAGGCTGAAGAGGAGGATGAGGTGCAGGAGCAGTAGACTGTTGGGGCAACCCTAATTGATCTAGGGCCTGCAATCCTCAGCATCAGAAGGACGTGTCCCATCCCAAAGTCCGACTAGGTCCCGGCTTCCACTATGTTAATCCAGTGTGCCGTCAGCGAGATGTACCATGTTGTGAACTCTATTTTTAGGCTCCCTCTAGTGGTCACAAGCGGTACTGTGTAGTGTTGTCTTCTGCAGGTTGGTTGCATCAGCTGGTTCGTTATCCTTGGTTCGTTTCCTATTTAACTCACCTGGATACTCAGTTCCTTGCCTGCTATCAATGTATTCAGTGCTCTTCAGATTCCTTGTGATTACCTTGCTCCCAGCCTCTCCAAGACAAGCTAAGTTTTTGTCCGTTCATTTTTTGATTATCTGCATTCATCATGTTTCTTGTCCAGCTTGCTAAGATGTGATCTCCTTGCTTGCTGGTGGCTCTAGGGGACTGAGTTTCTCCCCCCACACCGTTAGTTGGTGCGGGGGTTCTTGAAATCTCAGTGTGGATATTTTGTTAGGGTTTTTTACTGACCGCACAGACCCCTTACTATTTTCTGCTATCTAGTATTAGTGGGCCTCATTTGCTGAATCTGTTTTCACCCCTGTGTATGTGCCTTCCTCTTACCTCACCGTTATTATTTGTTGGGGGCTTCTATATCTTTGGGGATTATTTCTCTGGAGGCAAGAGAGGTCTTTCTTTCTCTCTAGGGGTAGTTAGTTCCTCAGGCTGGCTCGAGACGTCTAGGATTTTTTAGGCACGTTCACCGGCTACTTCTAGTGTGTTTGGATAGGTTCAGATTTGCGGTTAATCCAGTTTGCCACCTCCCTAGAGCTTGTCCTATGTTTGTTACTTAGCTGGAGTAATTCGTGATCCTCAACCACTAAGGATCATAACAGTATAGCAGGCCAAAAAAGTGTTTAATGCATCGCAGAAGTGGGATAAAAAGAAGACCTGAGTACATTTTTTTTTTTTCCGCTTTTCCTTTGCTGCAGTCTGTTTAGTTTCTTTCATCCCCTTGAACTCTGGGTGGTTTTGAGCTCAGCTGCAGACATGAATATTCAGACTCTGACTTCTAGTGTGGATCATCTTACTGCACGGGTGCAAAGTATTCAGGATTTTGTTATTCATAGCCCTATGTCAGAACCAAAGATACCCATTCCTGAGTTGTTTTCTGGAGATAGATCTAGGTTTCAGAATTTTAAAAATAATTGTAAGTTATTTCTGTCTCTGAGACCTCGTTCCTCTGGTGATTCCGCTCAGCAAGTTAAAATTGTTATCTCCTTGTTGCGCTGCGACCCTCAAGATTGGGCCTTCTCTCTGGCGCCAGGAGATCCTGCATTGCTTAATGTAGATGCATTTTTTCTGGCTCTTGGACTGCTTTATGAGGAGCCTAATCTTGAGAATCAGGCAGAAAAAGCGTTGCTGGCTATCTCTCAAGGTCTGGATGAAGCAGAGGTGTATTGTCAAAAATTTCGGAAATGGTCGGTTCTTACTCAATGGAATGAGTGTGCCCTGGCTGCAAATTTCAGAGAAGGTCTTTCTGAGGCCGTTAAGAATGTTATGGTGGGGTTTCCCACCCCTACAAGTCTGAGAGATTCTATGGCTTTAGCCATTCAGGTTGATCGGCGTTTGCGGGAGCGCAAATCTGTTCATCCTTTGGCGGTATTTTCTGAACAGAGACCTGAGTCTATGCAATGTGACCGAACTCTGACCAGAATTGAGCGACAAAGTCATAGATGTCAAAATGGGTTGTGCTTTTACTGTGGTGATTCTACTCATGTTATCTCAGCATGCTCTAAACGTTTAAAAAAATCGCTAAACCTGTCACCATTGGTACGATACAGCCTAAATTTATTTTGTCTGTTACTTTGATTTGTTCTTTGTCGTCCTACCCGGTTATGGCTTTTGTGGATTCGGGTGCTGCCCTGAATCTGATGGATTTGTCGTTTGCCAGGCGCTGTGGTTTTGTCCTGGAGCCTTTGGAATTTCCTATTCCTCTAAGGGGAATTGATGCTACGCCATTGGCTGAGAATAAGCCTCAGTATTGGACGCAAATGACCATGTGCATGACTCCCGTACATCAGGAGGTGATTCGTTTTCTCATTCTGCATAATTTGCATGATGTTGTCGTTTTGGGTCTGCCATTGCTGCAGGCTCATAATCCAGTTTTAGATTGGAAAGCTATGTCTGTGTCAAGTTGGGGTTGTCAGGGAATTCATGGCGATACTCCGTTGGTGTCTATTGCTTCTTCCACTCCTTCTGAGGTCCCTGAGTTTTTGTCTGACTACCAGGATGTATTTAATGAGCCCAGGTCCAGTGCCCTGCCCCCTCATAGGGATTGTGACTGTGCTATAAATTTAATTCCTGGTAGTAAATTCCCTAAGGGACGACTTTTTAACTTGTCTATACCAGAGCATGCAGCGATGCGGAGTTATATAAAGGAGTCTTTGGAGAAGGGACATATTCGCCCATCCTCTTCCCCTCTTGGTGCAGGATTTTTTTTTTGTGGCCAAGAAGGACGGTTCTTTGAGACCTTGTATAGATTATCGTCTTCTGAATAAAATCACAGTCAAATTTCAGTATCCTTTGCCACTATTGTCTGATTTGTTTGCTCGGATTAAGGGGGCCAGTTGGTTCACTAAGATAGATCTCCGTGGTGCGTATAACCTTGTGCGCATTAAGCAGGGAGATGAATGGAAAACAGCATTTAATACGCCCGAAGGCCATTTTGAGTACTTAGTGATGCCTTTTGGACTCTCTAATGCTCCTTCTGTGTTTCAGTCCTTCATGCATGACATCTTCCGAGAATATCTGGATAAATTTATGATTGTTTATCTGGATGACATTTTGGTCTTTTCTGATGATTGGGAGTCCCATGTGAAGCAGGTCAGGATGGTGTTTCAGGTCCTGCGTGCTAATGCTTTATTTGTGAAGGGCTCAAAATGCCTCTTCGGAGTACAGAAGGTCTCCTTTTTGGGTTTTATTTTTTCTCCTTCTACTGTGGAGATGGACCCAGTCAAGGTCCAGGCTATTCATGACTGGACTCAGCCTACGTCTGTTAAGAGTCTTCAGAAGTTCTTGGGTTTTGCTAATTTTTACCGTCGTTTCATCGCTAATTTTTCTAGCGTGGTTAAACCTTTGACGGATTTGAACAAGAAGGGTTCTGATGTGACTAATTGGTCTCCTGCGGCCGTGGAGGCCTTTCGGGAACTGAAGCACCGGTTTTCTTCAGCTCCAGTCTTATGTCAACCAGATGTCTCTCTCCCCTTCCAGGTCGAGGTTGATGCTTCTGAGATTGGAGCAGGGGCTGTTTTGTCGCAGAGAAGCTCTGATGGCTCTGTGATGAAGCCATGTGCTTTCCTTTCAAGAAAGTTTTCGCCTGCCAAGCGGAATTATGATGTTGGTAATCGGGAGTTGTTGGCTATGAAGTGGGCATTTGAGGAGTGGCGACATTGGCTAGAAGGAGCTAAACATCGCGTGGTGGTCTTGACTGATCACAAAAACCTGATTTACCTCGAATCTGCCAAGCGCCTGAATCCTAGACAGGCTCGTTGGTCGCTGTTTTTCTCCCGTTTCAACTTTGTGGTCTCATACCTGCCTGGTTCGAAGAACGTGAAGGCTGATGCACTTTCTAGGAGTTTTGTGCCTGACTCTCCGGGAGTTTCTGAGCCGGCTGGTATTCTCAGAGAGGGAGTGATTTTGTCTGCCATTTCCCCAGATTTGCGACGAGTGCTGCAGAAATTTCAGGCGGATAGACCTGACCGTTGTCCACCAGAGAGACTGTTTGTTCCGGATAGATGGACCAGCAGAGTTATTTCCGAGGTTCATTCTTCGGTGTTGGCGGGTCATCCTGGGATTTTTGGTACCAGAGATTTGGTGGCTAGGTCCTTCTGGTGGCCTTCCTTGTCGCGGGATGTGCGTTCCTTTGTGCAGTCTTGTGGGATTTGTGCTCGGGCTAAGCCTTGCTGTTCTCGTGCCAGCGGTTTACTTTTGCCTTTGCCTGCCCCGAAGAGGCCTTGGACGCACATTTCCATGGATTTTATTTCGGATCTTCCAGTATCTCAGAAAATGTCTGTCATCTGGGTGGTGTGTGATCGTTTTTCCAAGATGGTCCATTTGGTGCCCTTGCCTAAGTTGCCTTCCTCCTCCGATTTGGTTCCTCTATTTTTTCAGAATGTGGTTCGCTTGCACGGCATTCCTGAAAATATTGTGTCTGATAGAGGATCCCAGTTTGTGTCCAGGTTTTGGCGGACTTTTTGTGCTAAGATGGGCATTGATTTATCTTTTTCGTCGGCCTTCCATCCTCAGACTAATGGCCAAACCGAGCGAACTAATCAGACGTTGGAAACTTATTTGAGATGTTTTGTTTCTGCTGATCAGGATGATTGGGTGACTTTTTTGCCATTGGCCAAGTTTGCCCTTAATAATCGGGCTAGTTCTGCTACTTTGGTTTCGCCTTTTTTCTGCAATTCTGGTTTCCATCCTCGTTTTTCCTCGGGTCAGGTTGAGTCTTCTGACTGTCCTGGGGTGGATTCTGTGGTGGATAGGTTGCAGCAGATTTGGAACCATGTGGTGGACAATTTGAGGTTGTCACAGGAGAAGGCTCAGTGCTTTGCCAACCGCCGCCGCGGTGTGAGTCCCCGACTTCGTGTTGGGGATTTGGTGTGGCTGTCTTCTCGGTATGTTCCTATGAAGGTCTCCTCTCCTAAATTCAAGCCTCGCTTCATCGGTCCTTATAAGATCTTGGAAATCCTTAACCCGATGTCTTTTCGTTTGGATCTCCCAGCATCGTTTGCCATTCATAATGTGTTCCATAGGTCTTTGTTGCGGAGGTATGTGGTACCTGTGGTTCCTTCTGTTGACCCTCCTGCTCCGGTGCTGGTCGAGGGTGAATTGGAGTACGTGGTGGAGAAGATTTTGGATTCTCGTATCTCTAGACGGAGACTTCAGTATTTGGTAAAGTGGAAGGGCTATGGTCAGGAGGATAATTTCTGGGTTGTCGCCTCTGATGTTCATGCGGCCGATTTGGTTCGTGCCTTCCACGCGGCTCATCCTGATCGCCCTGGGGGTCTTGATGAGGGTTCGGTGACCCCTCCTCAAGGGGGGGGTACTGTTGTGAACTCTATTTTTAGGCTCCCTCTAGTGGTCACAAGCGGTACTGTGTAGTGTTGTCTTCTGCAGGTTGGCTGCATCAGCTGGTTTGTTATCCTTGGTTCGTTTCCTATTTAACTCACCTGGATACTCAGTTCCTTGCCTGCTATCAATGTATTCAGTGCTCTTCAGATTCCTTGTGATTACCTTGCTCCCAGCCTCTCCAAGACAAGCTAAGTTTTTGTCCGTTCATTTTTTGATTGTCTGCATTCATCATGTTTCTTGTCCAGCTTGCTAAGATGTGATCTCCTCGCTTGCTGGTTGCTCTAGGGGACTGAGTTTCTCCCCCCACACCGTTAGTTGGTGCGGGGGTTCTTGAAATCTCAGTGTGGATATTTTGTTAGGGTTTTTTACTGACCGCACAGACCCCTTACTATTTTCTGCTATCTAGTATTAGTGGGCCTCATTTGCTGAATCTGTTTTCACCCCTGTGTATGTGCCTTCCTCTTACCTCACCGTTATTATTTGTTGGGGGCTTCTATATCTTTGGGGATTATTTCTCTGGAGGCAAGAGAGGTCTTTCTTTCTCTCTAGGGGTAGTTAGTTCCTCAGGCTGGCTCGAGACGTCTAGGATTTTTTAGGCACGTTCACCGGCTACTTCTAGTGTGTTTGGATAGGTTCAGATTTGCGGTTAGTCCAGTTTGCCACCTCCCTAGAGCTTGTCCTATGTTTGTTACTTAGATGGAGTAATTCGTGATCCTCAACCACTAAGGATCATAACAGTACCATCCCTGCCCACAAGCACTTTTCCACGTGTCCGTGGTTAGGTGGACTTTGCCAGTAACTGCATTGTTGATGGCAAGGCTAATATTGTGGGACACGTGCTTGTGTATTGCGGGGATGGCACACCAAGAGAAATAGTGGCGGTTGGGAACCGAGTACTGTGGACCACCATCAGGTTGCGGAAAGCTTCTGTCTCCACGAGCCTAAAAGGCAACATTTCGAGCGCAAGCAGTCTCAAAATGTGGGCATTTAGCAGTGTGTCCTGTGGGGCATTGGCTGCCTATTTGCGCTTGTGTTCCAAGGACTGTGGTATGGACAACAGAACACTGTGCTGGGACAAGGATGTGGACATGCTTGCTGAAGGTGCTAGTTGAGTGTATGCAATGACAGGTGTAGAGCAGAAGGCATCTTTGCATGCACCATAGACAGGGGATTGGCTTGCACAGACAACTGTGGAGTAAGTAATGGTGTCACCCGCAGACACTGTTCCTTGACCCTGGGGTTCGGCCCACAGTTGAGTGCTTTGCCGCCATGTGCCTGATCATGCTGGTGGTGGTCAGGCTGGTAGTTTTGCTACCCCTGCTGATGCTGGCCTGGCAGGGGGTGCATATGGCCTTTTTGGGGTTATCATCAGAGTCTTTAAAAAACAACCAGACTTGGGAAGACCTAACAGTTATACTGGCAACTTCCTTCGTGTTGGTGTTACGGGGAATGGTTGCCCGCCTTCTGTCTGCAGCCACCACACTGCTTCTTCCTGCCTGTTTGGGTGCTACACCTCCCTCCCCCTGTGTACTGCTGTCCTCGCTCTGCATGTCCTCCTGCCAGGTTGGGTCAGTTACTATATTATCCACCACTTTGTCTTCCACTTCTGCACCCTGGTCCTCCTCCTGACTTTCTGGCAATTGTGTCTCATCATTGTCCACCTCTTGTGACACTTTCCCACCATCACCTTCGTGTCCGCAGCTGCTCAAATATTTGTGCAGCGCTACAGGTGATCTCCTCTTACCCCTCTTCAAGTGGACCAGGTGAGAGGCCAGAATCTATAAATGGAAAAGTGAACAGCTCTTTGGAGTGGCCAATTGTGTGATGAGTTGTCTCCGGGCACTCGGTATGGTGGGAGAAAGGAGGATCAGGGTGAGGAATATGCAGTCCAGACTCACGGCTACTGAGACTTGACCGAGTGGAAGACGGTGGTGGTGATGGCAAAGTGACTGGAAGCATTATCCGCTATCCAACCAACAAGCTTTTAACACTGCTCTGGGTTCAATACTGGTGTGCTGCGGTCCCCAGTAATTGGGACAGGAAGGTTGGGAGTGAAGATGTGTTTGTTGTGGCACAAATTCAGCTTGCCCATGGCCTCGGCCTCTGCATGCACCATCTCCATCACATTCAGTTAACCGTCCCTTGCCCATTTTAAGTGGAGGACAATATTTTCCACATTCACTACAGATGGCTGAATTTTGAGCGAACATATATATGATCCATGTGATGGACAAACTACAGTTTTAAATAGCTGGCCTATAGGTAACTATTTTTACCAGCAAACTGGTGTCAATAACTTCACTAACACACTGCAACAACATTTAAATGGAGGCCAGAAATGGCAGAATTTTGAGCGCAGTTATAGGTGATCCGTGTGATGGACAAACCACAGTTTTCAATAGATGGATTTTTAGCGCTGTAATATGGAAGGGATCTGGCTGTATTCTGCTGAGACAATAAGCAAATGGAGCAGAAAAACTGTGTTCTCTGGATTGCTTTTTAAGCAAAAAATCAGGACTAAGATTGAAAAAAGCAGCAGCTGCAGACAGAACTGGAATGGACCCTCTTGCTATATGCACTGCAGTCTGCCACATACACTGCCTGCCTGCCTAGCACTATCTGTGTAGCATTAGTCCTCAGAAGGACTGTTAGTTGAGATAGATATGTGTACAATATATTGTGGTATACCTACACTAACTAAGAAGCAAGCAAATCTCTCCCTATCTCCGCAGCACCTTCCCCTACACTACCTGATTCCGGAGTAGACTGTGACAAGCATGGTGGTGCCAGGTCTGATATAGACCTGATGACCCTGTGCGGCCATCCAATCCTTGTAATGGGACACCCTCGATGATGTCACCGCTGGTGAATGATGCTACGCTCTCAGCATCTTTAGCCCTCAGGACATGGATAACAGTGTGGGACAGAATGACGGACAGGTATGGTATGCTGTTTTTTTTAATTTTATTTTTATTACAGGAGATCAAGGGCTTGAGGGAACTAGGCAAGGTCATAAGTATGGTTTAATTTAGAATATTAAAGGAGTCTGTGTCATTTTTTCAAATAATGTTTTTTTTCTGGCTGTATCTTTATTTAACATATAACTATTACCATTACTAAGCCATGGGCTTGATGTCACCTGTCAATACAAAGGAGACATCATCCCCACAAACATTAACCTTATTTGCCACCGCTACAGGGCAAGTAGGAAGAGCTGGGCAAACTGCAGCTGCGGGCTGCTGTTTTTAGGCTGGGGGGCCTATATGAATGGCCCCTTACCAGCCTGAAAATACCAGCTCCCCAGCTGTGAGCTTTATCAAGGCTGGTTGCCAAAAAATGGGAGGGACCTCATGCCATTTTTAAAAATTATTTATTTCAATCATTTAAAAAAACAGCATGGGGACCCCTCTATTCTTGATAACCAACCTTGCTGACAGCTGAGGGTTGAAAATAGGGGGGAACCCATGTCGGATTTTTCATTCATTTATTTCACTAGATTGCTCATGCTGTCACTGTTATTAGTAGCAGTAGGTGCTGGATGATGGGAGTAAGAGTCCCAAAAGCCCCCACCTGCTGTCATAATTCGGACTTTATTGTAACTCTCATCATTCTCCTCTGCTCACGCCGATCGCTGGCAGAGCAGGGGAGAATGATGAGAGCCGTCTTCAGCACCTGCCGCCGGGGAACAGCGCTTGCTGTAGCACTTTTTCCCTGGCGGCCATCCGTGTGATACTGATGTGGCACACAGTTGCCACATGTGTGCCGCAAGTATTACATTCAAAACACACGGACATGGATATCTCCGGTCCTGTTTTTTCCAGAAATAAGCGGACGTGTGAAACTGACCTAATATGAGTTTCATTTTTTGTATTTAAGAAGTTAAATAAATTAACTTAATGATTATATTTTAATTTTGTGAGATGCACCTGTAAGTTTTTGGTATTAACTCCACTCGCCGTGTTTTGAGGAAAAAGAAGGAGGACAACCACAAGAACATGGTGCCAATCGTGAAGCATGGTGGGGGAAACATCAAACTTTGGGGGTGCTTTTCTGCAGAGGACTGGACGACTGCATGTTATTAAAGGGAGAATGGATGGGATCATGTACCTCTAGATTTTGGCCAACAACCTCCTTCTCAGTAAAAGCATTGAAGATGGGTCATGACTGGGTCTTCCAGCATGACAATGACCAGAAACACACAGCCAGGGCAAGTAAGAAGTGGCTCCGTAAGAAGCATTTCAAGGTCATGGAGTGGCCTAGCCTGTCTCCAGACCTGAATCCAATAGAAAATATTTGGAGGGAGCTGAAACCCAATGTTGCACAGCAACAACCCTGAAACCTGAAAGATCTTGAGAAGAAAGGTATGGAGGAGTGTGCCAAAATCCTTGATGCAGTGTGTGAAAAATTGGCCAAAAACTACAGGAAACGTCTGACCTCTGTAATTGCAAGCAAAGTTTTATGTACCAAATATGAATTTATTTGTTTTGTTATTGCTAGTGTTGAGCATTCCGATACCGCAAGTATCGGGTATCGGCCGATACTTGCGGTATCGGAATTCCGATACCGGGATTCCGATACTTGCCGCGTATCGGATACCGGAATCGGAAGTTCCCAGATTCAAAATGCACAAATTCATCCAATGAGAATGATTCCAAGTGTGGGCACATCCTGTTCAGCATGGAGGGCATGAAACTACTGGCAAGGCTGTGATTGGCTGCTGAAATGATGTCATGATGCAGTTTAAAAGTCGCTGGCGCCATTTTGCGATCACTCTGCTGTGAATTCAGTTAGTGACAGGACGCTGTTTGCTGACTGAGGGCCAGTTTAGAGATAGCGATTTGCTTCTTTGTGCTTTCCAAAGGCTAATTTAGCAACCGCTGTGTTCACCTACTATTCACCTTGCTTTTGCCTTGTAGCGCTGTTTTCACAGCGATCTGCAAGGTCTGTGTGTGTGTGTGTGTGTGAGTGCAGCCCACTCTCTAGTCTGAGTGCAGCCACATAGGCCATCCATAGCTGGTTGTATTCAGTTCAGGGAGGGTGGTTCATTGCCTCATACTGTCCTTTTTTTTTTTTTTCCAAGTAGTGTAGTCTGCTGCTAATTTATTCAAAAAAACCCTATTAGTGTCTTTCCACCCGTCTCCAGCTAATTTGTTGAAAAACACTAGATAGGATAATGTAGAGGAGGGTTTTTGGGCCTTGCAGCGCCGTTTACGGCTGTCTGCACGGTCTCCGTGTGACTGCAGCTCGCCCTGTAGTCTGTGAGCAGCCATAGCCTGGTTGTCTCCAGCTCAGGGTTCTTCACTGCGTCATACCGCAAAATCAATTTTCATTTTGTTTTAAGTAGTGCAGGCTGCTGCACATTTTTTCAAAAAATTCCTATTAGTGTCTTTCCACCCGTCTCCAGCTAACTTGTGGAAAAACACTACATAGGATAACGTAGAGGAGGGTTTTTGGGCCTTGCAGCGCCGTTTACGGCTGTCTGCACGGTCTCCGTGTGACTGCAGCTCGCCCTGTAGTCTGTGAGCAGCCATAGCCTGGTTGTCTCCAGCTCAGGGTTCTTCACTGCGTCATACCGCAAAATCAATTTTCATTTTGTTTTAAGTAGTGCAGGCTGCTGCACATTTTTTCAAAAAATTCCTATTAGTGTCTTTCCACCCGTCTCCAGCTAACTTGTGGAAAAACACTACATAGGATAACGTAGAGGAGGGTTTTTGGGCCTTGCAGCGCCGTTTACGGCTGTGGTCACGGTCTCCGTGTGACTGCAGCTCTATCTGTTGTCAGTTTAGCCCCCCAAAAATAAATAAATAATAAAGTTCACCAAACACACCAGTGACACCACTTTACATTTGTGTAGGCCACATTAGCTCATATTAAAGTCTAGTCCACACTTTAGAAAATTAGTGTTTCTTATACCTGTTAGGAGGAGTTGTTCAGGAATAAGCACACAAAGCCGTTAGTACTTTTCTGCTTATCTTTATCAGTCAACCAAGATGAAGAAGGCAGTGAGTAAGGCACGTGGGCGTGGGCGCGGAGCAGGGAGGGGACGTGGGGATTCTGTGCCTGCTGCGGGCACCGGTGACTCGTCATCAGCACCCACTTTCACAAGGGAACAGTCATTCATGCGCAGCTTTGTCGCAGAGCGCCGTACACCGCTGCTGCGTGAAGACCAAATTGAAGCCGTTGTCGGATGGATGGCAGCTAATGCATCAACTTCAATTAGTGCCACATCCTCTCAGACACAGAGCACTGGAGAGCCATCTGTCTCTTCACCACCTGCCAAATTGCCCAGGCAGACAGAGAGCTCAGGACAGGAGCCGTCTCTACTTCTGTTCTCTGAATCTCTTGGCTTGGAAACAGGGGGCCAGCCAAGCAGCATTGGAGAAATGGAAGAAGAGGCAGGGTGCAGTGATGCCCAACAGCTTTTTCTCTCTTCCTCTGAAGAGGCGGGTGTGCCAGTGGCTCCGTTCACCACATCGCAGGCCGCATCAGCTGATGATGACACTCAGGTGCCACTTACTGGTGCGTGCTCTGCTGCTGAGACTACCCAGGAGGAGCAGTTGGGGGCAGAGGGTAGTGTAGATGATGAGGTCCTTGACCCATCTTGGCGTGAGGGACAGGAAGGTGGTGGTAGCAGCTCTGAGGAAGAGATTCCCCGTACGGCCCAAAGAGGGAGAGGGAGGGGGAAGACTGCGGATCCTGCAGCCTCCGCTTTGGCAGCCGTTAGGAGCATGTCTCTACCAAAAGCCAAAAAGGGCGCTCCAAAGACTTGCAGTGCCTGGTCCTTTTTTGACACAGTTGCAGATGACATTTGCTATGTCAAATGCAAGGTGTGTCATCACAAAGTCAAAAGAGGGAAAAATGTCAGCAACCTCAATACCTCCAACATGTGGAAACATGTGCGCACCAGGCACCCGGCAGAGTTAGAAAAACACACTGAAGAGCTAGGCCAACCAACAGCGGCAGCTACCACCTCTTCAGCTCGTGTTGCCTCTTCCTCCAGCTTACACGCAGCTGGTTCGGCTTCCTCCCAGGATCGCCGTGGAAGAACCTCTGGCCCTGTTGTCCAGAGACCCGCTGTAATTCCACCCGCAGCACCACTTTCCCAGTCATCCACACACTCCCAGCCCAGTCTACAGCCATCGGTAGTACAGGCATGGGAGAAAAGGCGGCCTTTCTCGTCAAACCACCCACGAGCACAGGCTCTGACTGCAGGCATTGCCAAACTTCTGTCACTGGAAATGCTGTCATTCAGGCTGATGGAGACTGACAGCTTCCGTGACTTGATGTCATTGGCAGTCCCACAGTACAATGTGCCCAGCCGCTTTTACTTCAGCAGGCAAGCCGTCCCTGCCCTGCACAAGCATGTGGAGGGACACATAAAACACGCGCTACTGAACGCCGTCAGTAGCAAGGTCCACCTCACCACCGATGCGTGGACCAGTCAACATGGACAGGGGCGATACCTTTCCCTCACTGCCCATTGGGTTAATGTCGTTGAGCCGGGTACAGACCGTGCGAGTGGCGCAGGACGTGTCCTGCCCACTCCAAGGATTGCAGGAATCCATTCTGTACGCTTTGACTCCTCCTCTTACACCAGTTCCTCAGAATCATCGCTGCAGGAGCCGTCACAGTCCACCTTCACATGGACCCGTGATGAACGTGTACCTGTTGCGACCGACATGAGCACAGCCGTGGCCAAACGTCAACAGGCCGTCTTGAAATTAATTTTTTTGGGGAATCGTAGCCACACAGCGCAGGAGCTCTGGAATGCCATCAAGCAGGAGAGCGATGTGTGGTTTGTGGCAGCGAATCTCCAGCCAGGCATGGTAGTGTGTGATAATGGCCGAAATCTGGTGGCAGCTCTGGGCCTCGGCAACCTCACTCACATCCCATGTCTGGCACATGTGCTCAATTTGGTCGTGCAGAGTCTCTTGAGGGACTATCCGGATCTTGATGCACTGCTGCACAAGGTCCGCCTAGAGTGTGCTCACTTGCGGCGTTCCAGCACGGCAAAAGCGCGCATTGCGGCTCTGCAGCGCCGACACCGCCTGCCGGAACATCGCATCATATGTGACCTACCTACCAGGTGGAATTCCACGTTACATATGTTGGAGCGGTTGTGTGAGCAGCAGCAAGCTGTAATGGAGTACCAGCTGCTTCAGGCGCAAAGAAGTCGCACTCAGCGCCGTACAGACTTCACAACCACAGAGTGGGCCACTATGAATGACGTCTACCAGGTTTTGCGTCCCTTTGATTATTCCACGCGGATGGCGAGTGCAGATGATGCACTAGTCAGCATGACTGTCCCCCTTATCTGCCTGCTTGAAAAATCACTGCAAGCGCTAAGGGATGATGTTGTGGAAGAGGTGGAGGATGAGGATTCAGCATTTCCATCATCTTCTGGACAGTCAGCGCCACGTGGTTCCTCACAAACGCGTAGGCAGGGGACAGTTTGTGAGGAGGATGAGGAGGAGTCAATGGAGGAGGAAGACATCCGTCCAGAGGAGGGAGTCACAGAATTGTCCAGTACTCAGTGTGTACAGCGAGGGTGGGGTGATGACGAGCGGGCAGAGATCACGCCTCCAGCAGGGGACAGCGTTTCTTGGGCAGTTGGCAGTCTGCAGCACATGGTGGATTACATGCTGCAGTGCCTGAGAAACGACCGCCGCATCGCCCACATTCTCAACATGTCTGATTATTGGGTGTTCACCCTCCTCGATCCTCGCTACCGGGACAACTTAGAAAGCCTCATCACACCGTTGAACCGGGAGCGAAAAATGCGGGAGTACCAAGACACACTGGTGAATTCCATCATCTTCTCCATTCCAACTGAGAGAAGTGCTGCTAGTGCATTCCAAAGCAGCTCAGTGCGTCCAGGCAGTGGTGGAGGCTCTGCACAAAGAGGGAGCAGAAGCAGTGCCTCTGCCCAAGGCAAGACCAGTATGGCCCAACTGTGGCACAGTTTTCTGTGCCCACCACAAAAGTCTACACCATCACAGACGGCTCCAGTCAGCAGGAGGCAACGGTTCCGTCAGATGGTGACAGACTACATGTCTTGCCCTCTTGCTGTACTCCCAGACGGCTCATCCCCTTTCAAGTTTTGGGTCTCTAAGCTGGATACATGGCCAGAGCTAAGCCAGTATGCATTGGAGGTGCTGTCTTGCCCTGCAGCCAGTGTATTATCGGAACGTGTCTTTAGTGCTGCAGGTGGTGTACTAACTGACCGTCGCATGCGACTATCCTCCGATAACGTTGACCGGCTTACTTTCCTGAAAATGAACAAGGCCTGGATCTCGCAGGAATTTGCCACTCCTCTTCCTGATTAAATAATTAGGTCACTGTCTACGTTATCCAGGTCTCCTGTTGTGTTCATCTTTCTACCACCTGAACTTAAATTCCTGGGCTCCAACACCGCCAGTTGAGGCTCAGAAGTGTCGTCTGCACAGTCAAAACATACGACCCAGTGTTATTGGGTTTCAGTAACGTCAGCTGATCCCCAGCTGTGTAGCCGGCAATGTGTCCTGCGACCGCCACGCTGACACAACAACTGAAATGTAAGGGAATCTGTCCCCCCCCCCAAGGCGTTTGTTACTGAAAGAGCCACCTTGTGCAGCAGTAATGCTGCACAAGGAAAAGGTAGCTATTTTTGTTTAGCTCCTTGCACACGCAGAACTTAACACTTATAAAATGTGTCCACTGATACCGTAAAACAGTCCCGGAGGTGGGACTTTCCTTCGTAATATGACGCAGCACAGCCGTCATTCCTACGCCCTTGGCGCCGTGCCCCGGCTCCTCAGCGTTGTTTGATTCCATCCCGGAGCCTGCGCTGTTATGTTATCCCGTGGCCAGGCACACTTAGCGCTGCCCGTCTTCTGGCATCATTTGGTGTCAGGATGGCTGCGCCTGTGCGGCCGCGCTGGCTGAGAGCCCGCCTCGCAGTGTCTTCTGATTTAATCCCACTGGGGGCCTGAGATCCATGGACATGCGCAGTGCATATCTGAACCTCCACCTCTCACTCATCTCCCTACGGCTTCTTCAGACTGTTCGGTGTCAGCTGGTCCCTAATAGCATGCCACGGCCGTGACACCGCACAGTCTTAAGAAGCCGTAGGGAGGGGAGTGAGAGGCGAGGATATGCACTGCGCATGGCCACGGATCCCAGGCCCGCGGTGGGATTACATTAGACGACACTGCGAGGCGGGCTCTCGGCCAGCGCGGCCGCACAGGCGCAGCCAGCCTGACACCAAATGATGTCAGAAGATGGGCAGCACTAAGTGTGCCTGGCCAAGGGATAACATAACAGCGCAGGCTCCGGGACGGAATCAAACAATGCTGAGGAGCCGGGGCACGGCGCCGGGGGGGTAAGAATGACGGCTGTGCTGCGTCACATTACGAAGGAAAGTCCCACCTCCGGGACGGTCTCACGGTTTCAGGGGACACATTTTATAAGTGTTTAGTTCTGTGTTTGCAAGGAGAATAATGAAAAGAGCCACCTTTTCCTTTTGCATCTTTTGTGCTGCACAAGCTGGCTCTTTCAGCTACAAACGCCTTGGGGGGGGGGTTAAAGGTTCCCTTTCGACTTTCTCCAATCAGGCTTCGGCCTACATTGTGTTCCTCTGCTTTTCCACCTGTCCCTGGGCTCCAACACCACTAGTTGCCGTCCAGAAGTGCTGTCCGCACAGTCCCAACAGTCGCTCCTCTGTTATTGGGGTTCAGTAACGTCAGCTGTTCCCCTGCTGTGTGTGTGGCAATCCCTCCTACCTCCTCCACCTCCTCCTCCTCCACCTGTCCTTGGGCTCCAACACCGCTAGTTGTTGCCTGGTAGTGCTGTACGCACAGTCAACAGTCGCTCCTCTGTTATTGGGGTTCAGTAACGTCAGCTGTTCCCCTGCTGTGTGTGTGGCAATCCCTCCTACCTCCTCCACCTCCTCCACCTCCTCCACCTCCTCCACCTCCTCCTCCTCCACCTGTCCCTGGGCTCCAACACCGCTAGTTGCCGTCCAGAAGTGCTGTACGCACAGTCCCCACAGTCCCTCCTCTGTTATTGGGGTTCAGTAACGTCAGCTGTTCCCCTGCTGTGTGTGTGGCAATCCCTCCTATCTCCTCCACCTCCTCCTCCTTCACCTGTCCCTGGGCTCCAACACCGCTAGTTGTTGCCTGGTAGTGCTGTACGCACAGTCAACAGTCGCTCCTCTGTTATTGGGGTTCAGTAACGTCAGCTGTTCCCCTGCTGTGTGTGTGGCAATCCCTCCTATCTCCTCCACCTCCTCCTCCTCCACCTGTCCCTGGGCTCCAACACCGCTAGTTGTTGCCTGGTAGTGCTGTACGCACAGTCAACAGTCGCTCCTCTGTTATTGGGGTTCAGTAACGTCAGCTGTTCCCCAGCTGTGTGTGTGGCAATCCCTCCTATCTCCTCCACCTCCTCCTCCTCCACCTGTCCCTGGGCTACAACACCGCTAGTTGTTGCCTGGTAGTGCTGTACGCACAGTCAACAGTCGCTCCTCTGTTATTGGGGTTCAGTAACGTCAGCTGTTCCCCTGCTGTGTGTGTGGCAATCCCTCCTACCTCCTCCACCTCCTCCACCTCCTCCACCTCCTCCTCCTCCACCTGTCCCTTGGCTCCAACACCGCTAGTTGCCGTCCAGAAGTGCTGTACGTACAGTCCCCACAGTCCCTCCTCTGTTATTGGGGTTCAGTAACGTCAGCTGTTCCCCTGCTGTGTGTGTGGCAATCCCTCCTATCTCCTCCATCTGTCCCTGGGCTCCAACACTGCTAGTTGTTGCCTGGTAGTGCTGTACGCACAGTCAACAGTCGCTCCTCTGTTATTGGGGTTCAGTAACGTCAGCTGTTCCCCTGCTGTGTGTGTGGCAATCCCTCCTACCTCCTCCACCTCCTCCACCTCCTCCTCCTCCTCCTGTCCCTGGGCTCCAACACCGCTAGTTGCTGTCCAGAAGTGCTGTACGCACAGAGCCAAACACCTCGCCAATGTGTTAGTGGGGTTCAGCACCGCCAGCTGTTCCCCTGCTGTGTATACGGCAACGTGTACTGCGACCGCCACGCAGGCACAACAAGTTAAATTTAAGGGAACCTGTCCCCCCCCCCCAGGCGTTTGTTACTGAAGGAGCCACCTTGTGCAGCAGTAATGATGCAAAGGGAAAAAGTGCCTCTTTTCGTGGTGCTTCTTGCACATGCTGAACCTAACACTTATGAAATGTGTCCCCACACACCGTTAAACCGTCCGGTAGGTGGAACTTTCCTCTGTCATGTGACGCAGCACAGCCATCATTCCTACCCCCTTGGGACCGTGCGCCGCCTCCTCAGCGTTGTTTGAATCTGTCCCGGAGCCTGCGCTGTTAGGTTAGCCCTTGGCCATGCACACATTTTGCACTGCCCGTCTTCTGACATCATTTGGTGTCAGGCTGGCTGCGCCTGTGCGGGTGCGCTGGCCGAGATCCCGCCTCGCAGTGTCGTCTAATGTAATCCCACCGCGGGCCTGGGATCCGGGGCCATGCGCAGTGCATATCCTCGCCTCTCACTCCCCTCCCTACGGCTTCTTCAGACTGTGCGGTGTCAGCTGATCCCTAATAGCATGCCACGGCCGTGACACCGCACAGTCTGAAGAAGCCCTAGGGAGGGGAGTGAGAGGCGAGGATATGCACTGCGCATGGCCCCGGATCCCAGGCCCGCGGTGGGATTACATTAGACGACACTGCGAGGCGGGATCTCGGCCAGCGCACCCGCACAGGCGCAGCCAGCCTGACACCAAATGATGTCAGAAGACGGGCAGCGCAAAATGTGTGCATGGCTAAGGGCTAACCTAACAGCGCAGGCTCCGGGACAGATTCAAACAACGCTGAGGAGGCGGCGCACGGTCCCAAGGGGGTAGGAATGATGGCTGTGCTGCGTCACATGACAAAGGAAAGTTCCACCTACCGGACGGTTTAACGCTGTGAGGGGACACATTTCATAAGTGTTAGGTTCAGCATGTGCAAGGACCATAATTAAAGAGCTAAGTTTACCTTTTCCAGCATTAGTGCTGTACACGATGGCTCTTTCAGCTACAAACGCCTGGAGGGGGGGGGTTAAAGGTTTCCTTTCAACTTGCTCCAGTGCAGGCTTCGGCCTACACTCCGCTCCCCCTGCTCCTCCTGCTGACCCTGGGCTCTAACACCGCCAGTTGGGGCCCAGATGTGCTAGCTGCACAGAGAAAAACACCAGCCAATGTGTCAGTGGGGTTCAGCACCGCCAGCTGTTCCCCTGCTGTGTAGCCGGCAACGTGTCCTGCGACCGCCACGCAGACACAAGAACTGAAATTGAAGGGAACCTGTCCCCCCTCCCCCTTTCTATGTTTTACAGCCACCTTGTACAGCAGTAATGCTGCATGTGTGCAAGGTGGCTCAGAAACTTATTCTCCTTGCACTCGTGGAACTGAACATGTCTAAAATGTGTCCTCTGTGACCATTAAAACGTCCCTCAGGTGTGATTTTCCTTTGTATTGACACGCAACAAGCTCCTTGGTAACGCTGCCCGTCTTCTGGCATCATTGTTTGGCTGGGTGCGCCTCTGCGGCCGCCTTGCCCCACACAACGCCCCTCGGTGTCTTATTTATTTTGACTGCGAGGGTGTGATTGACGGGCATGAACGGTGCATTTCTTCGCCTGTCCCTCATCTCCTTCTGCCTTCTTCGGACTGTGCGGCTTCATGGCCGTGGCATGCGATAAAGGATCAGCTGACGCCGCATAGTCTGAAGCAGGTGTAAGAACCCAAGCGAGAGGCGAACATATGTACTGCGCCAGGCCATGAATCCCAGCCCCGCAGTGTTTTAACAATGTTAAGACACTACGGGGCTGGGATTCATGGGCATCGCAAACCGCACCGGCCGACATCAAATGATGTCAGAGGACGGGCAGCGCTAACAGCGCAAGGCCAAGGGATAACACGACAGCGCAGACTCCTGTGCAACAAATAACGATGCTCAGGAGGCCGCGCAAAGCACCAAGGTGGCATTTTTGCCAGCTGTGCTGCGTCTCCTTACGAAGGGAACTCACGCCTCCAAAACAGTTTGACTGTGTAAGGGCCTAAATGTTATACGTGTTTCATTCAGCGTGTGCAAGGAGCAAAATTAAAAGAGCAACCTTTCACTTGTGCAGCACTACTGCTGCATAAGCTGTGGCTCTTCCAGTTTGTAACCCCTGAGGGGGGGTTAAAGGTTACCTTTGAAATTGGTTCAATTAGGCTTCGGCCTACACTCTGCTCCCCCTGCAGAGCCCGGGCTCCAACACCGCCAGTTGGGGCCCGGTACTGCTAGCTGCACAGAGAAAAACACCAGCCAATGTGTCAGTGGGGTTCAGCACCGCCAGCTATTCCCCTGCTGTGCAGCCGGCAACGTGTCCTGCAACTGCCACGCAGGCACAACAGACCCAAAGCTGCCGCCAGTGCAGGCTTCGGCCTACACTCTGCTCCCTCTCCTCCTCCTGCTGACCCCGGGCTCTAACAACGCCAGTTGGGGCCCGGTACTGCTAGCTGCACAGAGAAAAACACCAGCCAATGTGTCAGTGGGGTTCAGCACCGCCAGCTGTTCCCCTGCTGTGCAGCCGGCATCGTGTCCTGCAAAAGCCACGCAGACACAAGAACTGAAATTGAAGGGAACCTGTCCCCCCTCCCCCAGGCGTTTGTACGTTTTACAGCCACCTTGTACAGCGGTAATGCTGCATGTGTGCAAGGTGGCTCATAAACGTATTCTCCTCGCACATGTGGAACTGAAAACACGTCTAAAATGTGTCCTCTGTGTGACCATTTAACCGTCCCGGAGGTGTGACTTTCCTTTGTAATGACACGCTGCAACCCCCTTGGTAGCGCTGCCCGTCTTCTGGCATCATTGTTTGGCTGCCTGCGCCTCTGCGGCCGCCCTGACCCACACAACGCCCCTCGGTGTCTTATTTATTGGGACTGCGAGGGTGTGATTGATGGGCATGAGCAGTGCATCAGTTCGCCTGTCCCTCATCTCCTTCCGCCTTCTTCAGACTGTGCGGCTTCATGGCCGTGGCATGCGATAAGGGATCAGCTGACGCCACACAGTCTGAAGCGGGTGTAAGGACCCGAGTGTGAGAGGCGAACATATGTGCTGCGCCAGGCCATGAATCCCAGCCCCGCAGTGTTTTAACAATGTTAAGACACCGCGGGGCTGGGATTCATGGTCATCGTGAACCGCACCGGCCGACATTAAATGATGTCAGAAGATGGGCAGCGCTAACAGCGCTAGGCCAGGGGATAACACGACAGCGCAGACTCCTGTACAGCAAATAACAACGCTCAGGAGGCTGCACCCAGCACCAAGGTGGGATTCTTGACATCTGTGCTGCGTCTCATTACAAAGGGAACTCGCGCCTCCAACACAGTTTGACTGTATAAAGGGCTAAATGTTATACGTGTTTCATTCAGCGTGTGCAAGGAGCAAAATTAAAAGAGCAACCTTTCACTTGTGCAGCACTACTGCTGCATAAGCTGTGGCTCTTCCAGTTTGTAACCCCTGAGGGGGGGTTAAAGGTTGCCTTTGAAATTGGTTCAATTAGGCTTCGGCCTACACTCTGCTCCCCCTGCAGAGCCCGGGCTCCAACACCACCAGTTGGGGCCCGGTACTGCTAGCTGCACAGAGAAAAACACCAGCCAATGTGTCAGTGGGGTTCAGCACCGCCAGCTGTTCCCCTGCTGTGCAGCCGGCAACGTGTCCTGCAACTGCCACGCAGGCACAACAGACCCAAAGCTGCCGCCAGTGCAGGCTTCGGCCTACACTCTGCTCCCTCTCCTCCTCCTGCTGACCCCGGGCTCTAACAACGCCAGTTGGGGCCCGGTACTGCTAGCTGCACAGAGAAAAACACCAGCCAATGTGTCAGTGGGGTTCAGCACCGCCAGCTGTTCCCCTGCTGTGCAGCCGGCATCGTGTCCTGCAAAAGCCACGCAGACACTTGCTCTTGTACCTTCTGCTCCCCATCCTGGTTCCAGTACCGTCAGCTGGTTCCAGGCAGAGCCTTTGGCTTAGGTGCCTCCCTCTGGGTATCCGAGTTCCACCAACGTCAGGTGGTCCTTGGTAGTGCTTTCAGGCACGGGTACCTCCTGCTTAGTAACCGGGTTCCAGTAACGTCAGCTGGTCCTCGGTAGTTCCATTGGCTCTTGGACCTTCGGCTACCCATCCGGGTTCCAGCACCGTCAGCTGGTTCTCGGCAGTGTCTTTTGCTCTTGTACCTTCTGCTCCCCATCCTGGTTCCAGTACCGTCAGCTGGTTCCGGGCAGAGCCTTTGGCTTAGGTGCCTCCCTCTGGGTATCCGAGTTCCACCAACGTCAGGTGGTCCTTGGTAGTGCTTTCAGGCACGGGTACCTCCTGCTTAGTAACCGGGTTCCAGTAACGTCAGCTGGTCCTCGGTAGTTCCATTGGCTCTTGGACCTTCGGGTAGCCATCCGAGTTCCAATTCCATCAGCTGGTTCTCGGCATTTTCTCAGCCTTCTTGTACCTTCTGCTACATTTCCAAGTTCAAGAGACTAAACACGATGACCCGGAAGACCACCCCTAAGATGACGACGACACCAGAGACGACAACCACCGTGATGACGACGACCCTGGAGACGATGACCCTGAAGACCACCCCGATGACGACGACCCCGGAGACGACGACCCTGAAGACCACCCCGATGACGACGACCCCGGAGACGACGACCCTGGAGACGACGACGACCTGGAAGACCGAGAAGCAGAAGAACAAGAGGCTGCAGAACAAAGAGCAGAAGAACATTAAGCATAAGACTAAATATCAGAGCAAAAGATATTATCTAAATTATAAGCAGAAGAAGACTAAGCAGTGTATGGGGGTGAGTCCGTTCCTCCTCGTGGTGCCCCTGGATAAAGCCTGATGCTGCAGGCCAAACTGAACGCGGACAAATGTAACTGTTTTGTGACAGGCAGAACGGAAGGTGTAATCTTCAAACTTTTATAGATAACAACTACGGGAATGCCTGTCACAAATAAGAATATGATGAAGAAGTAGAATATGATGAAGATAATAGTAAAATAAAAAGAATATGAACAATGTAACCAAAAAAATAATAGGTAGAAGATGAAGAAGAAGATGAATAAGGTGAAGAAGTTGATGTCAAAGAAGCTGATGATGAGGATAATGAAGAAGAAAGTGTGGGAGAAGTAAAAAAGAAGGTGAAGGGTGTGGAAGTAGTGAAACATCAATATCTGACAAAATAAAAAAAAAATTAACATAGTCAAAATCTTTCTAACGCCGAACGTCATAAAAAACAAAACAAAATCCTGCTATTCTATTAGATTGGGCTAAACCTCTGTGCCTTTAATGTCTCCGCCACGTCCCCCAATACATCCTACATTATTCTTAGTTGTTTTCCTTCATGTAGAATGAACCTACAAGTTAAGAAAGGGTTTATTTTAATTCCGATATTTTCGTCCCATTAACTTGCATTGGGATCGGGGATCGGTATCGGATTAGATCCGATACTTTGACGGTATCGGCCGATACTTTCCGATACCGATACTTTCCGATATCGGAAGGTATCGCTCAACACTAGTTATTGCATAAAATATGTAAAAAAAAATACAATGTGATTTGCTGGATTTTTTTTTTTTTTTTTAGATTCTGTCTCTCATAGTTGATGTGTACCTACGATAAAAATTACAGACTTCTCCATTTTTTGTAGGTGGGAAAACTTGCAAAATCATCAGTGTATCAAATACTTATTTTCCCCACTCTATATACACATGCCTTAAAAATTTGAATTACAATCACCAAGGTCCACTGGTGGCAGCTCAGTTTACAATTTTTTACCAATGACAACTAAGATATACTGGATGGGAGAAAAATCTGGAGATTTCGCAGACCATGACAACACATTTTGGCCACAAAGACACTCACAGTAGCATGAACAACATGTGGTCTGTCATTATCCTGTTGAAAAACAGATCCTGGGAGTATTTTGGGAGTATGGCTAGTGTGACATTTACTCATGAAGGCCTCTTGATGGCGGTTGTTGGATTCAAAGAATGGCAAATAGTGATTCATGCTGTAAGGCAAGTAAAATTAGATGCCACATACCAAGTTTAAGACATCAGTATCTACACAAACCATCAGAAAGCATTTGCATGATATTGGGCTCCAAGCTAGATATGTTTCCTTAACCTTGCACCACTGCTATTAAAGGCTACAATGGTGCAACACAAGATGGCAATGAATGCTTGAATGAATTATGTGGGCAACTCTATGAAGAGCCCTTCACAACGCAATGTGAAATTGTCCCAGGAGCCGTTTTTCAACACAACTCCAGTACATATGCTGCTATTGCTACTGTGAGCAGCCTGCATGGCCTAAGTGTGCTACAGGAGTCTACGGTGTTTCTCCACTTGCCATTCATCAATCATATCTGGGACGTCAATGGTTGGCAATTGCAGAGCGAGCTGTGATGATCTTAATGATTTGAATTGCTTAGTACTCTCAGCATGGAAGAACTGTAAGTGTGAGATTTTCAGTAGGTGGTGCTCTTATTCAATACTGAATATCAACATATTTAGAACACCTTGTTTTCATATTTTAATCATTTCCTCATCATTATCCTGTCACTCAAACCTGTGATTTTCAAAATTCCATGATTTTTGTTTGGTATGATTCATCAGGATTTTTACAGGAGTAAGAAGAAAGTAACTGCCATACCCTCTAGTATCCAATAATTCAGAGAATCCAACTTGGATCAGTCAGTACCCAAATATACTAAGTTGTTGGTGGATCCAAACCAAGTGGACATTTCAAGACCAGTATTTGTTATGACTTAGCCCTAAAACACACAAGGATGAACAAACCAGGGGCGATGTTAAATCTGCACACCATAGGTTCATATACAGACTAGGCAAATCCCTATTCTAAGCCTGCTTTGTCCCTGCCTGAGCACGGATATTGGCACCCTCAAATTATGCAATGGTGCCCCCACTCAACGTCGCACAGAGTGTAACCCAAAACCACAACAGAACGAGTGCACACAGACAGTGGAAGGGACACAGAGCTAATGACATGTTCACATAGTCATGTATCAAAGACGGAAGGAAAAGAAAGGAACCCAAAAAGTCCTTTGGTATATGTGATAACCAACAGAACGTGAATGCAATAAAATGGCAAAAGAACTGGGAAGGGAAATAAACAAAGAAACCACAGGAAAAGCAATAGAGAAAACATCAGCAAGATAATCCTTAATTCCGGAGCTGGGGCTCCAAACATCCATCTAACTTGGAATACAGCCAGCAAAGACTGAATGTGCCAGGAGAGTATAAATTGCCCCACCCAAGATGCGATAATACAAACCAAAATGAGGAAATGAAAACACCTACATAGACACAACACAGCAAAGCAAAGACAAGAGCATGATCAGCAGTTGGACAGAGACAACACAGGCTGTGGTCAAGCAGAGAGGGAAAGTGACCCACAGCCAGAGATCACTGGATCGAGTTCCCGAGTTGAGTCATGACAGTATTTTGCCAAATTATCTAATCTGGAGTCGCCCAGCGTGAAAGGGGTACTTGGTACCGGGTCCTGCTGTTTCACAGGGGGATGTCACGGTGGCTGTGACCCGGTCCGTGGCTCTGGGTGCCCATGTAAAAGGGAAAGGTCTTTAAAGGGATAAAGTTTATGTTCGTGACGCCACCTGTGGTATTCCGTCAGGGTGACCGATGCTGCTTTAAGTGGTCTGCTGGGGTGATGTTATGGCAGCTAGATGGTACACCTTCCCACAGGTGAAGTATATCCACAGGGCTTCCCAGTGTATAGATGGTGAATGGTGAATGGCGCAGTGAAGAACGAGGACACAGGGTTGCAGTCTCTTTACCTTTACTGAAGATTTTAGCATCCACAGTCCAGAGCACAAGACCACAGGGTAGGCAGAGTCCAGTTGGTTTGGAGGTAAGTCCAGAGTCCCTTTGTCCAGGTGGAAATCAGTAGCCTTCCCTTGCGCTGCAGTGGTGTAGTTCCATTCTGCCTATGGCTTCACATAAGGGTCTCACAGATGCGATGTTTCGCTCTCTCTGTCCCCCCATATAGGATAGGACAAAACCCGTATGACTGATGACTTGAGCCTGTTTACAGGGTCTCTTAGATGACCCGGCTCCGTGGGTGTCACCGTGCATCCTGGGTGTAGGTGCGGACAGGTAACTTGCAATTAGCTGTCCTGCTAGTCTCTGAAATAAGGAACAGAACCTGGCATCAACTTAAGGTGATTCTCCTTTGTGTTTATTTACAGCAAAAGAGGAAATAAACGTTTCAGCCTTTGTTGGCCTTCTTCAGTAAACTATGTACAAAAGTTGACAAGGAACAAAAATGAGTTACATCACTCAATATCTCAAAAAACAAAGTATATACATAATGAACAGTTGGTCAAACAACATAATATATGAAAAAACCTACAGGGAAGTAGAACCCCCCATATATTGCCAATACACTTGGACATGGCCTAGACAGTGTAGATCACCAAAAATGAATGAACAACCAGTAAATTACCCACAGGAACAAGCTATCTGTATAGCGAACCATTTAAAAAAGGCATAATGAGACCTCATTGCTGCAGTGCACAATAGACAATAGTAGTAAGTAAAAGCAGAACATACCGTGCTGCCAAAGAGGAGCAGGAAAGTGTTAGAGCGGTGTAATATGCTGCTGCTATAGTCTGTGGGTAAAGAGCATTTATTACCCAATTAAGGAAGGCAACGTGCTGATATATAGTAGCAAGGAATATAGCAATACATGGGTGTCATACCAAGAAAGTCCGTGGGAACAGGCTCATGGGATCCAGTTATGCTATCAGGTCTGTCATCAGTGGCCTGTGTAGGTGAAAATAAGCTGTAAGCTAAAAGACCGGTGGTGGTACAGTGGAATTTGGGGAGGAAGGAGTTACCGACCTGTGCTGTAAGATAAGATGGCGTGAGTCCAGCGACGCGGTGTCCACCGCTTGTCAGCTTGTGTGTGTGAGAGACATGCCGAGTTAATAAAGGAAGTGGGCGTGGCTTAAACTCCGGCCTGTGTATGCGAACAGGCTCAGTGTGTGGAGAAAATGCTGGGCGTGCGCATTACTTGCGTTCCAGCAATCCCAATGTGCGTTCCACTGTAGTACGGTGGCTGAAAGTGATCAGTGCCTAGAGCCATGCAGCTCCTCAAGGTGTAAAAAAAGGGAACTGCCAGTGATAGAGTGAGATCCGGACGGTGAAGGGAAAATGAGGAATCAATAGAGGCGACTCTGTAAAAGAAGAAACATAATTAGTATAATAGACAGGTGAAACATAGTCAATACTTATTAAAGAAGGCAAAGCGTATATAGCTAATGATGGTACAGAGATATTTTCTACAAATGATTAAAGACGTGTGATATCTATATTAAATCCTAAACAAGCGATAGCAGATCATATTCTCTATTTAGACCGTTTGGATAGAGAGTCCCCAGAGTGTGGATCCAGTATGCCTCACGTTGCTTAAGTCTCTGAATCCGATCCCCACCTCGCCGCAATTGTGGTACCTGTTCAATTATATGGAACCTGAGTTGAGAGACGTTATGATTGTGTGCAGAAAAGTGTTCAGGTATAGGGAGGAGGAGATTCTTGCAACGGATTGTGGACTTATGTTTTGATATGCGATCTCTCGCTGGCTGGGTAGTCTCCCCAATGTACATCAGACCGCAGGGGCATTTTATAAGGTAGATGACGTAGGAAGTGTCACATGTGTAGTAACCTCGTATTTTGAAGCTTTTGCCTGAATGGGGATGATTAAAAGTGTCACCTCTGGTGACATTACCACATTGGTTACAATGAAGGCACGGAAACGTACCATATTTAGGATTCTGTAAAAAGAGTTGACGTTTAGTGGTTCTAGAAGAAGGTAGATTCGCCTTCACCAGTTTATCCCTAATGTTGGGGGCCCTTTTGAAACAAGGAAGGAAAGGGGTACGGAACTCCGGAACATTAGGATGTGCTTCTTGTAACAGGTGCCAATGTCTCCGGATTGTTTTATGTAGTAGGTAAGCAAACGGGTGGTAAACATGTACGAAGGGGATTCGGTCAATAACTCCCGTGTTGTGCCTTGGGTGGGTATGACGCGATTCGTGCAGGACAGAACTAGGATATCCACGTTGATGGAATTTGGTATGTAGCTCCTCTACCCTTTCGGAGCGTGTAATGTCATTTGACACAATATGATTAATCCTCTGGACCTGGGATTTGGGTATAGAGGCCTTCATAGACTTAGGGTGGAAACTATCAAATATGGTTGAGGAACAGGTTAATCTTTGTACGGACTTACTTGAATTGGTGCTTACACGGAATTTATTTTATGTTCCAGGATAAATTCTTTTTGCAAATACGCGGGACCGCGATGGGGTCCACTGTAGCGCCCCTGTACGCTAATAGCTACATGGCGGACTATGAGACCACTCTTATTTATACTCATCCTCTATATCAAAATCACATACGGCTGTGGAAACGATATCTTGACGACATTTTTTGCATTTGGGAAGGCCCCCTGAATACTCTACAACTCTTCTATGGTTTCCTTAACTCCTCATGGCCGGGCCTAATGTTTATAATGGCATTTGATTTAAAAAAACTCAGATTCCTTGATACATTGATAATTAAAGGAGATGACGGATCACTCTCAACAGACCTATATACAAAAGAGACTTACAGGAATAGTCTTCTCCACTTTGATAGTTTCCACCCTAAGTCTATGAAGGCCTCTATACCAAAATCCCAGGTCCAGAGGATTAATAGTATTGTGTCAAATGATATTACACGCTCCGAAAGGGTAGAGGAGCTACATACCAAATTCCGTCAACGTGGGTATCCTAGTTCTGTCCTGCACGAATCGCGTCATACCCACCCAAGGCACAACACGGAAGTTATTGATCGAATCCCCTTCGTACATGCTTACCACCCGTTTGCTTACCTACTACATAAAACAATCTGTAGACATTGGCACCTGTTACAAGAAGCACATCCTAATGTTCCGGAGTTCCGTACCCCTTTCCTTCCTTGTTTCAAAAGGGCCCCCAACATTAGGGATAAACTGGTGAAGGCGGATCTACCTTCTTCTAGAACCACTCCACGTCAACTCTTTTTACAGAATCCCAAATACAGTACGTTTCCGTGCCTTCATTGTAACCAATGTGGTAATGTCACCAGAGGTGACACTTTTAATCATCCCCATTCAGGCAAAAGCTTCAAAATACGAGGTTACTACACATGTGACACTTCCTACGTCATCTACCTTATAAAATGCCCCTGCGGTCTGATGTACATTGGGGAGACTACCCAGCCAGCGAGAGATCGCATATCAAAACATAAGTCCACAATCCATTGCAAGAATCTCCTCCTCCCTATACCTGAACACTTTTCTGCACACAATCATAACGTCTCTCAACTCAGGTTCCATATAATTGAACAGGTACCACAATTGCGGCGAGGTGGGGATCAGATTCAGAGACTTAAGCAACGTGAGGCATACTGGATCCACACTCTGGGGACTCTCTATCCAAAGGGTCTAAATAGAGAATATGATCTGTGTTGTGAATTTGCTTTTTGCTCCCTCTAGTGGTTACTAGTTTTTTGACTCTGGTTTTTCTGTCATTCCTTTTATCCGCACCTGGGTCGTTAGTTAGGGGTGTTGCTATATAAGCTCCCTGGAACTTCTATCCAGCTTTGGGGTCCCCTTCTCTGGAGGCAAGAAAGGTCTTTGTTTTCCTCTACTAGGGGTAGCTAGATTCTCCGGCTGGCGCGTGTCATCTAGAATCAACGTAGGAATGATCCCCGGCTACTTCTAGTGTTGGCGTTAGGAGTAGATATATGGTCAACCCAGTTACCACTGCCCTATGAGTTGGATTTTTGTATTCTGCAGACTTCCACGTTCCTCTGAGACCCTCGCCATTGGGGTCATAACAGTTTGCCAGGCCAGTATTAAATGTTTAATGCATTGCAGAAGAGGGATTATAAGAAAGAAGATTCTGAGTTTTTTTTTTTTTTTCTTTCTCCTTCCCCTTTACCTCAGAGTGGCTATGCTTGCTGCAGACATGAATGTCCAGACCTTGATTACAAGTGTGGACCAGCTGGCTACTCGTGTGCAGGGCATACAAGACTATGTTATCAGAAATCCTAGGTCAGAACCTAAAATACCGATTCCTGAACTGTTTTCCGGAGACAGGTTTAAGTTTAGGAATTTCGTGAATAATTGTAAATTGTTTTTGTCCCTGAGACCCTGTTCATCAGGAGATTCTGCTCAGCAAGTAAAAATTGTTATTTCGTTCTTATGGGGCGACCCTCAGGATTGGGCTTTTTCGCTGGCGCCAGGAGATCCGGCATTGGCTGATCTTGATGCGTTTTTTCTGGCGCTCGGTTTACTTTATGAGGAACCCAATCTTGAGATTCAGGCAGAAAAGGCCTTGCTGTCTATGTCTCAGGGGCAGGACGAGGCTGAAGTGTATTGCCAAAAATTTCGGAAATGGTCCGTGCTGACACATTGGAACGAGTGTGCACTGGCCGCTAATTTTAGAAATGGCCTTTCTGAAGCCATTAAGAATGTTATGGTGGGTTTTCCCATTCCCGCAGGTCTGAATGATACTATGGCACTGGCTATTCAAATTGACCGGCGGTTGCGGGAGCGCAAAACCGCAAATTCCCTCATGGTGTTGTCTGAACAGACACCTAATTCGGTGCAATGTGATAGAAAAACCGCAAATTCCCTCATGGTGTTGTCTGAACAGACACCTGATTTAATGCAATGTGATAGAATCCTGACTAGAAATGAGCGGAAAATTCATAGACGCCGGAATGGCTTGTGCTACTACTGTGGTGATTCTACACATGTTATCTCAGCATGCTCTAAACGTATAGCTAAGGTTGTTAGTCCTGTCACCGTTGGTAATTTGCAACCTAAATTTATTCTGTCTGTAACTTTGATTTGCTCACTGTCATCTTATCCTGTCATGGCGTTTGTAGATTCAGGTGCTGCCCTGAGTCTCATGGATCTCTCATTTGCTAAGCGCTGTGGATTTACTCTTGAACCATTAGAAAATCCTATTCCTCTTAGGGGTATTGATGCTACACCATTGGCAGCAAATAAACCGCAGTATTGGACTCAGGTTACCATGTGCATGACTCCTGAACACCGCGAGGTGATACGTTTCCTGGTTTTACATAAAATGCATGATTTGGTCGTTTTGGGGCTGCCATGGTTACAGACCCATAATCCAGTCCTGGACTGGAAGGCTATGTCAGTCTCAAGTTGGGGCTGTCGTGGTATTCATGAGGATTCCCTGCCTGTGTCTATTGCTTCTTCTACGCCTTCGGAAGTTCCGGAGTATTTGTCTGATTATCAGGATGTCTTCAGTGAGTCTGAGTCCAGTGCACTGCCTCCTCATAGGGACTGTGACTGTGCTATAGATTTGATCCCAGGCAGTAAATTTCCTAAGGGAAGACTGTTTAATCTGTCGGTACCTGAACATACCGCTATGCGTTCATATATCAAGGAGTCTCTGGAAAAAGGACATATTCGTCCGTCTTCTTCCCCTCTTGGTGCGGGATTCTTTTTTGTGGCAAAAAAGGACGGATCTTTGAGACCTTGTATTGATTATCGGCTTTTAAATAAGATCACTGTCAAATTTCAGTATCCTTTACCGCTGTTGTCTGACTTGTTTGCCCGGATTAAGGGTGCCAAGTGGTTCACCAAGATAGACCTTCGTGGTGCGTACAACCTTGTGCGCATTAAGCAAGGTGATGAATGGAAAACCGCATTCAATACGCCCGAAGGTCATTTTGAGTACTTGGTGATGCCTTTTGGGCTTTCCAATGCGCCTTCAGTTTTTCAGTCCTTTATGCATGACATTTTCCGGAAGTATCTGGATAAATTTTTGATTGTTTATCTGGATGATATTTTGGTTTTTTCTGATAATTGGGATTCGCATGTGGAGCAGGTCAGGTTGGTCTTTAAAATTTTGCGTGAAAATTCTTTGTTTGTCAAGGGCTCAAAGTGTCTCTTTGGTGTACAGAAGGTTCCCTTTTTGGGGTTCATTTTTTCCCCTTCTGCTGTGGAGATGGACCCAGTCAAGGTCCGAGCTATTCTTGATTGGACTCAGCCCTCGTCAGTTAAGAGTCTTCAGAAGTTCTTGGGCTTCGCTAACTTCTACCGTCGTTTTATCGCTAATTTTTCTAGCATTGTGAAACCTTTGACGGATATGACCAAGAAGGGCTCCGATGTAGCTAACTGGGCTCCTGCTGCCGTGGAGGCTTTCCAGGAGTTGAAACGCCGGTTTACTTCGGCGCCTGTTTTGTGCCAGCCTGACGTCTCACTTCCCTTTCAGGTTGAGGTGGATGCTTCGGAGATTGGGGCAGGGGCCGTTTTGTCGCAGAGAGGCCCTGGTTGCTCTGTTATGAAACCTTGTGCCTTTTTCTCTAGGAAGTTTTCGCCTGCCGAGCGAAATTATGATGTGGGCAATCGGGAGTTGTTGGCCATGAAATGGGCATTTGAGGAGTGGTGTCATTGGCTCGAGGGTGCTAAGCATCGTGTGGTGGTCTTGACTGATCACAAAAATCTGATGTATCTCGAGTCTGCTAAACGCCTTAATCCGAGACAGGCCCGCTGGTCATTGTTTTTCTCCCGCTTTGATTTTGTTGTCTCGTATTTACCAGGTTCAAAGAATGTGAAGGCCGATGCTCTTTCTAGGAGCTTTGTGCCTGATGCTCCTGGAGTCGCTGATCCTGTTGGTATTCTTAAAGATGGAGTTATCTTGTCAGCTATTTCTCCGGATCTGCGACGTGTGTTGCAGAGATTTCAGGCTGATAGGCCTGAGTCTTGTCCACCTGACAGACTGTTTGTCCCGGATAAGTGGACCAGCAGAGTCATTTCCAAGGTTCATTCCTCGGTGTTGGCAGGTCACCCGGGAATTTTTGGCACCAGAGATCTGGTGGCCAGGTCCTTTTGGTGGCCTTCCTTGTCAAGGGATGTGCGGTCATTTGTGCAGTCCTGTGGGACTTGTGCTCGAGCTAAGCCTTGCTGTTCTCGTGCCAGCGGTTTGCTCTTGCCCTTGCCTGTCCCGAAGAGACCTTGGACACATATCTCCATGGATTTCATTTCTGATCTTCCGCTATCTCAGGGCATGTCCGTTATCTGGGTGATATGTGATCGCTTCTCCAAGATGGTCCATTTGGTTCCTTTGCCTAAGCTGCCTTCCTCTTCCGATCTGGTTCCTGTGTTTTTCCAGAACGTGGTTCGTTTGCACGGCATCCCTGAGAATATTGTGTCAGACAGAGGATCCCAGTTCGTTTCCAGGTTCTGGCGATCCTTTTGTAGTAGGATGGGCATTGATTTGTCGTTTTCGTCTGCTTTCCATCCTCAGACTAATGGACAGACGGAGCGAACCAATCAGACTTTGGAGGCTTATTTGAGGTGTTTTGTCTCTGCTGATCAGGACGATTGGGTGACATTCTTGCCGTTGGCTGAGTTTGCCCTTAGTAATCGGGCTAGTTCCGCCACCTTGGTTTCGCCTTTTTTCTGCAACTCTGGTTTCCATCCTCGCTTTTCTTCGGGTCATGTGGAGCCTTCTGACTGTCCTGGGGTGGATTCTGTGGTGGATAGGTTGCAGCAGATCTGGAATCATGTGGTGGACAACTTGAAGTTGTCACAGGAGAAGGCTCAGCGCTTTGCCAACCGCCGCCGCGGTGTGGGTCCCCGACTACGCGTTGGGGATTTGGTGTGGCTTTCTTCCCGCTTTGTTCCTATGAAGGTCTCCTCTCCCAAATTTAAACCTCGTTTTATTGGGCCTTACAAGATATTGGAAATCCTTAATCCTGTATCTTTTCGTCTGGATCTTCCTGTGTCGTTTGCTATTCACAGTGTATTTCATAGGTCCTTGTTGCGGCGGTACATTGTGCCTGTAGTTCCTTCTGCTGAGCCTCCTGCTCCGGTGTTGGTTGAGGGCGAGTTGGAGTACGTGGTGGAGAAGATCTTGGATTCTCGCCTCTCCAGGCGGAGGCTTCAGTACCTGGTCAAGTGGAAGGGCTATGGTCAGGAGGATAATTCCTGGGTGGTCGCCTCTGATGTTCATGCGGCCGATTTAGTTCGTGCCTTTCATGCCGCTCATCCTGATCGCCCTGGTGGTCGTGGTGAGGGTTCGGTGACCCCTCACTAAGGGGGGGGTACTGTTGTGAATTTGCTTTTTGCTCCCTCTAGTGGTTACTAGTTTTTTGACTCTGGTTTTTCTGTCATTCCTTTTATCCGCACCTGGGTCGTTAGTTAGGGGTGTTGCTATATAAGCTCCCTGGAACTTCTATCCAGCTTTGGGGTCCCCTTCTCTGGAGGCAAGAAAGGTCTTTGTTTTCCTCTACTAGGGGTAGCTAGATTCTCCGGCTGGCGCGTGTCATCTAGAATCAACGTAGGAATGATCCCCGGCTACTTCTAGTGTTGGCGTTAGGAGTAGATATATGGTCAACCCAGTTACCACTGCCCTATGAGTTGGATTTTTGTATTCTGCAGACTTCCACGTTCCTCTGAGACCCTCGCCATTGGGGTCATAACAGATCTGCTATCGCTTGTTTAGGATTTAATATAGATATCACAAGTCTTTAATCATTTGTAGAAAATATCTCTGTACCATCATTAGCTATATACGCTTTGCCTTCTTTAATAAGTATTGACTATGTTTCACCTGTCTATTATACTAATTATGTTTCTTCTTTTACCGCGTCGCTGGACTCACGCCATCTTATCTTACAGCACAGGTCGGTAACTCCTTCCTCCCCAAATTCCACTGTACCACCACCGGTCTTTTAGCTTACAGCTTATTTTCACCTACACAGGCCACTGATGACAGACCTGATAGCATAACTGGATCCCATGAGCCTGTTCCCACGGACTTTCTTGGTATGACACCCATGTATTGCTATATTCCTTGCTACTATATATCAGCACGTTGCCTTCCTTAATTGGGTAATAAATGCTCCTTACCCACAGACTATAGCAGCAGCATATTACACCGCTCTAACACTTTCCTGCTCCTCTTTGGCAGCACGGTATGTTCTGCTTTTGCTTACTACTATTGTCTATTGTGCACTGCAGCGATGAGGTCTCATTATGCCTTTTTTAAATGGTTCGCTATACAGATAGCTTGTTCCTGTGGGTAATTTACTGGTTGTTCATTCATTTTTGGTGATCTACACTGTCTAGGCCATGTCCAAGTGTATTGGCAATATATGGGGGGTTCTACTTCCCTGTAGGTTTTTTCATATATTATGTTGTTTGACCAACTGTTCATTATGTATATACTTTGTTTTTTGTTGATATTGAGTGATGTAACTCATTTTTGTTCCTTGTCAACTTTTGTACATAGTTTACTGAAGAAGGCCAACAAAGGCCGAAACGTTTATTTCCTCTTTTGCTGTAAATAAACACAAAGGAGGATCACCTTAAGTTGAGTGCCAGGTTCTTTTTCTTATGTCACATGGTGTGGGAACCTACCTTGGCACCTCACTGGGTAGTGCATACGGTATTATTTTAGGTCTCTGAAATAAGGCGTATAGGTCCTTTTACTCCCTCGGTGTTCCAGCTACCGGGATTCTGCGCCTCAGAAGGAGGCAGCCTGTTCGGGGCTGGTCCCCTTGTGGTATCCTCTCCTTTGCTTCGACTTCCTTCACGCTCGCTGCAGTACAATTCTGCCTTTCAATGTCTCTTTCTGGGAGATGCAGCTCTGAGGGCATGCACAGCTCCTTTAACCTTCTGACTCCTCAGACTACTGTCTGGAACTGATTTCTACAGAACTCCTGTCTGGAACTCTGTCAGGAACTAACCAACTTTCCCTACAGACTACCAGTTATATATATATATATATATATATATATATGTATATATATATATATATATATATATATATATATATAGGGACTGACCTAATAAATAGGAGCAGAAGCTCCCCCTGGTGGCCAGGAGTATGAAAGTGTGTTGCATGTTTGTGATACCAGGATGCAGTTATCCTTCCTTGCCTCCAAACGTCGCATCACTCTCCCCGAGAGGAAAGCAATACCACTGCGACGACTAGGACCCTGGGGCGCCGCAATGTTGCATATGAATTTTTAAGATGATCATTTAAATGGAACATTAAACTTGAATTGGTCAGGATTTTACCTGTTGGCTTTTTTTCAGTACCTCAAAGTTGCAAGCTTCCAATTTTTTTTTGTTGCCTTTGCTAACTGATGTTCACGTTTATAAAGACTCGTAAAAGTTAATTAAGGTATATTTCCCATCCATAACCATCCAATGCATACTCTATTCCATCCACATGAAGACATACGGTATTTAGCGATAATTCATAGAATCGTCTATATTTTACCTAAGTGCTCTTCTTTGTGTAAACTTCTAGAGTGAAAACTGAAGACCAAATCTGTTACAGGTTTTTAGTTCATTTCTACTTTGGTGTGAATATGTTTCAAAGATGTTGCAGTTAAATGAGTGAGGCCACACATAAGACACTCGTAAAATATATTTAGGAACAAAGGGAAGAGAGGGGCTTTGAACTAGATACCACAAGGAGAACTGTATATCTGTGGAGAGATGTATATTGTAGTGCAGGTGGATTCCAGATGAAACCATAAGCCCTTGGCCTGTGTTCCTTTTATAAGTTTTTTTATGACATCATATAGTAATTTGAATCAAATATAAAATGACAACTTAAATCCAAAATCTATCATGCACATTTCCTGCTATCTCTTATAATGTATGATCATTCATTGTATAGTAGAAAATGCAGACTGCAATTCATCAAAAAGATTACAGACCAATAATCAAGAAAAATGTTTGACCCTTGTGACAACTAATTCATTTTACATGTATGCAGTTCTGACAACCTACATGAACTGTTCTTAACCCCTTCATGACAGTGCCAATTTCTGTTTTTGTGTTTCCGTTTTTTTTACCCTGCAAAGAAATGTGGAAAGGGAAATTACTTAAAGGGGTTCTGTTACCATAGCAATCATGGTAAAATAGGAAGCGAATGAATAACATTAAAAGTTTAACAGTGCCATCACAGAGACTGAGACTTGCCACCCTCAGTCCAGTTAAAAATTACACCCACAGAGCATGGGACACAAATGCTGACGATGAAATGCTCGTAGTATGATTTTGAATTGAACTGGCGGTCCTCCGCGAGGCTTGCTACCAGCAGTTCAGTTAAAAATTTCACCCACAGAGCATGTTTTCACTTGTCCCCCACAGAAGCTGATAACAATTTTGACCCATAGAGCTTGTTTTCCCTTCACCCATGATAGCACACCTGAGAGAGAGGTCCACCCACCAAGGACAGGAAACCTGCTGAAATAAAAGGGAGGTACCTCTCCCCCACATCAGTTAGTTTCCTTTCCTTGAGGGGAACCTAATGCTGAAGCAAGACTGGTGAAGAAACACTTACCCAGGCCTGCTCCGGCGTCTGGAAGAGCGACTGCATTCTGGAATCGCCGTCTGCTGGTCCAATTGGGGCCAATGGGTGCTTTTGCGGGCACAGGCTCTGGGAGATGGTTCATCAAGTTTTATCAGAAGGGTGCACAGGAAGATGTCAGCGGTGTGTTCCACTGATGTCACGAGCACAAGGCATGCTAGGAATAGAAGCGCCAAGTGGCGTCATGGGGGTTGTGCTCGAAAAGATGGCGGTGCACTTGGCTGGCATCACTGGGGCAGGGCAAACTAGGAAAGGCGCACCCTGACAATTTTCGCAGAAGGTCAGGTGACCGGAAGTCAGGGGCTTGAAGAAGCGGTCCAGGAAGGGGAGGCCATGGTGGTCCCTGTTGTGAATTCCGTCTGGGTTCCCTCTGGTGGCCTTTAGCGATACTGCGGGTCTGGAGCTGGGCTCAGCTGCCTCATTTCCTGCTATGCTGGTTCCTATTTAACTCCACCTGGACCTTTACTTGTTGCCTGCTGTCGTTGTATTCAGTACTGGTTCTGACCTCTCCTGGATCTCCCTGGTGACCTGTCTCTTTCTGAGAAGCTAAGTCTTGCTAGTTCTTTTTGCTCATTGTTTCCTGGAATATGTTTCTCAGTATATGATGTGTTCAGTCCAGTTTGCTTATATGTGATTTTTCGCTTGCTGGTAGCTCTGGGGTGCAGAGTGCGCCCCTCACATCGTGAGTCGGTGTGGGGGTTCTTGTACTTTCTGCGTGGATAGTTTTTGATAGTTTTTGTACCGACCGAAAAGATCCCTTGCTTTCTTCTGACTATTTAGTGTTAGCGGGCCTCATTTGCTTAAACCTGTTTTTCATTCCTACGTTTGTATTTTCCCCTTAACTCACCGTTATTATTTGTGGGGGGCTGTCTAAACTTTGGGGTTATTTCTCTGAGGCAAGTGAGGCTTTGCTTTCTCTCTAGGGGTAGCCAGTTTCTTAGGCTGTGAAGAGGCGTCTAGGTTTTTAGGCAACGCTCCACGGCTGCCTTTAGTGTGTGTGGATAGGATCAGGATTGCGGTCGGTATAGTTTCCACATTCCCGGAGCTTGTCCTACAATTCAGGTTTACCTATCAGGTCAGTTTTGTGATCCTACCACCGGATCATAACAGTACAGCAGGCCAGTAAACAGTTAATGCATCGCAAAAGAGGGATAAGAGAAATCCTGAGTTCATTTTTTTTTTTCCTCTGCAGTGTGTCTAGCCTCTCTCCTCCCCTTAATCTCTGGGTGGTTCAGAATTCATCTGCAGCTATGGACCTTCAGAGTCTGTCTTCTAGTGTGGATCATCTCACTGCTAGGGTACAAGGCATTCAGGATTATGTAGTTCACAGTCCTATGTCAGAGCCTAAGATACCTATTCTTGAGCTGTTCTCCGGAGACAGATCTAGGTTTTTGAACTTTAAAAATAATTGCAAATTGTTCCTTTCTCTGAGACCTCGTTCCTCTGGTGATCCGGTTCAGCAAGTTAAAATTATTATTTCCTTGTTGCGTGGTGACCCTCAAGATTGGGCATTCTCTCTGGCGCCAGGAGATCCTGCATTGCAAAATTTGGATGCGTTTTTTCTGGCGCTTGGAGTGCTTTATGAGGAACCTAATCTGGTAGACCAAGCAGAAAAGGTTTTGCTGGCTCTCTCCCAGGGTCTGGATGAAGCAGAGGTTTACTGTCAGAAGTTTAGGAAATGGTCTGTGCTCACTCAATGGAATGAGTGTGCCCTGGCAGCGATTTTCAGAAAGGGTCTTTCTGAAGCCATTAAGGATGTTATGGTGGGGTTTCCCACGCCTGCGGGTCTGAATGAGTCAATGTCTTTGGCCATTCAGATTGATCGGCGTTTGCGGGAGTGCAAACCAGTGCATCATCTGGCGGTATTTTCTGAGCAGAAGCCTGAGTCTATGCAATGTGACAGGATTCTGACCAGAATTGAACGGCAAAATCACAGACGTCAGAATGGGTTGTGCTTTTACTGTGGTGATTCTGCTCATGTTATCTCAGATTGTTCTAAGCGCACAAAAAACTTCGCTAAGTCTGTCACCATTGGTACTGTACAGCCTAAATTCATTTTGTCTGTTACTTTGATTTGCTCTCTGTCATCCTACTCAGTTATGGCTTTTGTGGATTCAGGTGCTGCCCTGAATTTGATGGATTTGTCTTTTGCCAGGCGCTGTGGTTTTATCTTGGAGCCTTTGCAATTCCCTATTCCACTAAAGGGAATTGATGCCACGCCATTGGCCAAGAATAAACCTCAGTACTGGGCTCAAGTGACCATGTGCATGACTCCTGCACATCAGGAGGTGATTCGCTTTCTTGTGTTACATAATTTGCATGATGTTGTCGTGTTAGGTCTGCCATGGCTGCAGGCTCATAATCCAGTCCTGGATTGGAAGGCAATGTCTGTGTCAAGTTGGGGTTGCCAGGGAATTCATGGCGATGCTCCTTTGGTGTCAATTGCTTCTTCTACTCCTTCTGAAGTCCCTGAATTTTTGTCGGACTACCAGGATGTATTTGATGAGCCCAAGTCCAGTGCCCTACCCCCTCATAGGGATTGTGATTGCGCCATAAATTTGATTCCTGGTAGTAAGTTCCCTAAGGGACGACTTTTTAATTTGTCTGTACCAGAACATGCCGCTATGCGGAGTTATATCAAGGAGTCGTTGGAGAAGGGGCATATTCGCCCGTCCTCATCCCCTTTGGGTGCGGGGTTCTTTTTTGTGGCCAAGAAGGATGGTTCTCTGAGACCCTGTATAGATTATCGCCTTCTAAATAACATCACGGTCAAATTTCAGTATGGTTTGCCACTGTTGTCCGATCTGTTTGCTCGGATTAGGGGGGCCAGTTGGTTCACCAAGATAGATCTTCGTGGAGCGTATAATCTTGTGCGTATAAAGCAGGGCGATGAATGGAAAACAGCATTTAATACGCCCGAAGGCCATTTTGAGTACTTGGTGATGCCTTTTGGGCTTTCTAATGCCCCTTCTGTGTTCCAGTCCTTCATGCACGACATCTTCCGAGAGTATCTGGATTGATTCATGATTGTGTACCTGGATGATATTTTGGTCTTTTCTGATGATTGGGAATCTCATGTGAAGCAGGTCAGGATGGTATTTCAGGTCCTGCGAGCCAATGCCTTGTTTGTGAAGGGCTCTAAATGTCTCTTCGGAGTCCAGAAGGTTTCCTTTTTGGGCTTTATTTTTTCTCCTTCTACCATTGAGATGGATCCAGTCAAGGTCCAGGCTATTTATGACTGGACTCAACCTACATTGGTAAAGAGTCTTCAGAAGTTCTTGGGTTTTGCTAATTTTTACCGTCGCTTCATCACTAATTTTTCCAGGGTGGTTAAGCCTTTGACGGATTTGACCAAGAAGGGTTCTGATGTGACGAATTGGTCTCCTGCGGCCGTGGAGGCCTTTCAGGAGCTCAAACGTCAGTTCTCTTCGGCTCCTGTCTTGCGTCAGCCGGATGTCTCTCTGCCCTTCCAGGTCGAGGTTGGTGCTTCTGAGATTGGAGCAGGGGCCGTCTTGTCACAGAGAAGCTCTGATGGCTCTGTGATGAGGCCATGTGCTTTCTTTTCAAGAAAGTTTTCGCCTGCCGAGCGGAATTATGATGTTGGTAATCGGGAGTTATTGGCAATGAAGTGGGCATTTGAGGAGTGGCGACATTGGCTTGAGGGAGCCAAACATCGTGTGGTGGTCTTGACGGATCACAAGAATTTGACTTATCTCGAGTCTGCTAAGCGGCTAAATCCTAGACAGGCTCGATGGTCGCTGTTTTTCTCCCGTTTCGATTTCATGGTTTCATACCTTCCGGGTTCGAAGAACGTGAAGGCTGATGCTCTTTCTAGGAGCTTTGTGCCTGACTCTCCGGGAGTTTCTGAACCGGCTGGTGTCCTCAAAGAAGGGGTGATTTTGTCTGCCATCTCCCCTGATCTACGACGGGTACTGCAAGAATTTCAGGCCAATAGACCTGATAGTTGTCCACCGGAGAGACTGTTTGTCCCGGATAGATGGACCAGTAGAGTCATTTCCGAGGTTCATTCTTCGGTGTTGGCGGGTCACCCTGGGATTTTTGGTACCAGGGATTTGGTGGCTAGGTCCTTTTGGTGGCCTTCCTTGTCACGGGATGTGTGTTCCTTTGTGCAGTCCTGTGGGATTTGTGCTCGGGCCAAGCCTTGCTGTTCTCGTGCCAGTGGATTGCTTTTGCCTTTGCCTGTCCCAAAGAGGCCCTGGACGCATATTTCCATGGATTTTATTTCGGATCTTCCAGTCTCTCAGAAGATGTCTGTTATCTGGGTGGTTTGTGATCGTTTTTCTAAAATGGTCCATTTGGTGCCCTTGCCTAAGCTACCTTCCTCCTCCGATTTGGTTCCACTGTTTTTTCAGAATGTGGTTCGTTTGCATGGTATTCCTGAGAATATTGTGTCTGACAGAGGATCCCAGTTTGTGTCCAGATTTTGGCGGTCCTTTTGTGCTAAGATGGGCATTGAATTATCTTTTTCATCGGCCTTCCATCCTCAGACGAATTGCCAAACCGAACGAACTAATCAGACCTTGGAGACTTATCTGAGATGTTTTGTTTCTGCTGATCAGGATGATTGGGTGACCTTTTTGCCATTGGCTGAGTTCGCCCTCAATAATCGGGCTAGTTCTGCTACTTTGGTTTTGCCTTTTTTTTGCAATTCTGGTTTTCATCCTCGTTTTTCCTCAGGTCAGGTTGAGCCTTCTGACTGTCCTGGGCTGGATTCTGTGGTGGATAGGTTGCAGCAGATTTGGAACCACGTGGTGGACAATTTGACGTTGTCACAAGAGAAGGCTCAGCGCTTTGCTAACCGCCGGCGCTGTGTGGGTCCCCGACTTCGTGTGGGGGATTTGGTATTGTTATCTTCTCGTTATGTTCCGATGAAGGTTTCCTCTCCTAAGTTCAAGCCTCGTTTCATCGGTACTTATAAGATTTTGGAAATCCTCAACCCTGTGTCATTTCGTTTGGACCTCCCAGCATCATTTGCCATTCACAATGTATTCCATAGGTCATTGTTGCGGAGATATGTGGTGCCTGTGGTTCCTTCTGTTGATCTTCCTGCTCCGGTCTTGGTCGAGGGAGAATTGGAGTATGTGGTGGAGAAGATCTTGGATTCTCGTGTTTCGAGACGAAAGCTTCAGTACTTGGTTAAGTGGAAGGGCTATGGTCAGGAGGATAATTCCTGGGTTGTCGCCTCTGATGTCCATGCGGCCAATTTGGTTCGTGCCTTTCATTCGGCTCATCCTGATCGGCCTGGGGGCTCTGGTGAGGGTTTGGTGACCCCTCCTCAAGGGGGGGGGGGTACTGTTGTGAATTCCGTCTGGGCTCCCTCTGGTGGCCTTTAGCGATACTGCGGGTCTGGAGCTGGGCTCAGCTGCCTCATTTCCTGCTATGCTGGTTCCTATTTAACTCCACCTGGACCTTTACTTGTTGCCTGCTGTCGTTGTATTCAGTACTGGTTCTGACCTCTCCTGGATCTCCCTGGTGACCTGTCTCTTTCTGAGAAGCTAAGTCTTGCTAGTTCTTTTTGCTCATTGTTTCCTGGAATATGTTTCTCAGTATATGATGTGTTCAGTCCAGCTTGCTTATATGTGATTTTTCGCTTGCTGGTAGCTCTGGGGTGCAGAGTGCGCCCCTCACATCGTGAGTCGGTGTGGGGGTTCTTGTACTTTCTGCGTGGATAGTTTTTCATAGTTTTTGTACCGACCGCACAGATCCCTTGCTTTCTTCTGACTATTTAGTGTTAGCGGGCCTCATTTGCTTAAACCTGTTTTTTATTCCTACGTTTGTATTTTCCCCTTAACTCACCGTTATTATTTGTGGGGGGCTGTCTAAACTTTGGGGTTATTTCTCTGAGGCAAGTGAGGCTTTGCTTTCTCTCTAGGGGTAGCCAGTTTCTTAGGCTGTGAAGAGGCGTCTAGGTTTTTAGGCAACGCTCCACGGCTGCCTTTAGTGTGTGTGGATAGGATCAGGATTGCGGTCGGTATAGTTTCCACATTCCCGGAGCTTGTCCTACAATTCAGGTTTACCTATCAGGTCAGTTTTGTGATCCTACCACCGGATCATAACAGTACAGCAGGCCAGTAAACAGTTAATGCATCGCAAAAGAGGGATAAGAGAAATCCTGAGTTCATTTTTTTTTTTCCTCTGCAGTGTGTCTAGCCTCTCTCCTCCCCTTAATCTCTGGGTGGTTCAGAATTCATCTGCAGCTATGGACCTTCAGAGTCTGCCTTCTAGTGTGGATCATCTCACTGCTAGGGTACAAGGCATTCAGGATTATGTAGTTCACTTTCCTATGTCAGAGCCTAAGATACCTATTCCTGAGCTGTTCTCCGGAGACAGATCTAGGTTTTTGAACTTTAAAAATAATTGCAAATTGTTCCTTTCTCTGAGACCTCATTCCTCTGGTGATCCGGTTCAGCAAGTTAAAATTATTATTTCCTTGTTGCGTGGTGACCCTCAAGATTGGGCATTCTCTCTGGCGCCAGGAGATCCTGCATTGCAAAATTTGGATGCGTTTTTTCTGGCGCTTGGAGTGCTTTATGAGGAACCTAATCTGGTAGACCAAGCAGAAAAGGTTTTGCTGGCTCTCTCCCAGGGTCTGGATGAAGCAGAGGTTTACTGTCAGAAGTTTAGGAAATGGTCTGTGCTCACTCAATGGAATGAGTGTGCCCTGGCAGCGATTTTCAGAAAGGGTCTTTCTGAAGCCATTAAGGATGTTATGGTGGGGTTTCCCACGCCTGCGGGTCTGAATGAGTCAATGTCTTTGGCCATTCAGATTGATCGGCGTTTGCGGGAGTGCAAACCAGTGCATCATCTGGCGGTATTTTCTGAGCAGAAGCCTGAGTCTATGCAATGTGACAGGATTCTGACCAGAATTGAACGGCAAAATCACAGACGTCAGAATGGGTTGTGCTTTTACTGTGGTGATTCTGCTCATGTTATCTCAGATTGTTCTAAGCGCACAAAAAACTTCGCTAAGTCTGTCACCATTGGTACTGTACAGCCTAAATTCATTTTGTCTGTTACTTTGATTTGCTCTCTGTCATCCTACTCAGTTATGGCTTTTGTGGATTTAGGTGCTGCCCTGAATTTGATGGATTTGTCTTTTGCCAGGCGCTGTGGTTTTATCTTGGAGCCTTTGCAATTCCCTATTCCACTAAAGGGAATTGATGCCACGCCATTGGCCAAGAATAAACCTCAGTACTGGGCTCAAGTGACCATGTGCATGACTCCTGCACATCAGGAGGTGATTCGCTTTCTTGTGTTACATAATTTGCATGATGTTGTCGTGTTAGGTCTGCCATGGCTGCAGGCTCATAATCCAGTCCTGGATTGGAAGGCAATGTCTGTGTCAAGTTGGGGTTGCCAGGGAATTCATGGCGATGCTCCTTTGGTGTCAATTGCTTCTTCTACTCCTTCTGAAGTCCCTGAATTTTTGTCGGACTACCAGGATGTATTTGATGAGCCCAAGTCCAGTGCCCTACCCCCTCATAGGGATTGTGATTGCGCCATAAATTTGATTCCTGGTAGTAAGTTCCCTAAGGGACGACTTTTTAATTTGTCTGTACCAGAACATGCCGCTATGCGGAGTTATATCAAGGAGTCGTTGGAGAAGGGGCATATTCGCCCGTCCTCGTCCCCTTTGGGTGCGGGGTTCTTTTTTGTGGCCAAGAAGGATGGTTCTCTGAGACCCTGTATAGATTATCGCCTTCTAAATAACATCACGGTCAAATTTCAGTATGGTTTGCCACTGTTGTCCGATCTGTTTGCTCGGATTAGGGGGGCCAGTTGGTTCACCAAGATAGATCTTCGTGGAGCGTATAATCTTGTGCGTATAAAGCAGGGCGATGAATGGAAAACAGCATTTAATACACCCGAAGGCCATTTTGAGTACTTGGTGATGCCTTTTGGGCTTTCTAATGCCCCTTCTGTGTTCCAGTCCTTCATGCACGACATCTTCCGAGAGTATCTGGATAGATTCATGATTGTGTACCTGGATGATATTTTGGTCTTTTCTGATGATTGGGAATCTCATGTGAAGCAGGTCAGGATGGTATTTCAGGTCCTGCGAGCCAATGCCTTGTTTGTGAAGGGCTCTAAATGTCTCTTCGGAGTCCAGAAGGTTTCCTTTTTGGGCTTTATTTTTTCTCCTTCTACCATTGAGATGGATCCAGTCAAGGTCCAGGCTATTTATGACTGGACTCAACCTACATTGGTAAAGAGTCTTCAGAAGTTCTTGGGTTTTGCTAATTTTTACCGTCGCTTCATCACTAATTTTTCCAGTGTGGTTAAGCCTTTGACGGATTTGACCAAGAAGGGTTCTGATGTGACGAATTGGTCTCCTGCGGCCGTGGAGGCCTTTCAGGAGCTCAAACGTCAGTTCTCTTCGGCTCCTGTCTTGCGTCAGCCGGATGTCTCTCTGCCCTTCCTGGTCGAGGTTGATGCTTCTGAGATTGGAGCAGGGGCCGTCTTGTCACAGAGAAGCTCTGATGGCTCTGTGATGAGGCCATGTGCTTTCTTTTCAAGAAAGTTTTCGCCTGCCGAGCGGAATTATGATGTTGGTAATCGGGAGTTATCGGCAATGAAGTGGGCATTTGAGGAGTGGCGACATTGGCTTGAGGGAGCCAAACATCGTGTGGTGGTCTTGACGGATCACAAGAATTTGACTTATCTCGAGTCTGCTAAGCGGCTAAATCCTAGACAGGCTCGATGGTCGCTGTTCTTCTCCCGTTTCGATTTCGTGGTTTCATACCTCCGGGTTCGAAGAACGTGAAGGCTGATGCTCTTTCTAGGAGCTTTGTGCCTGACTCTCCGGGAGTTTCTGAACCGGCTGGTGTCCTCAAAGAAGGGGTGATTTTGTCTGCCATCTCCCCTGATCTACGACGGGTACTGCAAGAATTTCAGGCCAATAGACCTGATCGTTGTCCACCGGAGAGACTGTTTGTCCCGGATAGATGGACCAGTAGAGTCATTTCCGAGGTTCATTCTTCGGTGTTGGTGGGTCACCCTGGGATTTTTGGTACCAGGGATTTGGTGGCTAGGTCCTTTTGGTGGCCTTCCTTGTCACGGGATGTATGTTCCTTTGTGCAGTCCTGTGGGATTTGTGCTCGGGCCAAGCCTTGCTGTTCTCGTGCCAGTGGATTGCTTTTGCCTTTGCCTGTCCCAAAGAGGCCCTGGACGCATATTTCCATGGATTTTATTTCGGATCTTCCAGTCTCTCAGAAGATGTCTGTTATCTGGGTGGTTTGTGATCGTTTTTCTAAAATGGTCCATTTGGTGCCCTTGCCTAAGCTACCTTCCTCCTCCGATTTGGTTCCACTGTTTTTTCAGAATGTGGTTCGTTTGCATGGTATTCCTGAGAATATTGTGTCTGACAGAGGATCCCAGTTTGTGTCCAGATTTTGGCGGTCCTTTTGTGCTAAGATGGGCATTGAATTATCTTTTTCATCGGCCTTCCATCCTCAGACGAATGGCCAAACCGAACGAACTAATCAGACCTTGGAGACTTATCTGAGATGTTTTGTTTCTGCTGATCAGGATGATTGGGTGACCTTTTTGCCATTGGCTGAGTTCGCCCTCAATAATCGGGCTAGTTCTGCTACTTTGGTTTCGCCTTTTTTTTGCAATTCTGGTTTTCATCCTCGTTTTTCTTCAGGTAAGGTTGAGCCTTCTGACTGTCCTGGGCTGGATTCTGTGGTGGATAGGTTGCAGCAGATTTGGAACCACGTGGTGGACAATTTGACGTTGTCACAAGAGAAGGCTCAGCGCTTTGCTAACCGCCGGCGCTGTGTGGGTCCCCGACTTCGTGTGGGGGATTTGGTATGGTTGTCTTCTCGTTATGTTCCGATGAAGGTTTCCTCTCCTAAGTTCAAGCCTCGTTTCATCGGTCCTTATAAGATTTTGGAAATCCTCAACCCTGTGTCATTTCGTTTGGACCTCCCAGCATCATTTGCCATTCACAATGTGTTCCATAGGTCATTGTTGCGGAGATATGTGGTGCCTGTGGTTAGTTCTGTTGATCTTCCTGCTCCGGTCTTGGTCGAGGGAGAATTGGAGTATGTGGTGGAGAAGATCTTGGATTCTCGTGTTTCGAGACGAAAGCTTCAGTACTTGGTTAAGTGGAAGGGCTATGGTCAGGAGGATAATTCCTGGGTTGTCGCCTCTGATGTCCATGCGGCCGATTTGGTTCGTGCCTTTCATTCGGCTTGTCCTGATCGGCCTGGGGGCTCTGGTGAGGGTTCAGTGACCCCTCCTCAAGGGGGGGGTACTGTTGTGAATTCCGTCTGGGCTCCCTCTGGTGGCCTTTAGCGATACTGCGGGTCTGGAGCTGGGCTCAGCTGCCTCATTTCCTGCTATGCTGGTTCCTATTTAACTCCACCTGGACCTTTACTTGTTTCCTGCTGTCGTTGTATTCAGTACTGGTTCTGACCTCTCCTGGATCTCCCTGGTGACCTGTCTCTTTCTGAGAAGCTAAGTCTTGCTAGTTCTTTTTGCTCATTGTTTCCTGGAATATGTTTCTCAGTATATGATGTGTTCAGTCCAGCTTGCTTATATGTGATTTTTCGCTTGCTGGTAGCTCTGGGGTGCAGAGTGCGCCCCTCACATTGTGAGTCGGAGTGGGGGTTCTTGTACTTTCTGCGTGGATAGTTTTTGATAGTTTTTGTACCGACCGCACAGATCCCTTGCTTTCTTCTGACTATTTAGTGTTAGCGGGCTGTTATGACCCCAATTGCAGAGGGTCTCAGAAATAATAACCAAGTCTGCAAACACAAAAAAACAGCTCATAGGGCAGTGGTAACTGGGCTGACCATATATCTAATCCTAGCACCACAAATAGAAGTAGCCGGTGAACGTGCCTACGTTGGTTCTAGACGTCTCGCGCCAGCCGGAGAACTAACTAACCCTAGAAGGGAAAAGAAAGACCTTTCTTGCCTCCAGAGATAAGACCCCAAAAAGTTGGATACAAGCCCCCAACAAATAATAACGGTGAGGTAAGAGGAAAAGACAAACATAAGAATGAACTAGGTATTTAGCAAAGAGAGGCCCACTAGCTAATAGCAGAATATAGTAAGATGACTTATATGGTCAGCAAAAACCCAATTAAAATATCCACGCTGGATATTCAAGAACCCCCGAACCGTCTAACGGCCGGGGGGAGAATACCAGCACCCCTAGAGCTTCCAGCAAGGTCAGAAATCACATTTAGTACAAGCTGGACAAAAATAGAAGCAAAGCAAATAACCCAAATAACCAAAAAGCAAGACAGCTTAATTTTGCAAAAACCAGGACCAGCGGACAGGAGCAATCAGAAGGATCTGATTACAACGATGCCAGGCACTGGACTAAGGATCCAGGAAGTTAATATAGCAACACCCCTGGACTAACGGCCCAGGTGAGTGCCAAAGTGAAGAAAGACAATCCCAGAGTCATATCACTAGTGACCACAAGAGGGAGCCAAAAAGTCTAATTCACAACAGTACCCCCCCCTTAAGGAGGGGTCACCGAACCCTCACCAAGACCACCAGGGCGATCAGGATGAGCAGCGTGAAAGGCACAAACTAAATCGGCCGCATGCACATCAGAGGCAACCACTCAGGAATTATCCTTCTGACCATAGCCCTTCCACTTGACCAGATACTGAAGCCTCCGCCTGGAGAGACGAGAATCCAAGATCTTCTCCACCACGTACTCCAACTCACCCTCAACCAACACCGGAGCAGGAGGCTCAACAGAAGGAACCACAGGCACAACGTACCGCCGCAACAAAGACCTATGGAACACGTTGTGAATGGCAAACGACACCGGAAGATCCAAGCGAAAGGACACCGGATTAAGGATTTCCAATATCTTGTAAGGACCGATGAAGCGAGGCTTAAATTTAGGAGAGGAGACCTTCATAGGAACAAATCGAGAAGACAGCCATACCAAATCCCCAACACGAAGTCGGGGACCCACACCGCGGCGGCGGTTGGCAAAACGCTGAGCCTTCTCCTGTGACAACTTTAAGTTGTCCACCACATGATTCCAGATCTGCTGCAACCTATCCACCACAGAATCTACCCCAGGACAGTCAGAAAGCTCCACATGTCCCGAGGAAAAACGAGGATGGAAACCAGAGTTGCAGAAAAAAGGCGAAACCAATGTAGCGGAACTAGCCCGATTATTAAGGGCAAACTCAGCCAACGGCAAGAAGGTCACCCAATCATCCTGATCCGCAGAAACAAAACACCTCAAATAAGCCTCCAGAGTCTGATTAGTTCGCTCCGTTTGTCCATTAGTCTGAGGATGAAAGGCAGACGAAAACGACAAATCAATGCCCATCCTAGCACAAAAGGATCGCCAGAAGCTGGAAACAAACTGGGATCCTCTGTCAGACACAATATTCTCAGGAATGCCGTGTAAACGAACCACATTCTGAAAGAACACAGGAACCAGATCGGAAGAGGAAGGCAGCTTAGGCAAAGGTACCAAATGGACCATCTTAGAAAAGCAATCACATACAACCCAGATGACAGACATGCCCTGAGAAACCGGAAGATCTGAAATGAAATCCATGGAAATGTGTGTCCAAGGCCTCTTCGGGACAGGCAAGGGCAAGAGCAACCCGCTGGCACGAGAACAGCAAGGTTTAGCCCGAGCACAAGTCCCACAGGACTGCACAAACGACCGCACATTCCGAGACAAGGAAGGCCACCAAAAGGACCTAGCCACCAGATCTCTGGTGCCAAAAATTCCCGGATGCCCTGCCAACACCGAGGAATGAACCTCGGAAATGACTCTGCTGGTCCACTTATCAGGAACAAACAGTCTGTCAGGTGGACAAGAATCAGGTCTCCCAGCCTGAACTCTCAGCAACACACGTCGCAAATCCGGAGAAATGGCTGACAAGATAACTCCCTCTTTAAGAATACCAACTGGTTCTGCGACTCCCGGAGAGTAAGGCACAAAGCTCCTTGAAAGAGCATCAGCCTTCACATTCTTCGAACCTGGTAAATACGAGACCACAAAGTCAAAACGGGAGAAAAACAATGACCAGCGGGCCTGTCTAGGATTCAGGCGTTTAGCAGACTCGAGATACATCAAATTTTTGTGATCAGTCAAGACCACCACACGATGCTTAGCACCCTCGAGCCAATGACGCCACTCCTCAAATGCCCACTTCATGGCCAACAACTCCCAATTGCCAACATCATAATTCCGCTCAGCAGGCGAAAACTTCCTAGAGAAAAAGGCACAAGGTCTCATCACAGAGCAACCAGGGCCTCTCTGCGACAAAACGGCCCCTGCCCCAATCTCAGAAGCATCCACTTCAACCTGAAAGGGAAGTGAGACATCAGGCTGGCACAAAACAGGCGCCGAAGTAAACCGGCGTTTCAACTCCTGGAAAGCCTCCACGGCTGCAGGAGCCCAGTTAGCAACATCAGAACCTTTCTTGGTCATATCCGTCAAAGGTTTAACAATGCTAGAAAAATTAGCAATAAAACGACGGTAGAAGTTAGCAAAACCCAAGAACTTCTGAAGACTCTTAACTGACGTGGGCTGAGTCCAATCATGAATAGCTCGGACCTTGACTGGGTCCATCTCCACCGCAGAAGGGGAAAAAATAAACCCCAAAAAGGGAACCTTCTGTACTCCAAAGAGACACTTTGAGCCCTTAACAAACAACGCATTCTCGCGCAAAACCTGAAACACCATCCTGACCTGCTCCACATGCGGGTTCCCAGTCATCAGAAAAAAACAGAATATCATCCAGATAAACGATCATAAATTTATCCAGATACTTCCGGAAAATATCATGCATAAAGGACTGAAACACTGAAGGAGCATTAGAGAGCCCAAAAGGCATCACCAAGTACTCAAAATGACCTTCGGGCGTATTAAACGCGGTTTTCCATTCATCTCCTCGCTTAATGCGCACAAGGTTGTACGCACCACGAAGATCTATCTTGGTGAACAACTTGGCACCTTTAATTCGGGCAAACAAGTCTGACAACAGAGGCAAAGGACACTGAAATTTAACAGTGATTTTATTCAAAAGCCGATAGTCAATACAAGGTCTCAAAGATCCGTCCTTCTTGGCCACAAAAAAGAATCCCGCACCAAGAGGGGAAGAGGATGGACGGATATGCCCCTTCTCCAGAGATTCTTTGATATACGAACGCATTGCGGTATGCTCAGGTACAGACAGATTAAATAGTCTACCCTTAGGAAATTTGCTACCTGGAATCAAATCTATGGCACAGTCACAGTCCCTATGAGGGGGCAGAGCACTGGACCTGGACTCGCTGAACACATCCTGATAATCAGACAAATACTTAGGAACTTCTGAAGGAGTAGAGGAAGCAATAGACACCGGCGGGGAATCACCATGAATACCCTGACAGCCCCAACTTGACACAGACATTGCCTTCCAATCCAAGACTGGATTATGAGTCTGTAACCATGGCAAACCCAAAACGACCAAATCATGCATTTTATGCAGAACAAGAAAACGAATCACCTCCCGATGTTCAGGAGTCATGCACATAGTTACCTGTGTCCAAAACTGCGGTTTATTTTCCGCCAATGGCGTAGCATCAATACCTCTAAGAGGGATAGGATTTACCAACGGCTCAAGAACAAAACCATAGCGCTTGGCGAATGACAGATCCATAAGACTCAGGGCAGCACCTGAATCCACAAACGCCATAACAGGGTAAGAGGACAATGAGCAAATTAAAGTTACAGACAAAATAAATATAGGTTGCAAATTACCAATGGCGACAGGACTAACAATAACAACCCTTGTTAGGCGTTTAAAGCATGCTGATATAACATGTGTAGAATCACCACAGTAAAAACACAACCCATTCTGACGTCTATGATTTTTCCGCTCATTTCTGGTCTGAATTCTATCACATTGCATCAAATCAGGTGCTTGTTCCCGCAAACGCCGGTCAATTTGAATAGCCAGTGCCACGGAATCATTCAGACTTGTAGGAATGGAGAAACCCACCATCACATTCTTAATGGCTTCAGAAAGGCCATTTCTGAAATTTGCGGCCAGAGCGCACTCATTCCACTGAGTAAGCACGGACCATTTCCGAAATTTTTGGCAATACACTTCAGCTTCATCCTGGCCCTGAGAAATAGCCAGCAAGGCTTTTTCTGCCTGAACCTCAAGATTGAGTTCCTCGTAAAGCAATCCAAGCGCCAGAAAAAACGCATCAATATTTGCCAATGCCGGATCTCCTGGCGCTAGCGAGAAGGCCCAATCCTGAGGGTCGCCCCGTAAAAAAGAGATAACAATTTTAACTTGCTGAGCTGAGTCTCCAGATGAACGGGGTCTCAGAGATAGAAACAATTTACAATTATTCCTGAAATTCCTAAACTTAAATCGATCTCCAGAAAACAGTTCAGGAATAGGTATTTTAGGTTCAGACAAAGGACTCCTGGTAACAAAATCTTGTATGCCTTGCACACGAGCAGCAAGCTGGTCCACACTTGTAATCAAGGTCTGGACATTCATGTCTGCAGCAAGCACAAGCCACTCTGAGGTAAAGGGGAGGAAGAGAGGAAAAAAAAAAAAAAAAACCTCAGAATTTCCTTTCTTATAATCCCACTTCTGCAATGCATTAAACATTCAATGTTGGCCTGGCATACTGTTATGACCCCAATGGCAGAGGGTCTCAGAAATAATAACCAAGTCTGCAAACACAAAAAACCAGCTCATAGGGCAGTGGTAACTGGGCTGACCATATATCTAATCCTAGCACCACAAATAGAAGTAGCCGGGGAACGTGCCTACGTTGGTTCTAGACGTCTCGCGCCAGCCGGAGAACTAACTAACCCTAGAAGGGAAAAGAAAGACCTTTCTTGCCTCAAGAGATAAGACCGCAAAAAATTTGGATACAAGCCCCCAACAAATAATAACGGTGAGGTAAGAGGAAAAGACAAACATAAGAATGAACTAGGTATTTAGCAAAGAGAGGCCCACTAGCTAATAGCAGAATATAGTAAGATGACTTATATGGTCAGCAAAAACCCTATTAAAATATCCACGCTGGATATTCAAGAACCTCCGAACCGTCTAACGGCCGGGGGGAGAACACCAGAACCCCTAGAGCTTCCAGCAAGGTCAGAAATCACATTTAGTACAAGCTGGACAAAAATAGAAGCAAAGCAAATAACCCAAATAACCAAAAAGCAAGACTTAGCTTAATTTTGCAAAAACCAGGACCAGCGGACAGGAGCAAACAGAAGGATCTGATTACAACGATGCCAGGCACTGGACTAAGGATCCAGGAAGTTAATATAGCAACACCCCTGGACTAACGGCCCAGGTGAGTGCCAAAGTGAAGAAAGACAATCCCAGAGTCATATCACTAGTGACCACAAGAGGGAGCCAAAAAGTCTAATTCACAACAGCAGGCCTCATTTGCTTAAACCTGTTTTTCATTCCTACGTTTGTATTTTCCCCTTAACTCACCGTTATTATTTGTGGGGGGCTGTCTAAACTTTGGGGTTATTTCTCTGAGGCAAGTGAGGCTTTGCTTTCTCTCTAGGGGTAGCCAGTTTCTTAGGCTGTGAAGAGGCGTCTAGTGTTGTGAATTTGGATTCTGGGCTCCCCCGGTGGCCGCTTGTGGAATTGGACTTGTCATCCTCTTTCCTGTTTCACCTGGTTCCATCAGTAGTGGGTGTCGCTATTTAAGCTCATTTCTCTGGTGGTTTCTTGCCGGTCAACAATGTTATCCGATGCCTCTCAGTGCTTGTTCCTGCTTCTAGACTACTACTAGATAAGTTGGACTTTTGTCCTTGTTTTGTTTTGCCTATTTGTTCCAGTTCACAGCTGAAGTTTTGTTACTGTGTCTGGAAAGCTCTCGTTGATCAGGGATTGCTACTCTGGCGTTATGAGTTAATGCCAGAGTTTAAGGTAATCTCTGGATGGTGTTTTGTTAGTGTTTTTCTGCTGACCATGAAAGTATACTATCTGTCTTCTGCTATCTAGTAAGCGGACCTCAAATTTGCTAAGACTATTTTCCTGCTGCGTTTGTTGTTTCATCTGAACTCACCGTCATTATATGTGGGGGGCTACTGTCTTCTTTGGAATGTTTCTCTAGAGGTGAGCCAGGTCTTATATTTCCCTCTGCTAGCTATTTAGGTCTTAGGCCAGAGCTGGGCATCTAGCGATAAATAGGAAATGCTACCTGGCTATTTCTAGTTGCGCGGCAGGCTTAGTTCATGGTCAGTATAGTTCCATCTTCCGAGAGCTTGTCCCTCTATAGGCTTGCTATGATCTCTGCCTGCAGAGATCATGACAGTTTGACCGGCCAGTAAAGTGTTAAAGACCCAGGTTTAGAAAGGAGAGTTATAAGAAGTCTGCTGGAATTTTTTTTTTTTTTTTCCCTCCAGTCTGCCTTGCTGCAGTCTTTTTTCTCTCTCTCCTCCTAATCTCTGTATGCTCTGTGTGCACCTGACAATAATGGATCTCCAGAGTGTAACTGCGGGTTTGAATAATCTCATCACGAAAGTACAAAATTTACAAGATTTTGTGGTACATGCTCCGGTATCTGAGCCGAGAATTCCTTTGCCGGAGTTCTTCACAGGGAATAGTGCTAGCTTCCAGAATTTCCGAAATAATTGTAAGCTTTATTTGTCCCTGAAGTCTCGTTCAGCTGGAGACCCTGCTCAGCAGGTTAGGATTGTGATTTCCTTGCTCAGGGGTGACCCTCAAGATTGGGCCTTCTCATTGCCAGCAGGGGATCCTGCGTTACGCGATGTGGATGCGTTTTTTCTGGCCTTGGGCTTGCTTTATGAGGAACCTCATTTGGAACTTCAGGCAGAAAAAACTTTGATGGCACTATCTCAGGGGCAAGACGAAGCTGAGGTTTTCTGCCAAAAATTCCGTAAATGGTCTGTGCTTACTCAGTGGAATGAGTGCGCCTTGGCGGCAACTTTCAGAGAAGGTCTCTCTGATGCCATTAAGGATGTTATGGTGGGGTTCCCTTTGCCTGCAGGTCTGAATGAGTCCATGACAATGGCTATTCAGATTGATAGGCGTCTGCGGGAGCGCAAACCGGTGCACCATCTGGCGGTGTCTATGGAAAAGACGCCAGAAAGTATGCAGTGTGATAGAATTCTGTCCAGGAGCGAGCGACAGAATTTTAGACGGAAGAATGGATTGTGTTTCTATTGTGGGGATTCTACTCATGTTATATCGGCATGCTCTAGGCGTACAAAGAAGCTTGATAAGTCTGTTTCCATTGGCACCATTCAGTCTAAGTTTATTTTGTCTGTAACCCTGATTTGCTCTTTGTCATCCATTGCCACGGACGCCTATGTTGACTCTGGCGCCGCTCTGAGTCTTATGGATTGGTCCTTTGCCAATCGTTGTGGTTTTGATTTAGAGCCTTTGGAGACTCTTATTCCTCTGAAGGGGATTGACTCCACCCCATTGGCTAATAATAAACCACAATACTGGACACAAGTAACCATGCGTATCAATCCGGATCACCAGGAGATTATTCGTTTCCTGGTGCTGTATAATTTACATGACGATTTGGTACTGGGATTGCCATGGTTGCAGTCTCACAACCCAGTCTTGGACTGGAGAGCAATGTCGGTGTTGAGCTGGGGATGTAAGGGTATTCATGGGGACGTACCTTTGGTTTCTATTTCGTCGTCCATTCCCTCCGAAGTCCCTGAGTTCCTCTCTGATTATCAAGACGTCTTTGACGAACCCAAGCTTGGGTCGTTACCTCCGCACCGTGAGTGCGATTGTGCCATAGATTTGATACCGGGTTGTAAATATCCAAAGGGTCGTTTGTTTAATTTGTCTGTGCCGGAACATGCTGCTATGCGGGAATATATAAAGGAGTCTTTGGAAAAGGGACATATTCGTCCATCTTCTTCTCCCTTGGGAGCTGGGTTTTTCTTTGTCTCAAAAAAAGACGGCTCTTTGAGACCATGTATTGATTATCGGCTTCTGAATAAGATCACTGTTAAGTATCAATACCCATTGCCATTGCTTACTGATTTGTTTGCTCGTATAGAGGGTGCTAAGTGGTTCTCTAAAATTGATCTTCGTGGGGCGTATAATTTGGTGCGGATCAGGCAGGGGGATGAGTGGAAGACCGCATTTAATACGCCCGAGGGCCACTTTGAGTATTTGGTCATGCCTTTTGGTCTTTCTAATGCCCCTTCAGTTTTCCAGTCTTTTATGCATGATATTTTCCGCGATTTTCTGGATAAATTTATGATAATATATCTGGATGATATTCTGATTTTTTCTGATGACTGGGACTCTCATGTCCAGCAGGTCAGGAGAGTTTTTCAGGTTCTGCGGTCTAATTCTTTATGTGTGAAGGGGTCTAAGTGCGTTTTTGGGGTCCAGAAAATTTCCTTTTTGGGGTATATTTTTTCTCCCTCTTCCATTGAGATGGATCCCGTCAAGGTGCAAGCTATTTGTGACTGGACTCAGCCCTCCTCTCTTAAGGGTCTTCAGAGATTTTTGGGCTTTGCCAACTTTTACCGCCGATTTATTGCTGGTTTTTCGGATGTCGTTAAACCACTGACTGATTTGACCAGACAAGGCGCTGATGTTGCTAATTGGTCCCCTCATGCTGTAGAGGCCTTTCAGGAGCTTAAGCGCCGTTTTGCCTCTGCCCCTGTGTTGCGTCAGCCTGATGTGAATCTGCCTTTTCAGGTTGAGGTTGACGCTTCGGAGATCGGAGCTGGGGCAGTGTTGTCGCAGAAAGGTTCCGACTGCTCCGTCATTAGGCCTTGTGCCTTCTTTTCTCGCAAATTTTCGCCCGCAGAGCGGAATTATGATGTTGGGAATCGGGAGCTTTTGGCCATGAAGTGGGCGTTTGAGGAGTGGCGCCATTGGCTTGAGGGGGCTAGGCATCAGGTGGTGGTATTGACTGACCACAAAAATTTGATTTATCTTGAGACTGCCAGACGCCTGAATCCTAGACAGGCGCGCTGGTCTTTATTTTTTTCTCGCTTTAATTTTGTGGTGTCATACCTACCGGGTTCTAAGAATGTTAAGGCAGATGCCCTTTCTAGGAGTTTTGACCCGGACTCTCCTGGTAATTCTGAACCCACAGGTATCCTTAGGGAGGGAGTAATTTTGTCGGCCGTTTCTCCTGATCTGCGGCGGTCCTTGCAAGAGTTTCAGGCGGATAGACCGGATCGTTGTCCGCCTGATAGACTGTTTGTTCCGGATGATTGGACCAGCAGAGTCATCTCTGAGGTGCATTCTTCTGCATTGGCAGGTCATCCCGGAATTTTTGGTACCAGGGATTTGGTGGCAAGATCCTTCTGGTGGCCTTCCCTGTCACGAGATGTGCGAGTCTTTGTGCAGTCATGTGACGTTTGTGCTCGGGCCAAGTCTTGTAGTTCTCGGGCTAGCGGACTGCTGTTGCCCTTGCCTATTCCTAAGAGGCCTTGGACACACATCTCGATGGATTTTATTTCAGATCTGCCTGTTTCCCAGAAGATGTCTGTCATCTGGGTGGTCTGTGACCGTTTCTCTAAAATGGTCCATTTGGTTCCTCTGCCCAAGTTGCCTTCTTCTTCTGAGTTGGTTCCTCTGTTTTTTCAGAATGTTGTCCGATTGCACGGTATTCCTGAGAATATTGTTTCTGACAGAGGTACCCAATTTGTGTCTAGATTTTGGCGGGCATTCTGTGCTAGGATGGGCATAGATTTGTCTTTTTCATCTGCTTTTCACCCTCAGACTAATGGCCAGACCGAGCGGACTAATCAGACCCTTGAGACATATCTGAGGTGTTTTGTCTCTGCTGACCAGGATGATTGGGTTGCTTTTTTGCCATTGGCAGAGTTCGCCCTCAATAATCGGGCCAGTTCTTCCACCTTGGTGTCCCCGTTTTTCTGTAATTCGGGGTTTCACCCTCGATTTTCCTCCGGTCAGGTGGAATCCTCGGATTGTCCTGGAGTGGATGCGGTGGTGGAGAGATTGCATCACATCTGGGGGCAGGTTATGGACAATTTGAAGTTGTCCCAGGAGAAGACTCAGCGTTTTGCCAACCGTCATCGTCGTGTTGGTTCTCGGCTTTGTGTTGGAGATTTAGTGTGGTTGTCTTCTCGTTTTGTCCCTATGAGGGTCTCTTCTCCTAAGTTTAAACCTCGGTTCATCGGCCCTTATAGAATATTGGAGATTCTTAATCCTGTTTCTTTCCGTTTGGACCTCCCTGCGTCCTTTTCCATTCATAACGTTTTTCATCGGTCGTTATTGCGCAGGTATGAGGTACCTGTTGTACCTTCAGTTGAGCCTCCTGCTCCGGTGTTGGTTGAGGGTGAGTTGGAGTACGTTGTGGAGAAAATTTTGGACTCTCGTGTTTCCAGACGGAAACTCCAGTATCTGGTTAACTGGAAGGGTTACGGCCAGGAGGATAATTCTTGGGTCAATGCATCTGATGTTCATGCTTCTGATCTTGTTCGTGCCTTCCATAGGGCTCATCCTGGTCGCCCTGGTGGATCTGGTGAGGGTTCGGTGCCCCCTCCTTGAGGGGGGGGTACTGTTGTGAATTTGGATTCTGGGCTCCCCCGGTGGCCGCTTGTGGAATTGGACTTGTCATCCTCTTTCCTGTTTCACCTGGTTCCATCAGTAGTGGGTGTCGCTATTTAAGCTCATTTCTCTGGTGGTTTCTTGCCGGTCAACAATGTTATCCGATGCCTCTCAGTGCTTGTTCCTGCTTCTAGACTACTACTAGATAAGTTGGACTTTTGTCCTTGTTTTGTTTTGCCTATTTGTTCCAGTTCACAGCTGAAGTTTTGTTACTGTGTCTGGAAAGCTCTCGTTGATCAGGGATTGCTACTCTGGCGTTATGAGTTAATGCCAGAGTTTAAGGTAATCTCTGGATGGTGTTTTGTTAGTGTTTTTCTGCTGACCATGAAAGTATACTATCTGTCTTCTGCTATCTAGTAAGCGGACCTCAAATTTGCTAAGACTATTTTCCTGCTGCGTTTGTTGTTTCATCTGAACTCACCGTCATTATATGTGGGGGGCTACTGTCTTCTTTGGAATGTTTCTCTAGAGGTGAGCCAGGTCTTATATTTCCCTCTGCTAGCTATTTAGGTCTTAGGCCAGAGCTGGGCATCTAGCGATAAATAGGAAATGCTACCTGGCTATTTCTAGTTGCGCGGCAGGCTTAGTTCATGGTCAGTATAGTTCCATCTTCCGAGAGCTTGTCCCTCTATAGGCTTGCTATGATCTCTGCCTGCAGAGATCATGACAGTCTAGGTTTTTAGGCAACGCTCCACGGCTGCCTTTAGTGTGTGTGGATAGGATCAGGATTGCGGTCGGTATAGTTTCCACATTCCCGGAGCTTGTCCTACAATTCAGGTTTGCCTATCAGGTCAGTTTTGTGATCCTACCACCGGATCATAACAGTACAGCAGGCCAGTAAACAGTTAATGCATCGCAAAAGAGGGATAAGAGAAATCCTGAGTTCATTTTTTTTTTTTCCTCTGCAGTGTGTCTAGCCTCTCTCCTCCCCTTAATCTCTGGGTGGTTCAGAATTCATCTGCAGCTATGGACCTTCAGAGTCTGTCTTCTAGTGTGGATCATCTCACTGCTAGGGTACAAGGCATTCAGGATTATGTAGTTCACAGTCCTATGTCAGAGCCTAAGATACCTATTCCTGAGCTGTTCTCCGGAGACAGATCTAGGTTTTTGAACTTTAAAAATAATTGCAAATTGTTCCTTTCTCTGAGACCTCATTCCTCTGGTGATCCGGTTCAGCAAGTTAAAATTATTATTTCCTTGTTGCGTGGTGACCCTCAAGATTGGGCATTCTCTCTGGCGCCAGGAGATCCTGCATTGCAAAATTTGGATGCGTTTTTTCTGGCGCTTGGAGTGCTTTATGAGGAACCTAATCTGGTAGACCAAGCAGAAAAGGTTTTGCTGGCTCTCTCCCAGGGTCTGGATGAAGCAGAGGTTTACTGTCAGAAGTTTAGGAAATGGTCTGTGCTCACTCAATGGAATGAGTGTGCCCTGGCAGCGATTTTCAGAAAGGGTCTTTCTGAAGCCATTAAGGATGTTATGGTGGGGTTTCCCACGCCTGCGGGTCTGAATGAGTCAATGTCTTTGGCCATTCAGATTGATCGGCGTTTGCGGGAGTGCAAACCAGTGCATCATCTGGCGGTATTTTCTGAGCAGAAGCCTGAGTCTATGCAATGTGACAGGATTCTGACCAGAATTGAACGGCAAAATCACAGACGTCAGAATGGGTTGTGCTTTTACTGTGGTGATTCTGCTCATGTTATCTCAGATTGTTCTAAGCGCACAAAAAACTTCGCTAAGTCTGTCACCATTGGTACTGTACAGCCTAAATTCATTTTGTCTGTTACTTTGATTTGCTCTCTGTCATCCTACTCAGTCATGGCTTTTGTGGATTCAGGTGCTGCCCTGAATTTGATGGATTTGTCTTTTGCCAGGCGCTGTGGTTTTATCTTGGAGCCTTTGCAATTCCCTATTCCACTAAAGGGAATTGATGCCACGCCATTGGCCAAGAATAAACCTCAGTACTGGGCTCAAGTGACCATGTGCATGACTCCTGCACATCAGGAGGTGATTCGCTTTCTTGTGTTACATAATTTGCATGATGTTGTCGTGTTAGGTCTGCCATGGCTGCAGGCTCATAATCCAGTCCTGGATTGGAAGGCAATGTCTGTGTCAAGTTGGGGTTGCCAGGGAATTCATGGCGATGCTCCTTTGGTGTCAATTGCTTCTTCTACTCCTTCTGAAGTCCCTGAATTTTTGTCGGACTACCAGGATGTATTTGATGAGCCCAAGTCCAGTGCCCTACCCCCTCATAGGGATTGTGATTGCGCCATAAATTTGATTCCTGGTAGTAAGTTCCCTAAGGGACGACTTCTTAATTTGTCTGTACCAGAACATGCCGCTATGCGGAGTTATATCAAGGAGTCGTTGGAGAAGGGGCATATTCGCCTGTCCTCGTCCCCTTTGGGTGCGGGGTTCTTTTTTGTGGCCAAGAAGGATGGTTCTCTGAGACCCTGTATAGATTATCGCCTTCTAAATAACATCACGGTCTAATTTCAGTATCCTTTGCCACTGTTGTCCGATCTGTTTGCTCGGATTAGGGGGGCCAGTTGGTTCACCAAGATAGATCTTCGTGGAGCGTATAATCTTGTGCGTATAAAGCAGGGCGATGAATGGAAAATAGCATTTAATATGCCCGAAGGCTATTTTGAGTACTTGGTGATGCCTTTTGGGCTTTCTAATGCCCCTTCTGTGTTCCAGTCCTTCATGCACAACATCTTCCGAGAGTATCTGGATAGATTCATGATTGTGTACCTGGATGATATTTTGGTCTTTTCTGATGATTGGGAATCTCATGTGAAGCAGGTCAGGATGGTATTTCAGGTCCTGCGAGCCAATGCCTTGTTTGTGAAGGGCTCTAAATGTCTCTTCGGAGTCCAGAAGGTTTCCTTTTTGGGCTTTATTTTTTCTCCTTCTACCATTGAGATGGATTCAGTCAAGGTCCAGGCTATTTATGACTGGACTCAACCTACATTGGTAAAGAGTCTTCAGAAGTTCTTGGGTTTTGCTAATTTTTACCGTCGCTTCATCACTAATTTTTCCAGTGTGGTTAAGCCTTTGACGGATTTGACCAAGAAGGGTTCTGATGTGACGAATTGGTCTCCTGCGGCCGTGGAGGCCTTTCAGGAGCTCAAACGTCGGTTCTCTTCGGCTCCTGTCTTGCGTCAGCCGGATGTCTCTCTGCCCTTCCAGGTTGAGGTTGATGCTTCTGAGATTGGAGCAGGGGCCGTCTTGTCACAGAGAAGCTCTGATGGCTCTGTGATGAGGCCATGTGCTTTCTTTTCAAGAAAGTTTTCGCCTGCCGAGCGGAATTATGATGTTGGTAATCGGGAGTTATTGGCAATGAAGTGGGCATTTGAGGAGTGGCGACATTGGCTTGAGGGAGCCAAACATCGTGTGGTGGTCTTGACGGATCACAAGAATTTGACTTATCTCGAGTCTGCTAAGCGGCTAAATCCTAGACAGGCTCGATGGTCGCTGTTTTTCTCCCGTTTAGATTTCGTGGTTTCATACCTTCCGGGTTCGAAGAACGTGAAGGCTGATGCTCTTTCTAGGAGCTTTGTGCCTGACTCTCCGGGAGTTTCTGAACCGGCTGGTGTCCTCAAAGAAGGGGTGATTTTGTCTGCCATCTCCCCTGATTTACGACGGGTACTGCAAGAATTTCAGGCCAATAGACCTGATTGTTGTCCACCGGAGAGACTGTTTGTCCCGGATAGATGGACCAGTAGAGTCATTTCCGAGGTTCATTCTTCGGTGTTGGCGGGTCACCCTGGGATTTTTGGTACCAGGGATTTGGTGGCTAGGTCCTTTTGGTGGCTTTCCTTGTCGCGGGATGTGCGTTCCTTTGTGCAGTCCTGTGGGATTTGTGCTCGGGCCAAGCCTTGCTGTTCTCGTGCCAGTGGATTGCTTTTGCCTTTGCCTGTCCCAAAGAGGCCCTGGACGCATATTTCCATGGATTTTATTTCGAATCTTCCAGTCTCTCAGAAGATGTCTGTTATCTGGGTGGTTTGTGATCGTTTTTCTAAAATGGTCCATTTGGTGCCCTTGCCTAAGCTACCTTCCTCCTCCGATTTGGTTCCACTGTTTTTTCAGAATGTGGTTCGTTTGCATGGTATTCCTGAGAATATTGTGTCTGACAGAGGATCCCAGTTTGTGTCCAGATTTTGACGGTCCTTTTGTGCTAAGATGGGCATTGAATTACCTTTTTCATCGGCCTTCCATCCTCAGACGAATGGCCAAACCGAACGAACTAATCAGACCTTGGAGACTTATCTGAGATGTTTTGTTTCTGCTGATCAGGATGATTGGGTGACCTTTTTGCCATTGGCTGAGTTCGCCCTCAATAATCGGGCTAGTTCTGCTACTTTGGTTTCGCCTTTTTTTTGCAATTCTGGTTTTCATCCTCGTTTTTCCTCAGGTCAGGTTGACCCTTCTGACTGTCCTGGGCTGGATTCTGTGGTGGATAGGTTGCAGCAGATTTGGAACCACGTGGTGGACAATTTGACGTTGTCACAAGAGAAGGCTCAGTGCTTTGCTAACCGCCGGCGCTGTGTGGGTCCCCGACTTCGTGTGGGGGATTTGGTATGGTTGTCTTCTCGTTATGTTCCGATGAAGGTTTCCTCTCCTAAGTTCAAGCCTCGTTTCATCGGTTCTTATAAGATTTTGGAAATCCTCAACCCTGTGTCATTTCGTTTGGACCTCCCAGCATCATTTGCCATTCACAATGTGTTCCATAGGTCATTGTTGCGGAGATATGTGGTGCCTGTGGTTCCTTCTGTTGATCTTCCTGCTCCGGTCTTGGTCGAGGGAGAATTGGAGTATGTGGTGGAGAAGATCTTGGATTCTCGTGTTTCGAGACGAAAGCTTCAGTACTTGGTTAAGTGGAAGGGCTATGGTCAGGAGGATAATTCCTGGGTTGTCGCCTCTGATGTCCATGCGGCCGATTTGGTTCGTGCCTTTCATTCGGCTCGTCCTGATCGGCCTGGGGGCTCTGGTGAGGGTTCGGTGACCCCTCCTCAAGGGGGGGTACTGTTGTGAATTCCGTCTGGGCTCCCTCTGGTGGCCTTTAGCGATACTGCGGGTCTGGAGCTGGGCTCAGCTGCCTCATTTCCTGCTATGCTGGTTCCTATTTAACTCCACCTGGACCTTTACTTGTTGCCTGCTGTCGTTGTATTCAGTACTGGTTCTGACCTCTCCTGGATCTCCCTGGTGACCTGTCTCTTTCTGAGAAGCTAAGTCTTGCTAGTTCTTTTTGCTCATTGTTTCCTGGAATATGTTTCTCAGTATATGATGTGTTCAGTCCAGCTTGCTTATATGTGATTTTTCGCTTGCTGGTAGCTCTGGGGTGCAGAGTGCGCCCCTCACATCGTGAGTCGGAGTGGGGGTTCTTGTACTTTCTGCGTGGATAGTTTTTGATAGTTTTTGTACCGACCGCACAGATCCCTTGCTTTCTTCTGACTATTTAGTGTTAGCGGGCCTCATTTGCTTAAACCAGTTTTTCATTCCTACGTTTGTATTTTCCCCTTAACTCACCGTTATTATTTGTGGGGGGCTGTCTAAACTTTGGGGTTATTTCTCTGAGGCAAGTGAGGCTTTGCTTTCTCTCTAGGGGTAGCCAGTTTCTTAGGCTGTGAAGAGGCGTCTAGGTTTTTAGGCAACGCTCCACGGCTGCCTTTAGTGTGTGTGGATAGGATCAGGATTGCGGTCGGTATAGTTTCCACATTCCCGGAGCTTGTCCTACAATTCAGGTTTACCTATCAGGTCAGTTTTGTGATCCTACCACCGGATCATAACAGGTCCCTCAGTTAATGCTCCGGCTCACCTTCCTGCTTATCATGGAGGATCAGCAGCAGCAGATTCAACAGTGTGGACACAGTGGGTCATGTGGTGGTGGCAGCTGGTCATGTGGCAGGAGTGGCAGCCAACACAGCCAGAGGAGCAGAGTGACTCAGGACTCCTCGGTGTCCAAAGAGGATAATTAGTGTATCCCAGAACAGCCTCTGAATCCGGTACCCTTGAAGTGACAGTGTGTGGTGAATGTCACCCTTTTAACCCTTTAATGACCAGAAATATTTTTGATTTTGCATTTTTATGTTTTGCTCTCCTTTTTCCCAGAGCCATAACTTTTTATTTTTTGGTCAAATTGGCCATGTGAGGGCTTGTTTTTTGTGGGCCGAGTTGTACTTTTGAACGACACTATTGATTTGCCATGTTGTGTATTTAAAAATGGGGAAAAAAAATTCCAAGTGTGGTGAAATTGCAAAAAAGTGCAATCTCACAGTTGTTTTTTGGTTTTTTTTTCACCATATTCACTAACTGCTAAAACCAACCTGACATTATGATTCTCCAGGTCATTATGAGTTCATAGACACCAAACATTTTTAGGTTCTTTTTTATTTAAGCAAAAAAATTCCAAAGTTTGTTAAAAAAACAAACATTACAAATTGCGCCATTTTCTGATACCCGTAGTGTCTCCTTTTTTCAGGTTGAGTTAGGGCTTATTTTTTGAATGCCGAGCTGACATTTTTAATGATACCATTTTGGTGCAGATATGATCTTTTGATCTCCTGTTATTGCATTTTAATGCAATATTGCAGCAACCAAAAAACCTACCGTGTATAAGCCTAGTTTTTCAGCACATTTTTTGTGCTGAAAATGTCCCCTCGGCTTATACACGAGTCACGGTACAGAAAGCCAGTGGGGGAGGGGGTGTGGCAGACCAGTGGGTGCCAGGATCCAGCGCACACATCATTCTCACCTACCTCCGCGCCCTTGATGCTGGCACTGCATCTTGTTCCGACATCTTGCCTGCCTGCAGCTCTTCCTGTGCTCAGCAGTCATGTGGTACCACTCATTAAGGTGATGAATATTGACGCGTCTCCACTCCCATAGGCGTGGAGCGCATATTCATCACCTTAATGAGCAAAACCACGTGACCGACGAGCACAGGAAGAGCTGCAGGCAGGCGCCTGAGCCGGAACAAGATGCAGTGCCAGCACCCAGGGCATGCAGGTAGGTGAGTATGATGTTTTGTTTTTGTTTTTTTCAATAGGAAACATGCACACAGGAATAGGGGATAAGGAGGCATGCTGTCATGCTCGCGCCCAGACTGGTTGGCGCAGGCGTGCGGGGGAGTGGCCCCACTGGACCACAGACCAAACCTCCCTGGAAGGGGCGTAACTAAGTAGCTTCCTAGGTGTTCGCTGGAGCCTCTGATGGTGAGGTCAGACTTGTGCAATAGGAAGCTACCAGGTACCACTCCAGGGTGGAGTCTGGTTGTGGCTGCTGATCCCACCGGGGAACGGAACATAGACAAGCAAGCGGGCACGGCTGGCACATAGGCAGGCAGACAGGTACAACAGGAACACTGTCAGGCAGGCGGGCACGGCTGGCTCTCTGGTAGGCAGGCAGGCACGGCTGGCTCTCTGGAAAGGCAGGCGGGCATGGCTGGCTCTCTGGCAGGACTGGTGGACAAGACTGGTACACTGGAAGAACCGGTAGGGACCGGTCTGCAGGCAGGTATGTAGAACGGGTAAGAACCTGTTCAGACACGAGGACCTAGGAATAAGTAGATAAAGACCGCAAGAGCGGATGCAGAGCGAAGGCACAGGAGCTAGAGCCAAGAACAGAAATGCAGGAGGCGGAGCCAAGAGCAGGAGGCGGAGCCAAGTGCAAAACCGCAGGAGGTGGAGCCAAGAGCTGGAGCCAAGTGCAGACAGGCAGGAGGCGGAGCCAAGAGCTGGAGGCGGAGCCAAGTGCAGACAGGCAGGAGGCGGAGCCAAGAGCTGGCGGCGGAGCCAAGTGCAGGAGAAGTAGAACCGCAAGGAGCGGAGCCAGGTAGAACCGCAAGGAGCGGAGCCAGGTAGAACCGCAAGGAGCGGAGCCAGGTAGAACCGCAAGGAGCGGAGAGGAGCTGCGGGAGGGGTCTCTGCAGCAAAGCTGAGCAGAGCCACAAAGAATGTGGAGAGAAGCTGCAGCAAGGGATAACTGCAACAGCAGAAGATAAGCTGAGTAGAAAGGAGCAGAAACGCAGAAGTGAGGAGCAGAGGTAAAGTCACAAAGGTTCAGAGCAGGCAGAGCTGCAAGAGTGCGGAGTGTAAGCAGACTGAGAATACAAGGAAAGACAACAGGGAAGGAAGCCAAAGACTAGGAGACCGAGGTAAGACTAAGTGCAGACAAGGCAATGGAACAAGACACAAGGACAAAGACACTGGGACCAGGATATTCTGCCTCCTGGTGGGCGGACAACAAGACCAAGGAAATAACACAGAGAATCCTCCAGAGAGGGAGTAACTCAGAGCAAGGCCAGGCAAACTCAGAAGCAAGACACTAACTGAGCTAACACATTGCACAGGCCCAGACCACTGGGTGGAGCTGAACTAAATACTGGAGGTCTCCTGGCAATTGGTCAGGAACAGATTGGACAGATGCACCTGATTCCTATAAGAACCAGAGAGTTCAGGCGCCGCCCCTCTATACACAGAACCATGAAGCATGCAGAGAGCAGAGACACAGAACATGGAGCTGGCAAGAAACAGAAACCACATCATGGCCTGGAGCAGTGGGTAAGATAGTGTGAGAAATGCGAGGCCATGCCGTGATGCCAGCAGAGTTGTTGCACATGCATGCATACAGGGATGGAACTGGGAGGCATTGATACCAGGACAGGGAAGGAGGGAGGCATGCATACACGGATGGAATGGGGGAGGCATGCATACAGGGGCAGGGACGGGGAGGCATTCACACCAGGACAGTGAAGGGGGAGGCATGCATACAATGACAGGGACAGGGGAGGCATGCAGACAGGGATGGGGAGGCATTCATACCAGGACAGGGAAGGGGGAGGCATGCATACAATGGCAGGGGCAGGGGAGGCAGGCAGACAGGGACAGGGATGGGGAGGCATTCATACTAGGACAGGGAAGCGGGAGCCACACATAGAAGGACAGGGAAGAGTGGGCAATGCATACCCGGCTTATACTCGAGTCAATAAGCCTACCCGTTTTTCCGTGGCAAAAGTAGATGCCTCGGCTTATACTCAGGTCGGGTTATACTCGAGTATATATGGTAACTCTGGAGTTTTGAATTTTTTTTCTTGTTACGTCGTTTTTACAATTGGGTTAATTTTTTTTTTTATCTTGATAGATCCGGTGATTCTGAACGTGGCGATACCAAATATGTGTATGTTTAATTTTTTTTATTATTATTTTAAAAGTGGGGTGATTTGAACTTTTAGTTTTTTAATTTTTTTTATATTTTTGAAAACTTTTTTTTTATTTTTTGCATGCTTCAATAGTCTCCATGGGAGACTAGAAGCTGCACTTGTCCGCTCTGCTACATACAGGCGATGATCAGATCGCCTGTATGCAACAGAATTGCTGACTTGCTATGAGCGCCGACCACCGGGTGGCGCTCATAGCAATCTGGCAGTAACCACCATAGAAGTCTGCAGGAGATCTCTGGTTGTCATGCCAATTCATTGGTGACTCACAATGACCAATGGGTGGTTAATAACCACGGGTGGATCATGATTTCACCTGCAGCTGTTCCGGGCACATGTCAGCTGTTCAAAACAGCAGAGATGTGTCTGGAAAGATGTTGGCTCGCTACCGAAGCACACACCAAAGGGAGGGAGTCCAAAATAGGCATACATTTATGCCCAATGTCAGAAAGGGGTTAATAGACCCCCTCCTTTTTTTTGATTTGTCAATAGGGAAGGCCTAAAAAAGCCAGTGTCAAACGAAATAACAGAGAATGTGTGCGGTGTAAAATCCCACTAACAGGTGATTGGCAGAAAAGACTCTGTCCGGCCTGTATGCAGAAAACTATTAGTGAGGAAGCTCCTGACTTCTCCTGAAACCTTAATTCTGTCATCAGAGCGGAGGTGAAAGGCTCAAATTAGCACATTCGGATTCGTGATTGGAAACATGAGCAAAATTTAATAAAATCGGAAAAAATCGGTAGCATAAGGTAAAAAGTGCGGGAAAATATTTGCATTGCCACAAAAGTATTTTCAGCACTTTAGCAACTATAATGGTGGTGTACCATGAGCATTTAGCACATGTTTGATGAGTGGAGGGTGTTTACTGAGCTCATAGGCGTGGCATTCTTGTAAACAGTCATTTCTTTTCCCCTAACTTTATTTGTGCATATTGTGGCTAGCCAATCATGGCCCAGGAAACACCCACAATGTCCTGACACAATGGCTTGTGTCATTGGCTGATGAAATCACATGTCCCTCTCCATATAGATAGCGGACATCTTGATTTAGCATTTACCATTTTGACACTGTAACAGCACAGAGAGGCTGTTCCTGACACTGGCAATGTTAGCAGCAAGACTTTAGCTAGTTAGCTAGGTTGTTGTATATGAGTCAGATAGTGTAACTAGCTAGTGTCCAGTGTGTTAAATTTACCTTCCAGCACTTTTTTTTTTTTTTTGGCCATTACTGAGGTCCACAGACAAAGCCAGCAGGGCACATGTCTTACAAATGTGTAGTGCACGGCTTCTATTGTGCTCCATGCACGAGTATAGCATTCTAAATAATATTTTTTTCAGTAGCTAAATATGAAACAGCCTGCTGTATCCCCACCTTGTCATTTTGTGCTGTGGTGATATGAAACTGTCTGAAGACCTAAGGCACATTAAAAAAAAAATATAGTTTTTCATTTGCAAAAAGTTAGACAACCCGCCGTATCACACTTTATCATTTTGTTTGGTTGAAATTAAGCTGTAGAGGCCTGATCCCGAGGCCATCAAAAATCCTTCTGTTCCTAGTGTCATACAGCAAGGGACATCTCACATTCAAATAGTTTGTAGCATCAAGTGTGTTATAGAGGCCTGATCATACAGTAGGGGACATCTCACATTCAAATAGTTTGTATTAAGGCAAATTGTGAAAAGGAAGAGCACACAATAGGGCTTTAAATGTTAAAACACACAAACCAACATGGATCTGCTCACCTGGTGGTATTGCAACAAAGCAACATGTAACAAATGCATAGATCAGCTGCTGCAAGACAGGAGTCCAAAAGACTTAGAGAAAGAACATATCTGGGTGAAGTGTCACTGGATGCGCTGCTGAAAATAGAATTCCACAAATATTTTCTTTAGACACTTTATTTTAATGGGATAACAAAGTCAACGCATTTCGAGGTCAACGTAGGACCTCGTCATCAGGACCATAACCTAGTGAGTCATTTGACACATTTTTTTTAGACCAACTCGTGCAGCAACACAACAGAGTCCAAGTCTTACACAAGTATCACATAGTACACAATAATCAGAACCTCCCACTCCCGTCCCCAAGACCTTACACGTGCTGCGCCGACTCTTTGGACTGCAATACCTAGGTTAATACAATTAATCCCCAATCCCCACAGTTTTAAGCGCGCCCTAAAAACTCATTTGTTCAGATTGGCCTACCGCCTCAACGCATTAACCTAACTATCCCTGTGTGGCCCATTAAAAAAAAACATAATCAGGTTCCTCGCATCATGTTCTCATACACTTCATGCAGTTAATAGCCTGTGTGACTGTGCTGCTACATACTTAGGCTGTTAACTGGTTCATGCAGCTTTACATGAACACCTGAGCCTTACACTATGGCTGGTCTGAATAACTAAAGCAATTGTTACCATCCACCTCTCGTGTCTCCCCTTTTCCTCATAGTTTGTAAGCTTGCGAGCAGGGCCCTCATTCCTCTTGGTATCTATTTTGAACTGTGATTTCTGTTATGCTGTAATGTCTATTGTCTGTACAAATCCCCTCTATAATTTGTAAAGCGCTGCGGAATATGTTGGCGCTATATAAATAAAATTATTATTTATTATTATTATAGTATCCAAATGTAGAAGATCATGCAGGAGTATCTAGAACTGAATATCTATACCTTCAGGAAGGGTTTGGACCCTTTCACATTTTGGGCTTCCAAAATGAATGAGTAGCCTGAGCTTGCCTCACACGCTTTGGAGGTTTTATCGTGTCTGGCAGCCAGCGTTCTCTCAGAACATGTCTTCAGCGCTGCTGCTGGTGTCCTGACGGAAAAGCGCAGCCAGCTGTCCCCTGAAAGTGTAGAATGCCTAACTTTCATCAAGATGAACAAGTCATGGATCTCCAAGGACTTTTGCACCCCAATCGCAGACTGTACAGATTAGGTGATATTGCATTTTCAGTGTGATGCATTAATGTCACGCAACTGCACTCTGTGAAATCTTTAGTGTCGCTTCTGTGGCTGGTGTGGCTGCTCTTGCTGCCGCTGATGTTGACACAAGTTTGTGGAAATGTGAACAGTGGTTGGTCTACATCTGCTGGGTTAGCTGTAGTGGAAGATGTGTAGGTCCCAATTATGCTATTTCTATTCTCGTGACAGTTATTCCACTTTGATTGTGTCAGGCCATCATTTTTCAAAATGTGAAAACTACACGTTGGGTGTCTATCTTCTGGACTGGGTTTAGTGGAAGACCTATCGGTTCCTATTATACTATTTCTGCTGCAGGGAAATTGATGCTACTTTGGTGGTGTCTGTCAGTAATTTTTGGAAATGTGAACACTCCTGGTTGGGTGTCCATCTGCTGGATTGGGTTTAGTGGAAGACCTGTCGGTCCCTATTATATTATTTCTACTGTGGTGAAATTGATGCCACTTTGGTGGTGTCTGTCAATAATTTTTGGAAATGTGAACACTCCTTGTTGGGTGTCCATCTGTTGGATTGGGTGTATTTGAAGACCTGTCAGTCCCTATTATACTATTTCTACTCTTGTAAAATCGATGTCAATTTTGTGGTGTCTGCCAGTAATTTTTGGAAATGTGAACACTCCTGGTTTGCTCTCCTTCATGCATGTTGCCTATAGCAGTAGGCCTCTGAGACCGCCAGGCCTCCACTTCCTTGGACTCAACTACCTGTGTTACTATCCTTAAATTTTTCTTACAATAGTAGTGTACAAAACTGATATTTGTGCCATCTGAGTGTGGCTCAGCATGAAAGTAGGTAAAGGTGTTGTATGTGGTATCAGGGCTCCCAACAAAGGGGGCCTACACCGATCAGTCACACACCTCGTCTTACTGTGATGTTCAGCTGAACACTGTAAACGCTGTCTCAGACCCTGATACCCCATGCCTGGCTGATTGCTGCACTGCCATGCTAAAATTTGTACTGTGGGTGAATTGAGGCCACTTTCCTGGTGTCTGTCCCTCATTTGATGTGTTTTGGCAGCATTTGAGGCTTTTATAAGGTGTTGTGCATGCGTTTGTTTTTGCCTCCCATTGACCTCAATGGCGTTCGGTTATGTTCGGCAAATATTCTAATTAATCTGCGAATATTGCAAATTTGGCGATGGTAATCCTAACCGAACATTGAAATATTCGCTCATCTCTAGACTCTACACTTATCCTCAAAAAGAAGATATCCTTTTGTGAGGTAGGATACAGAGGTGTCGGACAAATTCCCTAGAATAGAAGTGGCAGTCTCAAAATCCTGAAAAAGACCAGCCATTCCCTTATGAGGATACTGGTATTCTAAGACTCTCTGGACAAGAAGGCAGAAGGGTACTTGAGGTACACGTGGGAAGCTGCAGCGCTGGGGGGGGGGGTGACACCAGCAATTGCAGGGACCTCTACCACTCGTTCCCTAATGATTTGGTTGCAGCAATTGTAAGTACAGCTTAAGAAAAAAAGACAAGTGATAGATTTCTGGCTAACCTGCCATTAATGCAAGGAGCAGCAGCATTTTTAGCAGATAAATTAGCAGATTCTGTCCGGCAAGTGTCAAAGTCTGCAGGCTTGTTAAATGCGGCTAGGCAGACCTTATGGCTTGAAGGTAGCCACGGGACTCCCAGTTAAAAAATAAATTATGGCCTATCTCTTGTGATGAGCAATTTTTATTTGGCAACATATTGGATCACATTAGAAAATGCTGGGGGAAAAAAGAAAGGCTTTCCCAATTTTTATCACATCAGATATAAAGAGGGGGTCCTTTTGGGGAGAAAATATAATACGGCACGACTAGTTATGAGCAAATACATTCAGAACTGTTCGTTACTCGCACAAATAGTACGCTATTTGGGCTATTCGTTACTCAGTGAGAATTTTGGTATTCGCCTCGATATATTTGGATGACCTGCCCAGCATGTTTGGCGCTTTATTTGCTTACTAATCACAGTAATGTGGGCACCATCTTTGGTGTGGCATTACTGTGATTGGCTGCCAAAAAGCTTGGTGTTTGTCACGCTGTCATGTGCATGACAGCATAGCAAACACCGCTTCTGATTGGTGGTGAAATCATCCCCGCCGGACAGAGACACACTTTTGCCACACTGTCAAAAGACAGAAAGAGCACGCAGCTGTGACTCGAGTTATACAGTGTACCTCCAGTCACTGATGTAAGCTGATGGGACCACAGCTCCCATCAGCCGATGCCTGTTGCCACTAATAACAGTGAGAGCAGCAGCAACTGATGGGAGTATTCATCAGCCGACTCCTTTGCTGTAAATAAATAATAGAAAAAAAACCCGGCGTGGGTTCCCCTGTATCTTCTATAACCAGCCAGGCAAAACTCACAACTGGGGCTGAAACCCTCAGCTGTCAATGATAGAAAGATTGGTTATCAAGAATAGAGGTGTCCCCACCCCATATTTTTTAATTATTTAAATAAATATTTAAGAAAAACGGCGTGGGGTCCCCGTATTTTTGACAACCAGACTTGCTAAAGCAGACAACTGGGGGCTGATCTGATATTCTCAGGCTGGTAAGGGGCCATAGATATTGACCCCTCCAGCCTAAAAATAGCAGCCTGCAGCTGCCCTGAAAAGGCACATCTATTAGATGCGAAAATTCTGGCACTTTGACCGTCTCTTCCCTCTTGCCCTGTAGCGGTGGCAAGTGGGGTTCATATTTGTGGGATTGATGTCACCTTTTTTTTGTCAGATGACATCAAGCCCATGGCTTAGTAATGGAGAGGTATAAGACAACCACGGCAAGGTGACCTCCCTCCGATGGGTCCTACTCTACTGTACATGCCTTCTCTTGGACTATCAACCTACAATATTGGACACTCATGTCTGCTCCTGGGTTTAGCCTACAATTTATGGGCAAATAGAGCTGATTACGGCCACCTGCAGGTCAATGGGAGGAGTGCAGAATCAGGCTCGATGCCCATAAATTGTAGGCTAAACCCTGGAGCAGACATGAGTGTCAAATGTTGTAGGTTGATAGTCCAAGAGAAGGCATGTACAGTAGAGTAGGACCCATCAGAGGGAGGTCACCTTGCCTGTTGTGAATAATACTTCTTGGCTCCCTCTTGTGGTCACTAGTGATTTGGCACTTGGATTGTCTTTTACCAGGTTGGTACTCACCTGCTTCGTTAGGCCTGGGGTGTTGCTATTTAAACTTCCTGGATTCTCAGTCCAGTGCCTGGCATCGTTGTAATCAGTTCATTTCTGTTTGCTCTTGTCTTCAGGTCCTGGTTCTTTTCAAGACAAGCTAAGTCCTGCTTTCTTATTTTTTGTTATTCTGCTTTGTTCATATTTTTGTCCAGCTTGTACAAAATGTGATTCCTGATATTGCTGGAAGCTCTAGGGGGCTGATATTCTCCCCCCTCACCGTTAGTCGGTTTGGGGGTTCTTGGATATTCAGCGTGGATATTTTGCAGGGTTTTTTGCTGACCATATAAGTCATCTTACTATTTTCTGCTATTAGTCAGTGGGCCTCTCTTTGCTAAAATCTAGTTCATTCTTACATTTGTCTTTTCTTCTTACCTCACCGTTATTATTTGTTGGGGGCTTGTATTACTTTGGGGTCTTTTCTCTGGAGGCAAGAGAGGTCTTATTTTCCCTGATAGGGTTAGTTAGTTCTCCGGCTGGCGCGAGACGTCTAGGATCAACGTAGGCACGTTCCCCGGCTGCTGTTAGTGTTTGCGCTAGGATCAGGTATATGGTCAGCCTAGTTACCACGTCCCTATTAGCTGGTATTTATGTTTGCAGACTTTGCTGTAATCTCTGAGATCCTTGCCATTGGGATCCATAACAGTATGCCAGGCCTATGAATAGTTAATGCATTGCAGAAGTGGGATTAAAAGAAAAGGAGTTCTGAGTTTTTTTTTTTTTCTCCTCTTTCTTCCTTCCCCTTTTTTCTCAGAGTGGCTGTAAGCTTTGCTGCAGACATGAATGTTCAGACCTTGATTACTAGTATGGATCAGCTTGCTGCACGAGTGCAGAGCATTCAGGATTTTGTTGTTAGCAGTCCTATGTCTGAGCCTAAGATACCTATTCCTGAGCTGTTCTCTGGAGATCGATTTAAATTTAGGAATTTTAGGAATAATTGTAAATTGTTTCTATCTTTGAAACCTTGTTCGTCTGGAGATTCAGCTCAGCAAGTTAAAATTGTTATCTCCTTTTTGCGTGGCGACCCTCAGGATTGGGCTTTCTCGTTAGCGCCAGGAGATCCGGCATTGGCGGATGTTGATGCGTTTTTTCTGGCGCTCGGATTGCTTTATGAGGAGCCTAATCTTGAAATTCAGGCAGAAAAAGCTCTACTGGCTATCTCTCAGGGCCAGGATGAAGCCGAAGTGTATTGCCAAAAATTTCGGAAATGGTCCGTGCTTACTCAATGGAATGAGTGTGCTCTGGCCGCAAATTTCAGAAATGGCCTTTCTGAAGCCATTAAGAATGTGATGGTGGGTTTCACAATTCCTACAAGTCTGAATGATTCTATGGCGCTGGCTATTCAGATTGATCGGCGTTTGCGGGAGCACAAATCCGCTAATCCTCTGGCGGTGTTGTCTGAACAGACACCTGTTTAAATGCAATGTGATAGAAACCCCGATCCAGCAATGCAATGTGATAGAATCCTGACTAGAACCGAACGACAAAATCATAGACGACAGAATGGGCTGTGTTTTTACTGTGGTGATTCTACACATGTTATATCAGCATGCTCTAAACGCCTAACCAAGGTTGTCAGTCCTGTCTCCATTGGTAATTTGCAGCCTAAATTTATTTTGTCTGTGACTTTAATTTGTTCATTGTCTTCCTACCCTGTTATGGCGTTTGTGGATTCAGGTGCTGCCCTGAGTCTTATGGACTTGTCGTTTGCCAAGCGCTGCGGTTTTGTCCTGGAGCCTTTAAAAATTCCTATTCCTCTCAGAGGAATTGATGCTACGCCACTGGCGGAAAATAAACCGCAGTTTTGGACACAAGTGACCATGTGCATGACTCCTGAACATCGGGAGGTGATTAGTTTTCTTGTTCTGCATAAAATGAATGATTTGGTCGTGTTAGGTCTGCCATGGTTACAGACCCATAATCCTGTTTTGGATTGGAAGGCTATGTCTGTGTCGAGTTGGGGTTGTCAGGGAATTCATTGCGATTCTCCGCCGGTGTCTATTGCTACTTCTACTCCTTTAGAGGTTCCTGAGTATTTGTGTGACTATCAGGATGTATTCAGTGAGTCCAGGTCCAGTGATCTTCCTCCTCATAGGGACTGTGACTGCGCTATAGATTTGATTCCTGGCAGTAAATTTCCTAAGGGACGATTATTTAATTTGTCTGTACCCGAGCATGCCGCGATGCGTTCTAATGTCAAGGAGTCTTTGGAGAAGGGGCATATTCGTCCATCCTCTTCCCCTCTTGGTGCGGGATTCTTTTTTGTGGCCAAGAAGGACGGGTCTTTGAGACCTTGTATAGACTATCGGCTTCTGAATAAAATCACTGTTAAGTTTCAGTATCCTTTGCCACTATTGTCAGACTTGTTTGCTCGGATTAAGGGTGCCAAGTGGTTCACCAAGATAGATCTTCGTGGTGCGTACAACCTTGTGCGCATTAGGCAGGGAGATGAATGGAAAACTGCATTCAATACGCCCGAAGGTCATTTTGAATACTTGGTGATGCCCTTTGGGCTCTCTAATGCTCCTTCAGTGTTTCAGTCCTTTATGCATGATATCTTCCGGAAGTATCTGGATAAATTTATGATTGTTTATCTGGATGATATTCTGGTTTTCTCGGATGATTGGGATTCTCATGTAAAGCAGGTCAGGATGGTGTTTCAGGTTTTGCGTGATAATGCTTTGTTTGTGAAGGGCTCAAAGTGTCTCTTTGGAGTGCAGAAGGTTTCCTTTTTGGGTTTTATTTTCTCCCCTTCTGCTGTGGAGATGGACCCAGTCAAGGTCCGAGCTATTCATGATTGGACTCAGCCCACGTCTGTTAAGAGCCTTCAGAAGTTCTTGGGGTTTGCTAATTTCTACCGTCGCTTTATCGCTAATTTTTCTAGCGTTGTTAAACCTTTGACGGATATGACCAAGAAAGGTTCTGATGTGGCTAATTGGGCCCCTGCAGCCGTGGAGGCCTTCCAGGAGCTGAAGCGCCGGTTTACTTCGGCGCCTGTTTTGTGCCAGCCTGATGTCTCACTTCCCTTTCAGGTTGAAGTGGATGCTTCTGAGATCGGTGCTGGTGCTGTTTTGTCGCAGAGAGGCTCTGGTTGCTCTGTGATGAGACCATGTGCTTTTTTCTCTAGGAAGTTTTCGCCTGCTGAGCGGAACTATGATGTTGGTAATCGGGAGTTGTTGGCCATGAAGTGGGCATTTGAGGAGTGGCGTCATTGGCTCGAGGGTGCTAAGCATCGTGTGGTGGTCTTGACTGATCACAAAAATCTGATGTATCTCGAGTCTGCTAAGCGCCTGAATCCTAGACAGGCTCGTTGGTCATTGTTTTTCTCTCGTTTTGACTTTGTGGTCTCGTACCTGCCTGGTTCGAAGAATGTTAAGGCTGATGCTCTTTCTAGGAGCTTTGTGCCTGACTCTCCGGGAGTCTCGGAGCCAGCTGGTATTCTTAAAGAGGGAGTAATCGTGTCGGCCATATCTCCTGATTTGCGACGTGTGTTGCAGAGATTTCAGGCTGGTAGACCTGACTCTTGTCCACCCGACAGACTGTTTGTTCCTGATAAATGGACCAGCAAAGTCATTTCCGAGGTTCATTCCTCGGTGTTGGCAGGGCATCCGGGAATTTTTGGTACCCGAGATTTGGTGGCTAGGTCCTTTTGGTGGCCTTCCTTGTCACGGGATGTGTGGTCATTTGTGCAGTCCTGTGGGACTTGTGCTCGGGCTAAGCCTTGTTGTTCTCGTGCTAGCGGGTTGCTTCTGCCCTTGCCCGTCCCGAAGAGGCCTTGGACACACATTTCCATGGATTTCATTTCAGATCTTCCGGTGTCTCAAGGAATGTCTGTCATCTGGGTGGTGTGTGATCGTTTTTCCAAGATGGTCCATTTGGTACCCTTTCCTAAGTTGCCTTCCTCTTCCGATCTGGTTCCTTTGTTTTTTCAGAATGTGGTTCGTTTACACGGCATTCCGGAGAATATCGTGTCCGACAGAGGATCCCAGTTTGTGTCCAGATTCTGGCGATCTTTTTGTGCTAAAATGGGCATTGATTTGTCATTTTCATCTGGCTTCCATCCTCAGACTAATGGTCAAACGGAGCGAACTAATCAGACACTGGAGGCTTATTTGAGATGTTTTGTTTCTGCGGACCAGGATGATTGGGTGACCTTCTTGCCATTGGCGGAGTTTGCCCTTAATAATCGGGCTAGTTCCGCTACTTTGGTTTCGCCATTCTTCTGCAACTCTGGTTTTCATCCTCGTTTCTCCTCGGGTCATGTTGAGTCTTCTGACTGTCCTGGGGTGGATTCCGTGGTGGATAGGTTGCAGCGGATTTGGAATCATGTGGTGGACAACTTGAAGTTGTCACAGGAGAAGGCTCAGCGTTTTGCCAACCGCCGCCGCGGTGTGGGCCCCCGACTTCGTGTTGGGGATTTGGTTTGGTTGTCTTCTCGGTATGTCCCTCTGAAGGTTTCCTCTCCTAAGTTTAAGCCTCGCTTTATTGGTCCTTATAAAATTTTGGAAGTTCTTAACCCGGTTTCTTTTCGTTTGGATCTTCCGGTGTCGTTTGCCATTCACAACGTGTTCCATAGGTCTTTGTTGCGGCGGTACGTTGTGCCTGTGGTTCCTGCTCTTGAGCCTCCTGCTCCGGTGTTGGTTGAGGGCGAGTTGGAGTACGTGGTAGAGAAGATCTTGGATTCTCGTCTCTCTAGACGGAGGCTTCAGTATTTGGTCAAATGGAAGGGCTATGGTCAGGAGGATAATTCCTGGGTGGCCGCCTCTGATGTTCATGCGGCCGATTTGGTTCGTGCCTTCCACGCTGCTCATCCTGGTCGCCCTGGTGGTCTTGGTGAGGGTTCGGTGACCCCTCCTTAAAGGGGGGGTACTGTTGTGAACTATACTTCTTGGCTCCCTCTTGTGGTCACTAGTGATTTGGCACTTGGATTGTCTTTTACCAGGTTGGTACTCACCTGCTTCGTTAGGCCTGGGTTGTTGCTATTTAAACTTCCTGAATTCTCAGTCCAGTGCCTGGCATCGTTGTAATCAGTTCATTTCTGTTTGCTCCTGTCTTCAGGTCCTGGTTCTTTGCAAGATAAGCTAAGTCCTGCTTTCTTATTTTTTGTTATTCTGCTTTGTTCATATTTTTGTCCAGCTTGTACAAAATGTGATTCCTGATATTGCTGGAAGCTCTAGGGGGCTGATATTCTCCCCCCTCACCGTTAGTCGGTTTGGGGGTTCTTGGATATTCAGCGTGGATATTTTCAGAACCAAAAAACATGAAGTAATATAACTCATAGAAATATAAAAATATATATGTTTATTGATAAATATAGAAAAAACAACCAAAACAAAACAAAAGATATAATTACAATCCAGAGAAATAGACAATAATTAACACAGAGTCATATGAATATTGAGAACTGGGTGCACCAGAACCAGTGTTGTACCATGGACAGAGAGGGGAATCTACAATTTAAAGTGCAAATGCTTGATATACCGCAGTAATAGGTATAATAACAGAGGTAGGAAGGGATATACCCTATGGTCAAGTGACCGTCATCCTAACAATATAAGAGAGCTAGTCTCATGCTGTCCTCTTACCCTTTTCCTTGTCCATGTGTAACAACACGCGCCCCTACGCGCGTTTCGCCCACAGCTTCATCGGGGGGCTCGCATAGCATTCATGTCTCCCAATCCAGTTTTATAGTGCATGGCGGCGCCATTATGCGGCGCATGTCTATGACGAGTACGGGCGCCGCAAGCCGCATCATCACTGGCGCCAATATGGCGGTGCGGGTCACCGGGATTAACCGGTGACGTCACTGACCCGCACACGTCAGAGGAGAGCGCCAGAGACGATGCCGCAGCCCTTGCCCGCGTCAGAGACATGCGCACTAGCGCCGCAATGATCACAGAGCGTGGATATTTTGCAGGGTTTTTTGCTGACCATATAAGTCATCTTACTATTTTCTGCTATTAGTCAGTGGGCCTCTCTTTGCTAAAATCTAGTTCATTCTTACATTTGTCTTTTCTTCTTACCTCACCGTTATTATTTGTTGGGGGCTTGTATTACTTTGGGGTCTTTTCTCTGGAGGCAAGAGAGGTCTTATTTTCCCTGATAGGGTTAGTTAGTTCTCCGGCTGGCGCGAGACGTCTAGGATCAACGTAGGCACGTTCCCCGGCTGCTGTTAGTGTTTGCGCTAGGATCAGGTATATGGTCAGCCTAGTTACCACGTCCCTATTAGCTGGTATTTATGTTTGCAGACTTTGCTGTAATCTCTGAGATCCTTGCCATTGGGATCCATAACAGTATGCCAGGCCTATGAATAGTTAATGCATTGCAGAAGTGGGATTAAAAGAAAAGGAGTTCTGAGTTTTTTTTTTTTTCTCCTCTTTCTTCCTTCCCCTTTTTTCTCAGAGTGGCTGTAAGCTTTGCTGCAGACATGAATGTTCAGACCTTGATTACTAGTATGGATCAGCTTGCTGCACGAGTGCAGAGCATTCAGGATTTTGTTGTTAGCAGTCCTATGTCTGAGCCTAAGATACCTATTCCTGAGCTGTTCTCTGGAGATCGATTTAAATTTAGGAATTTTAGGAATAATTGTAAATTGTTTCTATCTTTGAAACCTTGTTCGTCTGGAGATTCAGCTCAGCAAGTTAAAATTGTTATCTCCTTTTTGCGTGGCGACCCTCAGGATTGGGCTTTCTCGTTAGCGCCAGGAGATCCGGCATTGGCGGATGTTGATGCGTTTTTTCTGGCGCTCGGATTGCTTTATGAGGAGCCTAATCTTGAAATTCAGGCAGAAAAAGCTCTACTGGCTATCTCTCAGGGCCAGGATGAAGCCGAAGTGTATTGCCAAAAATTTCGGAAATGGTCCGTGCTTACTCAATGGAATGAGTGTGCTCTGGCCGCAAATTTCAGAAATGGCCTTTCTGAAGCCATTAAGAATGTGATGGTGGGTTTCACAATTCCTACAAGTCTGAATGATTCTATGGCGCTGGCTATTCAGATTGATCGGCGTTTGCGGGAGCACAAATCCGCTAATCCTCTGGCGGTGTTGTCTGAACAGACACCTGTTTAAATGCAATGTGATAGAAACCCCGATCCAGCAATGCAATGTGATAGAATCCTGACTAGAACCGAACGACAAAATCATAGACGACAGAATGGGCTGTGTTTTTACTGTGGTGATTCTACACATGTTATATCAGCATGCTCTAAACGCCTAACCAAGGTTGTCAGTCCTGTCTCCATTGGTAATTTGCAGCCTAAATTTATTTTGTCTGTGACTTTAATTTGTTCATTGTCTTCCTACCCTGTTATGGCGTTTGTGGATTCAGGTGCTGCCCTGAGTCTTATGGACTTGTCGTTTGCCAAGCGCTGCGGTTTTGTCCTGGAGCCTTTAAAAATTCCTATTCCTCTCAGAGGAATTGATGCTACGCCACTGGCGGAAAATAAACCGCAGTTTTGGACACAAGTGACCATGTGCATGACTCCTGAACATCGGGAGGTGATTAGTTTTCTTGTTCTGCATAAAATGAATGATTTGGTCGTGTTAGGTCTGCCATGGTTACAGACCCATAATCCTGTTTTGGATTGGAAGGCTATGTCTGTGTCGAGTTGGGGTTGTCAGGGAATTCATTGCGATTCTCCGCCGGTGTCTATTGCTACTTCTACTCCTTTAGAGGTTCCTGAGTATTTGTGTGACTATCAGGATGTATTCAGTGAGTCCAGGTCCAGTGATCTTCCTCCTCATAGGGACTGTGACTGCGCTATAGATTTGATTCCTGGCAGTAAATTTCCTAAGGGACGATTATTTAATTTGTCTGTACCCGAGCATGCCGCGATGCGTTCTAATGTCAAGGAGTCTTTGGAGAAGGGGCATATTCGTCCATCCTCTTCCCCTCTTGGTGCGGGATTCTTTTTTGTGGCCAAGAAGGACGGGTCTTTGAGACCTTGTATAGACTATCGGCTTCTGAATAAAATCACTGTTAAGTTTCAGTATCCTTTGCCACTATTGTCAGACTTGTTTGCTCGGATTAAGGGTGCCAAGTGGTTCACCAAGATAGATCTTCGTGGTGCGTACAACCTTGTGCGCATTAGGCAGGGAGATGAATGGAAAACTGCATTCAATACGCCCGAAGGTCATTTTGAATACTTGGTGATGCCCTTTGGGCTCTCTAATGCTCCTTCAGTGTTTCAGTCCTTTATGCATGATATCTTCCGGAAGTATCTGGATAAATTTATGATTGTTTATCTGGATGATATTCTGGTTTTCTCGGATGATTGGGATTCTCATGTAAAGCAGGTCAGGATGGTGTTTCAGGTTTTGCGTGATAATGCTTTGTTTGTGAAGGGCTCAAAGTGTCTCTTTGGAGTGCAGAAGGTTTCCTTTTTGGGTTTTATTTTCTCCCCTTCTGCTGTGGAGATGGACCCAGTCAAGGTCCGAGCTATTCATGATTGGACTCAGCCCACGTCTGTTAAGAGCCTTCAGAAGTTCTTGGGGTTTGCTAATTTCTACCGTCGCTTTATCGCTAATTTTTCTAGCGTTGTTAAACCTTTGACGGATATGACCAAGAAAGGTTCTGATGTGGCTAATTGGGCCCCTGCAGCCGTGGAGGCCTTCCAGGAGCTGAAGCGCCGGTTTACTTCGGCGCCTGTTTTGTGCCAGCCTGATGTCTCACTTCCCTTTCAGGTTGAAGTGGATGCTTCTGAGATCGGTGCTGGTGCTGTTTTGTCGCAGAGAGGCTCTGGTTGCTCTGTGATGAGACCATGTGCTTTTTTCTCTAGGAAGTTTTCGCCTGCTGAGCGGAACTATGATGTTGGTAATCGGGAGTTGTTGGCCATGAAGTGGGCATTTGAGGAGTGGCGTCATTGGCTCGAGGGTGCTAAGCATCGTGTGGTGGTCTTGACTGATCACAAAAATCTGATGTATCTCGAGTCTGCTAAGCGCCTGAATCCTAGACAGGCTCGTTGGTCATTGTTTTTCTCTCGTTTTGACTTTGTGGTCTCGTACCTGCCTGGTTCGAAGAATGTTAAGGCTGATGCTCTTTCTAGGAGCTTTGTGCCTGACTCTCCGGGAGTCTCGGAGCCAGCTGGTATTCTTAAAGAGGGAGTAATCGTGTCGGCCATATCTCCTGATTTGCGACGTGTGTTGCAGAGATTTCAGGCTGGTAGACCTGACTCTTGTCCACCCGACAGACTGTTTGTTCCTGATAAATGGACCAGCAAAGTCATTTCCGAGGTTCATTCCTCGGTGTTGGCAGGGCATCCGGGAATTTTTGGTACCCGAGATTTGGTGGCTAGGTCCTTTTGGTGGCCTTCCTTGTCACGGGATGTGTGGTCATTTGTGCAGTCCTGTGGGACTTGTGCTCGGGCTAAGCCTTGTTGTTCTCGTGCTAGCGGGTTGCTTCTGCCCTTGCCCGTCCCGAAGAGGCCTTGGACACACATTTCCATGGATTTCATTTCAGATCTTCCGGTGTCTCAAGGAATGTCTGTCATCTGGGTGGTGTGTGATCGTTTTTCCAAGATGGTCCATTTGGTACCCTTTCCTAAGTTGCCTTCCTCTTCCGATCTGGTTCCTTTGTTTTTTCAGAATGTGGTTCGTTTACACGGCATTCCGGAGAATATCGTGTCCGACAGAGGATCCCAGTTTGTGTCCAGATTCTGGCGATCTTTTTGTGCTAAAATGGGCATTGATTTGTCATTTTCATCTGGCTTCCATCCTCAGACTAATGGTCAAACGGAGCGAACTAATCAGACACTGGAGGCTTATTTGAGATGTTTTGTTTCTGCGGACCAGGATGATTGGGTGACCTTCTTGCCATTGGCGGAGTTTGCCCTTAATAATCGGGCTAGTTCCGCTACTTTGGTTTCGCCATTCTTCTGCAACTCTGGTTTTCATCCTCGTTTCTCCTCGGGTCATGTTGAGTCTTCTGACTGTCCTGGGGTGGATTCCGTGGTGGATAGGTTGCAGCGGATTTGGAATCATGTGGTGGACAACTTGAAGTTGTCACAGGAGAAGGCTCAGCGTTTTGCCAACCGCCGCCGCGGTGTGGGCCCCCGACTTCGTGTTGGGGATTTGGTTTGGTTGTCTTCTCGGTATGTCCCTCTGAAGGTTTCCTCTCCTAAGTTTAAGCCTCGCTTTATTGGTCCTTATAAAATTTTGGAAGTTCTTAACCCGGTTTCTTTTCGTTTGGATCTTCCGGTGTCGTTTGCCATTCACAACGTGTTCCATAGGTCTTTGTTGCGGCGGTACGTTGTGCCTGTGGTTCCTGCTCTTGAGCCTCCTGCTCCGGTGTTGGTTGAGGGCGAGTTGGAGTACGTGGTAGAGAAGATCTTGGATTCTCGTCTCTCTAGACGGAGGCTTCAGTATTTGGTCAAATGGAAGGGCTATGGTCAGGAGGATAATTCCTGGGTGGCCGCCTCTGATGTTCATGCGGCCGATTTGGTTCGTGCCTTCCACGCTGCTCATCCTGGTCGCCCTGGTGGTCTTGGTGAGGGTTCGGTGACCCCTCCTTAAAGGGGGGGTACTGTTGTGAACTATACTTCTTGGCTCCCTCTTGTGGTCACTAGTGATTTGGCACTTGGATTGTCTTTTACCAGGTTGGTACTCACCTGCTTCGTTAGGCCTGGGTTGTTGCTATTTAAACTTCCTGAATTCTCAGTCCAGTGCCTGGCATCGTTGTAATCAGTTCATTTCTGTTTGCTCCTGTCTTCAGGTCCTGGTTCTTTGCAAGATAAGCTAAGTCCTGCTTTCTTATTTTTTGTTATTCTGCTTTGTTCATATTTTTGTCCAGCTTGTACAAAATGTGATTCCTGATATTGCTGGAAGCTCTAGGGGGCTGATATTCTCCCCCCTCACCGTTAGTCGGTTTGGGGGTTCTTGGATATTCAGCGTGGATATTTTCAGAACCAAAAAACATGAAGTAATATAACTCATAGAAATATAAAAATATATATGTTTATTGATAAATATAGAAAAAACAACCAAAACAAAACAAAAGATATAATTACAATCCAGAGAAATAGACAATAATTAACACAGAGTCATATGAATATTGAGAACTGGGTGCACCAGAACCAGTGTTGTACCATGGACAGAGAGGGGAATCTACAATTTAAAGTGCAAATGCTTGATATACCGCAGTAATAGGTATAATAACAGAGGTAGGAAGGGATATACCCTATGGTCAAGTGACCGTCATCCTAACAATATAAGAGAGCTAGTCTCATGCTGTCCTCTTACCCTTTTCCTTGTCCATGTGTAACAACACGCGCCCCTACGCGCGTTTCGCCCACAGCTTCATCGGGGGGCTCGCATAGCATTCATGTCTCCCAATCCAGTTTTATAGTGCATGGCGGCGCCATTATGCGGCGCATGTCTATGACGAGTACGGGCGCCGCAAGCCGCATCATCACTGGCGCCAATATGGCGGTGCGGGTCACCGGGATTAACCGGTGACGTCACTGACCCGCACACGTCAGAGGAGAGCGCCAGAGACGATGCCGCAGCCCTTGCCCGCGTCAGAGACATGCGCACTAGCGCCGCAATGATCACAGAGCGTGGATATTTTGCAGGGTTTTTTGCTGACCATATAAGTCATCTTACTATTTTCTGCTATTAGTCAGTGGGCCTCTCTTTGCTAAAATCTAGTTCATTCTTACATTTGTCTTTTCTTCTTACCTCACCGTTATTATTTGTTGGGGGCTTGTATTACTTTGGGGTCTTTTCTCTGGAGGCAAGAGAGGTCTTATTTTCCCTGATAGGGTTAGTTAGTTCTCCGGCTGGCGCGAGACGTCTAGGATCAACGTAGGCACGTTCCCCGGCTGCTGTTAGTGTTTGCGCTAGGATCAGGTATATGGTCAGCCTAGTTACCACGTCCCTATGAGCTGGTATTTATGTTTGCAGACTTTGCTGTAATCTCTGAGATCCTTGCCATTGGGATCCATAACACTTGCCGTGGTTGATGGGCATACATCAGTTGGCCAATTTATGCACTAAGAACCTTCATTCTCATTCATTTCTGTAAGTTTAAAAACATTTTTTTTTTTGAGTAGTAAAATCTAGATTATGTTTTTAATGTTTTTCTCTTTTCACATGGCCTAATCTTATACATAGTGCTGCTGTGCTTTCCTTTTTCTATATAATGCAGTCTGGTAGGTTGCACATGTTCACACTTAAGAGGTGCTGGTCAGTCTTTTTGCATATTTGTCTATCTATAGATAGATCTATCTATAGATAGAAAAAAATCTGTGTTAGGCCAGGTTCACACTTTACTAGAAACTCACACGAGTCTCGCACCTCAATACACGGCACTGCGGCCGGCACTCGGACCGCAGCGTTCAACTGCATAGAAATACATGCAGCCGCACACTCCAGTCCCAAGTGTCGGTGGCAGTGCCAGATATTGAGGTGAGAGATTCGTGGGAGTTTATCGCAAGTGTGACCGCGGCCTTAAACGCAATATTTGTTTAATTAATAAAAATGGAAATAAAAAATTGCATGGGCTCCCGTGCAATTTTCAAGTCCAGAGTGGAAAGGCCGGCAACTGAGGGCCGGTGTTTATAGCCTGGGAAGTGGGTAATACCCATGGATCTTCCCAGGCTATGAATATAAGCCCACAGCTGTCTGCGTAGCCTTTACTGGCTATTAAAAAAGGGGGACCCCCCAAAAAATGATGTGGGGTACCCCTATAATTCATAGCCGGAAAGGCTACGCAGACAGATGCGAGCTGATATTCATAGCCTAGAGAGGGGCCATGGCTACAAATACCAGCCCCCCAGCTGCTCCAGAAATGGCGCATCTGTAAGATGCGGTTTATATATATATACATACATACAGCTCTGGCAAAAATTAGGAGACCACTGCAAAATGTTCAGTTTGTTTGATTTTTCTCTTTATAGGTATATTTTCAAGTAAAATGTAAGTTGTTCTTTTAGTCTATAAACTTCTGACAACATATCTCCGAATTTCCAAGCAAAGCGTTTTGTATTTTTTTTCTGAAAAGGAGAAATGGTCAAAAGTAAAAAAAAACAGTGCTTTCAGACCTCATGCAAAGAAAACAAGTTCATAATCATTTAGAAACAACAACACTAATGTTTTAATTCAGGAAGAGTTAGGAAATCAATATTTTGTGGAATAACCATGATTTTTAATCACAGCTTTCCACTAGTCTTTCACACTGCTTCTGGCACAAAAATTTAAGTAGTTCTTCTTTGTTTGATGGCTTGTGACTATCCACCATCCTTTTGATTACATTCCAGAGGTTTTCAATGGGGTTCAGGTCTGCAGATTGGGCTGCCCTTGACAGGGTTTTGATTTGGTTGTCTCTTAATTTTTGGCAGAGATATATATATTTATATATATACTAGATGGAGGGTGGTAATGTCACGATGGGAGCAGGCTTTGCAGCATGGAGAATGCATCAGGGGACTCATGTGCTTGACGCCTACGCTTATATGCATTGCTTTCGTCCCAGCGATGCTGTTGCTCTTCAAGAGTCTAATTTGCCCATTGTTGCCTTCGATGTTGTGCCTTTGCTGCTTTCTTTTCATTGTGATTGGCGTACTTTTTAGCAGGAGCCATGTTGGCGTTGATATTTGCTGTTTAAAGGGGTTTTCCCACGAATGAAAGTTCATTTTAAAAATTGTCTGTGTCTGACCGTGTACCGAACACACCACAACTCCTGGGCAGGGGAGGAAGCAAAAGACAATACTGTCATTACAGCAGGAGATCACAGAGGATACATTTTGTGAGGTAAAATATTTTTTTTAAACAGTCAGTGAAATATTTGAATCCACTGTGATCCCATGCTGTAATGTCAGTATTGTCTTTTGCTTCCTCCCCTGCCCAGGAGATGTGGTATGCTCCATACACAGTCAGACATAGTCAATTTTTAAAATTAACTTTCGCTTATGACGAGAAAACTTCTTTAATGTGTCCGGCTTCCTCTGCCTGTAGACACGTTGCGCATCTGCCGCTGGGATCAGCAGAATGATTCACTGCACCTGTGCATAATTTGCGCAGGCACTGTAAATCAGACCGCCGCCATCTTTGTGCAGACAGCGGCAGTCACATTAAAACTGCACATGAGTTCCTCCTGTGCAAAGATGGCGGCAGTTAGTGAATCATTCGGCTAATCCCGGCATATTCGCAATGGTGTTCCGCTGGTGGTAACGCGCAAGAGGCTGCGTGAGTGTGATTGAGTGAGTGTGTGTGTGTGTCATGTCGGACGCTGTTCAGACCAGGTCGTCCGACAGACAGCGGTAATTCCGCTTTTTTCCACTATGCGCTCATTGGCGTCGGCTAGATTTTATCTAGCTGGTCCGGGGTTAATTTACCTGGTGCTCGGATTGGAAGCTGGGCCATGCCCACTGCCTTTAAATAGTTCTCCTGAGCATTGGGCGTCGCCGATTATAGCTTCTGTCTTGTGCGTGGTTATCTCGGTCTGGAGTGGTGAGCTAAGTAGTTGGAGTATCGTTGCTGGTGGTGTATTTCCCTTTGTCTTATTTTCTCCTTCCCATATTTGTATTTGTTTTGCCCTTTACATTTATAGTGTATTCCTGAGTGACTGCGGCGTGGTGCTTATTTTTCCGTTATCCTTGTCTGTGGGTATTGGAGTGTGGTCTCTTCACTGGTGGGGGGGGGGGTGGTTTCAGCCTAGGGTTGAAACAGGAGATAGGGTGAGGGTGGAGGCCCAGACATGCACACCATCAGTGTAAACTCTGGGAGAGGGTCAGTCAGGGTGTCCCTAGTCTGAGGGAAATCGCAGAGGCCCGGGTTATTAGTTCTTTCCTACCTAGGTCTCCCGTGACATTATAATCGGCCAACATTATTTCCATGGATCCCATGATTTCCATAACCCGCCAGTTGGAGGCGCTGTCCCTACAGGTCACTGAGTTAAGGGGGGCAGTGCAGCAACAGGGACTAACAGTATCTAATGTGCAAGCCGGAGTTACAGGTAAAATTGCTGAGCCTAAGTTTCCTTTGCCTGAAACGTTTGCTGGGGAACGCAGTAAATTTGTTTCTTTTCGTGAAGCTTGCAAACTGTATTTCCGTATGCGCCCGATCTCCTCCGGTAATGAGGCTCAGCGTGTGGGCCTGGTGTTGTCATTATTAAGCGGGGATCCCCAAGCATGGGCGTTTTCTTTGCCATCTGATTCTGCTAAATTTAACTCAGTGGAGAGTTTTTTTCTGCTCTAGGACACATTTACGACGATCCGGACAGAATGGCTCTAGCAGAATCTAAGATACGCACTATTCGCCAGGGGGAGCATTGTTATGACCCCAATGGCAGAGGGTCTCAAAAGTACATACCAAGTCTGCAAACACAAAAAACCAGCTCATAGGGCAGTGGTAACTGGGCTGACCATATATCTAATCCTAGCACCACAAATAGCAGCAGCCGGGGAACGTGCCTACGTTGGTTCTAGACGTCTCGCGCCAGCCGGAGAACTAACTAACCCTAGAAGGGAAAAGACAGACCTTTCTTGCCTCCAGAGAAAAGACCCCCAAAAGTTGGATACAAGCCCCCAACAAATAATAACGGTGAGGTAAGGAGAAAAGACAAACGTAAGAATGAACTAGATATTTAGCAAAGAGAGGCCCACTGACTAATAGCAGAATATAGTAAGATGACTTATATGGTCAGCAAAAACCCTATCAAAATTTCCACGCTGGATATTCGAGAACCCCCGAACCGTCCAACGGCCCGGGGGGAGAACACCAGCCCCCTAGAGCTTCCAGCAAAATCAGGAATCACATTTAGTACAAGCTGGACAAAAAATAAGAGCAAAGCAGATAACCAAAAAACAAGGAAGCAGGACTTAGCTTAATTTTGCAAGATCCAAGACCAGCAGACAGGAGCAAACAGAAAGGAACTGATTACAACGATGCCAGGCACTGGACTGAGAAACCAGGAAGTTTATATAGCAACACCCCTGGACTAACGACCCAGGTGGGTGCCAAACTGAGGAAAGACAATCCCAGAGTCATATCACTAGTGACCACAAGAGGGAGCCAAAAAAGTCTAATTCACAACAGTACCCCCCCTTTAAGGAGGGGTCACCGAACCCTCACCAAGACCACCAGGGCGATCAGGATGAGCAGCGTGAAAGGCACGAACTAAATCAGCCGCATGCACATCAGAGGCAACCACCCAGGAATTATCCTCCTGACCATAGCCCTTCCACTTGACCAGATACTGAAGCCTCCGCCTGGAGAGACGAGAATCCAAGATCTTCTCCACCACGTACTCCAACTCGCCCTCAACCAACACAGGAGCAGGAGGCTCAACAGAAGGAACCACAGGTACAACGTACCGCCGCAACAAAGACCTATGGAACACGTTGTGAATGGCAAACGACACCGGAAGATCCAAGCGAAAGGACACAGGATTAAGGATTTCCAATATCTTGTAAGGACCGATGAAGCGAGGCTTAAATTTAGGAGAGGAGACCTTCATAGGAACAAATCGAGAAGACAGCCATACCAAATCCCCAACACGAAGTCGGGGACCCACACCACGGCGGCGGTTGGCAAAACGCTGAGCCTTCTCCTGTGACAACTTCAAGTTGTCCACCACATGATTCCAGATCCGCTGCAACCTATCCACCACGGAATCTACCCCAGGACAGTCAGAAGGCTCCACATGTCCCGAGGAAAAACGAGGATGGAAACCAGAGTTGCAAAAAAATGGCGAAACCAAAGTAGCGGAACTAGCCCGATTATTAAGGGCAAACTCAGCCAACGGCAAGAAGGTCACCCAATCATCCTGATCTGCAGAAACAAAACACCTCAAATAAGCCTCCAGAGTCTGATTACTTCGCTCCGTTTGTCCATTAGTCTGAGGATGAAAGGCAGACGAAAACGACAAATCAATGCCCATCTTAGCACAAAAGGATCGCCAGAACCTGGAAACAAACTGGGATCCTCTGTCAGACACAATATTCTCAGGAATGCCGTGTAAACGAACCACATTCTGAAAGAACAAAGGAACCAGATCGGAAGAGGAAGGCAGCTTAGGCAAAGATACCAAATGGACCATCTTGGAAAAGCGATCACATACCACCCAGATGACAGACATGCCCTGAGAAACCGGAAGATCTGAAATGAAATCCATGGAAATGTGTGTCCAAGGCCTCTTCGGGACAGGCAAGGGCAAGAGCAACCCGCTGGCACGAGAACAGCAAGGCTTAGCTCGAGCACAAGTCCCACAGGACTGCACAAATGACCGCACATCCCGTGACAAGGAAGGCCACCAAAAGGACCTAGCCACCAGATCTCTGGTGCCAAAAATTCCCGGATGCCCTGCCAACACCGAGGAATGAACCTCGGAAATGACTCTGCTGGTCCACTTATCAGGAACAAACAGTCTGTCAGGTGGACAAGAGTCAGGTCTACCAGCCTGAAATCTCTGCAACACACGTCGCAAATCCGGAGAAATGGCTGACAGGATAACTCCCTCTTTGAGAATACCAACTGGTTCTGCGACTCCAGGAGAGTCAGGCACAAAGCTCCTTGAAAGAGCATCAGCCTTCACATTCTTTGAACCTGGTAAATACGAGACCACAAAGTCAAAACGGGAGAAAAACAATGACCAGCGGGCCTGTCTAGGATTCAGGCGTTTAGCAGACTCGAGATACATCAGATTTTTGTGATCAGTCAAGACCACCACACGATGCTTAGCACCCTCGACCAATGATGCCACTCCTCAAATGCCCACTTCATGGCTAACAACTCCCGATTGCCAACATCATAATTCCGCTCAGCAGGCGAAAACTTCCTAGAGAAAAAAGCACATGGTCTCATTACAGAGCAACCAGGGCCTCTCTGCGACAAAACGGCCCCTGCCCCAATCTCAGAAGCATCCACTTCAACCTGAAAGGGAAGTGAGACATCAGGCTGGCACAAAACAGGCGCTGAAGTAAACCGGCGCTTCAACTCTTGAAAGGCTTCCACGGCTGCAGGAGCCCAGTTAGCAACATCAGAACCTTTCTTGGTCATATCCGTCAAAGGTTTAACAACGCTAGAAAAATTAGCGATAAAACGACGGTAGAAGTTAGCAAAACCCAAGAACTTCTGAAGACTCTTAACTGACGTGGGTTGAGTCCAATCATGAATAGCTCGGACCTTGACTGGGTCCATCTCCACCGCAGAAGGGGAAAAAATAAAACCCAAAAAGGGAACCTTCTGTACTCCAAAGAGACACTTTGAGCCCTTAACAAACAAAGCATTCTCACGCAAAACCTGAAACACCATCCTGACCTGCTCTACATGCGAGTCCCAATCATCAGAAAAAACCAGAATATCATCCAGATAAACAATCATAAATTTATCCAGATACTTCCAGAAAATATCATGCATAAAGGACTGAAACACTGAAGGAGCATTAGAGAGCCCGAAAGGCATCACCAAGTACTCAAAATGACCTTCGGGCGTATTAAATGCAGTTTTCCATTCATCTCCTTGTTTAATGCGCACAAGGTTGTACGCACCACGAAGATCTATCTTGGTGAACCACTTGGCACCTTTAATCCGGGCAAACAAGTCCGACAACAGAGGCAAAGGATACTGAAATTTAACAGTGATTTTATTCAGAAGCCGATAGTGAATACAAGGTCTCAAAGATCCGTCCTTCTTGGCCACAAAAAAGAATCCCGCACCAAGAGGGGAAGAGGATGGACGGATATGCCCCTTCTCCAGAGATTCCTTGATATACGAACGCATTGCGGTATGCTCAGGTACAGACAGATTAAATAATCTTCCCTTAGGAAATTTACTACATGGAATCAAATCTATAGCGCAGTCACAGTCCCTATGAGGAGGAAGAGCACTGGACCTGGACTCGCTGAATACATCCTGGTAATCAGACAAATACTCAGGAACTTCCGAAGGAGTAGAGGAAGCAATAGACACCGGCGGGGAATCACCATGAATTCCCTGACAGCCCCAACTTGACACAGACATTGCCTTCCAATCCAAGACTGGATTATGGGTCTGTAACCATGGCAGACCCAAAACGACCAAATCATGCATTTTATGCAGAACAAGAAAACGAATCACCTCCCGATGTTCAGGAGTCATGCACATGGTTACCTGTGTCCAAAACTGCGGTTTATTTTCCACCAATGGCGTAGCATCAATACCTCTAAGAGGGATAGGATTTACCAACGGCTCAAGAACAAAACCACAGCGCTTGGCAAACGACAGATCCATAAGACTCAGGGCAGCACCTGAATCCACAAACGCCATAACAGGGTAGGAGGACAATGAGCAAATTAAAGTCACAGACAAAATAAATTTAGGTTGCAAATTACCAATGGCGACAGGACTAACAACCCTAGTTAGGCGTTTAGAGCATGCTGATATAACATGTGTAGAATCACCACAGTAAAAACACAACCCATTCTGACGTCTATGATTTTTCCGTTCATTTCTAGTCTGAATTCTACCACATTGCATTAAATCAGGTGTTTGTTCAGACAACACCACCAGAGGATTTGCGGCTTTGCGCTCCCGCAAACGCTGGTCAATTTGAATAGCCAGCGCCATGGAATCATTCAGACCTGTAGGAATGGAGAAACCCACCATCACATTCTTAATGGCTTCAGAAAGGCCATTTCTGAAATTTGCGGCCAGAGCACACTCATTCCACTGAGTAAGCACGGACCATTTCCGAAATTTTTGGCAATACACTTCAGCTTCATCCTGACCCTGAGAAATAGCCAGCAAGGCTTTTTCTGCCTGAATTTCAAGATTGGGTTCCTCGTAAAGCAATCCGAGCGCCAGAAAAAACGCATCAATATTTGCCAATGCCGGATCTCCTGGCGCTAGCGAGAAGGCCCAATCCTGAGGGTCGCCCCATAAGAAAGAGATAACAATTTTTACTTGCTGAGCTGAGTCTCCAGATGAACGGGGTCTCAGAGATAGAAACAATTTACAATTATTCCTGAAATTCCTAAACTTAAATCGGTCTCCAGAGAACAGTTCAGGAATAGGTATTTTAGGTTCAGACATTGGACTACTGGTAACAAAATCTTGTATGCCCTGCACACGAGCAGCAAGCTGATCCACACTTGTAATCAAAGTCTGGACATTCATGTCTGCAGCAAGCACAAGCCACTCAGAGGTAAAGGGGAGGAAAAAAGAGAGGAAAGAAAAAAAAAAAAAAAAAACTCAGACTTTCCTTTCTTGTAATCCCACTTCTGCAATGCATTAAACATTCAACCTTGGCCTGGCATACTGTTATGATCCCAATGGCAGAGGGTCTCAAAAGTACATACCAAGTCTGCAAACACAAAAAACCAGCTCATAGGGCATTGGTAACTGGGCTGACCATATATCTAATCCTAGCACCACAAATAGCAGCAGCTGGGGAACGTGCCTACGTTGGTTCTAGACGTCTCGCGCCAGCCGGAGAACTAACTAACCCTAGAAGGGAAAAGATAGACCTTTCTTGCCTCCAGAGAAAAGACCCCCAAAAGTTGGATACAAGCCCCCAACAAATAATAACGGTGAGGTAAGGAGAAAAGACAAACGTAAGAATGAACTAGATATTTAGCAAAGAGAGGCCCACTGACTAATAGCAGAATATAGTAAGATGACTTATATGGTCAGCAAAAACCCTATCAAAATTTCCACGCTTTATATTCGAGGACCCCCGAACCGTCTAACGGCCGGGGGGAGAACACCAGCCCCCTAGAGCTTCCTGCAAAATCAGGAATCACATTTAGTACAAGCTGGACAAAAAATAAGAGCAAAGCAGATAACCAAAAAACAAGGAAGCAGGACTTAGCTTAATTTTGCAAGATCCAAGACCAGCAGACAGGAGCAAACAGAAAGGAACTGATTACAACGATGCCAGGCACTGGACTGAGAAACCAGGAAGTTTATATAGCAACACCCCTGGACTAACGACCCAGGTGGGTGCCAAACTGAGGAAAGACAATCCCAGAGTCATATCACTAGTGACCACAAGAGGGAGCCAAAAAAGTCTAATTCACAACCGAGCGTGTTGCAGAGGATTACTGTTCTGAATTTCGCCGCTGGGCGGTCGACACACAGTGGAATGATCCCGCGCTGCGGAGTCACTTTATTCATGGAGTTTCTGATAGGGTTAAAAAAGCCCTCCTGATGTACGAGACTACTGCTTCACTAGATTCCGCTATGAGTCTTGTTGTCCGCATTGATCGCCGTTTGTGTCAGGGGGATCATGAGACGCCGCCTGTGGGAGAAGGTTTAGGTTCACGTGAGGTTGCTGCAGGTGAGCCCACGGAACCTATGCAAATCGCAGGGGTATCTCATGTTAAGCATCGAGCCCCTGTACTCAGGATGCAGGGAGCCTGTTTTTACTGCAGTAAAACTGGTCATTTTATTAATATCTGTCCTCTGCTGTCAAAGAAAAACGCAATGGCGGAAAACTTCTCAGCTCAGAGGGTGTGGAGGAGTCCAATCTGAGCTTATGTATATCCTCCATGATGGTTTCTCAGTGCATGCTCCCTGCCAAAGTTGTTGTCGCTGGCAGAGAGCTGCCAATCACTGTTTTTGTGGGTAGTGTTTCTGCCACAAATCTCATTGATGAGGAGTTTGCGCGCACTGCTGGTTTTAGGATCGAAAAACTGCCTCATCCTATCCGCGTGGTCACCATCAATTCTGATCCTCTCCCACAGGGGGAGATTACTGAGTTTGTGGCTGAGGTTAAACTCCACATTGGGGTTCTTCATTTCGAGCAGGTTACATGTAAGGTGCTCAAGAGTCTTCCGACACAATTGGTTCTGGGTTTTCCATGGCTGTCTACACACAACCCGGTTATTGACTGGAAAACTCAGGACATAATTCAGTGGAGTGATTTCTGTCAGGAGAATTGCTTGGCCAATGTGTGGATTTTGTGGATGTGTTCTCTGAGAAGGGTTGTTCAGAGTTGCCACCACATCGCTCCTATGACTGTACCATCAGGTTTAAACCAGGGGCCAAATTGCCTAAAGCAAAGATGTTTAACATCTCCGGTCCGGAGCGACAAGCGCTAAAGGATTACATTGCTGAAAGTTTGAGCAAAGGGCACATCAGGCCTTCATCCTCACCAGTGGCAGCAGGGTTTTTCTTCGTTAAGAAGAAAGATGGCGGTTTACGCCCGTGTCTGGATTTCAGGGAGTTAAACCAGATTACGGCTCGTGATCCATATCCTATGCCATTGATACCGGATTTGTTCAACCAGGTGGCAGGTGCTAAGTGGTTTACCAAGCTTGACCTCAGGGGGGCGTACAACCTCATAAGAGTCCGTCAAGGTGATGAGTGGAAGACGGCTTTTAATACCCCTGAGGGTCATTTTGAAAATTTGGTGATGCCATTTGGGTTGACAAACGCACCTGCAGTGTTTCAACATTTCATAAATGATGTGTTCTCGCATGTTTTGGGGAAATTCGTTATTGTGTACCTAGATGATATCCTCATATATTCTTGCGACCGTGATACTCATTTAGGTCATGTCAGGCAGGTGTTACAGCTTCTCAGAGAGAATAAGCTATATGCAAAACTGGAGAAATGTGTATTTTCGGTACAGGAGTTGCCTTTCTTGGGCTATATTGTGTCTGCTTCTGGTTTTAAAATGGACGCCGCTGAGGTGCAAGCGGTGTTGCATTGGGAACGGCCTGATAACCTAAAAGCACTTCAGCGGTTCCTTGGGTTTTCTAACTACTATAGGAAGTTTATCAAGGATTTTTCTATCATTGCTAAACCGCTAACTGACATGACTAAAAAGGGTACCAATTTCTCCGTTTGGCCTGAGGCTGCTGTGTGCGCATTTGAATCTCTTAAGAACAGGTTTGTTTCAGCTCCCATGCTTGTGCAGCCAGATGTATCGAAACCTTTTGTTGTAGAAGTCGATGCGTCTGAGGTTGGTGTGGGGGCGGTGCTGTCACAAGGCTCATCCTTGAGCGGTTTGCATCCATGCGCCTATTTTTCCAAGAAACTGTCGCCCGCCGAACGTAACTACGATATCGGCAACAGAGAGTTGTTGGCAATCAAATTGGCCTTTGAGGAATGGCGACACTTCTTGGAGGTATCGGTTCATCAGGTTACTGTTATTACCGACCATAAGAATTTGCTTTATTTGGAGTCTGCCAAGCGTCTGTCTCCCAGGCAGGCTCGCTGGGCATTGTTTTTCACGCGGTTCAACTTTGTTGTCACTTACAGACCTGGTTCTAAAAACACTAAGGCGGATGCTTTGTCCAGGTGTTTTCCGGGGGGAGAGCCTCGGGAAGATCCAGTATCCATCCTCCAAAAGGGTGTTGTGGTTTCGGCTCTCACTACCGAGGTTGAGGCTGAGATTGCCGAGGCCCAGGAGGAGGTACCATCTGAGCTTCCCATCAACAAAACGTTTGTACCGCTTCATCTCCACTTAAAGGTTTTGGCGGAACATCATGATGCTGTCCTGGCTGGCCATCCAGGGGTTAGGGGTACTTTGGAGTTGGTGTCACGTCGGTTTTGGTTGCCCAAGATCCGTCTCGACGTGGTCTCATACGTGTCAGCTTGCACCACGTGCGCTAGGACAAAGACGCCCCGCTCCTGTCCTGTTGGCACACTACTTCCTCTCGAGGTACCTAGTAAGCCATGGACGGAAATCTCCATGGATTTTATCACTGACTTGCCCTCCTCAGCTGGGAACATGGTCATCTTGGTGATTGTTGATCGGTTCTCAAAAATGTCGCACTTTGTGTATTTGCCTTCGTTGCCTAACGCTAAGACTCTGGCTCAGGTATTTGTGCAGGAGGTGGTCAGACTTCATGGGGTTCCGTCTGACATTGTTTCTGATAGGGGGTCTCAGTTTGTGGCAAAATTTTGGAAAGCATTTTGTTCACGGCTGGGGATCAAGTTGTCTCATTCTTCGGTGTTTCATCCTGTCAAATGGTCAGACTGAGCGTATGAACCAAAATTTGGAACAGTACTTACACTGATTTGTTTCGGATAACCAGGAGGAGTGGTCGAAGTTCCTTCCTTTGGCTGAGTTTGCCATCAATAATCACCGCCAGGAGTCATCTGGGGAGTCTCCGTTTTTTTGTGTTTACGGGCTTCATCCTCAATTTTGTACTTTGAGTCACGGGGGCTCTTCCGGCGTCCCGGAGGAAGACCAGTTAGGAGCACAATTATCATCAGTCTGGAGGAGAGTTAAACAGTGCCTGTTGAGTGTGGGTGCTAGGTACAAACGTGTGGCTGACAGTAGGCGTGTGCCAGGTCCGGACCTGAGTGTGGATGACTGGGTGTGGTTATCCACAAAAAACATAAGACTCAAAATACCTTCCCTTAAATTGGGTCCACGGTTTATTGGTCCACTTAGGGTCGCCGCTGTCATTAACCCAGTAGCGTACCGGTTGGAGCTTCCTACGGTGTATAAAATACACAACGTGTTCCACAGATCATTGTTAAAGAAGGTTGTGGGTCTTGTGAACGCGACACCAATGCCTTCTCCAGTCTTGGTGGATGGTAATTTGGAATTTGAAGTCTCCAAGGTGGTTGACTCTCGTGTAGTGCGCTGCACTTTACAGTACTTTGTACACTGGCGTGGTTATGGGCCTGAGGAGAGGTCCTGGGTACCAGCCTCAGACGTTCATGCTGATCGGCTGGTCAGGTTGTTTCACCGCCACCATCTGGACAAGCCGGGTCCTATAAGCCGTGAGGGCCCTGGAGTCCCTCGTAGAAGGCGGGGTACTGTCATGTCGGACGCTGTTCAGACCAGGTCGTCCGACAGACAGCGGTAATTCCGCTTTTGTCCACTATGCGCTCATTGGCGTCGGCTAGATTTTATCTAGCTGGTCCGGGGTTAATTTACCTGGTGCTCGGATTGGAAGCTGGGCCATGCCCACTGCCTTTAACCCCTTCACCCCCAAGGGTGGTTTGCACGTTAATGACCGGGCCAATTTTTACAATTCTGACCACTGTCCCTTTATGAGGTTATAACTCTGGAACGCTTCAACGGATCTTGGCGATTCAGACACTGTTTTCTCGTGACATATTGTACTTCATGATAATGGTAAAATTTCTTCGATATAACTTGCGTTTATTTGTGAAAAAAACAAATATTTGGCGAAAATTTTGAAAATTTCGCAATTTTTCAACTTTGAATTTTTATGCCCTTAAATCACAGACATATGTCACGCAAAATACTTAATAAGTAACATTTCCCACATGTCTACGTTACATCAGCACAATTTTGGAACCAAAATTTTTTTTTGTGACGGAGTTATAAGGGTTAAAAGTTGACCAGCAATTTCTCATTTTTACAACACCATTTTTTTTTAGGGACCACATCTCATTTGAAGTAATTTTGAGGGGTCTATATGATAGAAAATACCCAAGCGTGACACCATTCTAAAAACTGCACCCCTCAAGGTACTCAAAACCACTTTCAAAAAGTTTATTAACCCTTCAGGTGTTTCACAGGAATTTTTGGAATGTTTAAATAAAAATAAACATTTAACTTTTTTTCACACAAAATTTATTTCAGCTCCAATTTGTTTTATTTTACCAAGGGTAACAGGAGAAAATAGACCCCAAAATTTGTTGTACAATTTGTCCTGAGTACGCTGATACCCCATATGTGGGGGTAAACCACTGTTTGGGCGCATGGCAGAGCTCGGAAGGAAAGGAGCGCCATTTGACTTTTCAATGCAAAATTGACTGGAATTGAGATGGGACGCCATGTTGCATTTGGAGAGCCCCTGATGTGCCTAAACATTGAAACCCCCCACAAGTGACACCATTTTGGAAAGTAGACCCCCTAAGGATCTTATCTAGATGTGGGTTGAGCACTTTGACCCAACAAGTGCTTCACAGAGGTTTATAATGCAGAGCCGTAAAAATAAAAAATCATATTTTTTCACAAAAATGATCTTTTCGCCCCCAATTTTTTATTTTCCCAAGGGTAAGAGAAGAAATTGGACCAGAAAAAATTGTTGTGCAATTTGTCCTGAGTACGCTGATACCCCATATGTGGGTGTAAACCATTGATTGGGCGCAGGGCAGAGCTCGGAAGGGAAGGAGTGCCATTTGACTTTTCAATGCAAAATTGACTGGAATTGAGATGGGACGCCATGTTGCGTTTGGAGAGCCCCTGATGTGCCTAAACATTGAAACCCTGTACAAGTGACACCATTTTGGAAAGTAGATCCCCTAAGGAACTTATCTAGATGTGTTTTGAGAGCTTTGAACCCCCAAGTGTTTCACTACAGTTTATAATGCAGAGCCGTGAAAATAAAAATTCTATTTTTTTTAACAAAAATGATTTTTAGCCCCCAGTTTTGTATTTTCACAAGGGTATCAGGATAAATTGGACCCCAAAAGTTGTTGTCCAGTTTGTCCTGAGTACGCTGATACCCTATATGTGGGGGTGAACCACTGTTTGGGCGCATGACAGAGCTCGGAAGGGAAGGAGCGCCATTTGGAATGCAGACTTAAATGGATTGGTCTGCAGGCGTCACGTTGCATTTGCAGACCACTGATGTACCCAAACAGTACAAACCCCCCACAAGTGACCCCATATTGGAAACTAGACCCCCCAAGGAACTTATCTAGATGTGTTGTGAGAACTTTGAACCCCCAAGTGTTTCACTACAGTTTATAACGCAGAGCCGTGAAAATAAAAATTCTTTTTTTTTTCACAAAAATGATTTTTAGCCCCCAGTTTTGTATTTTCACAAGGGTATCAGGATAAATTGGACCACAAAAGTTGTTGTCCAATTTGTCCTGAGTACGCTGATACCCCATATGTGGGGGGGAACCACTGTTTGGGCACATGACAGAGCTTGGAAGGGAAGGAGCGCCATTTGGAATGCAGACTTAAATGGATTGGTCTGCAGGCGTCATGTTGCATTTGCAGAGCCCCTGATGTACCCAAACAGTACAAACCCCCCACAAGTGACCCCATATTGGAAACTAGACCCCCCAAGGAACTTATCTAGATGTGTTGTTAGAACTTTGAACCCCCAAGTGTTTCACTACAGTTTATAACGCAGAGCTGTGAAAATAAAAATTCTTTTTTTTTCACAAAAATGATTTTTAGCCCCCAGTTTTGTATTTTCACAAGGGTATCAGGATAAATTGGACCCCAAAAGTTGTTGTCCAATTTGTCCTGAGTACGCTGATACCCCATATGTGGGGGGGAACCACTGTTTGGGCGCATGACAGAGCTCGGAAGGGAAGGAGCGCCATTTGGAATGCAGACTTAAATGGATTGGTCTGCAGGCGTCACGTTGCATTTGCAGAGCCCCTGATGTACCCAAACAGTACAAACCCCCCACAAGTGACCCCATATCGGAAACTAGACCCCCCAAGGAACTTATCTAGATGTGTTGTGAGAACTTTGAACCCCCAAGTGTTTCACTACAGTTTACAACGCAGAGCCGTGAAAATAAAAAATCTTTTTTTTCCCACAAAACTTATTTTTTGGCCCCCAGTTTTGTATTTTCCCAAGGGTAGCAGGAGAACTTGGACCCCAAAAGATGATGTCCAATTTGTCCTGAGTACGCTGATACCCCATATGTTGGGGTAAACCCCTGTTTGGGCACACGGGAGAGCTCTGAAGGGAAGGAGCACTGTTTTCCTTTTTCAACGCAGAATTGGCTGGAATTCAGATCGGATGCCATGTCCCGTTTGGAGAGCCCCTGATGTGCCTAAACAGTGGAAACCCCCCAATTATAACTGAAACCCTAATCCAAACACACCCCTTACCCTAATCCCAAAAGTAACCCTAACCACTCCTCTAACCCAGACACACCCAACCCTATTCCCAACCGTAAATGTAATCCAAACCCTAACCCTATCTTTAGCCCCAACCCTAACTGTAGCCCCAACCCTAGCCCCAACCCTAGCCCTAACCCAAGCCCTAACCCGAGCAATAACCCTAGCCCTATCACTAGCCCTAACACTAGCCGTAACACTAGCCCTAACCCTAGCCCTAACCCTAGCCCCAACCCTAGCCCTAACCCTAGCCCTAACCCTAGCCCAACCCTAGCCCTAACCCTAACCCTAGCCCCAACCCTAGCCCCAACCCTAACCCTAAACCTAGCCCTAACCCTTGCCCTAACCCTAACCCTAGCCCTAACCCTAGCTCTAACCCTAGCCCTAACTCTAGTCCTAACTCTAGTCCTAACTCTAGCCCTAACCCTAACCCTAATGGGAAAATGGAAATAAATACATTTTTTAATTTTTTAATTTTTCCCTAACTAAGGGGGTGATGAAGGGGGGTTTGATTTACTTTTATAGCGGGTTTTTTAGCGGATTTTTATGATTGGCAGCCGTCACACACTGAAAGACGCTTTTCATTGCAAAAAATATTTTTTGCGTTACCACATTTTGAGAGCTGTAATTTTTCCATATTTGAGTCCACAGAGTCATATGAGATCTTGTTTTTTGTGGGACGAGTTGACGTTTTTATTGGTAACATTTTCGGACACGTGACATTTTTTGATAGCTTTTTATTCCGATTTTTGTGAGGCAGAGTGATCAAAAACCAGCTATTCATGAATTTCTTTTGGGGGAGGCGTTTATACCGTTCCGCGTTTGGTAAAATTGATAAAACAGTTTTATTCGTTGGGTCAGTACGATTACAGCGATATCTCATTTATATCATTTTTTTTATGTTTTGGCGCTTTTATACGATAAAAACTATTTTATAGAAAAAATAATTATTTTGGTATCGCTTTATTCTCAGGACTATAACTTTTTTATTTTTTTGCTGATGATGCTGTATGGTGGCTCGTTTTTTGCGGGACAAGATGACGTTTTCAACGGTACCATGGTTATTTATATCAGTCTTTTTGATCGCGTGTTATTCCACTTTTTGTTCGGCGGTATGATAATAAAGCGTTGTTTTTTGCCTCGTTTTTTTTTTTTTTTCTTACGGTGTTTACTGAAGGGCTTAACTAGTGGGGCAGTTTTATGGGTTGGGTCATTACGGACGCGGCGATACTAAATATGTGTACTTTTATTGTTTTTTTTATTTTATTTAGCAAAAGAAATGTATTTATGGGAATAATATATATATTTTTTTTCTTTATTTAGGATATTTTTTTAATTTATTTTTTTACACATGTGGGGAATTTTTTTTAACTTTTTTACTTTGTCCCAGGGGGGGACATCACAGATCATTGATCTGGCAGTGTGCACAGCACTCTGCCAGATCTGCGATCTGCTGTGCAGGGCTGCAGGCTTACCAAGTGTCTGCTCTGAGCAGGCACTCGGTAAGCCACCTCCCTCCCTGCAGGACCCGGATGCCGCGGCCATCTTGGATCCGGGACCTGCGGCGAGGAGGGAGGTAGGAGACCCTCGGAGCAACGCGATCACATCGCGTTGCTCCGGGGGTCTCAGGGAAGCCCGCAGGGAGCCCCCTCCCTGCGCGATGCTTCCCTATACCGCCGGTACACTGCGATCATGTTTGATCGCGGTGTGCCGGGGGTTAATGTGCCGGGGGTGGTCCGTGACCGCTCCTGGCACATAGTGCCGGATGTTAGCTGCGATATGCGCAGCCGATCACGTATGACGTACTATCCCGTCGGTGGTCATACGGGCCCACCCCACCTCGACGGGATAGTACGTCAGATGTCAGGAAGGGGTTAAATAGTTCTCCTGAACATTGGGCGTCGCCGATTATAGCTTCTGTCTTGTGCGTGGTTATCTCGGTCTGGAGTGGTGAGCTAAGTAGTTGGAGTATCGTTGCTGGTGGTGTATTTCCCTTTGTCTTATTTTCTCCTTCCCATATTTGTATTTGTTTTGCCCTTTGCATTTATAGTGTATTCCTGAGTGACTGCGGCGTGGTGCTTATTTTTCCGTTATCCTTGTCTGTGCTAACTGTGGGTATTGGAGTGTGGTCTCTTCACTGGCGGGGGGGGGGGGTGGTTTCAGCCTAGGGTTGAAACAGGAGATAGGGCGAGGGTGGAGGCCCAGACATGCACACCATCAGTGTAAACTCTGGGAGAGGGTCAGTCAGGGTGTCCCTAGTTTGAGGGAAATCGCAGGGGCCCGGGTTATTAGCTCTTTCCTACCTAGGTCTCCCGTGACAGTGTGTGTGTGTGGTGTGTACGGTATATAGAGTGTGTGTGTGTGTGGTGCGATGGTGTTCCGCTGGTGGTACCACGCAATAGGTTGGTACATGCAGCAGTTTCCATATTGAGACACCCAACACTTGGGTGTCCCAGTATGGCGGTTGGTGAACTTCCTCCGCTTGGAATTCTGGGATACGGTGACATTTGGACAGAACAGGAAATGAAAACATTACAAGGCAATTATATAGATATATTGGCATTGTGTGTCCCAAACATGGAGACAAAACATTGTACATTATGAGAACTATTGAACCAGTAAAGGAGTTTTTTTTAAACTGGATAGTGTCCCTTTTTTTTTTTATAAAGTAAACATTCCCCCTAGGGCATATTTAGTTGCCTAATGTTAGTTAGTCTCATCTATTGTTCATTATGCCAGGTACCAAGTGTCACTATTCTTTGGCATTTTTACCAACTATGCCATTTAAGGGAAAGTTAGGATTCTAGATAACAGAAGTGTCATTTTATATCTTTCTGACTGATTGGGAAAGCATTGACAACATGTTACTAACTTATCGGAAAGTTAAATCATTATCTCCAACAGCAAATCAGTCAATGTCAACCAAGCCTTTTCCATGTTTTTGGGTCAGACTGAGTACAAACCCTCATCCTCTGGTTGTTTAGTCTAGGATAAGTAAACTAGCTATGGGAAGTAATGATTTAAAAGTGATACCATAAGAGTGCAACAAAAGCTTATATTTGTCACCTTGCAGTGTGTGAGGGGTGAGTGATTGGGTGTTATGTTTGGGATGGCTGTAGATAAGAGGACCTCTTAAGGTGGTCAAGCTGTGGGAGAAAAATAAAAAGATTATGACAATTAAGTGTGTGCTAATGAGGCCATGGGAAGGTCCCAAGCCAATGAACTTGGGGATTTTTTAATACATATCACTATTCTTTGCAAAGAAAAAAAATCTGTTCCTCGAAGAGCAAACTAAACTTCTCCAAATGCACATATAGAATGTAATTGCACATTTATGGAAAATTCTAGTGATTTCAGTGATGTAGAAAGAGTTCTAGACAACTTAAAGATTCGTTTGACATGTAGGAATTCTGGATTAAGCTCAACATTTTTTGGTCAACTAACCACAATGAGTAATCGTCAAAATTATGCCAGATGTACATAGAGCATGTGCATTTTCACAAGACACGTGTACATGAGCAAATTATCTTTTCAGCATCTAATGGGTTAAGATTGCTGACTTTATTTTTTCTTTAATGGAGGAATTTGCTTCATACAAAAAAAACATAAAAAACTTTCCGTATGAAAGCCTGTGTTAATGCCAAGTGCTGTTGTTTGTTTGAACAGAGTGACGACGACACAGAGGATTTAATGTCTTTCCATTTCAGTAAACACTTTTGGCCTGTGAAGTATGTAAACCCAAAGTGTTGTTGTGAAAAGTCTTCATACAACAGGCTTAGCATGAGAAAACATACTAAGTGACTGTCTCTTCTTCTCACTGAGTGTCCGCCCTGTGTGTCAGCGCTGATAACCTTCACCGGGGGACCGCCTAGAACAAGAGAGACTGATGGCAGACATGGACCATTTGTTCTTTCTAGCCATAGGAAAAAAGTCAATTTTGTAATTTATTCATTGGTTATTTTTATTTGACCTTCAAAGTTTGTTTCATTCTAGGAACATTAAATTATACACTGCAAAGTGATCGTCATTCATTTTCATTGAGTCTGTAACATCTGTCTACAATGGTGGCATCATTTTATGGCCTCTAACAGTTATAAAGGGGCATATGACCCTATATATATAGCCTACAACCTGCAGTAACCACCGATCGACCAAACCGCTGCATGACCAGCTCTATCCTCACCTACTGTATCCTCACCCATCCCTTGTAGATTGTGAGCCTTCACGGGCAGGGTCCTCTCTCCTACTGTACCAGTTATGACTTGTATTGTTCAAGATTATTGTACTTGTTTTTATTATGTATACCCCTCCTCACTTGTAAAGCGCCATGGAATAAATGGCGCTATAACAATAAATAATAATAATAATAATAATAATAATAATAATATGACCATCATAGAAACTGGTTCCTCTGCAGGAGCCAGAGCAGCTCACAAACTGTAATTCTAGAGAACCATGCTCACCTATGTTTTACATGAACAACCATTGATTTCTGTCTGGCACATAATGGTACGATGTGCAATGAAGATGTAGGATCAAATGTATGTCTTAGAGTGCTTTCATACTGTGTTCAGGCACCTATTCAGTGGTTCCGTTGGAGAATGATGCACTACAGAACACACGTTTGCTCTTGGCATCATTATAGTCTATTGCCCTGCCGGTGCATATGCCCAAATTCTTTTTTTCTGGGGTTTTGGATGTAAGCCCCAACAGAACAACTGAACAGGTGCCTGAATAAGTGTAAGATCACTCTTAGGCCTTCTTCACACATTTGTGCTTCCAGTGCCTTTTCTTTAATCATTGATACCACAGATGCCTATTATAATCTCTGCTGCTACACACATCTGTGTTTATACACAGGCCATGCGTTCTTGCAAACCACACAAAGACATGTCCATTTTTTTCCAGCAGCAAGGATGACAAGGTCCAATACAAATCTATGGGTCCGTAATCAACAGGTAAGCACAAGGTTGGCATTCTTGTGCTGTCTGAGTTTAATATCGCAAAGTATAGGAGAAACTTTGTAATTTATTTATCCATATCGTAAAAAAACTTTTATCACACACAGATGACCTCGGTACTGGTTTCGCTTGTATGTGTAATAGGAGAAGGTCACTGGTAAAATACTGGATGGGAGTTATGTGTCACTCAGGATGTGATCCTCAGTGATATGAACCTGGAAAAATGCTCTAATATAAGTGATAAGAGGGGTTAATCGGCTATGTTAAGGATGTTGTCGGGAAGGTAAATAGGCAGCCTTCTGACTCAGCCAGCGTGGTGTCTCTGGAGATGAGATCCAGAGTTGTGCTTGTGTTAAACAGAGCTAAACCTTGTTTTTTATCCCTGAGCAGGGTTAATCCTCACAGCCACAAAGACTGTACTGTATGCCATTTTGTTTTTCCCGTTATGCCAGAAGGGCTGTGTATCTTTATTTAATTCTTAAGGCTACTTTCACACTAGCGTTAACTGCATTACGTCGCAAATCCGTTTTTTGGCCGAAAAAACAGATGCGTCAAAAAAGTGAAAAACGTATGCAATGCATACAGCATTTCGACGGATCCGTCGCAAATCCGCTAAACGTTTCCGTCGAAATACTGGATGCGTTGCATACGTTGCATCCGTTTTTACCATCCGTTGCATCCGTTTTTACGACGGATCCGTTTTTAAAATGGGAGGCTCCCAAATTTGATTGGCTACTGGAAAATATGGAAAACTATATAGTTACTGTTTTTACAGCCCATCTTTGAGGGTTTTAGTTTTGTGGCAGCGATGGAAGGTGTTCTTGTGAGGATTGCTAGTTTGGTTACTGACGTTATCTTTGAGACGAATCGCCTGGATATCATAGTGCGGGAGAAGGAGGCGGCAGCGGAAAGGCGTAGGATGCTTCTGCAGCAACGGAGACGGAGACGACTGTGGATTCATCCGATTAATGAACTACGGATGACCCGGGGTGTCCAGTCCACTCTGTACCTGGAGTTGTGGCACAATCCACACAAATTCTACAATTACGTGCGGATGAGGATGGAACATTTTGCTTTTTGCTTCAAAAACTGGAGGATGTCATCCGAAGGCAGGACACAAGGATGAGGCTTGCCATCACACCGGCGGAGCGGCTGATGGTGACCCTGCGGTAAGCCTCTTTTTTTTATTTCATTGCTCATATTGAATGTTATATTACATGCTGCAGACAATACTGCGCTGACATATTGCGCACTATTTTCTGCAGCATGTAATTTTTGTTTTGTTTGCGGCCATTCCACTGCTTTTTTACACCGGTTTCATGCAGGCTTTATTGTGTGTTCCGTCCTAAAAAAAATGTCACAGTGCCATTTATTGAAACTTTTTGGTCTGTGCAATTTTTTCTAACATTTTTTTTTTTTTTTTTCAGCTTCCTAGCTACTGGTGAATCGATGACTTCGCTCCATTACCAATTCCGGCTGGGCATTTCCACTATTTCAGGAATAGTGAAGGAGACATGTCGGGCTATTTGGACCACTTTACAGCCAGAGTATATCCCCCAACCATCCATGGAAATCTGGTTGAGAAGTGCCGAACAGTTTCAGCAATTTTGCAATTTCCCAAATTGTGTGGGTGCAGTTGACGGGAAACATATAAGGATTGCGAAACCGGCAGGAACAGGATCGGAGTACTATAATTACAAGAAGTATTTCTCCATCGTTCTCATGGCTATTGCAGACGCCAACTGCAAGTTCTTTGCCGTGGACATAGGAGCGTATGGACGGTCCAACGATTCGCAAGTTTTTAAAAACTCTCCAATGGGTCGTTGCCTTTATGGAGAGACCTACGATTTCCCGTCAGCCAGACCACTGCCAGGAACAAGTGAACCAGCCATGGAATATGTTTGTGTAGGTGATGAAGCGTTTCAACTGTCGCCGCACCTACTGAAACCGTATAGTAGCCGGAACTTAACCCGTACCAAGCGGGTATTTAATTACCGGCTTACTAGGGCACGAAGAGTAGTAGAGTGTTCTTTCGGTATACTGACAGCAAAGTGGCGAGTTCTGCTGACGGCAATCAAACTGAAAACCACAACTATAGACGAGGTTGTTAAAGCCTGTGTGGTGCTCCACAACTTTGTCCTTTCAAAGGAGCCCATTTCCTTGGATGACGAAGAGTTGGAGACAACCTTGTGGGACTACCGCAGCAGCTCGGTTCACTCTACAGGTTCTGTTACAAGGATGAGGGACCAGTTTGCGGATTATTTTATGTCACCTGTGGGGCGGATCCCATGGCAAGACATAATTGTGTAACCTGTTTTCCATGTGTTTGGTTTATGTAAAAAATGTGTTTCTCCCCCCCCAAAAAAGGCCCAAAAGCGTGGTTTTCTTGCTAGTAAAACCAATATGTTATACCTTTCACACGTCTGGTGTTGGTTTTTATTTTACCTTTTTTATTTAGTTGCCATATTACCTTAATAAATCCACACACACACAAAGACTAGAATTTAAATCAGAGAAAATTTTATTTTAACTCTTTTTTTTTTAAATCATTTTTTTTTTGCCAAAAAAATAGATATTTTTTTATTTTCCATTTTTTTTTTTTAAATTTGCACATTTTTTTAAAATAATATTTACATTAACATTTAAAAAACTACTTTACAAGTCTTCAAAGTGTGGGGTGGAGATACGAGGGGAGGAGGGGCAGGAAGGTTGGACCACGTCGATAGGTGGGGAAACCCTACTTGTTTGGGGTGCAGTGGAAGGGGGGGTAAAACCAGGAGGATGACCAGAGGGGGGTGGTGTTGGGGTAGGGGGAATACTTACTGGGGAAGGTAAGCTGGGCAAGGAAGAAAACATTGGGGAAGGAATTTGGTTTGGGGACCGGGATGGGTATGGGGACTGGGTTGGGTGTTGGGACTGGGTTGGGTATTGTGACTGGGTTGGGTAGTGGGACTGGGTTGGGCAGTGGGACTGGGTTTGGTAATGGGGCTGGCGTGGGGTTTGTGGCTGGGTTTGGTAATGGGGCTGGTGTGGGGATTGGGGCTGGGTTTGGTAATGGGGCTGGTGTGGGTATTGGGGCTGGGTTTGGTAATGGGGCTGGTGTGGGTATTGGGGCTGGGTTTGGTAATGGGGGTATGGTGTGGAAATGGGGCCTGGGGTGGGGCATGGTGTGGAAATGGGGCCTGGGGTGGAATTGTAGTGGATGTGTGGGTAGATTCGGGTTCATTAAGGGCCTTCATTAGAGCATTATGGCAGGTATTCATTACCCGCATCTGTTGCTGAAGAGAAAGCTTCTCCATGCTCCTGAGCATGGATTGAAAAACAAGATTGGCCGGAGACTGACTTACATCTGAATGCAGCCTATCCAAGCGACTGCTGGTTTCATGGCTGCTTTCACTGATGCGTGATTGCACCATGTTGAAACCAGCAGTCACTTGCTCTCCCAAAATCTTGAAAGAGCTTTGGAAGGATGCATTCAGATGTAAGAACTCAGGAGCATAGCTCTTTTCCTGACCCCTCTGTCGCTGCCGCCACGAACCTAATGGTGGTCTCGAGGTGGCAGGATCAGAGGGGTGGGGTAAAGGAAACGCTATCTGTTCAGCATCAGATGCGAGCAATGAAGGCTGCAATAATGCTCCACTGCTTGGGGCAGATGAGGTGGAGGGGACAGAGGGGTCAGAGGAGGGGTCAGTGGTGTGGGGCCTACCGACGTGGCCCTCAGTGGCGGACTCAGGAGGGATCGCTCCAGAGGGTGCAGAGGAAGATGCAGGTGCCCGGTGGCTGGAGAAGGTGCTGTGAAAGAAAAAACAAAAGAAATTAATATATTGATATGAAAAAGCCCTGACTGAAACCAAACTAAGTTAGACAGGTTAACATGGTTATTAGTGGGCTGTAGAATACTTACACTCTGCTCAGCATGGTTCGCCTCAGGAAGGAGAGGGCCTGGCCGTGTTTGTATCTGCTCCTCTTCCTTCCTGCTGAGCCACTCGGGGCCTGCATCTCCATGTTGAATTCCCTCTTAAAGCGATCCCTCAGTGACCGCCACCGCTTCCTAACCTTTCCACCTGTGAAGACAAGAATAAAAAGAAAAAAAAAATTGGTAAATGCAATACATTACAGTCAGCTCAAAACATCACTGAAAAGTGAATACTTACATAGTTTGCTCTGCTGCTGTGGATGAAGGTCCTCCCACCTTGGAAAGATGTTACGACACACTTCGTCCCAGAGCCGACAGGTGACACCGGTATCGGCATGGCTGCGGTGAGCCATGTTCCACAGCGGCTCCCGCTCGCGAACCTCCTCGATGAGACTGTCTATGTCGATGTCATCATCGAACTCCTCTGCGGGAGCACGCTGTGAAGCCTGTGCAAAAAAAGAAGAAGAAAAACAAACAAATTAGTACACTGAAACACTAAAGTACCAATAGAATCCCCCTCCAAAAAAAAAACTCACTGATGGCCGACCGCGGCGATGATGACGCCGACTCTGGGAGCGGCTGGGAGGACCTTCACGATTTGCTGACTGGTCGTCAGCAGCAGCAGCAGCAGCAGCAGGAGACTGAAATAAAGGAAACAAATTCTCTGTAATGTAGGCATGTTTTCGGTGTTAAGTTATGTATGAAAATCTGTTTTGTGTATGGTGCAGTGTGATGTGTGAAGCAACTGTTTCACCACTACTTACACTTGGTTCCTCCTCCACTTGCATCTCTCCACCCGTCTCGCCCCCTTCTGACAGCTCCTCATCTGATTCAGCTTCCTGTTGAAACATAATTTATGCATGTAGTGATCCATAAAAATGTAATATAAATAACTAAAAAAAAAAAACATTTTTTGTGTTAACTTACCGATACACGCTGTTGCTGTGGAGGAGGGCTGTCAGAAGAGGACATTGTTGCGGCGGCTTGCTGCGGCTGTTGTCCTGGTGTATCTGTAAGTTAAAAAGACACTTGCAATCTACTCTACACATTGAAGTAGCAGATTTGGGGCCTTCAAAACTTACTTGAAAAGATTGGTGGCTGTGGTCCTGGTTGGGACTAGAGGCGGCTTGCTGCGGCTGTGGTCCTGGTTGGGACTAGAGGCGGCTTGCTGCGGCTGTTGTCCTGGTGTATCTGTAAGTTAAAAAGACACTTGCAATCTGCTCTACACATTGAAGTAGCAGATTTGGGGTCTTCAAAACTTACTTGAAAAGATTGGTGGCTGTGGTCCTGGTTGGGACTAGAGGCGGCTTGCTGCGGCTGTGGTCCTGTTTGGGACTAGAGGCGGCTTGCTGCGGCTGTTGTCCTGGTGTATCTGTAAGTTAAAAAGACACTTGCAATCTGCTCTACACATTGAAGTAGCAGATTTGGGGTCTTCAAAACTTACTTGAAAAGATTGGTGGCTGTGGTCCTGGTTGGGACTAGAGGCGGCTTGCTGCGGCTGTGGTCCTGGTTGGGACTAGAGGCGGCTTGCTGCGGCTGTTGTCCTGGTGTATCTGTAAGTTAAAAAGACACTTGCAATCTGCTCTACACATTGAAGTAGCAGATTTGGGGTCTTCAAAACTTACTTGAAAAGATTGGTGGCTGTGGTCCTGGTTGGGACTAGAGGCGGCTTGCTGCGGCTGTGGTCCTGTTTGGGACTAGAGGCGACGGATGTGGTCCTGGTCCCTGGTGTATCTGTAATATGTATAATGGATTTATAGTTAGACCACCCCCTGAACTAGGTAATGTTTAAGATAAACACCCTGCTGAATTGATGTGAGAAATGTTCATTAAAGGTGAACACCAAAACCCAAAAACAGGTGCACGTTACACCATTCATTTCCATGTCCCAAAAAAAAATATTTTTAAAATGTGAACCCACCATGCGAAAAAATATTTACCACATTTTATTTTCAAAAATCACCTCCCCCAAAAAACCTTTAAAGTATAACCTTTATTAAAACATGAGATGTCAACCAACTCTTTATTGCATGTGTAACCATTGGTACATACACCAGTTTTAAATTTACCTTTATGAAATGATACTACGGACATTTTTATTAACAAACATTTTATTATCCTTTTTTTTTTTTTGTTCTTCACATCACAATTGGGAGCTGAAATGCTCTTTATTTTAAATACAAGTACGGTACATCAACTGCAAATGGTTTCAACAGAAAATCAACACTTTGAAATAGAAAAAAAAAAAAAAACACACTCACACATTCAAACCACAAGCTGCAGACTACACTTTGCAAAAATACATCAGATTTAAAAAAAAAAAAAAAAATAAAATAAGAAAAAAAAAAACACATTTAAACCACAGGCTGCACAGACCACTATACTTAATAAATCCATCAGAAAAAGGCAATTAACCCCTTCCTGACGTCGGACGGGATAGTACGTTCGACGTCAGGTCCCCTGCTTTGATGCAGGGCTCCGCGGTGAGCCCGCATCAAAGCCGGGACATGTCAGCTGTTTTGAACAGCTGACATGTGCCCGCAATAGGCGCAGGCAGAATCGCGATCTGCCCGCGCCTATTAACCTATTAACTAGTTAAATGCCGCTGTCAAACGCAGACAGCGGCATTTAACTACCGCATCCGGCCGGGCGGCCGGATATGACGTCATCGCCGACCCCCGTCACATGATCGGAGGTCGGCGATGCTTCTGAATGGTAACCATAGAGGTCCTTGAGACCTCTATGGTTACTGATCCTCGGCAGCTGTGAGCGCCACCCTGTGGTCGGCGCTCACAGCACACCTGCATTTCTGCTGTGTAGCAGCGATCTTATGATCGCTGCTACATAGCAGAGCCGATCGCGCTGTGCCTGCTTCTAGCCTCCCATCGAGGCTATTGAAGCATGGCAAAAGTGAAAAAAAAAAGTGAAAAAAAAAGTGAAAAAAATAAAAAAAACATAAAAGTTTAAATCACCCCCCTTTCGCCCCAATCAAAATAAATCAATAAAAAAAAAATTAAACCTACACATATTTGGTATCGCCGCGTTCAGAATCGCCCGATCTATCAATAAAAAAAAGCATTAACCTGATCGCTAAACGGCGTAACGAGAAAAAAAATCAAAACGCCAGAATTACGTTTTTTTGGTCGCCGTGACATTGCATTAAAATGCAATAACGGGCGATCAAAAGAACGTATCTGCACCAAAATGCTATCATTAAAAACGCCAGCTCGGCACGCAAAAAATAAGCCCTGAACTGACCCCAGATCATGAAAAATGGAGACGCTACGAGTATCGGAAAATGGAGCAATTTTTTTTTTTTTTTAGCAAAGTTTGGAATTTTTTTTCACCACTTAGGTAAAAAATAACCTAGTCATGTTAGGTATATATGAACTCGTAATGACCTGGAGAATCATAATGGCAGGTCAGATTTATCATTTAGTGAACCTATCAAAAAAGCCAAGCAAAAAACAAGCGTGGGATTGCACTTTTTTTGCAATTTCACCGCACTTGGAATTTTTTTCCCGTTTTCTAGTACACGACATGGTAAAACCAATGATGTAGTTCAAAAGTACAACTCGTCCCGCAAAAAATAAGCCATCACATGGCCAAATTGACGGAAAAATAAAAAAGTTATGGCTCTGGGAAGGAGGGGTAGGAAAAACGAAAACGGAAAATCCCACGGTCATGAAGGGGTTAACCAATTAGGCATGGACAAATGCACATGCAATCAACATGATGCGCACAAACATGCCTGGTATGTGTCCACGTTCAGGATTGCATCAGGATTTGGTCAGGATTTTCCATCAGTATTTGTAATCCAAAACCAGGAGTGTAAGGCCATGTGCACACGTTCAGTATTTTTTGCATTTTTTTCGCGTTTTTTCGCTATAAAAACGTGATAAAAACGCTAACATATGCCTCCCATTATTTTCAGTGTATTCCGCATTTTTTGTGCAAATGTAGCCTTTTTTTCCGCGAAAAAAATCAGCAACATGTTCATTAAAATGCGGAATTGCAGGGGATTCCGCACACCTAGGAGTGCATTGATCTGCTTACTTCCCGCACGGGGCTGTGCACACCATGCGGGAAGTAAGCAGATTATGTGCGGTTGGTACCCAGGGTGGAGGAGAGGAGACTCTCCTCCACGGACTGAGCACCATATAATTGGTCAAAAAAAAAGAATTAAAATAAAAAATAGTGATATACTCACCTTCGATGTCTTCCCGCCTCTCAGCTGCATGCTGCCGCTTCGGTTTCTATAGCTGGTGTGCGGTGAAGGACCTGCGATGACGTCACGGTCTTGTGATTGGTCGAGACCGGTCATGTGACCGCGACGTCATGGAAGGTCCTGAACCACACCGGCATTTATAGGAACGGACGCCTGCAGGTGAGTATAACCATTTTTTTTATTTTTTTTATTATTTTTAAACATTCTCTCTTTTACTATAGATGCTGCATAGGCAGCATCTATAGTAAAAAGATGGTCACACTTGTCAAACGCTATGTTTGACAAGTGTGACCAACCTGTCAGTCAGTTTTACAAGCGATGCTACAGATCGCTTGGAAAACTTTAGCATTCTGCAAGCTAATTACGCTTGCAGAATGCTAAAAAAACGCGAAAAAAACGGAAAAAAAACGCAAAAAAAAAATGCGGATTTCTTGCAGAAAATTTCCGGTTTTCTTCAGGAAATTTCTGCAAGAAATCCGGACCTGTGCACATACCCTAACAATTAGAGGAAAAGTATAATAGAAACATATGCACCACTTCTGCATTTATCATCCTCACAAATACTGATGAAAAATCCTGACCAAATGCTGATAAAATCCTGAACGTGGACACATACCCTCCCACATGAACAGGCATAAGATTGGCGAAGGCATAATAAGGTGCAGGCACATGAAGACATACTTACAAAAGCACACAGACGTACAAAAATAAACACACACACACACACAAGCACATAAGCTTTATGCAAATACACATATGTACAACAAAGGTAGAAAGGTGGACCCAATCAGAAAACGCATACGCACACACATACACACACACGTAAAAAAGGCTGACAGTCCTTTGGCTGGAGCTGCAGGTCTTCACAGTGGCTGGCATCAGGGTGGATCTGGACTCTAGCATGGCACTGGCTGTTGCAGGACGATGGCAGGCCTCTGGTTCTCTTCAGGTTTTAAGCTCTTGCTGTAGTCAGTACCTCATACACACACAAATGCACAGGCACACAGATGCACACAAAAATTGCAATACTCACACTGGCTCTATGGTGGCTGGAGTCTTGCTGGCAGCCTGGAGTCTTGCTGGCAGCCTGGAGTCTTGCTGGCAGCCTAGAGTCTTGATGGCAGCCTGGAGTCTTGCTGGCAGCCTGGAGTCTTGCTGGCAGTCTGGGGTCTTGCTGGCAGTCTTCTCCTCTCTGGGTCTTGCTGGCATATGTGGGGTTGAAGGCCCAGGCCAGGTTTATATAGATTTGGGGGTGTCTGGCCAATTGGCAACAAAATCCAGCTTCTGAGCATGCTCAGTGGAAAAAAACGTATTGCAGCGCTGCATTGCGTCGTATGACGTGTCCCGACGCATCCGTCGCTCATAGGCTTCCATTGTAGCCAACGACGCATGCCGCAGGATGCGTCGCGACACGTTTTTTAGGCGGAGACAAAAAACGTTACAATCAACGTTTTTTGCCGCCGACGTGTCGCCAAATTTCGACGCATACGTCGTACGATGGACACGACGTATGCCAATCCGTCGCAATACGTTGCCAATACAAGTCTATGGGGAAAAAAACGCATCCTGCAAAAACTTTTGCAGGATGCGTTTTTTCTGAAAAAAGACGATTTGCGACGTAATGCAGTTAACGCTAGTGTGAAAGTAGCCTAACTGGTTTATGCAGCACATTTTTAGTAAACTAGTGGAAGACTTAAACGAAAAGCATTCCTGTGTCTACTCCGTGATCAGCTGTTTGTGCAGATCTACCACAGGTGGTGGCTAGAAGTCAGGCAAGATCCCCAGAATTTCCAGTATGACGGCTGTGGAAAGAATGAATGTCGGCTGTGGACAGAATGTATGTCCTGGGTGAAGGTGGCTGTAACAATGAAACAGCTGTTGCACAAAATGGAGGAGCTGATCAAGCACCTGATCCAAAGTCAGCAGCATCAGCACCAACAGCAGCAGCAGCACCAGCAACAGAAGCAAACCTATGAGGTGACAAACTCCTGATGCAACAGATCCAACAGCAAGAACGGCAGATGGAACTCCTGGCAGGGGAGGTCTGCAGCAGAGAAACTGCCCCTCTCCCAAGTCCAAGTGATGACTCATATGTCTAGAAGGCAGTAAGATGTGCCATGCAAGATATGACCCCAGGTGATGATGTTGAGGCACTTTTAGCTATGCTTGAAAGGGTAGCAGAGCATGAGAAGCTGCAGCTGAAGCAGTGGGCAGAGTTGCTGGGCCCTTATCTAACTGGTGAGCCTCAAAAGGCTTATTATGACCTGGTCTGATAGGATGCAAAAGAGTATGCCAAATTTAAAACTGAAATATTGGCACTCTCAGGATATGTCTATCAGAGCACAAAAGATCCACCACTGGGCATATTGTGGTGAAAAAACAACCTAGGTCCCAAATGTGCGATCTGCTACATTTTGTATAGAAGTGGTTGCAGCCGGAGTCCTCCACCCCATCCCAGATGGTCAAGTGTGTTGTTATGGATACATTTAGCCACTTCCTTCCTAGGTGGGGCAGAACTCTGTTACCGATAGAGACCCCCCAGAATGTAGATGACCTGGTTGGCGTAGTGGAAAGGTACCAGGTGGTAGAGAAGTCCTTAAGAAAACTGGGTGTTGTCGCATCCCTGCACTGAGCTACCCAGAAGGAGCCTGACTCTAAAAAGAAGGGTAATAGAGCCACAAATGAGGGGAGTCCTCATGGGTTGTCAAATGCCACTAGTAAAGTCTTAATCTGTTGAAGATGTCGCTGTCCTGGGCACATTGCTGTCAATTGTCTTATGTTCACCGAACAGATGTACTATAGCATAGGGAGGTGCTGTACATATTATGCCTATCCAGCCTGCAGCATGGACTATCAGCCTGGGGAGGGGCTACATTCATGTCCCATTATAAGAAAATTAAGTATTGGTGTCTAGACTCTTGAACTCGGGAAGTCTGATGACCCTGGTAAGGGTCACACTAACCCATGAGTTGATCTCCGGGAAGCTCTAGGGCATCTGCTGTATTCACAGGAATGTCAAAGATTACCCATAGTGACTATAGAAGCGAACTGTGGCACTGAGTCCCATGAGGTCAGAATAGTTAAAGACCTGCTGCACCCAGTTAAAATAGGGATGGAGTTTAGCTTATTCTGGGACTTATGGTGAAAGGCAGGGGTTCCAAGTTACTCAGATAAGAGCCGGTTCGACCATGAAGGGTCCCTATCGCAATCAGAGGTGGATGAGTTCCTCTTGTGTCTTTGCTAGCAATGAGGAAGATACGGAGACCCATAAGGCCAACATTCCTGAGTCGGGGTTTTTTTGGGGGAAGATTGGGACTGCTCAAATTAAATACCTTACATTAAAAGGGGAATTTAACAATGTTGCTATGATAAATGGGGTTGCTCAAGAGCCAGGGGTGGAAACCAGGTTTCCATATTTTGCGGTAAATGAGGACGTGCTATATTTGGCTATTAAACTGAGGGGGAAGGAAATAGAGCAGCTGTTTTTAACCAGGGCTCTATAGGCATAGGGTTTCAGACCTGGCCTATCCTCATGTGTTGGGTGGGCATCTGGGCATAGACAAAATCCAAGAGCGAGTTGTTAAGAGGTTTGACTGACCTGGATGTCGCCAAGAGATTGTTAACTATTGCCGATCCCATCCCACCGGTCAGCTAACTGCTCTAGTCTCTCACTTCTATAGTCCATTAGTACCATAACCCATAATTGAGGCCCCATTTGACTGAATTTCTGTGGATCTTCTCGGACCCCTGGTTAAATCCGTAAGGACACAAATATATCCTGGTGGTAATGGACTACGAAACACAGAACCCAGTGGAGGCTCCACTCAGAAACTCCTCCGCCAGGAGTATAGTCTATATTTTTTTCCTGGATAGGCCTGCCAAATGAGATTCTGACGGACTAAGGAACCCTCTTATGTCCAAAGTAATGAAGGAGTTGGGTGAGGCACTCCAGATTATTCAACTCAGGACCCCAATGTACCATCCGCAGATGGACAGCCTAGTGGAGAGGTTCAACAAAACCCTGAAATTGCTCAAAAAGGTCATGGAGATAAATAACAGAGATTGGAAATGCCTACTCTCGTACCTGCTGTTTTCTATAAGGGAAATTCCATAGGACTCTATGGGGTTTTCACCGTTCAAGCTGTTATTTGGCCAGCAAACTTGGGGACTTCTGGATATTGCAAAGGAGACATGGGAAGCAGAGGTTGCACTCCACCAGAGTATCATCGAGCATGAGGCCCAGATGTAGGAAAAGTTTGCGATGGTCATGCTAATTATGAGAGAGAGCCTCTTTCAAGCACAAGAGGCCCAGGCAAGGGTCTACAATCAGTTGGCAAGGCTGAGACAGTTTAGCCATGGAGGCCGGGTGTTAGTGTTGATTCCCACTGTCGAAAGTAAATTTCTACCCAAGTGGCAGGGGCCATATGAAGTGGTCAAAAAGCTGGGAAATGTCAACTACAAGGTTCACCAGCCAGGGAGAAGAAAACCATGCCAGGTGTACCATGCCAATCTGCTTAAGCTTTGGTAAGACATTGCACCAATGGAAGCTACATGTCTGGGGCCAATACTGAAGCTAAGATCGAGGATGTCACAATGGCAGAGACACTGTCACCAGCCAGAAACAACAGTGCTGTGAATTGCTTCAGTGGAACGGAGTCCTGTTTTCAGAGTTGACTCAACTGCATGTGCGGATAAACCTAAAGCCTTATCGAATCCCCGAAGCTGGTCCAGCCCAATTGTCCTTGTGTCAAAGCCTGATGGAGAATGGCGCTTTTGTAACGATTATAGGAAGCTCTATGACGTGTCCAAGTTCGACATGTATCTGATGCACCTGGTCAATGAACTCATTGAGAGGCTTGGGACATTATCACCCTTGACCTCATGAAAGGGTACTGGCAAATTCTCCTGTTCCAAAGTGCCAAGAAGACAGCCTTCTCTATACCTGATGGTTGCTTCCAATATACCAGAATGCCTTTCGGGCTGCAGGGAGCTCCAGCCACCAATTTTATACCTAAATAGGAAACGCTTCTCCTGTGAAAAAATATGCTATAGTAGAAAAAGAATGCTTGGCCATAAAATGCGCAATTGACACTCTGAGGTACTACTTGCTAGGCCAAAAGTTCAGGCTAATGTCAGACCATGAGCCCCTGAGATGGATGAGTGAAAGGATGGACAAGAATACCCGGGTGACTAGGTGGTTCAATTTCCATGTTGGGCACAGGCCCGGGAAACTACATGGTAACACAGATGCCCTGTCTACACTTCCATGTTTAGCGACACAAGGTGCCAAAACCCCAAGCTTTTGGAAGAGGGGGAAATATGTGAGAACGTAACTGGTAAAATACTAAGCGAGAGATATGTGTCACTCAGGATGTTAGCCTCAGTTGTAGGAACCTGGAACAATGCTCCAGCATACTAAGTGTTGATAGGGGTTAATCAGCCATGCTAAGGGCTGGGTTTTTATGGGCAGCTGAGGGTGGGAGACTACTCACCATATCTCCACCTCAGGGTATGGTCCAGAAGATACATGGACAACTTTCTAACTCATTTAGATATTATCTTCAGAGCTGTGCTTGTGTTAAAGAGAGCTGAACCTTTTTTTTTTGTCCCTTAGCTGGTGGATCCCCCAGCCACACAGGCTACTATTTTTATTTTCCTGTTATTCAGCATGTTTTTAATAAACCAGTGGAAGACTTAAATAGAAAGTGTTCCTGTGTCTACCTCTGTGAACAGCCAAGTGAGCCGATTTACCATAATCTGAAGAGACCCTGCCTGATGCATTATTAGTGTGGGAAAGATGCCAGCTACTGGCTACATGGGACCACGCGAAACAAATTTCCAGACCAGGTCACATGCCTGAATATAAAAACCCTGCATGCCAAACTGCAGGGAGCTTTGGCGCCAAGAGAGTATGAGGTGCAGATGTGCATATGTCAAGACGCCGCAGCCAGAGTGACAGGCTACAGCAGGAACCATATGCCACCTTTGTGCTGGTTGCTTACGGACGGAATCCAGATGATACAAAATATTCAGATTCAGATCCTGAACTATGCTGGTAAAGATGACAGGACGATGTAGGCTGCTCAAGACTCCGAGTCCAGACAGCGCCAGTCAAGGCCCGGATCCTAAACTTGTACCAGTCAAGATGCTGTACCCTGACAATAACAAATGTTCCTTGATCACTGTGAATTCCTGCCATATCAGGAGGAAGTAAATAGTTCATTGATTGTTCTCTCCCCATGTTTTCTCTGCGTTGCATTCTGTCACCTGAAATACATAAGTGTTTTATACAGATGTGTGAGGCCCATTATACTTTATGGAGAATTATATGGGGGCCACTATTCTGTATGGAGCAATATATGTGGTCATTACTCTGTATAGAGCATTATATGAGGCCAGTATACTGTATTGAGCTTTATATGGGACCCATTATAAGGTAAGGCACCAGTATATGGGGCCCATTATACAGTATGGACCAATATGTGGGGCTTATAATTCTGTATGGAGCAATATATGGGGCCCATTATTGAGTATGGAGCAATATATAGGACCCATTATACTGTATAGAGCAATATATGGGGCACATTATACTATTTGGAGCAATATATGGGGCCCATTATACTGTATGGAGCAATACATTGGGCCCATAATACTGAATAGAGCAATATACGGGCCCATAATAATGTGTGGTGAATTACTTTTTTAAATCACTTTTTATTATATTTTTCATGAGATTAATAAAAACAGCAATCCAGACATTATTTGTCATATTTTTTTTAACAAATCACGATTCAGGACAAATAATATTTTTTACATTTTTACACCTAAAAACATTTTTTACTGTACTTATTAGACCCACAAGAGAACTTAAATATATGTTGCCCTTTTCATACAGATAGTATCAGCCTGCCAGTGATAGGCCTGTTTTAAACATTTGACATTTACAGTTCAAGTATGTCCTGATATTGTTCCCTGGTCAGAACTCCACAACCTTATAGGTATATGCAGTCATGCAGAGAAAAATAAAGTACTCCCTCTTTGAATTCTATGACTTTACTTATTAATCCACTCTTCTTTGCAACATTGCTTAAGTTCATTGTGGTTTATGGGTATTTGGCAATGCTGGGCTTTTGCTCCACATTGATTCTTTTCATTTTTAGCCATTTTCATGTAGAAATGCTGGTGTACTTGAGATCATTGTCCTATTATATGACACAGTTTCGGCCAAGATTTAGCTTTTCGATAGATGGCCTCACATTTGACTTTAGCATACTTTAGAACAGTATTTCCCAAACTCCTGTCCTCACGGACCCCAAAAGGTCATGTTTTCAGGATTTCCATAGTGCTGCACAAGTGAGAGAACTCCTAATATTTCCATCACCTGTGCAATACTAAGGAAATCCTGAAAACATGACCTGTTGGGGTATGTGAGGGCTGGAGTTTGGGAAACACTGCTTTAGAATAATGGGAGTTATGTTGAAGTCGATGATTGTGTAAGGGTGTGGTGTGCAGAAGATGTTTTCGTCAGCATCTTTTGGCACTCATGAACAGTCGGAATCAACGGATCGAACTGAGTAAGTAGGAACTAAAAGATGGAGAAAGCATTTCTGGAGGGATGAACTTGAAGAGGATGCTGGATCAGGTGGTAGCTCAAATATAAAATGTCGGAGTGGTAAGCTGGAAGAGTTGTTGGCACCAGCAAGTGAGACTGAGATGATGTGTGAGTGGTGGAATGCAGAGGCAGAACGATCGAAGGGTTGCTGGAGACTGAGGCAAGCGGCACATCATTGCTCAAGCACTAAAGCCCAGACTTCACTGGTTAAGACCTGAGGTTCATACTTTCTTGGTCAAGACCTGTAGCGCAGTCTACTCTTCACCAATCAAGACCTGATATCCAGACACCACTGGTGAGAGTGGTGCCCGTTTAGCAAAGACAGAAAGATATTAATAGTCATTTAACTTTGAGAGAACTAGATAGATCATAGAACAAGATATTGCAATTGTTATACTTCTGTTATTGTCATTATAGCTAAGATTGTTTGACTTATCCTATACCCAAATAACCATTTGTTCCCATAGTTAAACTTTCATTCTGTGGTAGAATAAATAGCTTTAGTTGACTACTTCTGCATCGTCATTGTCTGCGTTGTTGCATCGTAGTAAATTGTTCAAAAGCCCTAATCATCAACCCTTCACCAGTGTACTGAACTGAACAGTTATTATTATTGTTATTATTTATTATTATAGCGTCATTTATTCCATGGCACTTTACATTTGAGGAGGAGTATACATATTAAAAACAAATACAGTAATCTTAGACAATACAAGTCACGACTTGTACAGGAGGAGAGAGGGCTCTTCCCAAGAGGGCTCACAATCTACAAGAGATGGGTGAGAATACGTAGGTAGAGGGTAGGCGAGGGTAGAGCTGGTCGTGCAGTGGTTTGGTTGATCGGTGGTTACTGCAGGTTGTAGGCTTGTCGGAATAGGTAGGTCTTCAGGTTCTTTCTGAAGGTTTCCGTGGTAAGCGAGAGTCTGATATGTTGTAGTAGAGAGTTCCAGAGTAGGGATGATGCGTGGGAAAAATCTTGTATGTGATTGTGGGAAGAGGAAATAAGAGGGGAGTAGAGAAGGAGATCTTGTGCGGATCGGTTGCATGCAGATAAGTACCAGGAGATGAGGTCACAGATGTATGGAGGAAACAGGTTGTGGATGGCTTTGTATGCCATGGTTAGGGATTTGAACTGGAGTATCTGGGTAATGAGGAGCCAGTGCAAGGATTGACAGAGGGGAGAGACCAGGGAATAGAGGGGGGATCAGTCAAGCTGCAGAGTTTAAAATAGATTGGAGGGGTGCAAGAGTGTTAGAGGGGAGGCCACAGAGTAGGAGGTTGCAGTAGTCAAAGAGGGAGATGACTAGGGCTTGGACTAGGGTTTTTGCAGATTCTTGGTTGAGGAATGTACGGATTCGGGAAATATTTTTGAGTGGAAATGGAAAGGGCTTGGATATGTGGTTTGAGGGAGAGTTCAGAGTCAAGGATAACCCCGAGGCAGCGAGCTTGTGGGACTGGGGAGAATGAGACCATTTACTTTAATGGATAGGTCCTTTGGGATGGGTCGACTGAGTCGGGGGAAAGATGATGAATTCTGTTTTGTCCATATTAAGTTTTAGAAATCTAGCGGAAAAGAAGGATGAACTAGAAGACAGACATTGTGGGATTCTGGTTAGTAGGGAGGTGATATCTGGTCCAGAGATGTAGACCTGTGTGTCATCAGCATAGAGGTGATACTGAAAGCCGTGAAATTCTATGAGCTGTCCGAGGCCAAAGATGTAAATGGAGAAGAGCAAGGGCCCTAGGACTAAACCTTGTGGGACTCCGACAGATAGGGGGAGAGATGAGGAGGTGGTGTGTGAGTGGGAGACGCTGAATGTCTGGTTAGGTATGATGATATCCAAGATAGGGCCAAGTCAGTGATGCCAAGAGATGAGAGGGTCTGCAGTAATAGGGAATGGTCCACTGTGTCAAAGGCAGAGGACAGGTCCAGGAGGAGGAGTACAGAGTAGTGTGCTTGGCTTTGGCGGTTAATAGGTCATTAATGAATTTAGATAGGGCAGGTTCAGTGGAGTGATGTGGTCGGAAACCAGATTGTAAGCGGAGGAGGGAGCAAGAAGAGAGATGGGAGGGCCATTCAAGATGGACATGTTGTTCCAGTAGTTTTGAGGCATAGGGAGGAAGTGATATGGGGCAGAGGTCTCTTTCTATGTAAACTGCCTCCTCCAATATGGAGGTGCCTGTGCAATGTTGTTAGCTTTTTTCTAACATGCTTGTCAGTTCTCGGGTCCCTGTACTAGCATCTCAGCCAGCTGCACCCGCCAGTGCTCACCTCAACGGCAGCAGAGCCAGCTGCACCTGCAAATTCTCATCACTCCATCAGACTGTCCTGGGATTGAAGCTTGAGAAGGACAATTTGACTATTCCAGGTGCCTTCTGGGAAAAGCAAAGCGTCTCCCTCAGCAAGAAGATCATTGGGTACAGCCAGAACCAGCTGCTTGGAAAGCATTGCCAAACCAGGGATTGAAGCTTGAGGAGGACAATTTGCATATTCCAGGTGCCTTCTTGGAAAAGCAGAGTAACCCTCAGCAAGAAGATCATTGGGTACAGCCGGGACCACCTATGTGGAAAGAATCGCCAAACAAGGGATTGAAGCTTGAGGAGGACAATTTGCATATTCCAGGTGCCTTCTGAGAAAAGCAAAGAGTCTCCCTCAGCAAGAAGATCATTGAGTACAGCCAGGTGCAGCTTCTTGAAAAGCATTGCCAAACCAGGGATTGAAGCTTGAGGAGGACAATTTGCAAATTCCAGATGCCTTCAGGGAAAAAACAAAGAGTCTCTCTCAGCAAGAAGATTGTTGGGTACAGCCGGGACCAGCTGCTTGGAAAGCATCGCCAATCCAGGGATTGAAGCTTGAGGAGGACAATTTGCATATTCCAGGTGCCTTCTGGGAAAATCAAAGAGTCACCTTCAGCAAGAAGATCGTTGGGTACAGCCGGGACCAGCTGCTTAGAAAACATCGCCAGAGAAAGAATTTTTACCTCTAGGTTGTTATTGCAAGAAAGCTTGATTGAGTAGATTACACAAGAAGGAAAAAACACAGCGGATTACACAAGAAGGTAACATTCAGCAAGTCAGCAGGATCTAGGCGCAACATGGCAGATGTGGCAACCTGCATGGTGAGCTGCAACAAGTGCTACATGTTCACAGATAGGCCAGAAGAAGAATCCAAGACGCCAGAAGTGTAGACTACTTGCCATTTTAGAAGAAAAGGTGCTGGGTCCGGAAGAATTGCAACTTTGAAACTCATCAAAGAAAATGAAGACTTCCTAGACAGAACAGAAGCATCTTTACTAGTCACAGAAGGTGAAGAAAGTGTCAGAGAACCTCCTAAAGCAGACAAGTGGAAGCATGTGACCAAAAGAAGCAAAAAGACCATGGAGACATCACCAACCACACAACTGAGAAACGGATACCAAGGCATTGTGGAGGACGAAGATGGCACACCTAAGTATGAGGCATTACCAGCACGCAAAGAAGAAAAGGGCACACAGCAACACCCAGAAGTGACAACAAGAAGTACAGCCAAGAAGCAAAGAAGAGTGGTAGTGGTGGGAGACTCACTACTGAGAGGGACAGAAGCAGCCGTCTGCAGAACGGACATAACTGCAAGAGACGTATGCTGCCTCCCAGGTTCGAAGATATAGGATGTGACCAATAGGATACGTAAGCTCATCAGTTCCAACTACGTAAACCCATTTCTTCTGATACATGTTGGCACCAATGACATGGCAAGAAGAACCTACCGACAATCTGCAAGGACTTTGAAGAGTTGGGGAAGAAAGTAAAGGAAGTGGGTGCATAGATAGTTTTTTTCTTCTATCCTTCCAGTAGATGGGCATGGCACCAGGAGATGGAACCTGATCCTTGATGCAAACAACTGGCTAAGACGATGGTGCAAACAACAAGGATTCAGATTCCTGGACCACGGTGTAAATTACCTGTACGACGGACTCCTCGCCAGAGATGAACTACACCTCAACAAACCTGGGAAACACACATTCGCCAGAAGACTTGCTACACTCATCAGGAGGGCATTAAACTAGAAGAAGAGGGGACAGGAAGAAAAACTTTAGACACAAACACGAACCCAGAAAATATACTGATGAAGGATATGAGGTGCGGCAAAGAAGACCCAAGACAACATATTCGGAAGGAAGGTAAGAAAATTTCTAAAACAATCAACAAGGAAGAGATTAGAATAAAACAAAATCCTCTAAACTGCATTCTCGCAAATGCCAGAAGCCTGACAAACAAGATGGAAGAACTAGAAGCAGAAATATCTACAGGTAACTATGACATAGTGGGAATAACCGAGACATGGTTAGATGAAACCTATGACTGGCAGTTAGTTTAGAAAGGATCGTAAAAATCGGAGAGGATTAGGAGTTTGTCTTTATGTAAAGTCTTGTCTGAAGTCCACTTTAAGGGAGGATATTGGTGAAGGGAATGAGGATGTCGAGTCCATATGGGTCGAAATACATGGAGAGAAAAATAGTAACAAAATTCTCATTGGGGTCTGTTACAAAACCCCAAATATAACAGATATCATGGAAAGTCTACTATTAAGGCAGATAGATGAAGCTGCAACCCATAATGAGGTCCTTGTTATGGGGGACTTTAACTACCCAGATATTAACTGGTAAACAAAGACCTGCGAAACCCCTAAAGGCAACAGGTTTCTGCTAATAACCAAGAAAAATTATCTTTCACAATTAATGCAGAATCCAACCAGAGGAGCAGCACTTTTAGACCTAATACGGTCTAAAAGAATTGACAGAGCCCCCTGAATTCTATATTGCCCATGTGACAGTTATCCCAAAACCAAAGAAAGATCATCTCCTTCCCAAGAATTATAGACCAATTTCGTTGTTAAATGTCGACCTCAAACTCTTTACATCCATCATTACCACCAGACTCAACAAACTAATACCTACCCTTATTCACCGTGACCAAGTGGGGTTCATACCTAATAGACAGGGTCCTGACAATATTAAAAAAAATCTAAATATTATACACTCAGCAAACTACCACAAACAGCCCCTGCTACTATTAGCTTTAGACATAGAGAAAGCTTTCGACTCAGTCTCATGGTCCTACCTATTTGAAGTCCTATCTAGATTTGGTGTCCCTGACACCCTTATTTCGTGCCTCCAACTACTATATGACAGCCCTACAGCTTACTTGAAACTCCCGTCCACCAGGCCTACCCCTATCAACATACAAAGGGGGACGAGGCAAGGCTGTCCACTTTCACCAGCTCTGTTTGCCATGGCCATAGAACCACTGGCCGAGGCAATAAGACTTAACCCGAACATACTCGGACCTGTGGGGCTTGGCGCACAATATAAAGCAAGATTATTTGCGGATGATTTATTGTTGACTTTGTCCAGTCCACTTACCACTCTCCCAAATTTATTTTCGGTCCTCCGTAGATTTGAGTCGATTTCGGGACTCAAAATTAATGTTGATAAATCCGAAGCTTTATTTCTTAACACCTCTAAGGACATGCAAACAAATATTATTTCCCAGTTCAAATTTGCAAAAAATGAACATTATATAACCTACCTTGGAGTCAATCTCACCTCTCATAGATCGACTTTATTTCAGTGGAATTATCTCCCGTTAATAAAAAACCTCCGAGCTGACTTAACCAGATGGTCTGCCATGAAGTTGACTTGGTTGGGCAGACTGCATGCAATTAAAATGGTCTCCTTGCCCAGATTTCTGTATCTGTTCCGCTCCCTCCCCATTCCGTTGCCCCATAAGACTCTACATGAGATTCACTCTATGATTTCAAAATTTATTTGGCAAGGGAAAAAACCCAGAATCCGACAAAAAACTATGTTCATACACAGAAAGTTAGGGGGGCTTTCCATTCCCAACTTTACACTGTATTACAAGTCCGCTCAGTTGGCCCAATTGACCAATGCCTGTGCTGCCAACCATGCTCCGAGATGGGTTGGCCTGGAATCGTCCCTCTTACATCCATTTTCCTTTCCCAGCCTTATGTGGTCCACACCAAAAGGCTTGCACATTACAGCGCCATTCACAGCACATTCCCTGATCCTCTGGAGAAAGGAGAGATTTAAGTTTGGTCTCCAATCTAAATCCTCCCCACTGACCCCCCTCTTCTGTAACCCCATGTTCGCACCAGGGCTTGACCCACGTTCATATGCTTGGTGGAAGGATAATGGAATAACCACTCTAAAACACCTCTGCTCGCCCTTTAACATAATTTTAACTAGACAAGAATTCCTCCATAAATACAACCCACCCACTAACGAAACCTTACGTATCCATCAAGTCTTTCATTTTGCGGGACAGTTCTTACAAAATAAAACCCCTTTTTACGCGAATAATTTTGAGCAGAGGTGTATGGACGACCCATTGGGAAGGGGAACTATTTCTCTGCTATACAAATCGCTCAATACTGCACATGGAGTCGATAAATTACAATATATGAAACAGTGGGAGGAAGACCAGGGCATTCAACTAACTTTGGAAAATTGGAGGCGATGCTGTGACACAGTTTCCAGGGGTAGTCACCAAGCCTCCCTGGCAGAGACATCCATTAAGGTCCTACACAGAGCATACCTAGTCCCAAGTAGACTTCACACTATATACCCCAACACTTCAGATAAATGCTTTAGAGGATGTGGCGCAGTGGGAGATATGAAGCATGTTTGGTGGGAGTGTCCGATAGCCTCGGCTATGTGGCGGGAAGTAGGGTTATTAATTGAAAAAATGTATGGCGGAGCAATACAACCTGACCCGACTACATTCCTCTTGGGAGCCAAGTACAAAGGCTTTTCTAACAGATTCCACAGGTTGATAGGCCAGCTGCTTATGGCCGCTAAGCTACATATAGCTACCAACTGGAGGTCGCCTTTTCTTTCTATCCAATCGGTTAGAGATAAAATGAACACAATCCTCTTATATGAACGTATACATGCGACTAGGGACGACCTGTGGGAGGCCTTCTACCAGGTTTGGAAACCGTGGATGGACCTTAACACGAATTTAAACCTTGAACAAACCTTGACTTTATCCATTTGAGACTTAATTATCCTGTGAGAGATTCTGATGGCTGTGGGGTTGGGCCTGTGCTATGTGGGGTGCGGGGAGGGAAAGGCGGAACTTATAAAATGGAACAAAGTGTGGTCTCTTTCTGTAAATATTCTGCAACTTATCATATAGTACTGTATAATGCAGAATCTCATTTCCCTCCCCATTTTCCCTTTGTCTATGTCTCCCCATGTACTTGTTTTGTCATATTTGTATTCTTGAATTTGAGTTAATATATGTATGGTTCTTCTTCTTTGTTCAGATTCAAGCTTATTGAACTCCCTTGCAAGGGAACCTGTTGTTCAATTGCTATGTTATTGAAAATAAAAATTTATTGAAACTAAAAGAATTGACAGAATAACAAATCTTGTCAGGGAGTCAAAAAACACTGAACTTTAGGAAGCCAAAGTTTGACCAGCTTAGAGATTCCTTTATTCTGGTTGAATGGGACAATGTCCTCAGAAATAAGAATTACAGATAGCAAATGGGAAATGTTTAAGAACATCCTAAATTGGCACTGTAAGCTGTTTATACCTTATGGGAGTAAAAGGACAAGAAGTAGGAAAAACCCAACGTGGCTAAGCAAAGAAGTAAGAGGGGCAATTAACAGTAAAAGGAAAGCATTTCAACTACTAAAGCAGTATGGCACCATAAAAGATCTAAAAAACTATAGGGAGAAAAATGCTTTATCTAAAGAACTAATTAAAGCTGCCAAAAAGGAAACAGAGAAGCACATTGCTAAGGAGAGTAAACTAATACCAAACTGTTCTTCAACTATATCAATAGTAAAAAAATCAAAATTGAATGTGTAGGCCCCTTAAAAAATTGTGAGGAAAGAATGGTTGTAGACGTTGAGGAAAAAGCTAATATATTAAACACCTTCTTCTCCACGGTATTCACGGTGGAAAGTAAAATGCTAGGTGAAATGCCGAGAGACAAAGAAAACCCTATATTAAGGGTCACCAATCTAACCCAAGAAGAGGTGTGAAACCTGCTAAATAAGATTAAAATAGATAAATCTCTGGGTCCGGATGGCATACACCCATGAGTATTATGAGAACTAAGTAATGTAATAGACAAACCATTATTTCTTATATATAGGGACTTTATAGCAACAGGGTCTGTTCCACAGGAATAGCGCATAGCAAATGTGGTACCCATATTCAAAAAGGGCTCTAAAAGTGAACCTGGAAATTATAGGCCAGTAAGTGTAACCTCTATTGCTGGTAAAATATTTGAAGGGACTCTGAGGGATGTTATTCTGGATTATTTCAATGAGAATAACTGTTTAACTCCATATCAGCATGGGTTTATGAGGAATCGCTCCTGTCAAACCAATCTAATCAGTTTTTATGAAGAGGTAAGCTATAGACTGGACCAAGGTGTGTCATTGGACGTGGTATATCTTGATTTTTCCAAAGCGTTTGATACCGTGCCACACAAGAGGTTGGTACACAAAATGAGAATGATGGGTCTGAGGGAAAATGTGTTTAAATGGGTAAGTAACTGGCTTAGTGATAGAAAGCAGAGGGTGGTTATAAATGGTATATTCTCTAACTGGGTTGCTGTGACCAGTGGGGTACCGCAGAGGTCGGTGTTAGGACTAGTGTTGAGCATTCCGATACTGCAAATATCGGGTATCGGCCGATATTTGCTGTATCAGAATTCCGATACCGAGTTCCGATATTTTTGTGATATCGGAAATTGGAATCGGAAGTTCCTATAAGCTCCCAGGCGTGTGCGGTGCGTATGGTTCCCAGGGTCTGGAGGAGAGGAGACTCTCCTTCAGGCCCTGGGATCCATATTCATGTAAAAAATAAAGAATAAAAATAAAAAATATGGATATACTCACCCTCGGACGGGCCCTGGACCTCAGCGGTGCAACCGGCAGCCTCCGTTCCTAAGAATGCAGTGAGTGTAGGACCTGCGATGATGTCGCGGCTTGTGATTGGTCGTGTGAGCGGTCACATGAGCGGTCACGCGACCAATCACAAGCCGCGACGTCATCGAAGGTCCTTCACTCTGCATTCTTAGGAACGGAGGCAGACGCTTGCAGCGGTGACAGCCAGGGCCCGTCCGAGGGTGAGTATATCCATATCCATATTTTTTATTTTTATTCTTTATTTTTTACATGAATATGGATCCCAGGGCCTGAAGGAGAGTCTCCTCTCCTTCAGACCCTGGGAACCATCCAGGATCACTTCCGATATTTGTGTCCCATTGACTTGTATTGGTATCGGGTATCGGCGATATCCGATATTTTTTGGATATCGGCCCATCCAATCCGATACCGTTACTTTCAAATATCGGAAGGTATCGCTCAACACTAGTTAGGACTTATTCTGTTCAACATACTGTATTTATTAACGATCTGGTAGAAAGTTTACGCATTAAAATATTGATATTTGCAGATTATACAAAACTATGTAAAGCAGTCAATACAAGAGAAGATAGTATTCTGCTATAGATGAATCTGGCTAAGTTGGAAAGAGAGGTGGCAGATGCGATTTAAAATGATAAATGTAAGGTTATACACATGTGAAGAAGGAATCAATATCACCACGTAAATTGAGAATTTCAGTCCAGGAGGAAAGAGAAGTGGATTTTTCTGACATGATATACTACAAAGTCTCTTATTTTCACATATCCTATTGATGTATGATATAAAATAACAATTACTCTACAATTTTACCATATTTCTTTTGTACCCAGTCTAATGGTAATTCAGTTTTAAGCTGAGGATAGTCTCAGACAGGTTAGTTACTATGAATTTAAATTAAAAAAAAACTGACCGTCGTCACATCCAAACATAGACTAAGTGTGAACAGGTGCTGAACCTAGAGTCACTAACTCGTATACAGTTAAATAGATAAGGCAGCACACTGCAGCGCCAAAACATGCAAACATGAAACATTAAAATTGAACTGCATTAGAAATATGAAAACATGAGAGAATTTAGCGCATAAATTGGCCAATTCATGCGCTAAACGCTCTCATTTTTTCATATTTCTAATGCAGCAATGCAGTTCAATTTTCATGTTTCATGTTTGTATGTTTTGGCGCCGCAGTGTGCTGCCTTATTTATGTTAGTTACTATGGGCATGCTGCCTGATAATACCAATTGCAAGCACTGTGGTTAACAGGTGACATATGTATAGAAAACATTGTGGGAATTCTTCAAAGTAGTGGGAAAAGTTCTTTTACTCCACTATCATGATCTGGCAGTGATGTAAGACCATGTAGAAGACTTTCCACCATTGTAAGTTCAAATACAGAAAATGTTTCTTTAATTGTCCCACATCCCATCCATACTAGAGGGTGCATGCATAAATTGTAAACCGATAAAATGCCACTTAACCAATGTCGGCCTTATTAGAATTGAAAATTTGCCAGTAGTGTATCACATCCAGAGATAAAGTTGTCCGTGAGTTGGCTAAACTTCTTTTTAGCATCTTTCACTGAAGAAAATAGTAATTTATTTCTGATGCTATTTCATCAAAGAGACAAGTTGAAGGTTAATTACAACATGCCATGTGCTTCCAATAATATGCATTATAGATTGTGTGTAAACGCTTGCCAAATTCTAAAGTTTCACTGCAGGAAAATGTGTCTTGATGCAGAATGAAGACCTACGTACATGGTAACGATCTAGACTAGTATGCCTTGGATATACACTGCTGACAAACCACATCAAACTTTATTTCTCACATAATCTATGTTTAAATCCAGCTACTATAATTGCCCTCCAGGGGCTTCAGTAATGCAGGATTAACTAGCATCATAACGTTACTCGCTTGTATTGTCACAATATGCAATCACTGTCATTATCTCCTTTGACTGCTTAATGTTCATTCCTGGTTCAGTTTCCTTAAGTGTTTTCTGGTACATATGTTCTGAGATAGTGTTTCAAGTTGGCAGTAAGCCTAAAATAATGAATGGTCAATAAAGTCATCCTTTGACATCCAAACAACTGTAATAGCGATATTATTTAGCTCAGTGCCAATATTGTAAACCACTTTATGTTGTTATGTACATTTCTGTTATCTTTTAATGGCATTCAAAAATTTAGTTACTAGAATAGGAAAGGCATGAACATTGTCAGAACGTTGCTGGAGTGCCTTGTAACCCAAACGGCATCCTTCTGTATTGGAAGCATCCATCTGAGGTTGAGAAGGCAGTATTCACTTTGGTGTCTTGGGACATGAGGTTTTGCCAATTCCCTTTTGTGAGGTCAAGGGTAGTAATGTACTGAACCGGCCCTAGCCTCTCAATTAATTCATCAACCCGGGGCATCGGGTAGGCATCGGTCTTAGAAACCTTGTTCAGCTTCCAATAGTCATTGCAAAATCACCATTCCCCATCTGGTTTTGGCACTAGGACTATCGGACTGAACCATGCATTATTGGATTCCACGATGAGTCCCAGGCAGCTCAGCATCCACTTCACCTCCTTTGAGATTACCTCTTGGCATGCTTCGAGAATCCGGTATGGCTTCAAGTTGACCGGGACATGAGGCTCTGTCAGGACGTCACTCTCTATGACCTTAGTACAGCCTGGAAGTTCTGAGAACAGGTCTCTGTTACGCTGTAGCAACTCTCAGCACTGCTGCTTCTGCGAGTGAAACAAGGTGTCTGCCACCTCCACACCAACATCCAACTTGGCCAGCAGTCAAGGAGCTTCCATGGGTTCTCTGTCCTGCCAAGGTTTTATCAGGTTCACGTGGTACATCTGGTAGGGTTTCCGCTTCCCTGTTATGTGGACTTTGAAGTTGAATCAAAAGAAAACCTTATATATTCAGATACTGGATAAAACCAATTTTTATTTAAATCTCTAAAAAACATAGAACATCAACAATCAACATACAAGCAACCGTGCTAGGCTAAAACTGCCCCTTGCACTATATATCCTGAAATGCCCTACCTTGCAGCGGAGGTTGGCACCCTAAGCAGATAAACGAGATAGGCGCCCCCGCTCAACGTCGACTATCCACTATTTCTCCTATCTGCCAACTATATAATGTGGTATATTTATGCTAACATGCTGACAGAGATGGACAGGGGAAAGTCTTGCCGACTAGTATTTCAGGGCAATAATGGCAGTAAATCACCCATGTGATAGAGGTGCAAAACACCATACCTTAAAGTGCAAAAAGTGCAAAAAACAGTGCTGGACATACACCAAGTACCTCGCTCTAACTGCTCCCTGCCAAGCTGACTCCTGCCTGGCAGTGGGGGTTGGCACCCTACTGTGAAGCGGATATGGTGCCCCCACTCCGCGTCAGCTGGCCCTAAAGGTACCGTCACACTAAAGCGACGCTGCAGCGATACAGACAACGATGCCGATCGCTGCAGCGTCGCTGTTTGGTCGCTGGAGAGCTGTCACACAGACCGCTCTCCAGCGACCAACGATGCCGAGGTCCCTGGGTAACCAGGGTAAACATCAGGTTGCTAAGCGCAGGGCCACGCTTAGTAACCCGATGTTTACCCTGGTTACCATTGTAAAAGTAAAAAAAAAAACACATACTCACATTCCGGTGCCCGGCGTCCGCTTCCCTGCACTCCTCCTGCATCCTGTGTCAGCGCCGAACATCTCCGGCATCTCCCACAGAGCAGAGCGGTGACGTCACCACTCTGCTTTACGGCCGGCACTTACACAGGATGCAGGAGGAGTGCAGGGAAGCGGACGCCGGGCACCGGAATGTGAGTATGTGGTTTTTTTTTTTTACTTTTACAATGGTAACCAGGGTAAACATTGGGTTACTAAGCGCGGCCCTGCGCTTAGTAACCCAATGTTTACCCTGGTTACCAGTGAAGACATCGCTGGATCGGTGTCACACACACCGATTCAGCGATGTCAGCGGGAGATCCAGCAACGAAATAAAGTTCTGGACTTTCAGCAATGACCAGCGATCTCACAGCGGGATCCTGATCACTGCTGCGTGTCAAACACAATGATATCGCTAGCCAGGACGCTGCAACGTCACGGATCACTAGCGATATCGTTTAGTGTGAAGGTACCTTAAGAGCTAGCCCTACACGTGCTACTTGATAATGAAGGGGTGTCTTATACACAATATGGCCCCAACCACTTCTTATGACCAAGACACCTGAGCTTCAGGCAGGAGATATGGGTACAGTGTTGATGTATAACTATAACCCCATTCTATGATATACACATATAGCAGTTATAATAGCCAGGTACTTATCATTTCTGATGTATACAAACGCCTCGACGCGTTTCACCAATATGGCTCATCAGGAGGCTGAGATAGACCGATGCTGCATGTTGACTGCCCACGTCCCTCATATATATATAGACTATAAAGAATGGGCACCACCCCTAACGCACCCTTTCAACGGTAGAGGTGCGTGTTAAACAATGACTCCGTGGGCCCAATGTGTATATTCTCAGAGTATTGCTCGATTAATCACTCGCTCTATGAACGATAATCATACCGCCATAATCCGATCCTGTAGTAGACTGATAATGCCACGAGGGCCGGCGTGTCTGAAGTGCATTGTACTGGCGTGTACGTAATCCTTCTGCGCATAACCGGAAATGTGCCGGCTTCCATATTGTTGAAGACCAGATACTGTGCGCTGCGGAAGTTGTCAGCCTCCATTTTTTTGGAGGGCTCGACCGTAAATACAATACTTCTGCGCAAGTACGGAAGCGTCTTGTTGTTAATGATCAAATCCCAGGAGATACTCCACGCCAATGCGGAAGTCTCACAGTTGCCATTTTACCTGGGATTACGCCATGGGTCAAAATGCCCAACGGATAAAAGTTGAGCACTAGGCAACAGCGCTTTTGTTATGGCGGCTATAGTGATTATATGGTCTGAGTGGCACCAAGATTTTTTTTTTTTTTTTAATATATATATATATATACTTAATTAAATTAGCAATCTTGAGATTTTATGCATATACAGACACACTCCATAGACTCACGATGTAAAGTATGGATTCTGAGCATAAAATATCCTGTACTCTCTCATAGATATGTCTGTCACTCTATGCTACAAATTGCATAAGTAATGATACATAGTTCGAATGTTATAAATGATATAGAGTTATTAGATATTTACGAAGCAATATTCTAAGGGACAGTAGGTATTAGGATGATAGTAAATAGATACTTGTGTAGTAAATATAGAGTGATACTCCATATCAATTAATGGATCCCATTAAAAAAATGGGCAAAAACTGCCTGGCACGGCAAGTGAAATTATAATTAGTGTTGAGCGATACCGTCCAATACTTGAAAGTATCGGTATCGGAAAGTATCGGCCGATACCGGCAAAGTATCGGATCCAATCCGATACCGATACCCGATACCAATACAAGTCAATGGGACTCAAGTATCGGACGGTATTCCTGATGGTTCCCAGGGTCTGAAGGAGAGGAAACTCTCCTTCAGGCCCTGGGATCCATATTAATGTGTAAAAGAAAGAATTAAAATAAAAAATATTGCTATACTCACCTCTCCGACGCAGCCTGGACCTCACCGAGGGAACCGGCAGCGTTGTTTGCTTAAAATTCGCGCTTTTCCTTCCTTACGTGAAGTCCCGGCTTGTGATTGGTCGCGTGCCGCCCATGTGGCCGCGACGCGACCAATCACAGCAAGCCGTGACGTAATTTTAGGTCCTTCAGGATTTTAAAATTACGTTCTGGCTTGTGATTGGTCGCGTCGCGGTCACATGGGCGACGCGACCAATCACAAGCCGGGACGTCACGGGAGGCAGGACACGCGCGCATTTTAAAATGCGCGCGTGTCCAGCTTCCCGTGACGTCATCACGGCTTGTGATTGGTCGCGTCGCCCATGTGACCGCGACGCGACCAATCACAAGCCAGAACGTAATTTTAAAATCCTCAAGGACCTAAAATTACGTCACGGCTTGCTGTGATTGGTCGCGTCGCGGCCACATGGGCGGCACGCGACCAATCACAAGCCGGGACTTCACGTAAGGAAGGAAAAGCGCGAATTTTAAGCAAACAACGCTGCCGGTTCCCTCGCTGAGGTCCAGGCTGCGTCGGAGAGGTGAGTATAGCAATATTTTTTTATTTTAATTCTCTCTTTTACACATTTTTACATTAATGTTGTTTCGATACCGATACCCGATACCACAAAAGTATCAGATCTCAGTATCGGAATTCCGATACCCGCAAGTATCGGCTGATACCCGATACTTGCGGTATCGGAATGCTTAACACTAGTTATAATAATAAATATTAGCCCCTACCGCATGGACAAACGGCTCAATAGTATCTTTGTGAGACTCATATGGACCAAAGAACAAGAAAATGCACTAAAGAAAGCAAGCATAAGACATATTCTCATTCAAGCCTCTTGGAGTGATACAATTAAAGCGATGGATCCAAGCACACTCCTTTTGCAACAGCAATCTGTCAAAATTTCCCCCCCGGGGGTTTAAAGTAAACGATTCAATGACACTGAATGAAATTTCATTCACATGGCCCTGATGGACCTCATTCATATGCCTAGCAATTGGAGAATCACGTTTATGCCTAATATCTCCAATATGCTCGCCCACCCTTCTTCTGAACTCCCTCCGTGTCTTCCCCACATAGTTTTCGGGGCATCCACATGTGGCTACATATACTACACCACTAGTTTTACAGTTTGAAAAATCTCTGAGATAGTATTCCCTACCATCATATGCACTGATGATTGATTTACAGGGTCGCATAAATTTACAATTGACGCAGTCACCACATTTGAAAAAAACGCATATTCTGCGTTCAAGCCACGTGCCCGTCGGGGCCGATCTCTTGAAGTGACTGTGTACCAGCCTATCTCTCAAGGAGCGACCCCTCTTGTAGGTTATCTGTGGACGAGATCCCACAAAGTCAGCTAAATCAGGGTCAGCTGTGAGGATATCCCAGTGTTTATACAGGATTTTCATTACCCTATTGTGTTGGCAGTCATACGTGCCAATAATCCTAGTTGTAGTTAGGGCTGCGTTATCATTGCGGCCTCGAGTCTGACTTGAGAGATAGGCTGGTACACAGTCACTTCAAGAGATCGGCCCCGACGGGCACGTGGCTTGAACGCAGAATATGCGTTTTTTTCAAATGTGGTGACTGCGTCAATTGTAAATTTATGCGACCCTGTAAATCAATCATCAGTGCATATGATGGTAGGGAATACTATCTCAGAGATTTTTCAAACTGTAAAACTAGTGGCGTAGTATATGTAGCCACATGTGGATGCCCCAAAAACTATGTGGGGAAGACACGGAGGGAGTTCAGAAGAAGGGTGGGCGAGCATATTGGAGATATTAGGCATAAAAGTGATTCTCCAATTGCTAGGCATATGAATGAGGTCCATCAGGGCCATGTGAATGAAATTTCATTCAGTGTCATTGAATCATTTACTTTAAACCCCCGGGGGGGGAATTTTGACAGATTGCTGTTGCAAAAGGAGTGTGCTTTGATCCATCGCTTTAATTGTATCACTCCAAGAGTCTTGAATGAGAATATGTCTTATGCTTGCTTTCTTTAGTGCATTTTCTTGTTCTTTGGTCCATATGAGTCTCACAAAGATACTATTGAGCCATTTGTCCATGCGGTAGGGGCTAATATTTATTATTATAACTTCACTTGCCGTGCCACGCAGTTTTTGCCCATTTTTTTAATGGGATCCATTAATTGATATGGAGTATTACTCTATATTTACTACACAAGTATCTATTTACTATCATCCTAATACCTACTGTCCCTTAGAATATTGCTGCGTAAATATCTAATAACTCTATATCATTTATAACATTCGAACTATGTATCATTACTTATGCAATTTGTAGCATAGAGTGACAGACATATCTATGAGAGAGTACAGGATATTTTATGCTCAGAATCCATACTTTACATCGTGAGTCTATGGAGTGTGTCTGTATATGCATAAAATCTCAAGATTGCTAATTTAATTAAATATATATATATTAAAAAAAAAAAAAAAAAATCTTGGTGCCACTCAGACCATATAATCACTATAGCCGCCATAACAAAAGCGCTGTTGCCTAGTGCTCAACTTTTATCCGTTGGGCATTTTGACCCATGGCGTAATCCCAGGTAAAATGGCAACTGTGAGACTTCCGCATTGGCGTGGAGTATCTCCTGGGATTTGATCATTAACAACAAGACGCTTCCGTACTTGCGCAGAAGTATTATATTTACGGTCGAGCCCTCCAAAAAAATGGAGGCTGACAACTTCCGCAGCGCAGAGTATCTGGTCTTCAACAATATGGAAGCCGGCACATTTCCGGTTATGCGCAGAAGGATTACGTACACGCCAGTACAATGCACTTCAGACACGCCGGCCCTCGTGGCATTATCAGTCTACTACAGGATCGGATTATGGCGGTATGATTATCGTTCATAGAGCGAGTGATTAATCGAGCAATACTCTGAGAATATACACATTAGGCCCACGGAGTCATTGTTTAACATGCACCTCTACCGTTGAAAGGGTGAGTTAGGGGTGGTGCCCATTCTTTATAGTCTATATATACTGTATATATGAGGGACGTGGGCAGTCAACATGCAGCATCTGTCTATCTCAGCCTCCTGATGAGCCATATTGGTGAAACGCGTCGAGGCGTTTGTATACATCAGAAATGATAAGTACCTGGCTATTATAACTGCTATATGTGTATATCATAGAATGGGGTTACAGTTATACATCAACACTGTACCCATATCTCCTGCCTGAAGCTCAGGTGTCTTGGTCATAAGAAGTGGTTGGGGCCATATTGTGTATAAGACACCCCTTTATTATCAAGTAGCATGTGTAGGGCTAGCTCTTAGGGCCAGCCGACGTGGAGTGGGGGCACCATATCCGCTTCACAGTAGGGTGCCAACCCCCACTGCCAGGCAGGAGTCAGCTTGGCAGGGAGCAGTTAGAGCGAGGTACTTGGTGTATGTCCAGCACTGTTTTTTGCACTTTTTGCACTTTAAGGTATGGTGTTTTGCACCTCTATCACATGGGTGATTTACTGCCATTATTGCCCTGAAATACAAGTCGGCAAGACTTTCCCCTGTCCATCTCTGTCAGCATGTTAGCATAAATGTACCACATTATATAGTTGGCAGATAGGAGAAATAGTGGATAGTCGACGTTGAGTGGGGGCGCCTATCTCGTTTATCTGCTTAGGGTGCCAACCTCCGCTGCAAGGTAGGGCATTTCAGGATATATAGTGCAAGGGGCAGTTTTAGCCTAGCACGGTTGCTTGTATGTTGATTGTTGATGTTCTATGTTTTTTAGAGATTTAAATAAAAATTGGTTTTATCCAGTATCTGATTATATAAGGTTTTCTTTTGATTTTGCTTAGTTTTTTGAACCTTAGTTGAACATTCTACTTTGTTTTTTGGACTTTGAAGTTGACCTCACCAACTTTCTCCACTACCTCCTATGGACCCTGCCACTTGGCCTGGAATTTTATCTCCACCATGGGCACCAGCACAAGTACTCGATCCCCTGGGTTGAATTGTCTTACCCTGGTGGACCTATTAAACACCCTGGACTTGGCTTCCTGAGCCATGAGGAGGTGCTCCTTCACAACGGGTATCACGTTGGCAATCATCTTTTGCATCTGGGTGACATGCTCTACCACGCTTCTATAAGGGGTGGTTTCAGCTTCCCAGGATTCCTTCACCACATCCAGGAGCCATCGACAGTGTCATCCATAAAGCAGTTCAAATGAGAAGCCAGTGGAAGCTTGGGGAACTTCCCTGATGGAGAACAACAGGTAAGGAAGCAGACTGTCCCAGTCTTAGCCGTCGTTCTCCACTGCTTTCTTCAGCATAGCCTTCAAGGTTTTGTTAAACCTCTCCACCAGCCCTTCAGTCTGGGGATGGCACACTGAGGTTCTGAGCTGGGAAATTTGCAGGGTCTTGCCCAACTCCCTCATGACCTTCGACATGAAGAGGGTCCCTTGGTCCTTCAGTATCTCCTTCGGCAGCCCAGTTCGGGAGAAGATATGGATCAGCACCTTTGAGATACTCTTGGCAGAGGCATTTCTTAAGGATGTCGCCACTGGGTACTGGGTAGCATTATCCAGGACCACCAATACATATTGATGTCCTCTTGCAGACTTTACCAGGGGTCCCATCAGGTCCATCACTATTTGCTTGAATTGCACCTTGATGATGGGCAACGGTACCAGAGGACTGCAGAAGTGGGCTACCGGGGAGGTCAGCTGGCATGTGCGGTAGGAACGACAGTAGTTCAAGATTTCTCTGCAGCACCCCGGCCAGTAGAATCTCTGCAGAATGCTTTCCTGGGTCTTATCTGCCCCTAGGTGACCATCCAACACATGAGAATGAGCCATGTCTAACATCCTGCGTCTATAGGGTCCTGGTACCAATAACTGCTCTATCACCTCACCTCTTGGCTTGGTTACCCTATAAAGAAGATCACCAGTCACAGCAAATTGAAGGAACCAACTGAAGCTCCCCGACTCCTGAGGCACACCATTTAATACAGTAACATTTTCAAATGCCCCTTTAAGAGATAGGTTGCTGAATTGGGCAATTCCAAAGTTCCCCCTGGACACTTCCAGCTCAGGGACGTTGGCCTCAGTGGATGCTGCCTCATCCTCATCGCCAACCAACACATACAACAGAAACCTGTCATCTGCAGCCTGTGATGCGGTTTCTTTGGGAGCAACCTGGTTGTTGTCCAGACAACCAGACCTTACCCTTATCCCCCACAAATCCCAAAATAATAAAGAGTTCCACCCTATAATAATAATATATACTAGGTCCTTGAATACGCCGACCTAGTGGGACTCGGTGCCACAGTTTGTGTTCATGACCACTTGGGCCATAGGGTAGTCTTTAGCGTTGCCATGGATACAGAGGACATCCACCCTCTTTTCAGGAATCAGCCGATGGGGAATTGTGGCCCTTACTATGGTTACCAAACTTCCCTAGTCCAACAAACCAGTCATTTGCACCCTATTTACTATTATGGGACATGCCTGCGACCCCTCTCTCACTTGGGGAATAGCATTGCAGGCTGGATATGCAAAATACGAGCAGCGCCGTCCTGTGCTGCAATCCATTGGCTTGGTGTTCATGGGACAACAGGTGGCTGTGTGGCCTGGAGTATGACACCTCCAACAAGTTGCACTATGGGAAGGGACTTTGGGCACTAACTTCAGTATGCTTTGATGCCCCACAGGTGTGGCTCTACCTCCCATCTTTTGGGTGTCATCCCCACTTTGGGAACCCCAGTATGGGGATGCTCCACCCCCTTGTTTCCCCATGGAACTCTCGACTGCCTGTTACCTCTCCACCAGGTCCATTAGGTTCTCAGCATTATGGGGATCTCCATTGGCAACCCAGGATAGCACACTGTTAGGGTTACACTATAGCACCGTGCAGAGATGTAAAACTAGTGCTATAGTGTAATGTCGGAACACACGGCAAGCACACACCTGACATGACTGCGTTAACTCCGCGCAATGTAAACAGAACGCACAGCCCACAGCTCTGTTAATTTCACAGAGCGAAGAAACTAAGGGTTGAACTCGCTCCGTAATCGACCCGTGCCAATCACACACATGGCCAAAACAGACGCAGAGTCAAAGAAAAATACTACGCTGACGCTAGTTAACTAAGCAAAACCCTGTAGAACTCACAGGGGAGCAAAAAGGCTCTGTGGTTGGACTTGCTCTGTAACTCAGCGGTGCTAACCACACACACGACCAGCTACAGATACTAGAAGCCAAGCAGCAAGCAAAAACCCTAACTGGCTCAAAGCTGAGTAAGATCACAATACACACACGTGCAGTCAGAGTGGTAGTGTATCCACTCACATACACCAACACAAATTACACTAGCGCACCGGCGTGCACCTCTGAGAGTCTTTTATACGTAAAGCTCAAGTCCAGTCGGACAGGACCTTTCCTGTGGACCAATCTGAAGCTGCCACATCACCAGAGCAGCTGACGTCCGAGCACCAATGAGATGGCGCCACCTCACGGACATGCTAAGTAACGTGATTTCTGGACTTAGGCTCCAGAGCATCAGAATTCAGCTGCCTGATTGCAATAGAGTTGGCTGAAGAGCCAGCAGCAACCAAGCGTGTACTAAGAGCTTCAGCAAGACGCTGGGACCGATGTGTGTGCTGAGCAGCAACCTGAGTGGCCGGAGCCAAATGCAGGAACGCAGAAATAGATAAGGATTGGGATCTATCCCATGCAGCGGGAGGATCCTGACACCTAGCACACTGGCCTTGGTAGGGAGTGTATCAACCAGTCCATAATGACCCACTCGACCATCTATGCTGGGGAGGAAGATTTAGGTTACAACCATTTTTGGACCAGGTGGAGAAGGTCAAACATTTGGGACCGGGGAGGTTTGTCACTGTGATAGGCCCAGTGGTGCACTTACTGAGCCCTGACAGTCAGAGTTGCTCTTAAGCATGCCAAGAACTCAGCTTTCAACTTGACATACTCTTTAGCATCCTGCAAGGCCAGGTAACAATAGGCCTTCTGCGTTTCACCTGTCAAATATGGCGCCAGGAGCTCCGCCCACTGTTCAAGAGGCAATTTCTCCCATTCTGCCGCCCTCTTGAAGACCATTAGAAATGCCTCAACATCATCCCCCAGGGTAATCTTTTGCAATGCTCTTCTTACCGTCTTCCTGGCAAACGAGTCATCACCTGGAGTTTGGGAGGAGACCACTGGCTTCCCACGAACCGCCTCTGTGAGGTGTTCCATTTGTCACATTAGCGCCTCCTGCTGCTGCCGCTGGTGTTGCAGCTGCTGTGCCAACAGCTTATTTGTTTATTGTTGTGCCATTTGCTGCTGTTAACAGGTGAGCTGTTGCTGTTGTTGCACCTGGACCAAATGCTTTAAAAGCTCCTCCTTGCTGTCAAATTTCCCTCCTGCAGCCGCTTTCACCCAACCCAGGAAATGCGGTATCAGCATTAACACTGCCTTTTGGGATTCGTGCCTGTGCTTATAGCACCAATTGTAGGAATCTACTCACTCGGCCGCAATTGAGGTAGGCACAGGAAGCAGTATTGTTGAAATGTCCAAGCAAGCTTATTAAAACTGCATAAACCGCTCTGGATAGCCAAAACAAACGAACAGCCTTTTCCGGCACAAAGTGAAAAACAAACAGAAAAAGAGTACACATAGTACTGCAGGTCCGCTCCTCAGGTCAGTGTCTTTAGCAACACACACTGGAAGTGTCCCAGCCATAGACACTGAATGAGACATTCGGGGTCCATTTTATTAGCCAAACAACGCCCCTGGGGTTGGGACATGTGATCAGTCATTTCCACCCATCTCTTCTGACTGCTCGTAAAGCTCAGCCCTGGAGTGGCCTAATAACTCTTTCAGCATTATAGATGCTGAAGCATACTTCTGAGCTCAAATCACAGCAGCTAATAGCCGCGATGACACATATCCTCCCTCAAGGACTCGTCTTACAAAATATATATATATACAGTACAGACCAAAAGTTTGGACACACCTTCTCATTTAAAGATTTTTCTGTATTTTCATGACTATGAAAATTGTAAATTCACACTGAAGGCATCAAAACTATGAATTAACACATGTGGAATTATATACTGAACAAAAAAGTGTGAAACAACTGAAATTATTTCTTATATTCTAGGTTCTTCAAAGTAGCCACCTTTTGCTTTGATGACTTCTTTGCACACTCTTGGCATTCTCTTGATGAGCTTAAAGAGGTATTCACCGGAAATGGTTTTCACTTCACAGGTGTGCCCTGTCAGGTTTAAAAGGGGGATTTCTTGCCTTATAAATGGGGTTGGGACCATCAGTTGTGTTGAGAAGAAGTCTGGTGGATACACAGCTGATAGTCCTACTGAATAGACTGTTTTAATTTGCATTATGGCAAGAAAAAAGCAGCTAAGTAAAGAAAAACGAGTGACCATCATTACTTTAAGAAATGAAGGTCAGTCCAAAAAATTGGGAAAACTTTGAAAGTGTCCCCAAGTGCAGTGGCAAAAACCATCAAGCGCTACAAAGAAACTGGTTCACATGCGGACCGCCCCAGGAAAGGAAGACCAAGAGTCACCTCTGCTTCTGAGGATAAGTTTATCCGAGTCCCCAGCCTCAGAAATCGCATGTTAACAGCAGCTCAGATTAGAGACCAGGTCAATGCCACACAGAGTTCTAGCAGCAGACACATCTCTACAACAACTGTTAAGAGGAGACTTTGTGCAGCAGACCTTCATGGTAAAATAGCTGCTAGGAAACCACTGCTAAGCACAGGCAACAAGCAGAAGAGACTTGTTTGGGCTAAAGAACACAAAGAATGGACATTAGACCAGTGGAAATCTGTGCTTTGGTCTAATGAGTCCAAATTTGAGATCTTTGGTTTCAACCACTTTGTGTGACGCAGAAAAGGTGAACGGATGGACTCTACATGCCTGGTTCCCACCGTGAAGCATGGAGGAGGAGGTATGATGGTGTGGGGTTGCTTTGCTGGTGACACTGTTGGGGATCTATTCAAAATTGAAGGCATACTGAACCAGCATGGCTACTACATTATCTTGCAGCGGCATGTTATTCCATCCGGTTTGCGTTTAGTTGGACCATCATTTATTTTTCGACAGGACAATGACACCAAACACACTTCCAGGCTGTGTAAGGGCTATTTGACCAAGAAGGAGAGTGATGGGGTGCTACGCCAGATGACCTGGCCTCCACAGTCACCAGACCTGAACCCAATCGAGATGGTTTGGGGTGAACTGGACCACAGAGTGAAGGCAAAAGGGTCAACAAGTGCTAAGCATCTCTGGGAACTCCTTCAAGATTTTTGGAAGACCATTTCCGGTGACTACCTCTTTAAGCTCATCAAGAGAATGCAAAGCAGTCATCATAGCAAAAGGTGGCTACTTTGAAGAACCTAGAATATAAGACATATTTTCAGTTGTTTCACACTTTTTTGTTAAGTATATAATTCCACATGTGTTAATTCATAGTTTTGATGCCTTCAGAGTGAGTTTACAATTTTCATAATCATGAAAATACGGAAAAATCTTTAAATGAGAAAGTGTGTTCAAACTTTTGGTCTGTACTGTATATATACACTCACTGGCCACTTTATTAGGTACACCTGTCCAACTTCTTGTTAACACTTAATTTCTAATCAGCCAATCACATGGCGGCAACTCAGTGCATTTAGGCATGTAGACATGGTCAAGACAATCTCCTGCAGTTCAAACCGAGCATCAGTATGGGGAAGAAAGGTGATTTGAGTGCCTTTGAACGTGGCATGGTTGTTGGTGCCAGAAGGGCTGGTCTGAGTATTTCAGAAACTGCTGATCTACTGGGATTTTCACGCACAACCATCTCTAGGGTTTACAGAGAATGGTCCGAAAAAGAAAAAAAATCCAGTGAGCGGCAGTTCTGTGGGCGGAAATGCCTTGTTGATGCCAGAGGTCAGAGGAGAATGGGCAGACTGGTTCGAGCTGATAGAAAGGCAACAGTGACTCAAATCGCCACCCGTTACAACCAAGGTAGGCCTAAGAGCATCTCTGAACGCACAGTGCGTCGAACTTTGAGGCAGATGGGCTACAACAGCAGAAGACCACACCGGGTACCACTCCTTTCAGCTAAGAACAGGAAACTGAGGCTACAATTTGTACAAGCTCATCGAAATTGGACAGTAGAAGATTGGAAAAACGTTGCTTGGTCTGATGAGTCTCGATTTCTGCTGCGACATTCGGATGGTAGGGTCAGAATTTGGCGTAAACAACATGAAAGCATGGATCCATCCTGCCTTGTATGGAGCATCTTTGGGATGTGCAGCCGACAAATCTGCGGCAACTGTGTGATGCCATCATGTCAATATGGACCAAAATCTCTGAGGAATGCTTCCAGCACCTTGTTGAATCTATGCCACGAAGAATTGAGGCAGTTCTGAAGGCAAAAGGGGGTCCAATCCGTTACTAGCATGGTGTACCTAATAAAGTGGCCGGTGAGTGTATATATATATATATATATATATATATATATATATATATATATACATATATATATATACAGCTGTGCTCAAAAGTTTACACACCCCAGCAACATTTTTGCTTTCTTGGCTTTTTTTTCACAGAATATGAATGATAACACCAAAACTTTTTCTCCACTCATGGTTAGTGGTTGGGTGAAGCCATTTATTGTCAAGATACTGTGTTTTTGATTTATAAATCATAATGACAACCCAAAGCATCCCAGTGACCCTGATAAAAAGTTCATATACCCTGGTGATTTTGGCCTGATAACATGCTCAGAAGTTGACAAAAAATTGGGTTTGAATTGCTACTAAAGGTGACATCCTCACCTGTGACACACTGTGTGTGTGCATAAAAGCTGAGTGAGTTTCTAGGATCCAGACAGATCCTTGCATCTTTCATACAGCCACTGACATTTCTGGATTGTGAGTCATGGGGAGAGCAAGAGAATTGTCAACGGATCTGCGGTAAAAAGATGTTGAACAGTATAAAACAGGAAAGGGATACAAAAAGATATCCAAGGAATTGATAATGCCAGTCAGCAGCATTCAAATTTTGATTAACAAATGGAAAATCAAGGGCTCTGTAAAAACAAAACCATGGTCACGTAGACCAACAAAATTTAGTCCACAACTGCCAGGAAAATTGTTCGGGATGCAAAAAAAACCCCACAAATAACATCAGCTGAAATACTGGACTCTCTGAAAACTAGCAGTGTGGCTGTTTCAAGATGCACAATAAGGAGGCACTTGAAGAAAAATGGGCTGCATGAGCGAGTCGCCAGAAGAAAGCGATTACTGCGCAAATGCCACAAAGTATCTCGCCTACAATACGCAAAACAGCACAGAGACAAACCTCAAAACTTCTGGAACAAGGTAATTTGGAGTGATGAGACCAAACTTGAACTTTTTGGCCACAACCATAAATGCTACATTTGGAGAGAGGTCAACAAGGCCTATGATGAAAGGAACATCATTCCTACTGTAAAGTATGGAGGTAAATCGCTGATGTTTTGGGATATGTGACCTACAAAGGCACAGGAAACTTGGTCAAAGTTGAAGGAAAGATGAATGCAGCAAATACTGGAGACAAATTTGCAATCAGCCCGGAAGCTGTGCAAGGGACATAGTTGGACGTCCAACATGACAATGATCCAAAACACAAGACCATGTCGACCTACAGCAGAACAAAGTTAAGGTTCTGAAGTGGCCATCTCAGTCTCCGGACTTCAATATCATTGAACCACTTTGGGGAGATCTCAAGCACACATATATATGTATATGCTGCTCAAAAAAGTAAATGGAACACTAAAATCCCACATCCTGGATATCACAGAATTAAATATTCCAGTTGTAAATCTTTATTCATTACATAGTGGAATGTGTTGAGAACAATAAAACCTAAAAATTATCAACGTAAATCACAACTAATATCCCACAGATGTCTGGAGTTGGAATGATGCTCAAAATCAAAGTGGAAAATGAAGTTACAGTTTGGTCCAACTTCAGTGGAAATGCCTCAAGACAAGTAAATTATGCTCAGTAGTGTGTGTGGCCTCCATGTGCCTGTATGGCCTCCCTACAATGCCTGGGCATGCTCCCGAATAGGCGGCAGATGGTCTCCTGAGTGATCTCCTCCCAGACCAGGAATAAAGCATCCGCCAACTCCTGGACAGTCTGTGGTGCATTGTGACGTTGGTGGATGGTGCGAGACATGATGTCCCAGATGTGTTCAATCGGATTCAGGTCTGGGAAATGGGCGGGCCAGTCCATAGCTTCAATGCCTTCATCTTGCAGGAACTGCTGACACACTCCAGCCACATGAGGTCTGGCATTGTCCTGCATTGGGAGGAACCTAGGACCAACTGCATCAGCATATGGTCTCACAAGGGGTCTGAGGATCTTATCTTGGTACCTAATGGCAGTCAGGCTACCTCTGGCAAGCACATGGAGAGCTGCGTGGCCCTCCAAAGAAATGCCTCCCACACCATTACTGACCCACTGCCAAAACGGTCATGTTGAAGGATGTTGCAGCAGCAGATCGCTCTCTGTCAAGTCTGTTGTATGTGTTCAGTGTGAACCTGCTTTCATCTGTGAAGAGCACAGGATGCCAGTGGCAAATTTGCCAAATCCTGGTGTTCTGTGGCAAATGCCAAGCAAATGCTGTGAGCACAACCCCATCTGTGGACATCAGGCACTCAGACCATCCTCATGGAGTCAGTTTCTAACTGTTTGTGCAGACACATGCACATTTGTGGCCTGCTGGAGGTCATTTTGCAGGGCTCTGGAAATGCTTCTCCTGTTCCTTCTTGCACAAAGGCTGAGGTAGCGGTCCTGCTGCTGGGTTGTTCTCCTCCTGCCCCCTCCATATCTCCTGGTGTACTGGCCTGTCTCCTGGTAGCGCCTCTGGACACTGTGCAGACAGACACAGCAAACCTAATTGCCACAGCTCCCATAGATGTGCCATCCTGGATGAGCTGCACTACCTGAGCCACTTGTGTGGGTTGTAGAGTCCGTCTTATGCTACCACGAGTGTGAAAGCACAACCAACATTCAAAAGTGACCAAAACATCAGCCAGAAAGCATTGGTACTGAGATGTGGTCTGTGGTCCCCACCTGCAGAACTGCTCCTTTATTGTGTTGATAATTGCCAATAATTTCCATCTGTTCTCTATTCCATTTGCAGAACAGAATATGAAATTGATTGTCAAATAGTGTTGCTTCCTAAGTGGACAGTTTTATTTCACAGAAGTTTGATTTACTTGGAGTTACAGTCTGTTATTTAAGTTTTTCCTTTGTTTGTTTGAGCAGTGTATATATGTACAGTGGGTATGGAAAGTATTCATACCCCTTTAAATTTTTCACTCTTTGCTTAGCCATTTGGTAAATATTAAAAAGTTCATTTTTTTTCTCATTAAAAAAACAGAAATGTAGAAATTGTTGCATATTTATTAAAAAAGAAAAACTGAAATATCACATGGTCATAAGTATTCAGACCCTTTGCTCAGACACTCATATTTAAGTCACATGTTGTCCATTTCCTTGTGGTCCTCCTTTAGATGGTTCTACTCCTTAATTGGAGTCCAGCAGTGTTTAATTAAACTGATAGGACTTGATTTGGAAAGACATACACCTGGCTATATATAAGTTTGGGAGCACCAGAAGTCTTCCTAGACCTGGCTGTCCAGCCAAACTGAGCAATGGTGGGAGAAGAGCATTGGTGAGAGAGGTAAAGAAGAACCCCAAGATCACTGTGGCTGAACTCCAGAGATGCAGTAGGGAGATGGGAGAAAGTTCCACAAAGTCAACTATCACTGCAGCCCTCCACCAGTTGGGCCTTTATGGCAGAGTGGCCAAGATGGAAGCCTCTCCTCAGTGCAAGATATATGAAAGCCTGCATAGTTTGCTAAAAAACACATGAAGGACTCCTAGACTATGAGACATAAGATTCTTTGGTCTGATGAGACGAAAGTAGACCTTTTTGGTGATAATTCTAAGCGTTATGTGTGGAGAAAACCAGGCACTGCTCATCACCTGCCCAATATAAACAGTGAAACATGGTGGTGGCAAAATCATGCTATGGGGGTGTTTTTCAGCTGCAGGGATACGACAACTGGTTGTCTCTGAAGGAAACATGAATGCAGCCAAGTACAGAGATATCCTGGATGAAAACCTCTTTCAGAGTGGTCAGGAGACTCAGGACGTCAGGACGTCAGACACTTTCTAACAAGACAATGACCCTAAAAACACAGCTAAAATAACAAAAGGAGTCACCATCCAACCTGATGGAACTGGAGAGGATCTGCAAGGAAAAATGGCAGAGGATCCAATAATTCAGGTATGAAAAACTTGTTGCATCATTCCCAAGAAGACTCATGGATGTACTAGCTTAAAAGGGTGCTTCTACTCAATTCTGAGCAAAGGGTCTTAATACTTATAATAATGTGATATTTCAGTTTTTCTTTTATAAGAAACTAGATGGCAGCCCGATTCTAAAGAATCGGGAGTCTAGAATCCATATATACTTTATTTATTCAAATGTAAGAATAATACAATTAATAAATAATAGTAAGAAAGAACAAAAAATGGCTGCACTCACCAGCTCTTGACAATTCTTTACAGTACGGCACATTTCTGATTGGTCGCTCGCAGCAGGCGGAAACCAATCAGAAAAGTGCCGCGCACCACGAAGGCATATATCTTTGTCCACCCTGAGCGGGTGTAGGACGCTGGTGACGTCACTTATCTCCGGACATTATCTCCGGACAAAGCCACGGAAGTTGGCACAAATTGCCAGAAGTAGTATTCTAGGCAATTATATATTAGATTTTAATGTTATCAGTGTTTACCTTTGAACGTTTATATTGTATTGTCCTGTCACCAGCCATGTGTACGATTATCGGCCGAAAGCCTCTCTGGAACCAATAATCACCCCATGTAAAGGTATCTTTATAAGTTAAAGATTCAGAATACTATGACTTTTATCATATCCTGAACAGTCAAGTTTTTTATGAACCGTTAAGGTTTTCTGGTTGAAGTAAAAAAAACTCTGAGTGTTTACAGTTTGAAACCATAAAATGTTGAAAAATTATGTCATCCTTGAGTATATCACTCAATGGTGCTCATAAACGTGTCAAATTTGATCTATAATATACTTTAATATACGTTACTTTAATATTTAATATACTTAAGAACAGGGCCCCAGACATCACACAGGGGGTCTGAAACACCGCACAGTGGTCCAAAATATCGCTGTGCTCTGCCTGGGGCCCCATATGCTGCCTGGGGCCCCTGTGCTCTGCCTGGGGCCCCTGTGCTCTGCCTGGGGCCCCTGTGCTCTGCCTGGGGCCACTGTGCTCTGCCTGGGGCCCCATATGCTGCCTGGGGCCCCTGTGCTCTGCCTGGGGCCCCATATGCTGCCTGGGGCCCCTGTGCTCTGCCTTGGGCCCCATAGGCTGCCTGGGGCCCCTGTGCTCTACCTGGGACCACTGTGCTCTGCCTGGGGCCCCATATGCTGCCTGGGGCCCCTGTGCTCTGCCTGGGGCCCCTGTGCTCTGCCTGGGGCCCCATGTTCTGCCTGGGGCCACTGTGCTCTGCCTGGGGCCCCATAGGCTGCCTGGGGCCCCTGTGCTCTGCCTGGGACCACTGTGCTCTGCCTGGGGCCCCATATGCTGCCTGGGGCCCCTGTGCTCTGCCTGGGGCTACTGTGCTCTGCCTGGGGCCCCATATGCTGCCTGGGGCCCCTGTGCTCTGCCTGGGGCCCCATATGCTGCCTGGGGCCCCTGTGCTCTGCCTGGGGCCCCTGTGCTCTGCCTGGGGCCCCATGTTCTGCCTGGGGCCCCTGTGCTCTGCCTGGGGCCACTGTGCTCTGCCTGGGGCCCCATGATCTGCCTGGGGCCACTGTGCTCTGCCTGGGGCCCCATAAGCTGCCTGGGGCCCCTGTGCTCTGCCTGGGACCGCTGTGCTCTGCCTGGGGCCCCATATGCTGCCTGGGGCCCCTGTGCTCTGCCTGGGGCCACTGTGCTCTGCCTGGGGCCCCATATGCTGCCTGGGGCCACTGTGCTCTGCCTGGGGCCCCATATGCTGCCTGGGGCCCCTGTGCTCTGCCTGGGGCCCCATATGCTGCCTGGGGCCCCTGTGCTCTGCCTGGGGCCCCATATGCTGCCTGGGGCCCCTGTGCTCTGCCTGGGGCCCCATGTTCTGCCTGGGTCCCCTGTGCTCTGCCTGGGGCCACTGTGCTCTGCCTGGGGCCCCATATGCTGCCTGGGGCCCCTGTGCTCTGCCTGGGGCCCCATATGCTTCCTGGGGCCCCTGTGCTCTGCCTGGGGCCACTGTGCTCTGCCTGGGGCCCCATAGGCTGCCTGGGGCCCCTGTGCTCTGCCTGGGACCACTGTGCTCTGCCTGGGGCCCCATATGCTGCCTGGGGCCCCTGTGCTCTGCCTGGGGCCACTGTGCTCTGCCTGGGGCCCCATATGCTGCCTGGGGCCCCTGTGCTCTGCCTGGATGTAGGACACTGGTGACGTCACTTATCTCCGGACATTAGCTCCGGACATTAGCTCCGGACATTAGCTCCGGACAAACCAACGGAAGTTGGCACAAATTGCAGGAAGTAGTATTCTAGGCAATTATATATTAGATGGGCATTTCCTGAAGGAAATACATGGTGCTTGAACAGCGCTACCAGCTTTACAGCAGCACTTTTCACACACGGGACTGGGGGGCGCGCTTACTTTTGCACCCGGGGCCGGGGGCGCGCTTACTTTTGCACCTGGGGGCGCACTTACTTTTGCACCCGGAGGCGCACTTACTTTTGCTCCCGGGGGCGCACTTACTTTTGCACCCGGGGGCGCACTTACTTTTGCACCCGGGGGCGCACTTACTTTTGCACCCGGGGGCGCACTTACTTTTGCACCCGGGGGCGCACTTACTTTTGGGGCCGCACTTACTTTTGGTGGGCGGGGCTCCTCGGCCTCCGATTTGGTTGGTGGGGCCCCTCGTCCTCCGATTTGGTGGGTGGGGACCCTCGGCCTCCGATTTGGTGGGCGGGGACCGGCCTCCGATTTGGTGGGCGGGGACCCTCGGCCTCCGATTTGGTGGGTGGGGACCCTCGACCTCCGATTTGGTGGGCGGGGACCCTCGGCCTCCGCTTTGGTGGGCGGGGCACCTCGGCCTCCGATTTGGTGGGCGGGGTCCCTCTGCCTCCGATTTGGTGGGCGGGGATCCTCGGCCTCGCTTTGGTTGGCGGGGCCCCACGGCCTCTGATTTGGTGGGCGGGGTCCCTCTGCCTCCGATTTGGTGGGTGGGGACCCTCGGCCTCCGATTTGGTGGGCGGGGCCCCTCGGCCTCCGCTTTGGTGGGCGGGGCCGGGCCCCTCGGCCTCTGCTTTGGTGGGCGGGGCCGCTCGGCCTTCGATTTGTTGGGCGGGGCTCCTCGGCCTTCGATTTGGTTGGTCGGGGCCCCTCGGCCTCCGATTTGGTTGGCGGGGCCCCTTATCCTCCGATTTGGTGGGCGGGGACTCTCGGCCTCCGATTTGGTGGGCGGGGGACCCTCGGCCTCCGATTTGGTGGGCGGGGCCCCTCGGCCTCCAATTTGGTTGGTGGGGCCCCTCGGCCTCCGATTTGGTGGGCGGGGACCCTCGGCCTCCGATTTGGTGGGCGGGGACCCTCGGCCTCCGATTTGGTGGGCGGGGACCCTCGGCCTCCGATTTGGTGGGTGGGGACCCTCGGCCTCCGATTTGGTGGGCGGGGCCCCTCGGCCTCCGATGTGGTGGGCGGGGCCCCTCAGCCTCCGCTTTGGTGGGCGGGGCCGGGCCCCTCGGCCTCCGCTTTGGTGGGCGGGGCTGCTCGGCCTCCGATTTGGTTGGCAGGGCCCCTCGGCCTCCGATTTGGTGGGCGGGGACTCTCGACCTCCGATTTGGTGGGCGGGGACCCTCGGCCTCCGATTTGGTGGGCGGGGACCCTCGGCCTCCGATTTGGTGGTCGGGGACCCTCGGCCTCCGATTTGGTGGTCGGGGACCCTCGGCCTCCGCTTTGGTGGGCGGGGCCCCTCGGCCTCCGATTTGGTGGGCGGGGTCCCTCTGCCTCCAATTTGGTGTGCGGGGACCCTCGGCCTCCGCTTTGGTGGGCGGGGCCCCTCGGCCTTCGATTTTGTGGGCGGGGCCCCTCGGCCTCCGATTTGGTTGGTGTGGACCCTCGGCCTCCGATTTGGTGGGAGGGGACCCTCGGCCTCCGATTTGGTGGGCGGTTTCCCTCGGCCTCCGATTTGGTGGGCGGGGACCCTCGGCCTCCGATTTGGTGGGTGGGGCCCATCGGCCTCCGATGTGGTGGGCGGGGCCCCTCGGCCTCCGATTTGGTGGGCGGGGACCCTCGGCCTCCGATTTGGTGGGCGGGGACCCTCGGCCTCCGATTTGGTGGGCGGGGACCCTCGGCCTCCGATTTGGTAGGCGGGGCCCCTCGGCCTCCAATTTGGTGGGCGGGGACCCTCGGCCTCCGATTTGGTGGGCGGGGACCCTCGTCCTCCGATTTGGTGGGCGGGGCCCCTCGGCCTCCGATTTGGTGGGCGGGGCCCCTCGGCCTCCGATGTGGTGGTCGGGGCCCCTCGGCCTCCGCTTTGGTGGGCGGGGCCGGGCCCCTCGGCCTCCGCTTTGGTGGGCGGGGTCTCTCGGCCTTCGATTTGTTGGGCGGGGCTCCTCGGCCTCCGATTTGGTTGGCGGGGCCCCTCGGCCTCCGATGTGGTGGTCGGGGCCCCTCGGCCTCCGCTTTGGTGGGCGGGGCCGGGCCCCTCGGCCTCCGCTTTGGTGGGCGGGGTCTCTCGGCCTTCGATTTGTTGGGCGGGGCTCCTCGGCCTCCGATTTGGTTGGCGGGGCCCCTTATCCTCCGATTTGGTGGGCGGGGACTCTCGGCCTCCGATTTGGTGGGTGGGGACCCTCGGCCTCCGATTTGGTGGGCGGGGCCCCTCGGCCTCTGATTTGGTTGGCGGGGCCCCTCGGCCTCCGATTTGGTGGGCGGGGACCCTCGGCCTCCGATTTGGTTGGTGGGGCCCCTCGGCCTCCGATTTGGTGGGCGGGGACCCTCGGCCTCCGATTTGGTGGGCGGGGACCCTCGGCCTCCAATTTGGTGGGTGGGGACCCTCGGCCTCCGATTTGGTGGGCGGGGACCCTCGGCCTCCGATTTGGTGGGCGGGGACCCTCGGCCTCCGCTTTGGTGGGCGGGGCCGCTCGGCCTTCGATTTGGTGGGCGGGGCTCCTCGGCCTCCGATTTGGTTGGCGAAGCCCCTCGGCCTCCGATTTGGTTGGCGGGGCCCCACCGCCTCTGATTTGGTGGGCGGGGACTCTCGGCCTCCGATTTGGTGGGTGGGGACCCTCAGCCTCCGCTTTGGTGGGCGGGGCCCCTCGGCCTCCGATTTGGTGGGCGGGGTCCCTCGGCCTCCGATTTGGTGTGCGGGGACCCTCGGCCTCCGCTTTCGTGGGCGGGGCCCCTCGGCCTTCGATTTGGTGGGCGGGGCTCCTCGGCCTCCGATTTGGTTGGTGGGGCCCCTCGGCCTCCAATTTGGTGGGCGGGGACCCTCGGCCTCCGATTTGGTGGGCGGGGACCCTCGGCCTCCGATTTGGTGGGCGGGGACCCTCGGCCTCCGCTTTGGTGGGTGGGGCCCGTCGGCCTCCGATTTGGTGGGCGGGGCCCCTCGGCCTCCGATTTGGATGGTGTGGACCCTCGGCCTCCGATTTGGTGGGCGGGGACCCTCGGCCTCCGGTTTGGTGGGCGGGGACCCTCGGCCAACGATTTGGTGGGCGGGGCCCCTCGGCCTCCGATTTGGTGGGCGGGGCCCCTCGGCCTCCGATGTGGTGGGCGGGGCCCCTCGGCCTCCGATGTGGTGGGCGGGGCCCCTCGGCCTCCGATTTGGAGGGCGGGGACCCCCGGCCTCCGATTTGGTGGGCGGGGCCCCTCGGCCTCCGATTTGGTGGGCGGGGACCCTCGGCCTCCGATTTGGTAGGCGGGGCCCCTTGGCCTCAGATTTGGTGGGCGGGGACCCTCGGCCTCCAATTTGGTGGGTGGGGACCCTCGGCCTCCGATTTGTTGGGCGGGGACCCTCGGCCTCCGATTTGGTGGGCGGGGCCCCTCGGCCTCCGATGTGGTGGTCGGGGCCCCTCGGCCTCCGCTTTGGTGGGCGGGGCCGGGCCCCTCGGCCTCCGCTTTGGTGGGCGGGGCCGCTCGGCCTTCGATTTGGTGGGCGGGGCTCCTCGGCCTCCGATTTGGTTGGCGGGCCCCTCGGCCTCCGATTTGGTTGGCGGGGCCCCTCGGCCTCCGATTTGGTGTGTGCTCTGCCTGGGGCCACTGTGCTCTGCCTGGGGCCCCATATGCTGCCTGGGGCCCCTGTGCTCTGCCTGGGGCCCCATATGCTGCCTGGGGCCCCTGTGCTCTGCATGGGGCCCCTGTGCTCTGCCTGGGGCCCCATGTTCTGCCTGGGACCCCTGTGCTCTGCCTGGGGCCACTGTGCTCTGCCTGGGTGTAGGACACTGGTGACGTCACTTATCTCCGGACATTAGCTCCGGACATTAGCTCCGGACAATATCTCCGGACAATATCTCCGGACAATATCTCCGGACAAAGCCACGGAAGTTGGCACAAATTGCAGGAAGTAGTATTCTAGGCAATTATATATTAGATTTGGAAAAATTTCTACATTTCTGTTTTCTTTTCAGTCAAGATGTGGTGCAGAGTGTACATTAACGAGAAAAAAAATTAACTTTTTTTGAGTTTACCAAATGGCTGCAATGAAACAAAGAGTGAAAATTTTAAAGGGGTCTGAATACTTTCCGTACCCACTGTATGTATCTATAGATATTTATGCTCAGCTTTGTGGGGAAGTTTTCTGTTTATAAAAGGCTTTATAATTTGATTTTCAAGTTTGTCACCTTGGATTTACTGATATGAGATGATGCAGACACTGGAGTGATAGGACATTGACCACGGCTACAGGACTACATTACAATATATATATATGGATGAAGAGGGGAAGAGACATATCCTCATCTGTGGTGTCCTACAACCAGTATCAGATGCTGACCAGTCTTACCTGTCGCTCTTTTTGAGACAGGATGAGATTTATGGCAGCTGCTCTGAAGTCCTTTACAGATCGGGTGATGCTCGGGCAATTTGCACTGACAGACACCGATCTGTTTAACAGATCAAGCAGCCGACACAAGACAAGAATTTTCAGGCACTTGTCATGAGGGGAGCTACATCGTGTCACCTCATCACTGAACAGTGCAGGCACCTGCTGCCAGAGCTGCTGCTTACAGAGCCATGCTGTCTCCTGTGTTGCTCCTGTATAGAGGGAAGAAGCAGCATTGTGTGTCCTGACTCCTGACATCTCCCTAGCAGACACAACCACACAGCATGCAATGTGAATGTGTCTGCAGTATGCTGGAGGCAGCTTACAGGTACAGTGCCAGCACCCAGCATCCTAAAGGGCATAAACCCCTCTGTCCCTGGCCCAACCTGCCCCTGGGTCTACAAAACAGACAGCAATAGAGCAGCGAGATTGTGTCTCCCTGCTCTACCGCAGAGCATAACTATATAGTGCACAGCATGCCGATATAGTTAATGGTAGTTTAGCTCTGGGTGGGCTCCTCTGGGGACAGGGCTCGGGGTGACCGTACCTCTGCCCCCCGGTTGCTCCACTGCTGAATCTTCCAAAATCAGTATGATAGGGACAATCAGGGCTGCCATTGAGCCCTCTCTCTTCTGATCATTGGGCCCCAGCAGCAGGATTCTGCTGGTGCAGTAAATGAACCTGCCGTGTGGGTCCGGGCCCTCATGGCAATAGTTAACAGCTGGCAGCCAATCGGAGGCTGGCAGCTGACATCAGCGCGCACATTGCTGGCGTATGACGTAATTGTCATTCACCTTCGAGTGCGCCCATGGACTGCTTTGAGGAAACTTCACCGCAGGAGCGCGGCCAGGTAAGAAGAAAGTTTTTTTTATTTTCAATGAAAGCGGCAAGCATGGGGTAGAATGGAGACACGGGGGCAGGATGGGAGACACGAGGGCAGGATAGGAGACATGTGGGAACAATGGATGTACAGAGGGAAGTATGGAAACACGGGGGAAGTATGGAGACAGGGAAATATGGAGACAAGGGGAAGTATGGAGACACGGGGGAAGTATGGAGACACAGGGAAATATGGAGACAAGGGGAAGTATGGAGACACAGGGGAATATGGAGATATGGGGAAATATCGAGACACAGAGGGCAGAATGGAGACACAGGGGCAAGAATGGCGACACGGGAAAGATTGGAGTTACAGGGGTAAGAATGGGGACACAGGGGGAAGTATGGAGACACAGGGGGAAGTATGGAGACACGGGGAAGAATGAAAACACGGGGAAGAATGGAGATACAGAGGAAGAATGGAGAAACTGGGAAGTATGAAGACACAGGGGGAAGTATGGAGACAGGGACAAGTATGGAGACACGGGGGGAAGTATGGAGACACGGGGGAAGAATGGAGACACTGGGGGAAGAATGGAGACACAGCGAAATATGGAGACACAGGGGGAAGAATTGAGACACGGGGAAGGATGGAGATACAGGGGGCAGAATGGAGACACGGGGAAGAATGGAGATACAGGGGGAAGAATAAAGACACGGAGCAGGATGGGAGACATGGGGAGGAATGGAGATACAGGGGGAAGAATGGAGACTCGAGGAAGAATGGAGATACAGGGGGAAGAATGGAGACACAGGGAAGAATGGAGACACAGGGGGCAGGATGAGAGACATAGGGGGCAGGATGGGAGACTCGGGACGGGATGGAGACACAGGGGGCGGAGGGGAGACACAGGAGGCAGGATGGAGACACAGGGTGCAGGATGGAGACAGATGGGGCAGGATAGAGACAGATGGTACAGGATCATAGGGCAGAATGGAAAGAGATGGGGCAGGATCATGGGCAGGATGGATACGATGGACACATATGGGGCAGGATCACGGGACAGATGAGGCTCGATCACGGGACAGATGAGGCACGATCACGGGACAGATGGGGCACGATCACAAGACAGTTGGGACAGGATCACAAGACAGATGGGACAAGATCACAGGACAGATGGCGCACAATCACGGGACAGATGGGGCAGGATCACGGAACAGATGAGGCAGGATCGGACATCACATGGGGGCAGAATGGATACTCATTAGGGCAGGATTGGAGAACTTATGGCTGGAGCCAGGAATGAGACACACGGGGGCCAGGATGGGGGGATATTATTACCATAAGGGCTAATTAAGGGATATTATTACTGCAGTGATGTCTTTATTTTATTTTTTGAGGATACTGTTTTAAATGTGGGAGGCCGTCCTGTTACTGTGCACACTATGTCGCCTTTTTTTCTTCATCACGTGTACTTTAGAAGTTGGGAAAAAATTAAGTAATGTGATCTGCAAGAGGTGCTCTAGCTAACTGTGTTAGTTCCTGCAGAGACGAGCCCTAGCTGGAAGTGATGGCAGTCTGTGCTGGATGAAGATGAAAAGCAAAGATCAAGGATTTCACCTAGAGACGTCATTGGTGAGTCAGTTTGCTACCTGTACACTGACACTATACACTGTATACTATATACAGCGTTCCTGTGTACAATGTCACCAGTGATCACTGTATTACCTTTACACTGACACTATATACAGAGCTTATGTGTATAATGTCATTGATTACAGTATAGCCTGTACAATATACTGTATACAGTTCTCGTGTGTATAATGTCACTGTTGATCACTGTATTACCTGTACATTAATCATTAATACTGTATACAGAGCTCCTGTGTATAATGTCACCTGGATCACTGTATTACCTGTACACTATACATTGCATACAGAGCTCCTATGTATAATGTCATCGGTGATCACTGTATTACCTGTACACAGACACTGCTTACTAAGTACAGATCTCCTGTGTATAATGGCATTTATGTTGATATTAGCATTGTGGTTTTTTTTTATTAATGATCAGTATTGTAATATTCTGTCACTATATGGTGGTAATATGTTGTCCGGCCATGGTGTGGTGGTATTTGTTCCTTGTATGTGCTATTATTTAGTCACCATGCAGTGGTAATATGTGATATGGACATGGTGCAATGGTATTTTTCCCTTTTCCCTTGTATGTGGAGCGGCCCGCCAGGGCAAGGGGGTACTCGGTACCGGGTCTGTTGTGAATTCCGTTCTCGGGCTCCCTCCTGTGGTCATGAGTGGTACTGTGTGAGTTTGTTCTTGGGCTCCCTCTGGTGGCCTTTAGCGATATGGCTGGGCTCAGCTGCTTCATTTCCTTCTATGCTGGGCCTATTTAAAGCTACGTTCACATTTGCGGTCGGCGCCACAGCGTCGGGCGCCGCTGCGTCTCCGCATGCGTCATGCGCCCCTATATTTAACATGGGGGCGCATGGACATGCGTCGCACTTGCATTTTGTGCCGCATGCGTCCCTGCGGCGCACGCGTCCGGGCGCATTGGACGCAGCAAGTTGCATTTTTGCTGCGTCCAAAATCAATCAAAAAAAGGACGCATGCGGCGCAAAACGCAGCGTTGTGCATGCGTTTTGCTGCGTTTTTGTTTGCGTTGTGCGTTGCGGCGCCGACGCTGTGGCGCACAACGCAAATGTGAACGTAGCCTAACTCACCTGGACCTTCATTTGTTGCCTGCTGTCGGTGTATTCAGTCCTGTTTCTGAGAGCTCCTGAATATTCCTTGTGACCAGTCTCCTGCTGGAGAAGTTAAGTTTGTTTGTTCATTTTGCTCATTATTTCCTTGAAAACGTTTCTTTGTATATTATGAGTTCAGTCCAGCTTGCTTATATGTGATTTTTCAATTGCTGGTTAGTTCTGGGGTGCAGGGTGCGCCCCTCACATCGTGAGTCGGTGTGGGGGTTCTTGTATTCTCTGCGTGGTTTATTTTTGATAGTTTTGTACTGACCGCACAGACTCCTATCTATTTTCAGTCTATCTAGTGTTAGCAGGCCTCATTTGCTGAACCTGTTTCATTTCTACGTTTGTCTTTTCCCCTTAACTCACCGTTATTATTTGTGGGGGGCTGACTATAACTTTGGGGTTATTTCTCTGAGGCAAGTGAGGTCTTTGCTTTCTCTCTAGGGGTAGTCAGTTTCTCAGGCTGTGAACGAGGCGTCTAGGATTTTAGGAACGCTCCACAGCTGCCTTTAGTGTTTATGGATAGGATCAGGAATGCGGTCAGTATAGCTTCCACATCCCCAGAACTTGTCCTATATTCTGGTCATATGTGTCAGGTCAGTTTTGAGATCCTACCACCAGATCATAACAGTACAGCAGGCCAAAAAGTGTTAATGCAGCAGAAGAGGGAGAAGAGAAATCCTGAAGTCATTTTTTTTTTTCCCTCTGCACTGTGTTTAGTTTCTCTCCTCCCCATAATCTCTGGGTGGTTCTGAACTCAGCTGCAGATATGGACATTCAGAGTCTGTCTTCTAGTGTGGATCATCTCACTGCAAGGGTACAGGGCATTCAGGATTATGTAGTCCGCAGTCCTATGTCAGAGCCTAAAATACCAATTCCTGAGCTGTTTTCCGGAGATAGATCTAGGTTTTTGAACTTTAAGAATAATTGTATGTTATTCCTTTCTCTGAGACCTCGCTCCTCTGGTGATTCTGTTCAGCAGGTTAGAATTGTTATTTCTTTGTTACGCGGTGACCCTCAAGATTGGGCATTCTCTCTGGCGCCAGGAGATCCTGCATTGCTAAATGTGGATGCATTTTTTCTGGCGCTTGGAGTGCTTTATGAGGAACCTAATCTGGTAGACCAAGCAGAGAAGGTTTTGCTGGCTCTCTCTCAGGGTCAAGATGAAGCAGAGGTTTACTGTCAGAAGTTTAGGAAGTGGTCTGTGCTCACTCAATGGAATGAGTGCGCCCTGGCAGCGATTTTCAGAAAGGGTCTTTCGATAGCCCTTAAAGATGTTATGGTGGGGTTCCCCACGCCTGTGGGTCTGAAAGAGTCTATGTCTTTGGCCATTCAGATAGATCGGCGTCTGCGGGAGCGCAAACCTGTGCACCATCTGGCGGTATTTTCTGAGCCTATGCAATGCGACAGGATTCTGACCAGAGTTGAACGGCAAAACCACAGACGTCAGAATGGGTTGTGCTTTTACTGTGGTGATTCTACTCATGATATCTCAGAGTGTTCTAAGCGCACAAAAAGGTTCGCCAAGTCTGTCACCATTGGTACTGTACAACCTAAATTAATTTTGTCTGTTACTTTGATTTGCTCTCTGTCATCCTACTCAGTTATGGCTTTTGTGGATTCAGGTGCCGCCCTGAATTTGATGGATTTGTCATTTGCCAGGCGCTGTGGTTTTATCTTGGAGCCTTTACAGTTCCCTATCCCACTAAAGGGAATTGATGCTACGCCATTGGCCAAGAATAAGCCTCAGTACTGGACCCAAGTGACCATGTGCATGGCTCCTGCACATCAGGACGTGATTCGCTTTCTTGTGCTACATAATTTGCATGATGTTGTCGTGTTGGGTCTGCCATGGCTGCAGGCTCATAATCCAGTCCTGGATTGGAAAGCTATGTCTGTGTCAAGTTGGGGTTGCCAGGGAATTCATGGCGATGCTCCTTTGGTGTCAATTGCTTCTTCTACTCCTTCTGAAGTCCCTGAATTTTTGTCGGACTACCAGGATGTATTTGATGAGCCCAAATCTAGTGCTCTACCTCCTCATAGGGATTGTGATTGTGCTATAAATCTGATTCCTGGTAGTAAGTTCCCTAAGGGACGACTTTTTAATTTATCTGTACCAGAACATGCCGCTATGCGGAGTTATATAAAGGAGTCCTTGGAGAAGGGGCATATTCGCCCGTCCTCGTCCCCTTTAGGTGCGGGGTTCTTTTTTGTGGCCAAGAAGGATGGTTCTCTGAGACCCTGTATAGATTACACAGGTCAACAAAAAAAAATTTTTTTTCTGGTGTCCAAAATATTTTAATGAATTTGGGGTATTTTTGGGGTGCTGATTCTGAATATGCTATCAGTTTTGCCAGATTGGCTCAAGTTTTTGACATTTTTGGTATCTTATTTATAGCACTTGTTGGTAAATGCGACGCATCATCTCATTAATTTCTTTGGATTAGTACTTGAACTGAGCAGTTCTCAATATAGTTTTGTGTTAATTAGTGTTCTAAAAGTTTGTTCATAGCTTGATTTTTGCACTAACTTTATGTTGTTGTCTCTGTTTTCCAGTGAAAAGCATGAACTCATCAAGAAGAAGTTGTCTTAACGATCCAGACTCATTCTGTTACATTTGTGGTGAATACACACTGCCAAAACATAGAAGAAACATAACAGACTTCGTAAAAAAAGTGTATTTTGCCTATTTTGGGGTTATGCTTGGGGACCAAGACAAGTTTTGGGCACCACACATAGTGTGCAAAGTATGTATCGAATTATTACGAAAATGGAGCAAAGGACAAAGAAAAAGCTTCAAATTTGGTGTTCCAATGGTGTGGAGAGAGCCAAAAAATCATCATGATGACTGTTATTTCTGTGCAGTGCAAGTGCAAGGATTCAATAAGCATAAGAAACGAAAATGGGAGTAACATGGAATCTGCAAGAAGGCCTGTCCCTCATTGTGAAGATGTGCCTGTACCTGTGTTTACCATAAATAACAGTCATCATGATGATTTTTTGGCTCTCTCCACACCATTGGAACACCAAATTTGAAGCTTTTTCTTTGTCCTTTGCTCCATTTTCGTAATAATTCGATACATGCTTGGCACACTATGTGTGGTGCCCAAAACTTGTCTTGGTCCCCAAGCATAACCCCAAAATAGGCAAAATACACTTTTTTTACGAAGTCTGTTATGTTTCTTCTATGTTTTGGCAGTGTGTATTCACCACAAATGTAACAGAATGAGTCTGGATCGTTAAGACAACTTCTTCTTGATGAGTTCATACTTTTCACTGGAAAACAGACAACAACATAAAGTTAGTGCAAAAATCAAGCTATGAACAAACTTTCAGAACACTAATTAACACAAAACTATATTGAGAACTGCTCAGTTCAAGTACTAATCCAAAGAAATTAATGAGATGATGCGTCGCATTTACCAACAAGTGCTATAAATAAGATACCAAAAATCTCAAAAACTTGAGCCAATCTGGCAAAACTGATGACATATTCAGAATCAGCACCCCAAAAATACCCTAAATTCGATGAAATATCTTTGGCACCAAAAATGCTGTTGACCAGTGTTATCGCCTTCTAAATAACATCACGGTCAAATTTCAGTACCCCTTGCCACTGTTGTCCGATCTGTTTGCCCGGATTAGGGGGGCCAGTTGGTTCACCAAGATAGATCTTCGAGGAGCGTATAATCTTGTGCGCATAAAGCAGGGCGATGAATGGAAAACAGAATTTAATATGCCCGAAGGCCATTTTGAGTACTTGGTGATGCCTTTTGGGCTTTCTAATGCCCCCTCTGTGTTTCAGTCCTTCATGCACGACATCTTCCGAGAGTATCTGGATAGATTTATGATTGTGTACCTGGATGATATTTTGGTCCATTTGGTACCCTTGCCTAAGCTGCCTTCCTCTTCCGATTTGGTGCCACTATTTTTTCAGAATGTGGTTCGTTTACATGGTATTCCGGAGAACATTGTGTCTGACAGAGGATCCCAGTTTGTGTCCAGATTTTGGTGGTCCTTTTGTGCTAAGATGGGCATTGAATTGTCTTTTTCATCGGCCTTCCATCCTCAGACGAATGGCCAAACCGAACGAACTAATCAGACCTTGGAAACTTATTTGAGATGTTTTGTTTCTGCTGATCAGGATGATTGTGGTGACTTTTCTGCCATTGGCTGAGTTCGCCCTCAATAATCGGGCTAGTTCTGCTACTTTGGTTTCACCGTTCTTTTGCAATTCTGGGTTTCGTCCTCGTTTTTCCTCGGGTCAGGTTGAGCCCTCTGACTGTCCTGGGGTGGATTCTGTGGTGGATAGGTTGCAGCAGATTTGGAACCATGTGGTGGACAATTTGACGTTGTCCCAGGAGAAGGCTCAGCGCTTTTCTAACCGTCGTCGCTGTGTGGGTCCCCGACTTCGTGTGGGGGATTTGGTATGGTTGTCTTCTCGTTATGTCCCGATGAAGGTTTCCTCTCCTAAGTTCAAGCCTTGTTTCATCGGTCCTTATAAGATTTTGGAAATCCTCAACCCTGTGTCATTTCGGTTGGACCTCCCAACATCGTTTGCCATTCATAATGTGTTCCATAGGTCATTGTTGCGGAGATACGTGGTGCCTGTGGTCCCTTCTGTTGATCCTCCTGCTCCGGTCTTGGTCGAGGGGGAGTTGGAGTATGTGGTGGAGAAGATCTTGAATTCTCGTATTTCGAGACGGAAGCTTCAGTACTTAGTTAAATGGAAGGGCTATGGTCAGGAGGATAATTCCTGGGTTGTCGCTTCCGATGTCCATGCGGCCGATTTGGTTCGTGCCTTTCATTCGGCTCGTCCTGATCGGCCTGGGAGCTCTGGTGAGGGTTCGGTGACCCCTTCTCAAGGGGGGGTACTGTTGTGAATTCCGTTCTCGGGCTCCCTCCTGTGGTCATGAGTGGTACTGTGTGAGTTTGTTCTTGGGCTCCCTCTGGTGGCCTTTAGCGATATGGCTGGGCTCAGCTGCTTCATTTCCTTCTATGCTGGGCCTATTTAACTCACCTGGACCTTCATTTGTTGCCTGCTGTTGGTGTATTCAGTCCTGTTTCTGAGAGCTCCTGAATATTCCTTGTGACCAGTCTCCTGCTGGAGAAGTTAAGTTTGTTTGTTAATTTTGCTCATTATTTCCTTAAAAACGTTTCTCTGTATATTATGAGTTCAGTCCAGCTTGCTTATATGTGATTTTTCGCTTGCTGGTTAGTTCTGGGGTGCAGGGTGCGCCCCTCACATCGTGAGTCGGTGTGGGGGTTCTTGTATTCTCTGCGTGGTTTATTTTTGATAGTTTTGTACTGACCGCACAGACTCCTATCTATTTTCAGTCTATCTAGTGTTAGCGGGCCTCATTTGCTGAACCTGTTTCATTTCTACGTTTGTCTTTTCCCCTTAACTCACCGTTATTATTTGTGGGGGGCTGACTATAACTTTGGGGTTATTTCTCTGAGGCAAGGGAGGTCTTTGCTTTCTCTCTAGGGGTAGTCAGTTTCTCAGGCTGTGAATGAGGCGTCTAGGATTTTAGGAACGCTCCACAGCTGCCTTTAGTGTTTTTGGATAGGATCAGGATTGCGGTCAGTATAGCTTCCACATCCCCAGAACTTGTCCTATATTCTGGTCATATGTGTCAGGTCAGTTTTGAGATCCTACCACCGGATCATAACACGGGTCCTGCGGTTCACAGGGGGATGTCACAGTGGCTGACCTGGTCCGTGGCCCTGGGACATCTGTATAAAAGGGAAAGGTCTTTAAAGGGATAAAGTTTATGTTCGTGACGCCACCTGTGGTATTCGGTCAGGGTGAGCGACGCTGCTTTAAAGGGTCCACTGAGGTGATGTTATGGCAGCTAGATGGTATACCTTCCCACAGGTGAAGTATATCCCCAGGGCTTCCCAGTGTGAAGATGGTGGTATGGTGAGAGGCACAGAGAAGAACGAGGACACAAGGTTGCAGTCTCTTTACCTTTACTGAAGACTGTAGCATCCACAGTCCAGGGCACCAGACCACAGGGCAGGCAGAGTCTGGCTGGTTCGGAGGCAAGTCCAGAGTCCCCTTGTCCAGTTGGAAATCAATAGCCTGCCCTTGCACTGTAGTGGTGTAGTCCCTTACTGCATAAGCTTCAAATAATGGTCTCACAGATGTGGTGCCTCTCTCTGTGTCCCCCGTAGTCGGATAGGACAAAACCCGTATGACTGGTGGCTTGAGGCTATTTATAGGGACTCTAGCATGCCCTGGCCTCTGAGGGGTGCCACCGTGCCTCCTGGGTGTAGGTGCGGACAGGTAACATAGAGTTCAGCTGTCCTGCCGGTCTCTGAAGTAATCATACAAAATAGCCGTGTGCACAACTGGAAAGGATGGTGCTAAGGTTAGGTTCCCACACCTTCATAGACTATAGAAAAGAAGAACCTAGCACTCAACTTGATGCTTTAGAGTGAGTTTTTATTGTAGTGGTACTCAACAAACGTTTCGGTCCTACATATGGACCTTCGTCAGTAACTACATGTGAAAAACAACCAAATGTGAAAACCATAACAAACGGATAAATAATAAGCTAAATAATTATACAAAAAAAGTATATACATGGATGTTGAAAAGAGAATACAGCATCAATATAAAATAATGGTCAGGAGCAACTCAGAATTATACGCTGAGGATAAGTCACAAGTATCTACGCTGAAACGTTCCACTGTCCCTTAAAAGAAGGGGACCACCCAGACAGAATAGTAGGGGTAAGTTACGTACCGTACTAGAGAATAGAAGAAAGACCATAGGGTCCAGAGGCACAAAGACACAGCGTCTGTAAGTGTATGAGAACCCCCTTTATATATGAGAGACACCTATTGGTTAATAAATAGGTGGTGTGAGAGGATATACCCTAGATCATACCTTAAATGTGAGCCAGACAGGATCGGTACTGCGGGTGTACAATGATAGGAGATTACATACCGATATAGGTACAGCAGAGTGAGACCGGCGCTAGTGCGGAGAAGTACCTGTGGAGACCGTGATTGATGGCGCAGGCAGACGCGGATTCCACCGCTGGTCTACCGGAAATGGGTAATACCGCCGTTTTATAAGAGAGGGGCGGGGCAAGAAATGCCAGTGAGCTAGTAAGCGGCTGTGTAACAGACCGGAAGTGACGTCGCGCGGGGATTACCGCAGTGTGCAGCTACGTGCAGGGCTGTAATTGTGGTGGGCGGAAGTGACGTCACGTTGTCATGGTGACACAGCGATGCTAAGCCACATGTAGGAAAAGAACCGGTACATAGCGCTAAGGAAAAGGTATGATAGAAAACCGGAAAACATGAGTGTAGAACCACTAGGCAGATAGCGGGATCAATAGAACTAGAGTTGAGGTGCCCAAATGGAGATTCTTTAGAAGGTGAACGAACTCCTTGGTGATGGTGCTCCTATGTTCTATCATTCTGCCATGTGATACGATAAGCAGGAGTGAATAATGGACTGGGTCCAGTGTGACGTACGAGTAGAGAAAGGAATCTCAGTACAGGCGACTCTAATGGTAAAAGAGAAAACAGAGTTAGCTGACAATAAGATATGCACACTACATTAGTAACATAAGTACTAGGATTACTGGAGTCCGTAATGACCTGTGAATTAAATACATGGCGGCACAATGTAGAGAAAAATATCAATCAGACGAGTAATACAATCTTAGAGGAAAGAGGCTAGATCATAGTCTCTATTGAGCCCCAGGGGATGAAGGGTCTCCAATGTATGGATCCAAAATGCCTCCCGTCGCTTAAGCCGGGTAACCCGATCACCACCCCGCCGGTTGGGGGGGACATGTTCTATGACCTGATATTGTAGCTGTGAGACATTGTGGCCTTGATTGTGAAAGTGAAGGGGAATAGGTAACAGTAGGTTCTTTCGGCGTATTGTGGATTTATGTTTAGAGACTCGATCTCGTATGGGTTGCGTGGTTTCTCCTATGTATAAAAGTCCGCAAGGACATTTGATTAGGTATACAACCCATGATGAGGCACATGTGAAGTAATCTGGAATGCGAAATGACTTGCCGGACCGGGGGTGGTGAACGGAAGAGCCCTTGAGAACATTGTGACATTGGGCACAATTGAGGCATGGGAAAGTCCCTGTACGTGGACTCTGTAGAAACCGTTGGCGTGGAGACGGAGTATCTGGTCCCAGGTCTGCCCTAACTAGAGAGTCTTTGAGATTAGGTGGACGTTTGAAACAGGGAATAAAAGAGTTCTGGAATTCAGGTATTGTGGGGTATCCCTTGGATAACAGGTGCCAATGTCGGCGTATCGCCCTGTGTAAGATGTATGTACATGGGTGATATGAATGGACGAACGGAATCCGATTGGAGGCTCTATTGGGTCGTGGAATGGGAGGGGCAATGGCTTTTTCAAGTATAGATGGTGGATAACCTCGTTGGGAAAATTTGGAGGCCATTTCCTGGAGGCGGACCGGTCTGAGGTCTGTGTCAGATACGATCTTTGAGACCCGATGGAATTGTGATTTGGGTACTGAATTCTTAGTGGCAGGGGGATGGAAGCTTGTAAAATGCAACAGACTGTTGCGATCCGTATTCTTTGTATAGAGGTCAGTGGCTATGGATCCATCAGATTGGAGGATGACAAGGGTGTCCAGGAAATTGATCTGTGTTGTACTATGGGACATAGTGAAAGAAATACCCAGCCAGGCCGTGTTGAGCCAATCGAAGAGCACCGCGAGGGCTTCCACCGAGCCCCCCCATATGCAGAAGACATCGTCTATATAACGTTTCCACATGATGACGTTGTCACGAAAAAGTGGGTGAGGGTATATCATGCTCTCCTCAAAATCGGCCATGTAGCAGTTGGCATACGGGGGTGCTACGTTGGAGCCCATAGCGGTGCCGCGGATTTGTAGATAAAAGTCATCCTGAAATAGAAAATAATTTCGGATGAGGATGATGGTTAGTAGATCAATACACAAATGAATCTGGTCGGGCAGAAGGCCGGATTGTGTCAGAAGTTTATGGACGGAATTGATACCTTCTATATGGGGGATAGATGTGTACAAGTCCTTTACATCCATAGATACCAGTATGGAGTGTGAAGGGATAGGACTTATATCCTTCAGGGCACTAAGGAAAGAGCCTGTATCCAGGATAAAGGATCTGGATGACCTGATCATAGGGGTAAGAATTTTTTCTAAATAAATAGCCAACGGGGAAAGAATAGAGTCGGTGGATGCGACTATGGGCCTCCCTGGGGGTTTCTCCAAGTTTTTATGGATTTTCGGAATAGTGTAAAACACTGGAGTAATAGGGTGTGATTTAGTGAGGAAATCTCGTGTTTTGGGGTCTAAAATACCAAGCTCGGTATATTTCACGAGTGTGTCTGAGATAATTTGTCGAGTTGCAGGTAAGGGATCACGTTGTAACTTAATATAGACCGTGGAGTTATCCAGTTGTCGTTTTATCTCTTGAAAATAATCGGATCTATTCATTATCACTAGGGCGCCCCCTTTGTCTGCGGGTTTAAAGATAAGATTATTATCATTCTGTAGGTTCCGTAGGGCTTGTCGTTCTATGGAGGAGAGATTGGGGGGAAAAAATAATTTGCCCTTTCTGATATCCTCACATAATGATTTAAATGACTCTTTGACGAAGCCTATAAAAGACTCCATGGCGTGTGAGCCTTGTGGTGGTCTGAAATAACTTTTAGTATAGAGGCCAAGGCTTCGTGACGAGAGGGGACCTTCGGGTGAGGCTATTGAGGGCTGAGTGGAGGGTGATTCTGGAGAATTGGAAAAAAAAGCCTTTAATCTAAGTGATCTAAAGAATCTTTGAAGGTCCATTTCAAGGTCAAATGTATGACATTGGTAAGAAGGACAAAATGACAGGCCCTTCTGCAGGACCTTGTATTCCGCAACACCCAACAGTCTATCAGAGATGTTGACTACCAACGGATTAGTACTTTCCCCACCTGAGATCTCGTGATCCTCCCTTGGGCCGAGTCTCCTCCTGTGTCCATGGCCGCGCCTCGTGGCCTTCTTCTCGGGAAGCGGTGTCGTTGGCCTAAAAAACGTGGAGGGAGAGTAGCAGAGGTACCCAACTCTTGTTCTGAACCTGATGTCGAATAATCGGGGGAGGTACGATGACCTTGACGAGGTGCACTTCGACGACCGGAGAAGGAGTCCTGCCATCTGTATACCTGTTGGCGCTCGTAGTCCTCCGTATCCCTATTGAACTTGCTGCGTTTTCTGTCTTGTGTGTCCCGACGATGTTTGTCGATGTTTTTAGCAATTTGGTCCTTTAGAGTTGTGAGTTCCTCAGGAGACCCGGATGACGACAGTTGAGCCTCGATGGATTTGATAGTCTCGGAGCTGGTGGAAATCGCCTTCTGTAGGTGCTCGATCGTCAGGGTAATAATATCAAAGGAACACTTGTTTAAAATTTGTTCATACTTAATACAATATTCAGGAGAGTCCCGAAACAGTGTGGGACGTAGTGAAACACGTAGACCCCTAGGGATCCGTTGTGCTCGAAGATACTCAGAGAGTGTGGCACAGTGGAGTTCAAGGTTGGTGAAATGACGGAGCTCCCGTTCAAGATCTCTCCCTCTCGCCTCTCTGGGGGGGATTTTCAGGAACTCACTACTGAAAGTGGAACGTGCCAGGATACTGGAGGTCTCCTCAGCATTATAGGAGAATGTGGACATGACCCGTCAGTGTGCACAACGTAAGGGAAAATTATCATACAAAATAGCCGTGTGCACAACTGGAAAGGATGGTGCTAAGGTTAGGTTCCCACACCTTCATAGACTATAGAAAAGAAGAACCTAGCACTCAACTTGATGCTTTAGAGTGAGTTTTTATTGTAGTGGTACTCAACAAACGTTTCGGTCCTACATATGGACCTTCGTCAGTAACTACATGTGAAAAACAACCAAATGTGAAAACCATAACAAACGGATAAATAATAAGCTAAATAATTATACAAAAAAAGTATATACATGGATGTTGAAAAGAGAATACAGCATCAATATAAAATAATGGTCAGGAGCAACTCAGAATTATACGCTGAGGATAAGTCACAAGTATCTACGCTGAAACGTTCCACTGTCCCTTAAAAGAAGGGGACCACCCAGACAGAATAGTAGGGGTAAGTTACGTACCGTACTAGAGAATAGAAGAAAGACCATAGGGTCCAGAGGCACAAAGACACAGCGTCTGTAAGTGTATGAGAACCCCCTTTATATATGAGAGACACCTATTGGTTAATAAATAGGTGGTGTGAGAGGATATACCCTAGATCATACCTTAAATGTGAGCCAGACAGGATCGGTACTGCGGGTGTACAATGATAGGAGATTACATACCGATATAGGTACAGCAGAGTGAGTCCGGCGCTAGTGCGGAGAAGTACCTGTGGAGACCGTGATTGATGGCGCAGGCAGACGCGGATTCCACCGCTGGTCTACCGGAAATGGGTAATACCGCCGTTTTATAAGAGAGGGGCGGGGCAAGAAATGCCAGTGAGCTAGTAAGCGGCTGTGTAACAGACCGGAAGTGACGTCGCGCGGGGATTACCGCAGTGTGCAGCTACGTGCAGGGCTGTAATTGTGGTGGGCGGAAGTGACGTCACGTTGTCATGGTGACACAGCGATGCTAAGCCACATGTAGGAAAAGAACCGGTACATAGCGCTAAGGAAAAGGTATGATAGAAAACCAGAAAACATGAGTGTAGAACCACTAGGCAGATAGCGGGATCAATAGAACTAGAGTTGAGGTGCCCAAATGGAGATTCTTTAGAAGGTGAACGAACTCCTTGGTGATGGTGCTCCTATGTTCTATCATTCTGCCATGTGATACGATAAGCAGGAGTGAATAATGGACTGGGTCCAGTGTGACGTACGAGTAGAGAAAGGAATCTCAGTACAGGCGACTCTAATGGTAAAAGAGAAAACAGAGTTAGCTGACAATAAGATATGCACACTACATTAGTAACATAAGTACTAGGATTACTGGAGTCCGTAATGACCTGTGAATTAAATACATGGCGGCACAATGTAGAGAAAAATATCAATCAGACGAGTAATACAATCTTAGAGGAAAGAGGCTAGATCATAGTCTCTATTGAGCCCCAGGGGATGAAGGGTCTCCAATGTATGGATCCAAAATGCCTCCCGTCGCTTAAGCCGGGTAACCCGATCACCACCCCGCCGGTTGGGGGGGACATGTTCTATGACCTGATATTGTAGCTGTGAGACATTGTGGCCTTGATTGTGAAAGTGAAGGGGAATAGGTAACAGTAGGTTCTTTCGGCGTATTGTGGATTTATGTTTAGAGACTCGATCTCGTATGGGTTGCGTGGTTTCTCCTATGTATAAAAGTCCGCAAGGACATTTGATTAGGTATACAACCCATGATGAGGCACATGTGAAGTAATCTGGAATGCGAAATGACTTGCCGGACCGGGGGTGGTGAACGGAAGAGCCCTTGAGAACATTGTGACATTGGGCACAATTGAGGCATGGGAAAGTCCCTGTACGTGGACTCTGTAGAAACCGTTGGCGTGGAGACGGAGTATCTGGTCCCAGGTCTGCCCTAACTAGAGAGTCTTTGAGATTAGGTGGACGTTTGAAACAGGGAATAAAAGAGTTCTGGAATTCAGGTATTGTGGGGTATCCCTTGGATAACAGGTGCCAATGTCGGCGTATCGCCCTGTGTAAGATGTATGTACATGGGTGATATGAATGGACGAACGGAATCCGATTGGAGGCTCTATTGGGTCGTGGAATGGGAGGGGCAATGGCTTTTTCAAGTATAGATGGTGGATAACCTCGTTGGGAAAATTTGGAGGCCATTTCCTGGAGGCGGACCGGTCTGAGGTCTGTGTCAGATACGATCTTTGAGACCCGATGGAATTGTGATTTGGGTACTGAATTCTTAGTGGCAGGGGGATGGAAGCTTGTAAAATGCAACAGACTGTTGCGATCCGTATTCTTTGTATAGAGGTCAGTGGCTATGGATCCATCAGATTGGAGGATGACAAGGGTGTCCAGGAAATTGATCTGTGTTGTACTATGGGACATAGTGAAAGAAATACCCAGCCAGGCCGTGTTGAGCCAATCGAAGAGCACCGCGAGGGCTTCCACCGAGCCCCCCCATATGCAGAAGACATCGTCTATATAACGTTTCCACATGATGACGTTGTCACGAAAAAGTGGGTGAGGGTATATCATGCTCTCCTCAAAATCGGCCATGTAGCAGTTGGCATACGGGGGTGCTACGTTGGAGCCCATAGCGGTGCCGCGGATTTGTAGATAAAAGTCATCCTGAAATAGAAAATAATTTCGGATGAGGATGATGGTTAGTAGATCAATACACAAATGAATCTGGTCGGGCAGAAGGCCGGATTGTGTCAGAAGTTTATGGACGGAATTGATACCTTCTATATGGGGGATAGATGTGTACAAGTCCTTTACATCCATAGATACCAGTATGGAGTGTGAAGGGATAGGACTTATATCCTTCAGGGCACTAAGGAAAGAGCCTGTATCCAGGATAAAGGATCTGGATGACCTGATCATAGGGGTAAGAATTTTTTCTAAATAAATAGCCAACGGGGAAAGAATAGAGTCGGTGGATGCGACTATGGGCCTCCCTGGGGGTTTCTCCAAGTTTTTATGGATTTTCGGAATAGTGTAAAACACTGGAGTAATAGGGTGTGATTTAGTGAGGAAATCTCGTGTTTTGGGGTCTAAAATACCAAGCTCGGTATATTTCACGAGTGTGTCTGAGATAATTTGTCGAGTTGCAGGTAAGGGATCACGTTGTAACTTAATATAGACCGTGGAGTTATCCAGTTGTCGTTTTATCTCTTGAAAATAATCGGATCTATTCATTATCACTAGGGCGCCCCCTTTGTCTGCGGGTTTAAAGATAAGATTATTATCATTCTGTAGGTTCCGTAGGGCTTGTCGTTCTATGGAGGAGAGATTGGGGGGAAAAAATAATTTGCCCTTTCTGATATCCTCACATAATGATTTAAATGACTCTTTGACGAAGCCTATAAAAGACTCCATGGCGTGTGAGCCTTGTGGTGGTCTGAAATAACTTTTAGTATAGAGGCCAAGGCTTCGTGACGAGAGGGGACCTTCGGGTGAGGCTATTGAGGGCTGAGTGGAGGGTGATTCTGGAGAATTGGAAAAAAAAGCCTTTAATCTAAGTGATCTAAAGAATCTTTGAAGGTCCATTTCAAGGTCAAATGTATGACATTGGTAAGAAGGACAAAATGACAGGCCCTTCTGCAGGACCTTGTATTCCGCAACACCCAACAGTCTATCAGAGATGTTGACTACCAACGGATTAGTACTTTCCCCACCTGAGATCTCGTGATCCTCCCTTGGGCCGAGTCTCCTCCTGTGTCCATGGCCGCGCCTCGTGGCCTTCTTCTCGGGAAGCGGTGTCGTTGGCCTAAAAAACGTGGAGGGAGAGTAGCAGAGGTACCCAACTCTTGTTCTGAACCTGATGTCGAATAATCGGGGGAGGTACGATGACCTTGACGAGGTGCACTTCGACGACCGGAGAAGGAGTCCTGCCATCTGTATACCTGTTGGCGCTCGTAGTCCTCCGTATCCCTATTGAACTTGCTGCGTTTTCTGTCTTGTGTGTCCCGACGATGTTTGTCGATGTTTTTAGCAATTTGGTCCTTTAGAGTTGTGAGTTCCTCAGGAGACCCGGATGACGACAGTTGAGCCTCGATGGATTTGATAGTCTCGGAGCTGGTGGAAATCGCCTTCTGTAGGTGCTCGATCGTCAGGGTAATAATATCAAAGGAACACTTGTTTAAAATTTGTTCATACTTAATACAATATTCAGGAGAGTCCCGAAACAGTGTGGGACGTAGTGAAACACGTAGACCCCTAGGGATCCGTTGTGCTCGAAGATACTCAGAGAGTGTGGCACAGTGGAGTTCAAGGTTGGTGAAATGACGGAGCTCCCGTTCAAGATCTCTCCCTCTCGCCTCTCTGGGGGGGATTTTCAGGAACTCACTACTGAAAGTGGAACGTGCCAGGATACTGGAGGTCTCCTCAGCATTATAGGAGAATGTGGACATGACCCGTCAGTGTGCACAACGTAAGGGAAAATTATCATACAAAATAGCCGTGTGCACAACTGGAAAGGATGGTGCTAAGGTTAGGTTCCCACACCTTCATAGACTATAGAAAAGAAGAACCTAGCACTCAACTTGATGCTTTAGAGTGAGTTTTTATTGTAGTGGTACTCAACAAACGTTTCGGTCCTACATATGGACCTTCGTCAGTAACTACATGTGAAAAACAACCAAATGTGAAAACCATAACAAACGGATAAATAATAAGCTAAATAATTATACAAAAAAAGTATATACATGGATGTTGAAAAGAGAATACAGCATCAATATAAAATAATGGTCAGGAGCAACTCAGAATTATACGCTGAGGATAAGTCACAAGTATCTACGCTGAAACGTTCCACTGTCCCTTAAAAGAAGGGGACCACCCAGACAGAATAGTAGGGGTAAGTTACGTACCGTACTAGAGAATAGAAGAAAGACCATAGGGTCCAGAGGCACAAAGACACAGCGTCTGTAAGTGTATGAGAACCCCCTTTATATATGAGAGACACCTATTGGTTAATAAATAGGTGGTGTGAGAGGATATACCCTAGATCATACCTTAAATGTGAGCCAGACAGGATCGGTACTGCGGGTGTACAATGATAGGAGATTACATACCGATATAGGTACAGCAGAGTGAGTCCGGCGCTAGTGCGGAGAAGTACCTGTGGAGACCGTGATTGATGGCGCAGGCAGACGCGGATTCCACCGCTGGTCTACCGGAAATGGGTAATACCGCCGTTTTATAAGAGAGGGGCGGGGCAAGAAATGCCAGTGAGCTAGTAAGCGGCTGTGTAACAGACCGGAAGTGACGTCGCGCGGGGATTACCGCAGTGTGCAGCTACGTGCAGGGCTGTAATTGTGGTGGGCGGAAGTGACGTCACGTTGTCATGGTGACACAGCGATGCTAAGCCACATGTAGGAAAAGAACCGGTACATAGCGCTAAGGAAAAGGTATGATAGAAAACCAGAAAACATGAGTGTAGAACCACTAGGCAGATAGCGGGATCAATAGAACTAGAGTTGAGGTGCCCAAATGGAGATTCTTTAGAAGGTGAACGAACTCCTTGGTGATGGTGCTCCTATGTTCTATCATTCTGCCATGTGATACGATAAGCAGGAGTGAATAATGGACTGGGTCCAGTGTGACGTACGAGTAGAGAAAGGAATCTCAGTACAGGCGACTCTAATGGTAAAAGAGAAAACAGAGTTAGCTGACAATAAGATATGCACACTACATTAGTAACATAAGTACTAGGATTACTGGAGTCCGTAATGACCTGTGAATTAAATACATGGCGGCACAATGTAGAGAAAAATATCAATCAGACGAGTAATACAATCTTAGAGGAAAGAGGCTAGATCATAGTCTCTATTGAGCCCCAGGGGATGAAGGGTCTCCAATGTATGGATCCAAAATGCCTCCCGTCGCTTAAGCCGGGTAACCCGATCACCACCCCGCCGGTTGGGGGGGACATGTTCTATGACCTGATATTGTAGCTGTGAGACATTGTGGCCTTGATTGTGAAAGTGAAGGGGAATAGGTAACAGTAGGTTCTTTCGGCGTATTGTGGATTTATGTTTAGAGACTCGATCTCGTATGGGTTGCGTGGTTTCTCCTATGTATAAAAGTCCGCAAGGACATTTGATTAGGTATACAACCCATGATGAGGCACATGTGAAGTAATCTGGAATGCGAAATGACTTGCCGGACCGGGGGTGGTGAACGGAAGAGCCCTTGAGAACATTGTGACATTGGGCACAATTGAGGCATGGGAAAGTCCCTGTACGTGGACTCTGTAGAAACCGTTGGCGTGGAGACGGAGTACCTGGTCCCAGGTCTGCCCTAACTAGAGAGTCTTTGAGATTAGGTGGATGTTTGAAACAGGGAATAAAAGGGTTCTGGAATTCAGGTATTGTGGGGTATCCCTTGGATAACAGGTGCCAATGTCGGCGTATCGCCCTGTGTAAGATGTATGTACATGGGTGATATGAATGGACGAACGGAATCCGATTGGAGGCTCTATTGGGTCGTGGAATGGGAGGGGCAATGGCTTTTTCAAGTATAGATGGTGGATAACCTCGTTGGGAAAATTTGGAGGCCATTTCCTGGAGGCGGACCGGTCTGAGGTCTGTGTCAGATACGATCTTTGAGACCCGATGGAATTGTGATTTGGGTACTGAATTCTTAGTGGCAGGGGGATGGAAGTTTGTAAAATGCAACAGACTGTTGCGATCCGTATTCTTTGTATAGAGGTCAGTGGCTATGGATCCATCAGATTGGAGGATGACAAGGGTGTCCAGGAAATTGATCTGTGTTGTACTATGGGACATAGTGAAAGAAATACCCGGCCAGGCCGTGTTGAGCCAATCGAAGAGCACCACGAGGGCTTCCACCGAGCCCCCCCATATGCAGAAGACATCGTCTATATAACGTTTCCACATGATGACGTTGTCACGAAAAAGTGGGTGAGGGTATATCATGCTCTCCTCAAAATCGGCCATGTAGCAGTTGGCATACGGGGGTGCTACGTTGGAGCCCATAGCGGTGTTTTCCGGTTTTCTATCATACCTTTTCCTTAGCGCTATGTACCGGTTCTTTTCCTACATGTGGCTTAGCATCGCTGTGTCACCATGACAACGTGACGTCACTTCCGCCCACCACAATTACAGCCCTGCACATAGCTGCACACTGCGGTAATCCCCGCGCGATGTCACTTCCGGTCTGTTACACAGCCGCTTACTAGCTCACTGGCATTTCTTGCCCCGCCCCTCTCTTATAAAACGGCGGTATTACCCATTTCCGGTAGACCAGCGGTGGAATCCGCGTCTGCCTGCGCCATCAATCACGGTCTCCACAGGTACTTCTCCGCACTAGCGCCGGTCTCACTCTGCTGTACCTATATCGGTATGTAATCTCCTATCATTGTACACCCGCAGTACCGATCCTGTCTGGCTCACATTTAAGGTATGATCTAGGGTATATCCTCTCACACCACCTATTTATTAACCAATAGGTGTCTCTCATATATAAAGGGGGTTCTCATACACTTACAGACGCTGTGTCTTTGTGCCTCTGGACCCTATGGTCTTTCTTCTATTCTCTAGTACGGTACGTAACTTACCCCTACTATTCTGTCTGGGTGGTCCCCTTCTTTTAAGGGACAGTGGAACGTTTCAGCGTAGATACTTGTGACTTATCCTCAGCGTATAATTCTGAGTTGCTCCTGACCATTATTTTATATTGATGCTGTATTCTCTTTTCAACATCCATGTATATACTTTTTTTGTATAATTATTTAGCTTATTATTTATCCGTTTGTTATGGTTTTCACATTTGGTTGTTTTTCACATGTAGTTACTGACGAAGGTCCATATGTAGGACCGAAACGTTTGTTGAGTACCACTACAATAAAAACTCACTCTAAAGCATCAAGTTGAGTGCTAGGTTCTTCTTTTCTATGGTCTCTGAAGTAAGGCATAGAGGTCCTTACTACCTCGGTATTCCGGCTACCGGTGTTATGCGCCTCAGAAGGAGGCAGCCTGTTCGGGGCTGGTCCCCTTCTGGTATCCTCCCCTTTGCTTTGCTTTCCTTCATGCTCGCTGCAATACAGTTCTACTTTCAAAATGTCTCTTTCTGGGAGCTGCAGCTCTTAGGGCATGCACAGCTCCGTGGACCCTCTCCTCTGTCCTCTGACAGGAATTCATTCCTGCCAGGAACAGCTTCCCTGAAGGACTCACTAACTTTCCCTACAGACTAACAGTTATATATATGGGGAGTGACCTAGTAAATAGGATCAAAAGCTCCCCCTGGTGGCCTGGAGTGTGAATGTGTTGCATGTTTGTGATACCTGGATACAGTTATCCTTCCTTGCCTCCAAACATAGCATCACTCTCCCCTGGAGGAAAGCAATAAAACTGTGGCAACCAGGACCCTGGGGCGCCACCCCCCCCATTAAATCCAGTACTCCCAGACTGGGAAAAGAAGAACATCAATTATAGGTTAGCAAACAGACATGCAATTTTTGGAATGCAATAACTTATAAAACAAATTAATATTATAGCTAAAGCTTCCCTTTATGGCAGGCGAGGACACTTGAACATTGCATGAACTATTTACATTGTGGATTCACTTTAAAGAACAGTTTAATGAAACAGTACATTAACTAACTATGAAGTGCTATTACCCACTACGGGTATACTATCTTTTAAGTGCAAGATCTTCATCCAACCCCCGCGGGGGGGTTCAAAAGTGCATCATCTACTTCTTTCATATATTATCAAAATATCAGTTTACTCTAGTTCAAAATATCAACTTACTAAGTGCTATATACTATCGGCTATATAAAATACAATTCTATCTAAGTTTAAATCTCAATTTTTATCTACTATATTAATTATTTAACATATTATCTTTTCTATCTTGCAATATATAAGTCTGGCAAAGTGGAATGAGTAAACGTTCCCTTTAAGAGTTCAAATAATATTAGAGTCTTTCAATGCTGAGGTAGTGCAATATATTAATCACATCAATATTCAAGTCAATTAGCAGTAAGAATGATGCGATGTGAGGGACCCGTTACGAACCCCCAACATTGGCCTTAGGTGGGCTACAAGGCGTGTATCCTGACCCAGAGTTCTGCCACACCAACGGGTTTTTCTTCAGGTCTCTGTAAATAATTATGAACTTTTAAACCAACATGGGAATAGTACCCTTAAAAGCTTTTATGTAAAACCAGTAGAAAGCCCCTTTAAGAAGGTGCAAACTATTTATAAGTGAAAGTGCTTGATCATGCACAGTTCTTGATTCACAGTTCTTTAATCAAGAAGGTAACTTGTGCAAACATAGGATCCCTTTAAACAGGGGACCCCTTTAAGAAATAACCCTGGTCGGGTTCAACAAACTTAAAAAAAATGTAAAAGGTTAAAGTGTTAACTATTTACAGTCACACTGTTCTCCAGATTTTTCTTTTTATGGCTGCTTGTGTAGCACCTGGATGCTGCGCTCATGCATATTAGGTTCCGACCTGTTCCCAGGAATAATGTAGATCTTGTAAGTTCCCACTATGCGGGTTTGAGTGCAACTGCACGTGGTGACCAGTTCAGTTTGGGTAGCCTGGGTGCGCGTAGCAACTGGCAAGGCTGTCACTGTTGTGTCCGTGGTGGTAATGGTACACACGGTCGTTTTTGTAGTTGTGCAAACAGGGTTAAAGTGGGTGTAATGGTTGGTGCAGCCGCTTTAGCACTAGGGGGCACTGTTATAGCGCGACGTGGCACTGCTGGTGTCTTTGGGCTAGACGGCTTTGGCGTGGAGTCTCTGTACTTGTTTACGTTTAAAGCGTACCACCCTTTTTTCACCTAGTTGCCTGGTGTATGTCATGTGGTCGCCCGGGTACAGATCCCTATCCGGGTGACCTTCCCAGAGATGGGATTCCACGTCCCTCCGATTAACAAACACTTCTGCATGATTAAGGGAGCTTAGTCTCCAGAAACACGTTGAGATTCACACCCACATAGTTTGTGCTGAAGTTTGTACCCTCTATGCTACAAGTTTGCGAATAAAGAAATTTTATCTTCACGGATTCAGTGGAGCTGGACATTTTTCTTCCCTTGGCCAAAAGAGTCTACTTTGTCGTGGTGGCGGCTTAAAAAATATCTTGGCCCAAACAAAAGCTACTGACTTTATGTGTGATCTAGTGATGGGAACTGTTAATGTGTGATTGGTGAGAAGTGGAGTTTTTTTAAAAGAGAGCAGTGGGGCTGTGGACAGTTCGAAGGGTGGAGGCAGGGCTGGGGTGGAGCCTGGGCAAAGTGTTGGGAGGGTGCCCTGAAAATTTTGCCAGTATGGGGCCCCAAAATTCCTAGTGGCAGCCCTGGGGACAATGATGATGTCTGTAAAGCACTGTAGAATTAATGATACTATATAAGTGAATAAAAATATGTATTTTTCTTATTTTTGCATTTTGTTTTGATCCGATTATGGGATGTGAACCTGCGATCACTTGGTCTTTTATATTATATCCTGCTTAAATGCAATATTTCAGGATATAGTTAAGGGGGTTTTCCTGGACTTTGCTATACGGCTAAGAGCTTACAGTCAGGTAATTGCTACCTACTTGCTTGTTCTTCCTGCTGCCAATCTCTGATAGCTCAGGGCGGTCACAGACTGCTCCTGCCGGCAATTCTGCTTCTCCTTTTGACTGTAAATCAGCATGATATCAGCAGAGATGGCCCCTCCACAGGGCAAAGGGGAAGAGAAGAAGCTCCTCTGTCGACATGATGTTACCGGCAACTGCAGAATCGCAGCAGGAGCGAACTGTGACAACTCTGAGCACTAATAGAGATTGGTGCCAGGCAGAACATGCAGGTAGTGCACAACTACCTACCTGCTAGATAACATCCTCAAGGAAGCGTGGGGGTGCCATCACTCATTTATTTGCTTAGGGTTCCAACCTCCGCTGTTAGGTAGGCATTGGATGCAGGAAAATTTGTACAGGATGAACAAAGCCAGCGTGGTTGCTTGTACGGTGATTGATGTTTGATTCTATTTTTATTCTTTTCAGAGTAACTCACTAAAAGTAACATTTTATTTGACATATCTTTAAGTCATATAGGGTTAATTTCTTTGTAAGTCTTTTTTGATTTATTGACTTTATTAGTTCATTTTGAAATATATTCTCCTAGTTAATATCCTCATAGTAAAAAATAAGCCAAGTTCAAAGACAACCATTTAAACTCCTTCACCCCTAAAACCTATTTTCACCGTCCGGACCGGGCCAATTTTTTTCAATTCTTACCAGAGTCACCTTATGTGGTAATAAATCTGGAGCGCTTCAATGGATCCCACCAATTCTGAGATTATTTTCTAACGATATATTGCACTTCATGATAGTGGTAAAATTTGTTCGATATAACTTAAGTTTATTTGTGAAAATAACGGAAATTTGGCGAAAATTTAGCAATTTACAAACTTTTAATTTTTATGCCCTCAGTTATGTCACACAAAATAGTCAATAAATAACATTTCCCACATGTCTACTTTGCATCAGCACAATTTTTTAAGCATAATTTTTTCATTAGGAAGTTAATGGCTTAAAAGTTGACCAGCGATTTCTTATTTTCACAACAAAATTTAGAAAACAATTTTTTTCAGGGACATTTGAAGTGACTTTCGGGAGTCTACATTACAGAAAATACCCCAAAATAACATGATTCTAAAAACTGCACTCCTCAAGGTCCTCAAACCCACATTCAAGAAGTTTATTAACCCTTCAGGTGCTTCACAGGAATTCTTGGAATGTGGAAGGAAAAAATGAACATTTAACTTTTTATCACAAACATTTTAATTTAGATAAAATAGAAAATTTAGATAACAGGAGAAAATGGACCCCAAAATTTGTTGTCCAATTTCCCTTTAGTACGTCGATACCCCATATGTGGGGGGGAAACCACTGCTTGGGCGCATGCCAGGGCTCGGAAGGGAAGGAGCACAGTTTGACTTTTTGAACACAAAATTAAATGGGATTGAGAGCGGATGCCATGTCGCATTTTGAGAGCCTCTGATGTGTTTAAACAGTGGAAAGCCCCCACAAATGACCCCATTTTGGAAACAAGACCCCTCAGTGAACTTATCTAGATGTATGGTGAGCGCCTTAAACTCCCAGGTGCTTCACATAAGTTTATAACGTACAGTCATGAAAATTAAATACATTAAATTTTTTTCCACAAAAATGCATTTTAGCTCCAATATTTTTATTTTCACAGGGTAACAAGAAAAACTAGATCCCTAAAATTGTTGTGCAATTTCCCCTGAGTATGCCGATACCAAATATTATTTGGGCGCACAGCAGGGTTCGCAGTGAAGTAGTGACGGTTTGGAGCACAAACTTTGATAGAATGGTCTGCGAATAACATGTTGCATTTGGAGAGCCCCTGATGTGCCTAACCAGTGAAAATCCCCCACAAGTGACCCCTATTTTGGAAACTACACCACTCAAGGAATTTATCTAGAGGCATAGCTTTATAGTAATGAATCATGATTATAATGCTTTTGGTTTTACTGGTGTATGAATTTATAATGCAGTGTTATTTGTAAATTGTGCAGAGTACATCAGATTATAAAAGTGTAAAAATAAATGTTATTAATTTGCTGTTTGGAGAACCTCTCCTGGAACATTTTGACCTGGGATGATATGGACACTATCAGTTTCAGAAGTACTGGGAACCTCACCTTCTTGCCAAAAAATAGGTCCTTGACGACTACGTCCTGAACCTGAAGGAAGTTCTTCGTATTGCCTGCATATCGAAACAACACATGCATTGTACAGTGCCATCTGTATGATTTGCACAGCCAATTTTTTGCACCATACTTTAGCTTTTCGCATGGCACGGTATGGTTTGAGGAACTGATCTGAGAAATCTACACCCCCAGGTACTTATTAAAATCTAAGATAAAATCTATCTTTGGGACTTGTGTTGTGGTACCTTGGACAGTGACATGGGAGCTGTTGACATGGTGTATGGTGGTCAAGAAAATGATAAATCTTGTCCTTATACTTGACCACTAGCATGTTCTCACTGCATTGGGCTCTGCTTTTGCTCTTTCTCAGCAGTTTTCCAATTAGCGGCTTAGGGAGGTCTCACTGATTTCTTTGCATGGTGCTGCATGCAACTGTACCTCTGACAGAGAGGGTCTTGAAAAGTGGGATACTAGTGTAAAAGTTATTAATGTAGAGGTGATAACCCTTATCCAGCAGTGGGTGCAGCAATTCCCACACAATTTTCCCACTCATCCCTAAGACTGGGGGGCATCCAGTGGGGTTAATATGAGTGTCCTTACCCTCATAGACCCTGGGACATGTATTGGGGCATTGCTTCTGCTGTGAACACAGATCAGATACACATCAGTCAACAGCCAGCACACAGCACACAAGTAACTTGCAGCACAGGAGCAAGAGTCAGATTACAGAACCACAGAGCAGGAGGCAGATTGCAGCACCTCGAGGCATAGCACAATGAGATAGCAGGAGGCACAGATCACAGGGGGATTGCACTGGCCACCAATGATTCTATTTGTCAGGTAACACAGGGGGGTCTCACAACAGGAAAAGATGGAGTGCAGAGTGGGGATCCTTATTTTAGATGAACCTCTTTTGTGTTGATTGGTCAGAAAATATATAAAATATATCAGCGCCAAAGGGGTTAATCAGGCGAGTTAACGTAGTGATCAGCTGACCCATTGTGACTGATGTGATTGGTGCTGTGTCAGACAGTACCGATCACACCATGTCACATATTTGTTTTTTAAACTTTATTGTCACATTGCTGTGATTGGTTGGTCAGAATTGACGCCCGGGGGGGTGGTACAGACCCCGCGGCGACATGCAAGATGGTCTGCTGTTAGCGCGGTGACCAAAAATAGCAAAACCGCATTTATACTGTGTTTTGTGGCTATGCAGCTCCAACGGCACTGTATATATAGGGCGCATGTCGGGACGGGGTTAAACTGATGCATTGGGGTGGGCTTCATAATGTGACAATCATGGCACTGATAGTAGCCTTCAATCAACCCTCAATGCCAAAGTAACCCATCAGCACCCCTTGATCATGTGGGGGACAGGGTGGCCATGAGAGCCGATGCTCACGTGTAGGTGTGACCCAGAATTTAAATCCCAGTTTCGGTTATTGAAAGTAACATCTATATGGTTGAACAGCAGGGATCAGAGCTCGCTCTGGTTTCTGTTACTACAATTCTGGCTGTTGACATCTGTTTAGTATGGAGCAGACTCGGCTCCAGTTACATCAGGGTGTGTGTTTGGGTTAAGTATTATATGGTCTCTTACTTTGTACCATTTCAAAATATAGTTTTGCAAAAAACAAGCCCTCAAAGCAGCAATAAAATGGAAAAATAAAGACATAACTCTTGTTGTTCAGAGCTGTGCACTTTACTATGTACTTAGGTGAAGGCCAAAGGGGAAATCTGAAATGATAAAATGTAAGACTTTTTTTTAAAGCTATTTCATTGTTAGCATCATGCGAACTTTATACTGAGGTGGGTACCTGGATCGCCCCCAGTGTAGGGCAATGGGGTACTCGGTACCGGGTCCTGCGATTCAGGGGATGTCACGGTGGCTGACCCGGTCCGTGGCCCTCAGGGGTGTCCAGTAAAAGAGTTTATATATGGGCAAGGTGTAGTTTGTCTGGTGTTCATGACGCCACCTGTGGTGTTCGGTCAGGGTGACCGACGCTGCTAGGGGTCCGCTGGGGTGATGGAATGGCAGATAGATGGTGTACCTTCCCACAGGTGAAATGTCCCCAGGGCTTCCCAGTTGTATAGGTGGTGATGGTGGACGTCGTAAGGCGCAATGAATAACGAGGACACAAAGGTTGCAGTCTCTTTACCTTTTACTGAAAACTTCAGGGTCCACAGTCCAGAGTACTGTTCACAGGGCAGGCTGAGTCTGGCTGGTCCGAAGGCACATCCAGAGTCCCCTTATCCAGGTGGAAATCAGTAGCCTTCCTACTAGCGCCTGTGTGTTGTAGTACCTCCTTGCAGAGCACCACGGGATAGTCCTCACAACTTTCGTGAATGTTTCTGATGTTCTCTCTCTCTGTCCCCCAGATGATATGGATAGGACAACCCGTATGACGGGGTAAGCCTGGAGCTATTTTATAGGGACCATAGAGATGCCCCTCTCCCACAATTTGCCTCCTTGTCTTCATAGGTATTAAGGTCGGGCAGCCAACTTGGAATTGACTGTCCTACCGGTCTCTGAAGTAATGCGTAGAGCCTATTACTCCCTCGGTGTTCCGGCCACCGGCTACGCAGCTCAGAAGGAGGCTGCCGATCTTGGGGCAGAACTCCTCCCGGTATTATCTCCTTGTGCTGTGACTTCGTTTCTCACTCTCCACAATATACTTTGCTTCGTGTCCTTTCTTAGGATGCTGCCACAATGGGGTGAAGGTGCAGCTCTGTAACGTTCTATCTCGTGCTTGGCCTCTGCCAGGATCCCACCACTGACAGGGACCCTCTGTCTGCAGCTCAGATGTTCCTCCTTCTCCCCCTGTCTGCCTAACAGGTCCTCTCTGGGTCAAACCCAGGTAGCTTCTGACTAACTTCCTATCCAACCCACTAGTTTTACCCGTGTGTGAGGAGTGCCCTAATAGATAGAACCTTTGCTCCCCCTGGTGGACTGGAGTGTGAAGTGTAGTGTGTGACTGTGATACCTGGTCAGGTAAACTCCTTTAGTACCATCAGACGTAATGTCACTCCCCCTGGTGGAAGAGTGACATTACTGCAATGACCAGGACTCTGGGGCGTTGCATACCTATAAATTGTAAGCTTCTCAAAGAAAACCAACAGATCTGATTATTATTATTATTATTATTTATTATTATAGCGCCATTTATTCCATGGCGCTTTACATGTGAGGAGGGGTATACATAATAAAAACAAGCACAATAATCTTAAACAATACAGGTCACAACTGGTACAATACAGCTCACTGCCTGTGAGGGCTCACAATCTACAAGGGATGGGTGAGGATACAGTAGGTGAGGGTAGAGCTGGTCGTGCAATGGTTTGGTGGAGCGGTGGTTACTGCAGGTTGTAGGCTTGTCGGAAGAGGTGGGTCTGATTTTAGTCCTTTGAACATCACTGTAAAATTACAATTGCACATTCATTACAATTACCAATATAAGTGATGCTATTTTCAATAATATAAATAGATTAAATTCCAAATTAATTATATCATATAAAGTAAAACAAGCACACATTATATCTGATTGCAGAAATTGTCCCTTAAGCGGTTAAACAGTGCTCATGAATCTGACTTTAAATACCTTATTCTGCTTATGTGACCTAAAGGTGGCTTTCAGTAAAGAATGGACTGGAGAAACTCAGATGACGAAGTCTACATGTCTACAGGCCTGTTGTGCACTTGGCATACATTGTTAAACTGGCAGCTGTTTTGAATTTGTGAGCGGTGGTAGGTAAGGCTTCCACAGAGGGAGCCCAATCAATCTTGACTGTTTCTTAAAAACATGCAGACTAGTGAATAAGCCGTCTGCTTCCCAGAAGAAAGTCTATTCAAGATATGCATACGTTAAGTATGTAACATATACACTATATATATATATATATATATATATATATATATATATATATATATATATATAATAAATGTATAGATGCATATGTACAATTTCATATCATCCTGACTTAGATAAAAAATTATATTTATATAATTTGGTTTAACATGACACATTTTTTTAAGCTGGAATCTTACAGAATGCAACAGAATAAAACCTATGGATGTGATTCTGCGGAGAAGTGTGCAGACGAAGCTACACGCGAAACGCGCGTCCGGGTAGCTGCTACCGCCCGCAGATAATTACATAGTATGTTTCCCTTCTAATGCTATCCAAACTAACTTTTGTATGTGCATTGTCCCATGCTTAGGCTGTTAATTAATTATTTAGGTCATTATATATTAATTTGAACCACTGGGTCTTACATATCTAATACAAAGGATTACCCTTTTTCCCTATTTCATTATTTAAAAAGCCTCTTTATTGTGTATACTTTTTTATTCATCATGGGCGCAATTTAATTAAGGGCATATGCATTTTTTGGTGAACATCTGAAATATTTTTCATGCATTTATTACTTTTTGGTTATTTATATTTATTTGTCACGTTTTGACATTAATCATATAGTGCAATCAATAACCTGCGTGGTGGTTTGCGTTTTTTGCATAGTTTCATCCCCACTTTTTATTGCTTACTGCATGTATTATTATGTAATATTTTTTAAAAAAATGTTCTAATAAAATTTAGTAATTTTATGGCCATCTGCTTCTACGTCCATGGTCAATCTTGCGGAGCTGTAGAGAACCACAGTTCAGGTAGAAGACTCTATCCACAGGACAACTGTTAGTCATATTCACCACAAATCTGGCCTTTTATAGACGAGTAGCAAGAAGAAGCCATTTTTGAAAGCAAGCCATAAAAAGTCCTGTTTGCAAATTGCAAAAAGTCGTGTAGGGAGCACAGCTAGCATGTGGAAGAAGATGCTATGGTCAGATGATACTAAAGCAGAAGCTTTTAGGCTAAATGCAATACTCAGTGTGGCAGAAAACTAACACTGCACATCACCATGAAACACCATCCCTATAGTAAAACATGGAGGTGGCAGCATCATGCTGTGGGGATACTTTTATTCAGCAATGTCAGGGAAGCTGGTCAGAGTTGATGAGGGTAATCCTGAAGAAACACTTTTTAGAATCTGCAAAAGGCTTGAGACTGGGGCATAAGTTCAACTTCCAGTAGGACAATGCCTGTAAATTTCCAGAGCTACAATGGAATGAATTAGATCAAAGCATATTCATGCATATTCATGTGCTTGAAGGGCCCATTCAAAGTCCAGACCTAAAGACCATTTAGTATCTGCACGAAGACTTGAAAATTGCTGTTCACAGACGCCTTCATCCAATCTCACTGAGCTAGAGCTTGTTTGCAAAGGAGAATAGGCAAAAATGTCAGTCTCTAGATGTGCAAAGCTGGTAGACACATACCCCAAAAGACTTGTAGCACTAATTTCAGGGAAAGGTGGTCCTACAAAGTATTGACTGAGAGAAGCTGAATACAAATGAATGTCACAATTTTCAGATTTATATTAGTAAAATATTTAGAAAACAGTGTATCATTTCCTTTACACTTCAAAAATACTTTGTGTTGGTATATCACATAAAATCCCAATAAAATACATTTTTGTGAGTGTAATGTGTAAAATGTGGATAAGTTCACAGGGTATGAATACTTTTTCAAGGCACTATATATTATCTAATATTTTTGCAGTGGTGGAAAATACCATGTCGATCTATAGCTTTCACTTCACCATAAAAAGTTAGATCATCGCAAGACAAATGACTTCAAATTCTATATGCTGATTGGAAAAATAAATGAATGTAATTCACCAGTGATGCACATGTGAAAACAGGAGGTCATAATAACAGGTGTTACAAAAAGTATAAATCTTAATATATTATGATGTTTAGCTGAAAATTCTCTGCATATTTCAACCATATAGTAATCCTTAGTTAACTCAATATGTGCATTTGCATATGAGGATCTATGTAGATATGTATAAATATATGATCCAGAACCTGACCGGAAGGCACAAGAAACTCTTACGTAGCCATATAATGGAAACACTCACCCCAAGTAAATATGTCCCCTGGATAGGGCATCCAATATGTTTTTTGTTGAATTAGTCAATTGGAGAAGAAGACTTACCTGACGTTCCGTAGAAGTCCATGAGAATTATATTCATTCAATTCAAAGTAGTTGTTAACAAGACTTGTAAGACTCCACACGACATGGAGATTGTGCTATGTCACTGTGCTGGACACCCTCATGTTCCAACATTTTATTTAGCGTTTCTATTGAGCTTCTACTCTCATAAGTAAAGGCAGCTATCTACTGGACTGCCCATAGTCTTGCACACTCAGCTTGACAGTTCCTGCATGTGTCAGAGACAAGAATGTGCCTCTCTGTTGGTTTTTATGACCTGGAAAAGTTGCTAGTATGGCAACAAAGCACCTTGTCCAATAAAATAATCTTCATCTCTTCTTTTTGCAGCAAGAGACATCCTTCCAGCCTCTCAGCATATTTTAAAGTGTTTTTTTTTTCTTTGCGTGAATAGTTGGACCTTTAATAACAGGGGTTACCATGCTATCTCCTAGGTAAGCCTTACCATATGTTTGACTTTTTATCCTACTCTAATGGGGGTCACTCTATATTGTGCTCTTTTTCCCTCCATAGCTTTTATCACAAAAAACATGTCACTGTCAGAAACCTCTGATGGCAGCTTAACTCAAATGAAAGCAAAAAATAAAAAATGGTGAAATTTAGCATACGTAATTGTCCAGATGGTGATGGGACAGAGGTGAACACTCACAATAAAATTGGCAGGTCTGGTCAGCTTTGCTCTTTTATTTAAGAGCCTCGTAACACCTTAGTGACAGAGCCAATTTTGACCTTAATGACCAAACCAAATTTTTGAATTCTGATGAGTGTCAATTTATGTGGTTATAACTCTGGAACGCTTCAACTGATTCCACGGATTCTGAGTGTTAGGGTTTGGTGGAATGCACCAAATATATATTTTTATAGAGTAATTGGTGCGTTCGCAACCCAGGGTCCACCGTGCAGGAGTAAAACCTGCTGCTAGTAACTGACGGTACTATATGGCGGTATAAGTGAACTCTTACTTCACAGAGTCTCTTAAGTCAAGAGAACGCTGTGCCCTGTTAACCTCACAGAGGAACACAGCTACCAAATAGAATGAACAGTGGTCATGCAGTCAGAATGGCACACGCAAAACTCCTCACCGGAGGTGCCGGTATTCTAGGGGCTTATTTCAGCTGAACCCTGAAACCACATACATATGACCACACTGGCGCAGAACACATAACATAGTTGATACTAGCGCATGGCCGTGCGGCCATGCGAACCTTTTATAGCTGCAGCAACTACAGGACCTTCCTAGTGGACCAATGGGAGCTGCTACAGTACCTGAGCCACTTCAGGACCTTCCTAGAGGACCAATGGGAGCTGCAGTAGTACCTGAGCATGTGACCACCGACCTCCAATGAGAGGACTTACCCTGGGCATGCTCAGAAGGGGAAAAGTATGACTTAGTCCCAAAGACGTCTGCTCGCTGCTGACCAGTACTGGCTACAATGGCTGAGCCTGGAAAGGCAGCAGTAACCATCCGCACTGTATCAGGCTGAGCCAGACGCTGCTGAGCAGGCTCCACTGCGGCTTGAGAAGAATGGGAGACCGCAGCGGAGATGGCTCGAGATTCTCTCTATGCAGAGGCGGGAACTCGACCCCTAACACTGAGACTGTTTTTTCATGACTTATTAACTTCATGACATTGGCAACATTTCTTCAGTTTGACTTGCGTTTATTTGTGAAAATATTGGAAATTTGGCGAAAAATTAGAAAATTTTGCAATTTTAAACCTTTTAATTCTTGTGCCCTTAATTCAGAGCATTATGTCACACAAAATAGTTAATACATAATATTTCCAACATGTCTACTTTACATCAGCACAATTTTTCAAACATATTTTTTATTTGGAAGTTATAAGGGTTAAAAGTCAACCAGCGATGTCTCATTTTTACAACAAAATTTACCGAAACATTTTTTTAAGAACCACCTCACATTTAAAGTGATTTTGGGGGCCTATATGAGAGAAAATACCAAAAAGTGACACCATTCTACAAAACTGCACCCCTCAAGGTACTCAAAACCACATTGAAGAAGTTTATTTACCCTTCCGATGCGTCACATGAGCTAAAGCAATGTGGACAGAAAAAATTAACATTTAACTTTTTTTCACAAAAATTTGACTTTAGCTCAAAATTTGTTATTTTAAGAAGGATAACAGGAGAAAATTTGCTGTGAAATTTCTGCTGAGTACGCCGATACCCCATATGTGGTGGAAATTCACTGTTTGGACACACGGCAGGGCTCTGAAGGGAAGAAGAACCATTTAACCTTGAATGCAAAAACGGCAGGAATCGACAGTAGACGCCATGTGGCGTTTGAAGAGCCCCTGATGTACCTCAACAGTGGAAACCCCCCACAATTGACACCATTTTAGAAACTAGACCCCTTATGGAACTTATCTAGATGTGTCATGAGTACCTGCAACCCCCAGATGGCGGATTTATTCTTAGGGTCAGTGCGAATATAGCTATACCAGATTTATATAGTTTTTTGGGGTTTTGCTGCTATTACACAGTAAAAATGCTTTTTTATAAAAAGTGTTTTTTGTCACCATATTCTAAGAGTTGTAACTTTTTTATTTCTTGGCGAACAGCTGTACAAGTGCTTATTTTTTACAAGATAAGTTGACAATTTTTTTTGGTACCAGTTTGGGGTACATAATATTTTTTGATCCCTTTTTTTTTTTGTTTAAGTTTTTCAGACATAGAATGAACAAAGCCCAGCAATTCAGTTATTTTTTATACTTTCTTTTTTTCTGGCGCCGTTCTCCATACAGTAAAAGTGATAAGACCGATTTGTTCATTGGGTCGGTACGATAACAGCAATACCAGATTTACCGTATAATTTTTTTTTACAATTTGCTAGTTTTACACACTAAAAATTATATTTTAGCAAAATGAATTTGTTTTCGCATCGTCCTATTCTGAGAGCTGTTACTTTTTTATTTTTTTGCTGAATGAGCCATATTAGTTCTTATTTTTCACGGGATGGTTTGGCGTCATTTATATCATATTTTTATACATAAGACTTTTTAATTGCTTTTTATTCACTTTTTTGTGAGTCCCTGTGATGAAAAAGGTGACATTTTTGGCATTTTTTATGGCATTCACCAAACTGAATAAATAACATTACATAAAAAGGAGAACCAAGAGTTTACTAAATATACCGTTTATTACATCCAAAAGATTTTATACATAATAAAAATGGATATTTGTATATCAAATACATCCTATGTGAACTACCCAGGTGAGTTAAACCGATCAAAGGTCCACAGAGGATAACCAAATATTATGAAGCAAGCTATTACAATACATAAACATTTGGTAGCGACTCTATCTTTTCTATCTGAAATGTCTGTCACACACTACAGTTTCATACACATTAAAAGAGACCGCATACCATACTGCTCTATTTCTGTTACATACTCCAGCCTGCTTCCATATGAATAATTAATAGTAATAATTACCCATAGTTGGTTACAACTTCTGTGAGGACTCCTGTGAGGACCCCGATCACCCCAACGCGCGTTTCGCGTGCTTTCAAACAGCCTCGCTTCCTCAGGGGGCGTGACGCCCCCTGAGGAAGCGAGGCTGTTTGAAAGCACGCGAAACGCGCGTTGGGGTGATCGGGGTCCTCACAGGAGTCCTCACAGAAGTTGTAACCAACTATGGGTAATTATTACTATTAATTATTCATATGGAAGCAGGCTGGAGTATGTAACAGAAATAGAGCAGTATGGTATGCGGTCTCTTTTAATGTGCATGAAACTGTAGTGTGTGACAGACATTTCAGATAGAAAAGATAGAGTCGCTACCAAATGTTTATGTATTGTAATAGCTTGCTTCATAATATTTGGTTATCCTCTGTGGACCTTTGATCGGTTTAACTCACCTGGGTAGTTCACATAGGATGTATTTGATATACAAATATCCATTTTTATTATGTATAAAATCTTTTGGATGTAATAAACGGTATATTTAGTAAACTCTTGGTTCTCCTTTTTATGTAATGTATATATGAGTAATTCTAAATAGTTGGATATTATTACCTTGCTGGTACCTTTCTAATAAGTGAATAAATAACATGTCAGTTTTATAGAGCGGGTCAATAGAGATGTGGCGATGCAGTATATATGGTTTTATATGGTTTTATCAGAAACTATGTTTTGAGTGGTGAAATTGATTTTAGTGACTTGTGTGCACATGTTTATTTAAGTTTTTTCACTTTTTTTTACACTTTTACTCTGTGGGACATGTATAATTTTTACTTTGATCACTGGTCTCATACACTGCTGTGCTCATGTACAGCAGTGCATGACAGCAGGCAGTGGCTCACTGACACTCACTGACTCAGCCTGTGAGACCTAGCTTATTGCTGGAACTAACAGGCCACTGTGCCATGGGGTCATCACTTGACCTCAGGGTACCATGGTTCTCATCACTGGGGTAATGAAGGGGTTAAGGCGGTCACAACTTAAATACCGCTGTCGCGATTGACAGAGCTATTTTAAGGGTTCAATCGGCCCCGATTGGTCACAAAACCTTTCGGGTCTGACACTGCAGGGTGTCAGCTGTCATCTATGGTACTCACCTGCGGGGATCGTCAGCGCTCAGCAGCACTATTCTCTTATTCCTCATCGCCATTAAAAAGTGGCACTGTGGAATACGTACCCTTAATGACCACCATTAAAAGGCATATCGGTGGTCGTTAAGGGTTAAGTTGAAATTACCTTTCTTTTAGTATTCATTATTCTAAGGTTTACGTCGTTATCCAAAAAATATTGTGTAGAAAGGCAAACCAAAATAACAATAATTTTTTGGTCTTGTAATATGTATTATTTGTAATTAAAACTTGCAGGAAAAAGAAAAGCGCAGATATGATCTTATCTCTCGATTTACAAGTGTCATATTTAGCAAAGAGCTGCTCACCTGATCGTTGTGTAGTGAAAACATGTATATGCCAGCTGCCGCAGATCCACGGGTCGACACGTGACCATAACATGAATGTTATAAAGGAAGATTTGTGGATTGTACAATGTAATAGTGCTGTCCTTGCATGTCGATGTGCAGGGGCGGACTGGCCCGGGTTGCAGGAATGCATATGCCCCCCGGGCCGGTGCCTGAGCAGGTGCACAGGGCCGCTGGAGGACCGGCAGCGATTTAAATACATAGCGCTCCGAATCCCTCCAGCCGGCCCTTTAAAACTCAGCCAGGTCCTGTGTGCGCGCATTGCCCGAGCTGATAAGTGCCGCGGCGGCCCACGCTAGTGCGCGAGCACGGCCGCGGTCCTGAGTCCTGCGCGTGCTCGTCTGCTGCCAGTGTCAGCGCGGGCAAGCAGGAGACCACGCGCGCACATGGAGATATTTGAAAAGTCCGGCGCGCATAGGGCGCCTCCACCTGACTGTCTGACGCTGGCCGGCCTGCACCAGCGTCGGAGAAGACTGCTGCTCACCAATGCCTGGGATCGTCTTCACCGCCGACGCTGGACAGGACCCGACCCACCTCAGCTCTTCATCCTCCCGACCTCCCCCCGCATCTCAGGGACCTGGGTGAGTCCCAAGATGATTTTTTTAATGTATGTACAGCAGTTGCACTTATATAATGTGTATAGACTGCTATATATATACATTATATAGGTGATGCTGCTGTATATAATCACTATACCACCTATATTATGTATGTATAGCAGCCTATATCTTATATAGATGACACTGCTACTGATGCGTATATACGTTATATAGGTGATACTGCAGTGTGTGTGTATATACACACACACACGTATGTATACACATATATGTACATGTATGCACAGCAGTATCACCTATATAACGTATGTACACATCAGTAGCAGTGTCACCTATATAAGATGTAGACTGCTATACATACATTACATAGGTGGTATAGTGATTATATACATCAGTATCACCTATATAATGTATATATAGCAGTCTATACACATGATATAGGCAATACCGCTACTGATGTGTACACTGATGTGTATATAGGTGATACTGCTGTGTATATATGTCGTTATATAGGCGATACTGGTGTGTATATACACAAACACGTACATATATACACAACAGTATCACCTATATATAACGTATATACACATTGGTAGCAGTATTGCCTATATAATGTGTGTATATATATACAGTATAGACTGCTGTATACATGATATATAGGTGATACTATCATTATACAGCAGTAGCAGTATCGCCTATATATCGTGTATCCAACATTTGCAGTATCACCTGTATAATGTATAGACTACTGCATATACTTTGTATAGGTGATACTGCTGTGTATAGTCGCACTATCTATCTGTGTCTAATATATATATTAGGGTTGAGCGAAACGGGTCGATCATTTTCAAAAGTCGCCGACTTTTGGCTAAGTCGGCGTCTCATGAAACCCGATCCGACCCCTGTGCTTGTCGGCCATGCGGTACGCGACTTTCGCGCCAAAGTCGCGTTTCAATGAAGCGAAAAGCGCCATTTCTCAGCCAATGAAGGTGAACGCAGAGTGTGGGCAGCGTGATGACATAGGTCCTGGTCCCCACCATCTTAGAGAAGGGCATTGCAGTGATTGGCTTGCTGTCTGCGGCGTCACAGGGGCTATAAAGGGGCGTTCCCGCCGACCGCCATCTTACTGCTGCTGATCTGAGCTTAGGGACAGGTTGCTGCCGCTTCGTCAGAAGCAGGGAGAGCGTTAGGCAGGGTCCACTAACCACCAAACCGCTTGTGCTGTAGCGATTTCCACTGTCCAACACCACCTTCGGTGTGCAGGAACAGTGGAAGCTATTTTTTTTTTTTTTCCTCAGCGCTGTAGCTCATTGGGCTGCCCTAGAAGGCTCCGTGATAGCTGTATTGCTGTGTGTACGCCACTGTGGAAACCAACTGCTTTTTTCAAAGCACATATCCTCTTGTTCCTTTCTGCACAGCTATCTTTTTTGTTTGTCCACACTTTTTATTTAATTTGTGCATCAGTCCACTCCTATTGCTGCCTGCCATACCTGGCTTAGATTACTGCAGGGAGATAGTAATTGTAGGACAGTCCCTGTTTTTTTTTTTTTTTTTTTGTGGGAGATTAAGATTGGCATTTCTGCTACAGTGCCATCCCTGTGTGTGCCATCTCTCACTGAGTGGGCCATAGAAAGCCTATTTATTTTTTCCGTGATTTGTGTTCTAAATTCTACCTCAACACAAAAACACTACATCAATCAGTGGTAGAAAAATATTGGCCTCAGTCAGGGTTTGTGTGCCACTGCTGTGTGTGCTATCTCTTATTCAGTGGGCTATAGAAAGCCTATTTATTTATTTATTTATTTTTTTTTCTTATTATTTGGTTTCTAAAGTCTCCCTGAAAAAAAAAACAAAAAAAAAAAACAGTGGGAGAGTAATATTGCCCTTTCAGCTTGTGTGCCAGTCTTGACTCCTGGGTGTGCCACCTCTCTCTCATTCAGTGGGCCATAGAAAGGCTATTTATTTTTTTGGTTTTTTTAATATTATTTGGTTTCTAAAGTCTCCCTGAAAATAAAAGAAAAAAAACTTAAGAAAACAGTGGGAGAGTAATATTGCCCTTTCAGCTTGTGCGCCAGTCTTGACTCCTGGGTGTGCCACCTCTCTCTCTCTAATTGTGGGCCATAGAAAGCCTTTTTTTTTTGTTTTTTTTTTAATATTATTTGGTTTCTAAAGTCTCCCTTAAAAAACAAAAAATACATAAAAAAACAGTGGGAGAGTAATATTGCCCTTTCAGCTTGTGTGCCAGTCTTGACTTCTGGGTGTGCCACCTCTCTCTCTCATTCAGTGGGCCATAGAAAGCCTATTTATTTTTTTGGTTTTTTTAATATTATTTGGTTTCTAAAGTCTCCCTGAAAAAAAAAAAACATAAAAAAACAGTGGGAGAGTAATATTGCCCTTTCAGCTTGTGTGCCAGTCTTGACTCCTGGGTGTGCCACCTCTCTCCCTCTCATTCAGTGGGCCATAGAAAGCCTATTTATTTTTTTTTTTAAATATTATTGGGTTTCTAAAGTCTCCCTTAAAAAACAAAAAATACATAAAAAAACAGTGGGAGAGTAATATTGCCCTTTCAGCTTGTGTGCCAGTCTTGACTCCTGGGTGTGCCACCTCTCTCATTCAGTGGGCCATAGAAAGCATTTTTTTTTTTTCCTTGATTTGTGTTCTAAAATCTACCTCAACACAAAAACACTACATCAATCAGTGGGAGAAAAATATTGGCCTCAGTCAGGGCTTGTGTGCCACTGCTGTGTGTGCTATCTCTCATTCAGTGGGCTATAGAAAGCCTATTTATTTATTTTTTTTTTTCTTATTATTTGGTTTCTAAAGTCTCCCTGAAAAAAAAAAAATAAATAAAAAAACAGTGGGAGAGTAATATTGCCCTTTCAGCTTGTGTGCCAGTCTTGACTCCTGGGTGTGCCACCTCTCTCTCTCATTCAGTGGGCCATAGAAAGGCTATTTATTTTTTTGGTTTTTTTAATATTATTTGGTTTCTAAAGTCTCCCTTAAAAAACAAAAAATACATAAAAAAACAGTGGGAGAGTAATATTGCCCTTTCAGCTTGTGTGCCAGTCTTGACTCCTGGGTGTGCCACCTCTCTCTCTCATTCAGTGGGCCATAGAAAGCCTATTTATTTTTTTGGTTTTTTTAATATTATTTGGTTTCTAAAGTCTCCCTGAGAAAAAAAAAAAAATAAATTAGGTGGGAGATTAATATTGACATTAGTGCTTGAGTGACAGTCCTGCGTGTGTGTCATCTCTGTGATTTTGTGCCACAGAAAACAGAGTGTGTAACATTGTGCCTGATTTTCCTTGTGGTCTCACCAACCTGTTAAGGGATATTGAAATCATACTGAAGTTATAGCTCACCGTGTAAGTTGTTTGACAGCAACAAATAAAGTTACTTTGGTTAAGATTTTAAAACAATGAGGAAGTCTGGTGCAAGAGGTCGTCGTGGGCGTTCATTGTCAGCTGGTAATGATGGTAGTGGTAGTGGAGCATCAGGTGGTCGTGGGGATAAAAATATTCCACCTAAGTCTGGAGCTGTGGAGCCAGTTTCGTCGTCAGGCTACACAAGGCCTCGAACGCTCTCTTTTCTGGGAGTAGGAAAACCGCTTTTAAAGGCGGAGTAGCAACAGCAAGTTTTGGCTTACATTGCAGACTCAGCCTCTAGCTCTTTTGCCTCCTCTTCCGAAACTGGTAAATGTAAAAGCAGCGCGTCGCTTGTGGATGTTCACGGTCAGGGACAAGTCGCTTCCTTGTCCTCCTCAGCAAAAACTACAACAAGAGAGAAGGATGCAGCAGGCGACACAACGGGTCACTCCATGGAGCTCTTTACACATACCGTCCCTGGCTTAGAAAGTGAAACATTTAACAGGCCATGCCCATTACAAGTAGATTCTGACATGGAGTGCACTGATGCACAGCCACAGCCAGAGTACTATGCTGCTCCTTTGACTCAGACCACCACATTGCCCTCTCAGGGTACAGATCCACAATCAGACCCTGATGAGACTATGTTGCCCCGCCACGAACGCTATACCACCGACCGACACAGTGACACAGACGAAGTTGCACACGAGCTCGAAGAGGAGGTAATAGATGACCCAGTTATTGACCCCGATTGGCAGCCATTGGGGGAACAGGGTGCAGGTGGCAGTAGTTCAGAAGCGGAGGTGGAGGAGGGGCCGCAGCAGGCATCAACATCGCAACAGGTTCCATCTGCCGGGCCCGTATCTGGCCCAAAACGCGTGTCAAAGCCAAAACCTGTTGGAGGACAGCGTGGCCATCCGGTTAAAGCTCAGTCTGCAATCCCTGAAAAGGGATCCGAGTCTAGGAAGAGTGCAGTCTGGCATTTTTTTAAACAACATCCAACTGATCAGCGCAAAGTCATCTGTCAAAAATGTTCAACTAGCTTAAGCAGAGGTCAGAATCTGAAAAGTCTAAATACTAGTTGCATGCATAGACACTTAACCACCATGCATTTTCAAGCCTGGACTAACTACCAAACGTCCCTTAAGGTTGTAGCACCCTCGGCCAATGAAGCTAGTCAGCAACGCAACATCCCTTCCGTCACTGTAAGGCCACCATTTTCCGCACCACCGGCAGTATCTGTGCAGGTTTCTTTGCCAGCCAAAAGCAGTCAGGGTCAGGGAACCACCAGTTTTGTAGGAGGAAATATTGCATCTAGGGCACCGGCGGAAACAATACCGTCTCCAACCGTCTCTCAGTCTGCCATGTACACCGGCACACCCGAAAGTTCCACAATCTCCAGCTCTCCAGTCCAGCTCACCCTACATGAGACTCTGGTTAGAAAAAGGAAGTACTTATCCTCGCATCCGCGTACACAGGGTTTTAACGCCCACATAGCTAGACTAATCTCGTTAGAGATGATGCCCTACCGGTTAGTTGAAAGCGAAGCTTTCAAAGCCCTGATGGAGTACGCTGAACCACGATACGAGCTACCCAGTCGACACTTTTTTTCCAGAAAAGCCATCCCAGCCCTGCACCAGCATGTTAAACAGCGCATCGTCCATGCACTCAGGCAATCTGTGAGTACAAAGGTGCACCTGACTACAGATGCATGGACCAGTAGGCATGGCCAGGGACGTTATGTGTCCATCACGGCACACTGGGTGAATGTGGTGGATGCAGGGTCCACAGGCGACATCAATTTAGGGACAGTTGTGCCTAGCCCACGGTCTAGGAAACAGTTGGCTGTAGGCGTTCGCACCCCCTCCTCCTCCTCCTCCTCGTCCTCCTGCAGAAGCTACAGCTCTTCCACAGAACGCAGTCTGCCAACCACTCCATCGGCAGATGACACTGTTGCACACCAGTTGTCCCATTATGGGCCAGCTACTGCCAAGCGTCAGCAGGCTGTATTGGCTATGAAGTGTTTGGGCGACAACAGACACACCGCGGAAGTTCTATCCGAGTTCTTGCAACAAGAAACGCAGTCGTGGCTGGGCACAGTAGATCTTGAGGCAGGCAAGGTAGTGAGTGATAACGGAAGGAATTTCATGGCTGCCATCTCCCTTTCCCAACTGAAACACATTCCTTGCCTGGCTCACACCTTAAACCTGGTGGTGCAGTGCTTATTGAAAACTTATCCTGGGTTCTCCGACCTGCTCCTCAAAGTGCGTGCACTTTGCTCACATATCCGACGTTCGCCTGTACACGCCAGCCGTATGCAGACCTATCAGCGGTCTTTGAACCTTCCCCAGCATCGCCTAATCATAGACGTTGCAACAAGGTGGAACTCAACACTGCACATGCTTCAGAGACTGTGCGAACAGAGGCGTGCTGTTATTTATTTGTGGGAGGATACACGGGCAGGCAGTAGGATGGCAGACATGGAGTTGTCAGGTGTGCAGTGGTCTAAGATACAAGACATGTGTCAAGTCCTTCAGTGTTTTGAGGAATGCACACGGCTGATTAGTGCAGACAACGCCGTAATAAGCATGAGCATCCCCCTAATGCGTCTGCTGATGCAAAGTTTGACGCACATAAAGGAGCAGGCGTCTGCACCAGAGGAAGAGGAAAGCCTTGATGACAGTCAGCCATTGTCTGGTCAGGGCAGTGTACAGGACGAGGTAGCGGGCGAAGAGGAGGTGGAGGACGAGGAGGATGATGGGGATGAGTATATTTTTAATGCCGAACCTTTCCCGGGGGCACAGGAAATTGGTTGCGTGTCACGGCCGGGTTCTGGTTTTTTGAGGGACACAAGTGACGTAGATTTGCCTGCAACTGCCCCTCAACCAATCACAACCGGAGATTTGACAACTGGAACTTTGGCCCACATGGCGGATTATGCCTTACGTATCCTAAAAAGGGACACACGCATTACGAAAATGATGAACGATGACGATTACTGGTTGGCCTGCCTCCTTGATCCACGCTATAAAGGCAAATTGCAAAATATTATGCCACATGAGAACTTGGAACTAATATTAGCAACCAAACAATCAACTCTTGTTGACCGTTTGCTTCAGGCATTCCCAGCACACAGCGCACGTGATCGTTCTCACACGAGCTCCAGGGGGCAGCAGACTAGGAGTGTTAGGGGTGCACACATCAGAAGTGGCGTTGGACAGAGGGGTTTTCTGACCAGGTTGTGGAGTGATTTTGCTATGACCGCAGACAGGACAGGTACTGCTGCATCAATTGAAAGTGACAGGAGACAACATTTGTCCAGTATGGTTACTAACTATTTTTCATCCCTTATCGATGTTCTCCCTCAACCGTCATTCCCATTTGATTACTGGGCCTCCAAATTAGACACCTGGCCAGAATTGGCAGAATATGCATTGCAGGAGCTTGCTTGCCCGGCAGCAAGTGTCCTATCAGAAAGAGTATTCAGTGCTGCAGGTTCAATATTAACCGAAAAAAGGACTCGTCTGGCTACCCAAAATGTTGACGATCTAACATTCATTAAAATGAACCACAACTGGATTTCGAAATCTTTTGCCCCACCTTGCCCGGCCGACACCTAGCTTTCCTATGAAAAGCTCTTGCCTGTGAATTACTTTTCTAATGTCTAATTTGCTGCAGCTGATTGTACAGCATACGACATGTTTACACCTCCCTAAATGGCAAAACTCCCCACACGGGGCCGTGGTATCGCGACTTGGCGCAAGCACCCGTGAGACTGCTGTTTGTCTGAAGAGGTGGGTGTGCTCGCTTTTGGTTGACGACATTGCTACTGGGTCCCTCATAGTACAATGTAGTGTCTCTGGCGGTGGTGGTGCGCACCCAACGTCAGACACACCGTTGTAACATGAGGGGCCCTGGGGCGGTCCCGCCGGCCTCAAGAGAGTTCCCCCCTACCCCAGCTCAAAATGTGCTCTACCACGTGCAAAATTATGTCGCACAGCTCCACCAATCTTTAGTCTATTCGCTGACATCATTCAATGTCTGGCACTGACAATACAAATTTGTAGACATCTATGATGCAACTTAAAGTAGTCTGTGTCTGTGTCCTATATTGGCACCATTAAATAGTTACTGCCAAATTACTATGTCAGAAACTCAGTAGATGAGCCCACCCCTGTACCTAAGTATGCCACCTTTTTTTTTGTTTTGGTTGTTTTGCGAGACATTAACATCTATTTATATTTTGGGAGTACTGGGACAGACACTCCTTGCACTACTCCTCCACTCACCACCAAGCTGCCTGTGTATCCATGTAACCGCTGTAAAGCTGCCATGAGCCTATTGTTTGTTATTTTAGGCCTTTGATAGCCTGTCTGCGGTCCCTACTTTAAATACTCCTCCACTCATCACCAGCTGCCTGCCCGTGTATCCATGTAACCGCTGTAAAACTGCCATGAGCCTATTGTTTGTTATTTTAGGCCTTTGATAGCCTGTCTGCGGTCCCTACTTTAAATACTCCTCCACTCATCACCAGCTGCCTGCCCGTGTATCCATGTAACTGCTGTAAAACTGCCATGAGCCTATTGTTTGTTATTTTAGGCCTTTGATAGCCTGTCTGCGGTCCCTACTTTAAATACTCCTCCACTCACCACCAAGCTGCCTGTGTATCCATGTAACCGCTGTAAAGCTGCCATGAGCCTATTGTTTGTTATTTTAGGCCTTTGATAGCCTGTCTGCGGTCCCTACTTTAAATACTCCTCCACTGACCACCAAGCTGCCTGTGTATCCATGTAACCGATGTAAAACTGCCATGAGCCTATTGTTTGTTATTTTAGGCCTTTGATAGCCTGTCTGCGGTCCCTACTTTAAATACTCCTCCACTCACCACCAAGCTGCCTGTGTATCCATGTAACCGCTGTAAAGCTGCCATGAGCCTATTGTTTGTTATTTTAGGCCTTTGATAGCCTGTCTGCGGTCCCTACTTTAAATACTCCTCCACTCATCACCAGCTGCCTGCCCGTGTATCCATGTAACCGCTGTAAAACTGCCATGAGCCTATTGTTTGTTATTTTAGGCCTTTGATAGCCTGTCTGCGGTCCCTACTTTAAATACTCCTCCACTCATCACCAAGCTTCCTGTGTATCCATGTAACTGCTGTAAAGCTGCCATGAGCCTATTGTTTGTTATTTTAGGCCTTTGATAGCCTGTCTGCGGTCCCTACTTTAAATACTCCTCCACTCATCACCAGCTGCCTGCCCGTGTATCCATGTAACCGCTGTAAAACTGCCATGAGCCTATTGTTTGTTATTTTAGGCCTTTGATAGCCTGTCTGCGGTCCCTACTTTAAATACTCCTCCACTCACCACCAAGCTGCCTGTGTATCCATGTAACCGCTGTAAAGCTGCCATGAGCCTATTGTTTGTTATTTTAGGCCTTTGATAGCCTGTCTGCGGTCCCTACTTTAAATACTCCTCCACTCACCACCAAGCTGCCTGTGTATCCATGTAACCGATGTAAAACTGCCATGAGCCTATTGTTTGTTATTTTAGGCCTTTGATAGCCTGTCTGCGGTCCCTACTTTAAATACTCCTCCACTCACCACCAAGCTGCCTGTGTATCCATGTAACCGCTGTAAAGCTGCCATGAGCCTATTGTTTGTTATTTTAGGCCTTTGATAGCCTGTCTGCGGTCCCTACTTTAAATACTCCTCCACTCACCACCAAGCTGCCTGTGTATCCATGTAACCGCTGTAAAGCTGCCATGAGCCTATTGTTTGTTATTTTAGGCCTTTGATAGCCTGTCTGCGGTCCCTACTTTAAATACTCCTCCACTCACCACCAAGCTGCCTGTGTATCCATGTAACCGCTGTAAAGCTGCCATGAGCCTATTGTTTGTTATTTTAGGCCTTTGATAGCCTGTCTGCGGTCCCTACTTTAAATACTCCTCCACTCATCACCAGCTGCCTGCCTGTGTATCCATGTAACCGCTGTAAAACTGCCATGAGCCTATTGTTTGTTATTTTAGGCCTTTGATAGCCTGTCTGCGGTCCCTACTTTAAATACTCCTCCACTCACCACCAAGCTGCCTGTGTATCCATGTAACCGCTGTAAAGCTGCCATGAGCCTATTGTTTGTTATTTTAGGCCTTTGATAGCCTGTCTGCGGTCCCTACTTTAAATACTCCTCCACTGACCACCAAGCTGCCTGTGTATCCATGTAACCGATGTAAAACTGCAGTATTTTGCTTATAAAAAAGAAAATACTGGAGAGATATCAAATGCAGACATTTTAACATTAAAAACAAAAACACATACAACAAAAAACTGGTACAGTACAAAAATTGGCCACCAGCTACAAAAACTTGCTCCTGCAAGTAGTTAACTGAAAGGTTTTTTTCCATTGAAAACACAGATATGGCATCCACCGAGTGTTGTCCTGTCGCGTCTTCTTTATATTATTGCCAAGAAGCTGCAACTGAATAAAGCTGAGCTTCTACCTTCTGCCTCTTACTAACTGCTGTTTTTTTTAAAAATTGGCTGTTCCGGCCTACTAAAGGTGTCTGTCTGCCCCTGCCTGGTGTTGTCCTCAACTGAATAAAGCTGAGCTTCAACCTTCAGTTCCAAATTACCATTTTTAAAAATGCAATTGGCTGTTCCGGCCTACTAAAGGTGAATGTCTGCCCCTGCCTGGTGTTGTCCTCAACTGAATAAAGCTGAGCTTCTACCTTCTGTTCCAAATTACCATTTTTAAAAATGCAATTGGCTGTTCCGGCCTACTAAAGGTGAATGTCTGCCCCTGCCTGGTGTTGTCCTCAACTGAATAAAGCTGAGCTTCTACCTTCTGTTCCAAATTACCATTTTTAAAAATGCCATTGGCTGTTCCGGCCTACTAAAGGTGTCTGTCTGCCCCTGCCTGGTGTTGTCCTCAACTGAATAAAGCTGAGCTTCTACCTTCTGTTCCAAATTACCATTTTTAAAAATGCAATTGGCTGTTCCGGCCTACTAAAGGTGAATGTCTGCCCCTGCCTGGTGTTGTCCTCAACTGAATAAAGCTGAGCTTCTACCGTCTGTTCCAAATTACCATTTTTAAAAATGCCATTGGCTGTTCCGGCCTACTAAAGGTGTCTGTCTGCCCCTGCCTGGTGTTGTCCTCAACTGAATAAAGCTGAGCTTCAACCTTCAGTTCCAAATTACCATTTTTAAAAATGCAATTGGCTGTTCCGGCCTACTAAAGGTGTCTGTCTGCCCCTGCCTGGTGTTGTCCTCAACTGAATAAAGCTGAGCTTCTACCTTCTGCCTCTTACTAACTGCTGTTTTTTTAAAAAATTGGCTGTTCCGGCCTACTAAAGGTGTCTGTCTGCCCCTGCCTGGTGTTGTCCTCAACTGAATAAAGCTGAGCTTCAACCTTCAGTTCCAAATTACCATTTTTAAAAATGCAATTGGCTGTTCCGGCCTACTAAAGGTGTCTGTCTGCCCCTGCCTGGTGTTGTCCTCAACTGAATAAAGCTGAGCTTCTACCTTCTGCCTCTTACTAACTGCTGTTTTTTTAAAAAATTGGCTGTTCCGGCCTACTAAAGGTGAATGTCTGCCCCTGCCTGGTGTTGTCCTCAACTGAATAAAGCTGAGCTTCAACCTTCAGTTCCAAATTACCATTTTTAAAAATGCAATTGGCTGTTCCGGCCTACTAAAGGTGAATGTCTGCCCCTGCCTGGTGTTGTCCTCAACTGAATAAAGCTGAGCTTCTACCTTCTGTTCCAAATTACCATTTTTAAAAATGCAATTGGCTGTTCCGGCCTACTAAAGGTGAATGTCTGCCCCTGCCTGGTGTTGTCCTCAACTGAATAAAGCTGAGCTTCTACCTTCTGTTCCAAATTACCATTTTTAAAAATGCCATTGGCTGTTCCGGCCTACTAAAGGTGTCTGTCTGCCCCTGCCTGGTGTTGTCCTCAACTGAATAAAGCTGAGCTTCAACCTTCAGTTCCAAATTACCATTTTTAAAAATGCAATTGGCTGTTCCGGCCTACTAAAGGTGTCTGTCTGCCCCTGCCTGGTGTTGTCCTCAACTGAATAAAGCTGAGCTTCTACCTTCTGCCTCTTACTAACTGCTGTTTTTTTAAAAAATTGGCTGTTCCGGCCTACTAAAGGTGTCTGTCTGCCCCTGCCTGGTGTTGTCCTCAACTGAACAAAGCTGAGCTTCCACATTCTGGCTTTCGCCCTATACTATCAGATATTAAACTGCATTTGGCCTACTAGTGTGGTTAGGCCCTTGAAACAGTGTCTGCTGCTCTTGGGTTTGCTACTCCACTGAACAAAGCAATGCCGCCTGTTTAGTCCTGTTACCAATTTTGAACTGCATTTAGCCTACTTTATTCTTTGGCCCTATATCTGTTTCCTCCTCATCCTGCCCATTGCCCAGCCACTGCTAGATGAGTCTGCTGGTACATTGACCTAGACCACTACATTCCCCTTATACTCTACACAGCCAGAATCTGACCCTGCTGAAAGTAAGGTTCCCCTTCCCGCATGTTATACCACCTTACACAGGGACAGAGAGGAAGGTGCAGATGAAAGTGCAGGTTCCTTCATCAGGTGGGGGGGCATACTCGTTGGCGACGTCACTGGCACAGGGCCCCTCAGAGTATGCAAAAGTGTCGCTGCTGGTGGGAGGCGCCCCCGCCATGCAAACACACATCGCTGTACTTTGAGGGGCCCTGTGCCAGTGCCAATGCGAACGAGTGGGCCCCCCCTGCTTGCTCAGGATCACAGCACTTGCAACGTTGAAATACTTACCTTTCCCTGCAACACCGCCGTGACGTAGTCCGCATTTCCTGGGCCCACGAAAAACTTGAGCCGGCCCTACTCCCCCCACAACTTTTGCCAAATGACCCCCAATTCCCTATGCCCAACTATTATTATAAAGTTAATTAAGATTGACAAGCTTCAGAAACAAGAATGGATGTTTTTGGCATTAAAATGGGCACTGTAGGTGTTTTCCTGGCCTCCACTCACTGCCGACTATGCTTCCCCATTGACTTGCATTGGGTTTCGTGTTTCGGTCGATCCCCGACTTTTAGCGATAATCGGCCGACTGCACTCGACTCGACTCTGGACAAAATCGGGTTTCACAAAACCCGACTCGATCTTAAAAAAATGAAAGTCGCTCAACTCTAATATATATATATATATATATATATATATATATATATATATATATTTTTTTTTTTTTTCAGTTTCATCTATATAATGTGTGTACACCAGTCACAGTATCACACACAATATATAGGTGATACTACAACTATACACATCGGTCGCAGTATCAGCTATATATTGTATAGACAGTAGTTTCAATGTAATATATATTCAGCAGTCGCGGTGTCTCCTATGTGATGTGTGCATCATAATCTATATATATATATATATAATTGTCTAAGGGTTACTTCCGTCTTTCTGTCTGTCTGTCTGTCTGTCATGGATATTCATTGGTCGCGGCCTCTGTCTGTCACGGAAATCCAAGTCGCTGATTGGTCCTGGCAAAACGCCCACGATCAATCAGCGACGGGCACAGTCCAGCAGCGAAATGGCCGCTGCTTACTACCCTGCACTCAGTGTCCCGTCCATACTCCCCTCCAGTCAGCCCTCACACAGGGTTAATGGCAGCGTTAACGGACCGCGTTATGCCACGGTGTAACGCACTCCGTTAACGCAGCTATTAACCATGTCTGAACAACTTTTTACTATTGATGCTGCCCATGCAGCATCAATAGTAAAAAGATCTAATGTTAAAAATAATAATAATAATATTAAAAAAAAATGGTTATTCTCACCTTCCGACGTCGCCCGCTGTCCATGGCAGTGCAAGCGGATGCCAAGGATGCTATGCACGCAGGACCTGGAATGACGTCATGTGACCGTGACGTCATCCCAGGTCCTAAGGGCATAGCAACCCTGGGACCGGAAGCCGCCGCGTGCACCGCAGAGTCGCCAGGACTTAAAGGGGCCTTCGGAACATGAGCATATGTTTATTTTTTATTTTAATTCTTTTTTTTTTACCACGCATATAGTGCCCACATTGCTATATACTGCGTGGGCTCTGTTATATACTACATCTCTGTGCTATACACTATGTAGCCGGGCAATACACTAAATCGCTATGCTTTATACTACGTAACCTGTGTTATATACTACTTCTATGTGTTATATACTACTTCTATGTGTTATATACTACGTGACTGTGCAATATACTACGTGACTGTGCAATATACTACGTGACTGCAATATACTACATGGCTGTGCAATATACTACATGGCTGTGCAATATACTACATGGCTGTGCAATATACTACGTGCTCTGTGCAATATACTACGTGCTCTGTGCAATATACTACGTGCTCTGTGCAATATACTACGTGCTCTGTGCAATATACTACGTGCTCTGTGCAATATACTACGTGGCTGTGCAATATACTACGTGGCTGTGCAATATACTACGTGGCTGTGCAATATACTACGTGGCTGTGCTATATACTGCGTGCGCTGTGCTGTGTTATATACTTCGCCGGTTGTGTTATATACTACGTGACTGTGCAAAATAGTACGTGGGCTGTGCTATATACTACCTACATATTCTAGAATACCAGATACGTTAGAATCGGGCCACCATCTAGTATAGTATAATGCTGTCCTAATTACCGTATATTGTAGAGATGTGTGTGTGTTTGTATATGTGTATATATATATATATATAGAGAGAGAGAGAGATGTTTATATAGTATGGCGCTATGTATATAGTGTGGAATTCACACTATATATACACTGCTGCCACATCTCTACACTATATAATATATACACTGCTCTATATTCCTTAACACGGTATATAATATGCCGCTGTGTATTTAATAGATTGTAGTATACCATATAAACTCGTGTATAAGCCGAGTTTTTCAGCATATTTTCTTTTTGTGTGAAAACACCCCCCTCGGCTTATATACGAGTCATTGTCCCAAAAAAACGGTGGGGGCTGTGGCTAAAGCCTGGGCTGCTGCTAAGGAGGAATGAATATTCACTGCGCTGGCAGTGAATATTCATTTCTCTTATAGCGTTCACAGCCACAGCCTTCTAGCACACATCCCACTTACCTTCCCTGCGCACCCTCGTTCCGGCGCCAGCAGTTCTTCAGGCCGAGCGATCACGTGTCTTCCGCTCATTAAGGTAATGAGTATTCACCCCTCTCCACTCCCATAGGCGTGGGTAAATATTTATTACCTTAATGAGTGGGGGACACGTGATCACCCGGCTACAGGAGCTGCTGGCACCAGAACGAGATGCTGCGCGAGGGCATGCAGGGAATGTAAGTAGGGTGTTTTTTTTTTGTTTTTTTTTTTATCGGAACCATGCATACATGAACAATGAAGGAGCCATGCATACAAGGACGGGGATAAGGAGCCATGCATACAAGGACGGGGATAAGGAGCCATGCATAAAAGAATGGGAATAAGAGGCCCATGCATACAAGGACGGGGATAAGGAGCCATGCATACAAAAATGGGAATAAGAGGCGAGGGAGCCATGCAGACAAGGATGGGGATGAGGAGCTATGCATACAAGGACGGGGATAAGGAGCCATACATATAAGGACGGGGAAGCCATGCAGTCAAGGATGGGGATGAGGAGCTATGCATACAAGGACGGGGATAAGGAGCCATGCATACAAGGACAGGGACGGGGGAGCCATGCATACAAGGACGGGGATGTGGGGACAATGCATACCTGGCTTATACTCGACTCAATAAGCTTTCCCAGTTTTTTAAGGCAAAATTAGGTGCCTCGGCATATACTTGGGTCGACTTATACTCAAGTATATACGGTATATTGGGAGCTGTGTATACTTCTACTGTCCTGCATAAATGGTGTAATTCTCAGTATCTATTCTTATTATGTATGTGTGTGTATCTGTCTATCTATCACTCTGATTAATTGTGAGAAAAGTAGCGTACTCTTTATTGGCCCATGTGGCAACATTTCGGATCCATAACTGCACATTTCTCTGATATGGAAGTGAAATGTTGCCACATGGACTAATAAAGAGTATAAAAAAAAAACTGTTCCATTTTCTTCCACAAAAGTGGTCTGATTCTCCTCTCACTTGCTGTCCGTGTGCAGTAGTTTTTTTTTTCTCAGCAGATGTTGCAGTCTGATACACGGCGAGTCAGACCATTGAGGAGATGGAGAAATTAATTTCTCCGTCTCCTCCACACCTGTGCTGCGAGAGCATTAGAGCACGGACACTTGGCTCACGCTCACAGCAGAGCAAGAGCCAAGTATCATTGGCAGATCACATCCAATGCCATATGCTGCTGTGATTCCACCCTAATGAGCACCTGTATTAAAGGGAACCTGTAACCCCCCCAGGTGTTTTTAATTAAAAGAGCCACTTGTGCAGCACTACTGCTGCATTCTGTGAAGGTGGCTCTTTTAGTTCGGGTGAAATACCGTAATCGTTTTTCGAATTTGCCTGTCATACCTGTAGTTTGTCAGGGGGGCATGTCCTTTCCCCCCTGACACAAACGCCTTCCAGCCATCACTCAGTACTCTGCGTGCCGGGCGCCACCTCCTCTTCCTCCATTAGCGTCCCTGGCGCCTGCGCTGTAAGTTTTTTTTCGGGCATGTGCAGTTTGTGCTGCCCTTCAAACATACAGCGCAGGCGCCGGGGATGCTAATGAAGGAAGAGGAGGTGGCGCCCGGCTCCGGAGCAGAGACTGCTGGGCGGCAGGAGGAGCGCTGGTCCCCTGTGAGGGAGATGCCACCTCTGCTGTGACTCCTCTGCAGAGTGGTCACTGGGCGCTGTGCTCCTCAGTCCTCTGCCATCCTCTGGGCTCTCCTCGTCCCCAGGGTGTCCCCGGCGCCTGCCTGCAGTGTAAAGAGCACCATGTACATGGACCTGTGGTCGATCATGCGCACTGCGGCGCCATTCACATGTGGCTCTTCAAATAACACCTTTAAGAGGAGTGTTGAGGGGCAGGACAAAGCATAGCAAAATTCACTGATCGGGATGGGGAGTGTTATAGTATGTGGGCTGGTGGGATTTGTGTGGCAGGGCTGTTTTTTTGTCCCAGTCCAGCCCTGTCTGTGTGTCATTATACAGTGAGGCTGTGCGTGAGATTATACAGTGGGGCTGTGCGTGTCATTATACAGTGGGGCTGTGCGTGTCACTATACAGTGTGTGTGCGTGTCACTATACAGTGGGGCAGTGTGTGTGTCATTAATTATACAGTAGGGTTGTGCGTGTGTGTCATTATACAGTGGGGTTGTGCCTGTCATTATACAGTGGGGTTGTGTGTGTGACTGTCACTATAGAGTAGGACTGTGTGTGTCAATAAATAAATATATATTCGCATGCTTGCAGTAACAAGACCGCCTGTTCCCGGTGCCGGCACCAGAGAATCCTCAGTGCGCACGATATGAGGATTCACACATAGTGACTGTAGACATGTAGCTTAAGATCCGACAACCCCTTTAAGGATGGGCCGCGACTCATGGGCCACTGCTGTGTGCTTGCCCCCCAGGCTAAAATTTGCCAGCCAGCCCCTGTCGATGTGGTATTTCCCGAAGAAGGAGTCATATAGACTCTGAAACGCGTTGAATAAGCGACCATTAATTCCTTCACTACGTCTGGCTTCGAATTGGTTAGCAGCGCGGACATAATCCACAAATCTTCCTTTATAACATTCATGTATTATTTGTAAGAAAACAGTGGCTTTTTTTTTAAACTTTTCAAAGGCTAATCAGAAACCAGCATGGGAATGTGACAGCAGCTTATAATGGAAGTTCATTTGATATTGACAGTCATGCACAGAGGTAATCAGTATGAACTGATCTTTGCATGGAGAATTTTCAATTTAGGAAATTCAGTATATTTTGTGCTTGATTTTACCCTCAAAGTATGTGCTATCCAATCCTAAAAAAACACTACTTTGTGACTGTACAATGTTAAATTTTCATATTTGCATATCTGGCTGATATACTGTATGTACCTGTCAACTCATTCACACACGTCCTGACACAGCAGTGTGAGTAATACTAGTTGGGCGAATTCCAATAGCTATTACATAAAACAGTGGTCTTTGTCTCGGCCAGTGATCCATGAGTCACTAGTTCTGCAGTCTACTGGTGTCCTTTTGGAAGATAATTGATAGTTTCAGTATTAGCAAATGTAGAGGTTTTATCCCAATGTACAGTATGTGGTATGGGAGCCAAAGGAGATATAGGATGTATTATAGCAGTGCTAATGTGTATGCTGCTGTTCAAACAGACTCAACTTGATTGAGCAATTAATCATGTAGATTCACATATTATTCATGATGACCTCAAAAAAATAGTTCACGTATAGTTTGTTCTGCAAATATTATGGTCTAAAGGTCCCTTTACATTACAGGATGTCTGGCACTAAATGATCAGCTCTACGTGTTGCCTCTCAGCGTTTATTTCATGGACTGTTTACACAGGTAGACCAAGCTTCAGATAAACAATGTACAATCTGTAATGGATTGTTGAGTGCACATAGGCCGCCATTGTTCTTGGCAACACAGGTCCTATTTACTGATAGTGATTCTGGTACTGTAGTCCTGAAATGATGGTGGTTCTGGTGTACCTATAATGTCCACTGCATACACAGATCTGTTCATACTGTGCCCTAAATAAGTCTACTATGACATTTGGCCCCTACACTAACTGCCCTTATGAGCTAAACCTGCCACACTGTCCACCTTAATGAACTGTAACCACCACACTGTCTTCCATTATCAGCTATAACTACCACACTATCCATCCTTAAGAACCACACTTTTCACGCTAACCCTTTCCTTATCCATTTTGTTCACTCTTCACACAATGCACTCATACTTCCTGTAATGGGGTCTACCGTGCTGGAGTACCTCTTTCAGTACCACCCCGTGTTTCAGGAGGTCCACTCTGCTTTGGCTGGAGTCCGAATGAAGGACGCTGGCTGGAATTGCTTGGTTACATGGGCGCATATAAAAGATCACTGCTTCTCCACGTATTTCCAGTGTGTCAACACTTTACTCACAGGACACAGAATATATCACACAGATACAGAGGGCGGGCCAATTGAAAAGCGGCAGGCCAGACATACATTACAATAGCCACAGGTGGCCAGAGCCTGCCGATATTTACTGTGGGGATTTCAAAGGTGGGGAGGTCAGAAGGGGGATATCTTGTCCCCTCTGCCCAGGGGCGCAGCCTGTGGGCTGATGCATTAGGGACATGCATCTCACATGGAACCTATTATACATACATAGAACTGCACAACATATTCTGGGTGCTGGGGGGCTCCCCTTTTCAGCGACACGATCGGCATACACAATCTGATTCTTAACGGTACAAGTTCCGTTTGTCGACTTAGTCCATCGGCGTTACCATTTTGTTTGCCGGGTCTGTAGTGGATGGTGAAGTCCAGAGGTTGTAGGGCTAAACTCCACTGCAGTAATCTGGCGTTGTCTCCGGAGACCCGACTAACCCAGACTAGGGGATTATGGTCCGTCAGGAGGGAAAACTGTCATTCATACAAATATGGTTGCAACTTTTTGAGTGCCCATACTACCGCCAGGCACTCCTTCTTGATGGCCGCATAGCTTACTTCAAGGGGCTCTAGTTTCCAACTCAGGTAAGCTACCGGGTGTTCTTGGTCGTCCGGCCTGACTTGGCTCAGTACTGCCCCCAATCCAAAAATAGAAGCGTCTGTGTGAACATGGAAATGTTTAGTTGGATCAGGTGCGGCCAATACAGGGGTATTGGTGAGGGCGTCCTTTAGCTGGCGGAAGGCTTCCTCACACTCTGGGGTCCAGGTTACCTGGCGGGGTTGGTTCTTATAGGTCAGATCAGCGAGGGGCTTGGCTATGCTGCTGTAATTGGGAACAAATTTCCTGTAATACCCCGCTGTCCCTAGAAACTCCATGACCTGGGTTTTAGTGTGTGGGGTGGGCCATTTGGCTATGGCCTCAATCTTGGCTGGTTCTGGTTGCTGTTTCCCACTTCCCACCCAATGCCCTAAATACTGAACCTCTGCTTTGCCCACGTGACACTTGTTTGGGTTCAGGGTGATTCCGGCCTTGTGGATCCTGTCCAATATTGTCTCTAGGTGATTTAGATGCTCTTCCCATGTCGTGCTGTAGATGGCGATGTCATCCAAGTAGGCACAAGCATAGTCCTGGAGACCATCCAGAAGCCGGTCAGCCAGCCTCTGGAAGGTCGCCGGGGCATTCTTCATCCTGAATGGCATAACTCAAAACTGGAATAAGCTGAACGGGGTGACAAATGCCGACTTGGGAATAGCGTCAGGACTAAGGGGAATCTGCCAGTAGCCTTTGCATAGATAGATGGTGGTCAAATACTTTGCCCCCCCCAGCCGGTCTAACAACTCATCCACACGCGGCATGGGATACACATCCGACACCGTTTTCTCATTGAGCTTACGATAGTCTACACAAAACTGTGTAGTCCCATCCTTCTTGGGCACTAACACTACGGGGGATGCCCAGGGACTATCTGACTCTTCAATGACCCCTAAACACAACATCTCTTGTATCTCTTGTCGCATCCCTTCTCGTACAGACTCAGGGACATGGAAGGGGGGTTGTCGCAGGGGGGTCTGATCCTGGGTCTCAACTTTGTGTTGTGCCAGGCGAGTGTACCCTGGTCTCCCCGAAAACATCCTCTGTCGCTGCCTCAACAACGCCTCCGCCTGCTGTCTCTCCCAGGGACCTAGGTCTTCACCCAAGTGTACCTGGTCCCATGTTTTAGACTGAGTCTTTTCCCCTAAGACATCAGGCAAGGGAAGTCCGGCTATATCCTCTGCTTCAGGTGCACAGATGGCCACTACCTCTTCAGGGTGCTTCCGGCAGGGCTTCAGCATATTCACATGGAACATGCGGATAACCCTGGTGTTGTCACAATCTGCGTCATTATAGGTGGTGTCGGCTTTTTTCCCCACTACCTGGTAGGGCCCCTGCCATGCAGCTTGGAACTTCTTCTGCCTAGTGGGCTCTAACACCAGGACCTTCTGTCCTATTTCCAAGGTGCGTTCTCTGGCCCTCCGATCGTACCATACGCGTTGGCGCCACTGGGCCACCTGCATGTTCCCACGTACAGCCTGAGTCAGCTCCTGTAGGCGGTCCCAGAATTCCAGCACATAGGGTACAATAGGTACCCCTTCTATGATGCCCTCCCCTTCCCAGTGTTCTAGCACTAAGTCTACGGGTCCCCTTACCCGCCTCCCGTATACCAGTTGGAACGGGGAGAACCCCATGGATTCTTGGGGCACCTCCTGATAGGCAAACAGGAGGTGTGGCAAGAATTTCTCCCAGTCCCTGTAGGTCCTGGTAAAAGTCCCAATGAGTTGTTTTAACATCCCGTTAAAGCGTTCACACAACCCATTGGTTTGAGGGTGGTACAGGGCACTTCTAATGGACTTTATGCCGCACTGCTTCCACAGTTGGTTGGTCACCTCTGCTGTAAACTGGGTACCCTGGTCCGAGATAATCTCCCGGGGAAATCCAACCCGTGAGAAAACCTGGAGCAGGGCAGCCGCCACCGTCTCTGCCAGTATGTTAGGTAACGCAACCGCCTCTGGATACCGTGTGGCATAATTTACCACTGTCAATATATGCCTTTTCCCTGACGGACTTGGTTTGGCTAATGGCCCTATGAGATCGACCGCTACTTGGCTAAATGGTTCCTCCACAATGGGGAGGGGGCGTAATTTGGCCTTGCATCGATCTCCCCTCTTGCCAATGTGCTGGTAACTGTCACAGGTCTGGCAGTACTGATGAACATCATGTTACCCCCGGCCAAAAGAAGTTTTGTGTCAGACGATGCCTGGTGCGACTGACGCCGAAGTGCCCTGCCAAGGGTATGTCATGAGACATCTTCTTGGGAACTACCAGCTGTCGTTTTATAGTGGGGCTCGTGCCTGTGTGGTGCTGCTCTGTGAACCAGTAGAGGAGTCCCTGCTTCCATACAAACTGTTCCCCTTCCAGTACCCCTCTCCCCTCCTGTGCCTTCCCACGATATCCCTCCAATGAAGGATCCTCAAGTAACTCCCTCTTAAATTCAGCTGGGGTGGCCAAAGAAATGTGTCTGGCTATGGGAATACGTGTAGGGCTGGGATGTCTTACCTGGGCCTACTCTGAGTGTGATTCTGCCTCCGCAGCTCGAGCTTGTCTCTGGGTTGTCACAGGATATGTCTCAGCCAGAGGGGCAACCAAGAAGGCAGACAACATGGGCCCCAAGTCATTTCCCAGCAAGACGTCTGCAGGCAAATCCTCCATCAAGCCGACCTCAACAAGGCCATCCCCGACTCCCCAGTTCAGGTGAATCCTGGCAGTGGGCAGTCAATGTATGGCTCCCCCTGCTACACGGACTGCCACTGTCTGGTCCGTCTTCTTTTGGCCCCGGATGAGATGAGGCTTCACAAGGGTCAAAGTTGCCCCGGAATCTTAGTCCCTGCATACGTTTCCCATTAACCCACATGACCTGTCGATGCTGTTGTCGATTATCTGCCCAGGCTGCCTGCACGGGGTCTACTTCATGCAGCACTTCCTCCATCTCTTCCACCACCTGGTTAGTCGTAGCCCCCAATGCCGGGTCAGCTTCGCCTTGGTAGCAGTGTACAGCGGCCCTGCTGAAGGTAGCTGTTCCCGCCTTTGGCCACTGGGTATGCTGAGTCCGGTTGGGATATTGTCTTTGCAGGTGGCCCAGCTGATGGCAGGTGTGGCATCGCGCCCCAGGGGGACTGTGGTAGGCCGGGTTTTTAGCTGGTCCCCCTACAATCTTCTGTGGTTTGGGGGCCTCCAGGTCCATGGGCGGACCCCTACTGACCATCTTTGATCCGGAAAACTGAGGCCTCCTGGCATCATGATGTTCATTGGCCAGACGAGCGGCCTCCTCAAGAGTCATTGGCCGCCTGTCTCGAAGCCATTCCTGTGTCTCAGGGGTTAGTCTATTAAAGAATCATTCTAACAAGAAGAGCTGGAGGACGTCCTCCTTAGTGGTTGCTTGGCTCCCTTGTACCCACTGTAGCAGTGACCGCCGTAATTTACAGGCCCATTCAGTGTGGGTATCGGTTACTCGTTTTATAAGTCCACGGAACTTTTGGCGGTATGCCTCTGGTGTCAGCGCATACCGGGCCAAGATCACTTCTTTGATCTGCTCATAGTCCATACAGTCCTCATCAGGTACCGTGCGATAAGCGTTCGCTGCCTGGTCTGTCAGCTTGCAGGCCAGAATCTGAACCCGTTCCTCCGGCTTCACTTGATGAAGGGCACACTGCTGCTCAAAGTCCTACAGAAAGCCATCAATGTCTTCCTCTGCCTCCCCCAACTGTCGGAAGGCATTATACTGGATCTTTTTGTGGCTTACTGTTGAAGGTACCTGGGCGGAGGCCAGAGCTCCCCCTGCTCGCTGACTCTCCATCCTGGCCAGCTCCACTTTGGTCCGCACTGCCAACTCCATCTTGGGTAGCTCTATCCTGGTCCGCTCGGCCATCTTTTCCTTCAGATCAGTACGCACATCAGCCATCACCTCTCGTATGATCTCTACTGCAGGGTTTGGGCCATAGAACGCCAGTCTGTTCTTTACCTCCACCTGTTGGAAGTAGCGATCCTACAAGTCACAATCAACCCTTCAACGAGTCATGCAATATGACTTAGGATAAAAGCCAAATCAGTGGCGCTATAGAGTTAAGTCCTCTTTTTCTCAGAAGAGGCAATTTGCATATTTAATTTCCCAGAGGAGCATTGCACGGCGAATAAGCCTCCTTACCTTGACAAGCCAGCTGGTATGTCACTTTCCATAAGGAGAAACGTTACCCCTTAGACCCCAGTCCACAGCCTCTCACCTAGCCAAATCAGTTCTCATGCTTCTCACTGACGAGGGCCAACAGCCCGAAACACCATGTCTGCGAATTGAGATACTGATTTGGCTTTTATCCTAAGTCATATTGCACGACTCGTTAAAGGGTTGATTGTGACTTGTAGGATCGCTACTTCCAACAGGTGGGGCTATAGAGTTAAGTCCTCTTTTTCTCAGAAGAGGCAATTTGCATATAGGAGTTATAGTGAGCATTATTCATTCTAAAAAGCTCTTTTTAGAGCTGAAGATTGTGAAGATTAGTTATTTCTTAGGTGAAGATAGCGTAGGGAGAGATTTAATAAGATGGAGCGTGAAAGGCAGGCACCTGGGTGTTCTCATCATTGCAAGTACATGCTGCAGATCTCTGCTATTTTCCACTGTGTTGTATAGTAGTTAGTACTAGGAACAGACTGTGGGACTAGGGTGAAATAGGGAGGGTTTCATCCACTACCAAAATATAAAAATTAGCTATTGGTAGATGCAAATAATATTAGGTAGTACCAGCATATACAAAACAATTTTTTTGTGCACTACATAATATTCCTGTGCAGCAGCCTTTATTTTTTACTGCTAAATAATATACCTTGCCGGTTGCTTAAATACCAAATAATTTTCTAGCAGTTGTGCGACTGGCGCAAAAACTCCTGAGCTACGGAAACATCACAATTTACCATTAATTTCCCTGAGTCTGCTGTTGGCGTGTCTCATAAAGGCAATGTAAAAAAATGGCCCAAAAATTATATTTGTTATAACAATAGCGTATCTTTATCTAACAGTTGTGCGACTGGTGCAATCCGGGTAGAGATAATCTTACATGACAATTTAGCAGTGGCATTAATTTTCATTACTCCACTGTTGGAGTGGTGTTGTGAATTCTGCTTTTGGGCTCCCTCCGGTGGTTGTAGGTGGTAATGCAGTTGCCCCTGAGTTGCAGCCCTGGTCAGGTGTATCTGCTGATTGCAGTTCTGACTGGGGTATTTAGGCGTGCAGGATTCATTTGTCCTTGCCAGTTGTCAATTGTTCTTGGGAGGTTATGGACCTCTGCCTGGTTCCCCCTGCCTTTCTGCCAAATCAGCAAAGATAAGTGTCTGGGTTTTTTTTCCTGTGGCACACATGCAGTGTGCTTCACAATTCAGTGCTATTCTTTGTGTTTTCTTGTCTAGCTTCGATTGTGTCAGTATTTTCTCAGTCTTGTTGGATTCTCTGGAGTGGCAGATATACATTCCATGTCTTTAGTTAGATTGTGGAACTTTTTGTATTATCTATGTAGAAAAAATGTATATACTTACGCATATACAGGTACGCGCTGGGTAATAACAAAGATTTAAGGAGAGAAAAAATGGCAATAAACAAGAATTCTCATATATTTCGGTCAGAGATCATAAAATGTCCCAATGCTGCAGTAATTAAATGAGTTCAAGTAGGTTTTCCCTACCTTTACTGATGGCAGTTTGCAATAAATGAGAAAGCTGAAGTGATGTCCCTCTTCTTCTCCTGCTGAGTCCAAATAGCAGTGTGCTTGTCAAAGCTGGTGGCTGCCCCGGCCGGTAGCAGCCACCTGGAACTAACCTTCGGTAAGGAGCGGGGATCCTGCAATGCCGGTGCCGCGTGTAGTGTAAGTGGTGATCCGGATGGTGCGCAGGACCTAGATTAACCCTGAGGAAGGAGACAGATGTCTCCGAAACGCGTTGGTTTTTGATCCGTATCACACCCCGTACTCACCATCGGCTTTTGTGAGCGGTCACGTGACTGCCTATGTCACGCAGGTCCTGCGCACCATCCGGATCACCGCTTACACTACACGCGGCACCGGCATTGCAGGATCCCCGCTCCTTACCGAAGGTTAGTTCCAGATGGCTGCTACCGGCCGGGGCAGCCACCAGCTTTGACAAGAACACTGCTATTTGGACTCAGCAGGAGAAGAAGAGGGACATCACTTCAGCTTTCTCATTTATTGCAAACTGCCATCAGTAAAGGTAGGGAAAACCTACTTGAACTCATTTAATTACTGCAGCATTGGGACATTTTATGATCTCTGACCGAAATATATGAGAATTCTTGTTTATTGCCATTTTTCCTCTCCTTAAATCTTTGTTATTACCCAGCGCGTACCTGTATATGCGTAAGTATATACATTTTTTCTACATAGTTTTTTCTTACAGACTGTTTGTGGAAGTCTGTTGGTGTCGCTGCTGGGAGCTTTATAGTTTAGTGACATTTTGCGCCACCATATTTTGGATTTTTTTTTTTTTTTTTTGTATTATCTGCTGTGGATATTTTTGGAAGGGTTTTAATACTGACCGCCTAGTAATCTGTCCTATCCTTTCCTATTTAGCTAGAGTGGCCTCTTTTGCTAAATCCTGTTTCTACCTGCGTGTGTCTATTCTTCTCCTACTCACAGTCATTATTCGTGGGGGGCTGCCTATCCTTTGGGGGTGTGCTCTGAGGCAAGGTAGCATTTTTATTTCCCTCTATAGGGGTATTTAGCCCTCCGGCTGTGTCAAGGTGTCTAGGTTCGTGTTAGGCACACCCCACGGCTACTTCTAGTTGCGGTGTTAGTTCAGGATTGCGGTCAGTACAGGTTCCACCGACTCCAGAGAAAGTTTCATGCGGCTCAAAGGTCACCGGATCATAACAGAGTGGGTCAACAATGCAACCAGAAAACAACCCTAATTTTCTATTGATTTAATAAATAGTGTATCTTTATCTAGCAGTTGTGCGACTGGTGCAATCTGGGTACAGATAATCTTATATGACAGTTTACTACTGACAATAATCTTCATTACTCCGCATTTGGAGCGTGACAGCAATGTGATCTTTAAAATATCTTGACTTTCCATTGGTTTAATAACTATCGTATTTTTTCCTAGCAGTTGTGCGACTGCTGCAGTCCGTGCAGAGATAATCAAATGTCACAATTTAGCATTGGCAATAATTTTCATTACTCTGCCATTTTAGTGTGTCAGCAAGACAATCGATAGGGAGTACAAGTTTCACCATTGCACAATGTGCAGAGTTTTCACGAAGTACAAATCATTAGCCATGTGGGGTATACATACATGACCACTAAGTACTTGTTGCAGAAGCAGGAGGAGGAGGTGATTTCCTGAACAAAATGGGTTTGGATAATATTCATATTGAATGCTTTATGCTTATGAAAAAATATTTTTCTGGTTTTATTTTTGGCAAGTACCCTCACAGAGGTGTTATGTACAAATTCACTACATCTAGCAATGAGTGGCATTTTTTTTAAGAGATCAGCTTTATTGTGCACAGCAACAGCAGACTCACGAAAATTAGAGGTAAATAGTCACCTTCTCCTATCTCTGCTGGCTCTGCGCCAGTCGCACAACTGCTAGATAAAGATTCGCTATTTGTTAAACCAACAGAAAATTAAGATTTTTTTTTTTATATGCCTCTTGTAATAACTCCATAGTAAATTGTGATGTACCTATCATGGCGTATTTCAGGGTGTATGAGACAGACCCCTTGAGTAAATTTTTGCAGAGGTCAAATTTATACTCTCAATCTCTATATATTCTATTATTATAATTTGTTTATTGTATTGCCCTTCTCATGGTCTCTTTAAGTATCTATCTTGTAGCCTGATGTTGATTTTTGTTTCTGCAAAATTAGAAAAGAAGAGCACACTCTGCTTATCAGTCGGTCCAGGCTGTGCTTGGGAGAACCCCAAACCATAGAATTTTTAAAGAACAGCCGCACTCTAATAGGATATGCTTAGCAAAAATAGAAGTGCGTTTATTCACATGTGCTGATTTTTGGTTCTGCACTTGGACATTTTGGTGAGTGAATGCATTAATATGCTCCACACAATTATTCAGGTTTCAGCCTTACACCAAATAAAAATGTGAGTAATGAAACAAGCTCTATATATATGCTGCTAGTTCGAAAACCTTACTCACACATTCCTTTATAAAGGGAAATTCGACATAATACCTCTGTTGGCATATGACATATGCTGCTCATATGTGCAGCACTCCAGTAGGTGGGCGGAACGCCTGGGTACAAAATCTGTGTGAGATGATGAAACTACTGCCCCTTCCTGTGTTACGTCCTTCCCAATCTGCTGACCATGAAGGAGGCGCTGATGCCTCCTGTCCACAACCTGCAGTTGCACAGACACAACAGTCCGTAACCACATCCAATTTGTTGTCCCAGTGCATCGTTCAGTTGTCCCTTGTCAGCATATATGTCTGTTCACAAATTGTTAGTTAGATAGGGCATTCATATTCGTTAGCACTTTACATTGTCCGATACTGGACATAGACCATTGCTAAATTTTCCAGGCTCCTAAACTGGACTTATGTCTCTTTATTAAACTGTTGTTTTCCTTACATTTTCTAAATTTGGGTCCTTACAAAAAAATGGTGGCGGGGTATTGGCCAGTTTATGTACCTTTTAACCATGTCTAAGAGACTGGGATAATATGCTCCACAGACCTAATCAGGCTGCAGCCTTACACATATTGGAACATGGTAATTACCATGCTAAGGCCTTTACCTGAGCTCTGTAGCACTGCCAGTCCCCTTAGTAATACACGCCACAGACTTTGACACTCTCTCGGACATATCCTGTAATTACTCATTTGTAGTGTTGAGCGATACCGTCCGATACTTGAAAGTATCGGTATCGGAAAGTATCGGCCGATACCGGCAAAGTATCGGATCCAATCCGATACCGATACCCGATACCAATACAAGTCAATGGGACTCATGTATCGGACGGTATTCCTGATGGTTCCCAGGGTCTGAAGGAGAGGAAACTCTCCTTCAGGCCCTGGGATCCATATAAATGTGTAAAAGAAAGAATTAAAATAAAAAATATCGCTATACTCACCTCTCCGACGCAGCCTGGACCTCAGCGAGGGAACCGGCAGCGTTGTTTGTTTAAAATTCGCGCTTTTACTTGGTTACGTGATGTCCCGGCTTGTGATTGGTCAGGGCGGCCATGTTGCCGGGACGCGGACCAATCACAGCAAGCCCTGACGAAATTACGTCACGGCTTGCTGTGATTGGTCCGCGTCCCGGCAACATTGCCGCCATTAACCAATCACAAGCCGGGACGTCACGGGAGGCTGGACACGCGCCCATTTTAAAAAGCGCGCGTGTCCAGCCTCCAGTGACGTCCCGGCTTATGATTGGTCACGGCGCCATGTTGCCGGGACGCGGACCAATCACAGCAAGCCGTGACGAAATTACGTCACGGCTTGCTGTGATTGGTCCGCGTCCCGGCATCATGGCCGCCATTAACCAATCACAAGCCGTGACGTCACGGGAGGCTGGACACGCGCGCTTTTTAAAATGGGCGCGTGTCCAGCCTCCCGTGACGTCCCGGCTTGTGATTGGTTGCGCCGCGGTCAACCAATCACAAGCCGGGAGGCTGGACACGCGCGCATTTTAACATTTTAAAATGGGCGCGTGTCCAGCCTCCCGGCTTGTGATTGGTTGACCGCGGCGCAACCAATCACAAGCCGGGACGTCACGGGAGGCTGGACACGCGCCCATTTTAAAAAGCGCGCGTGTCCAGCCTCCCGTGACGTCACGGCTTGTGATTGGTTAATGGCGGCCATGTTGCCGGGACGCGGACCAATCACAAAGCCGGGACGTAATTTTAAAATCCTTAAGGACCTGAAATTACGTCACGGCTTGCTGTGATTGGTTGCGTCTCCCATGTGACTGCGACGCAACCAATCACAACGCCGGAACGTAATTTTAAAATCCTGAAGGACCTGAAATTACGTCACGGCTTGCTGTGATTGGTTGCGTCCCGGTCACATGGGCGGCACGCAACCAATCACAAGCCGGGACTCACGTAAAGGAAAGAAAAGCGCGAATTTTAAACAAAGAACGCTGCCGCTTCCCTCGGTAAGGTGCAGGCTGCGTCGGAGAGGTGAGTATAGCAATATTTTTTATTTTAATTCTCTCTTTTACACATTTTTACATTAATGTTGTTTCGATACCGATACCCGATATCACAAAAATATCGGATCTCGGTATCGGAATTCCGATACAGCAAGTATCGGCTGATACCCGATACTTGCAGTATCGGAATGCTCAACACTACTCATTTGTTGCTCAAAACCATGCAAAAGATACATTCTGCCTGACTGGGTAGTTTACAGAAGAAGTGCTTCATCTTGTGCAGATTGGTCAATGGCACTCCTGTCTCTTTGCCTTGAGGAGTCTGCTTCCAAGTAAAATGAGGCTTGTACAGTTGTGCTCAAAAGTTTACATACCCCAGCATAATTTTTGCATTCTTGGCCTTTTTCTCAGAGAATATGAAGATAACACCAAAACGTTTTCTCTACTCATGGTTAGTGGTTGGGTGAAGCCATTTATTGTCAAACTACTTCATTTTCTCTTTATAAATCATAATGACAACCCAAAACATCCAAATGACCCTGATCAAAAGTTCACATACCCCATATCTTAATACTCTTTATTACCCCCTCTAACATCAATGACAGTTTGAAGTCTTTTGTGGTAGTTGTGGATGAGGTTCTTTATTTTCTCAGATGGTAAAGATGCCCACTTTTCTTGGCAAAAAGCCCCCAGTTCCTGTTAATTTCTGGGTTGTCTAGCATGAACTGCGTGCTTGAGCTCTCCCCAGAGTGGCTCAATGATATTGAGGTCAGGAGACTGAGATGGCCACTCCAGAATCTTCACTTTGTTCTGCTGTAGCCAATGACAGGTCGACTTGGTCTTGTGTTTTGGATCGTTGTCATGTTGGAACATCCAAGTACGTCCCATGTGCAGCTTCCTGGCTGATGAGTGCAAATTTGCCTCCAGTATTTCCTGATAACGTGCTGCATTCATCTTTCCTTCATCATTGACCAAGTTTCCTGTGCATTTGTAGCTCACACATCCCCAAAATATCAGCGATCCACCTGTTATGATCTGGTGGCCTAAGAGCAGCATGAGAAGTACTCTGGAGAAGGTGGTACCTGTACTGACCGCAGACCCTGAACTTAACACGGCAACTAGAAGTAGCCGTGGAATGTACCTATTACTCCCTAGACATCTCGACACAGCCGGAGGACTAATTACCCCTAGAGATAGAAAAGGGAAAACTATCTTGCCTCAGAGAAAATTCCCAAAGGATAGCCAGCCCCTCACAAATATTGACTGTGAGAGGAGAGGGAAAAAACATACACAGACTGAAATCAGAGTTTAGCAAAGGAGGCCACTTCTAGCTAAATAGAAAGGATAGGACAGAGTACTATGCGGTCAGTATTAAAACACTAGAAAATATCCACCACAGAAAATACAAAAATCTCCACAGCTAACTAAAGATATGGAGGGTATATCTGCATCTCCAGAGATACCAGCTTGGCTAAACAAATCCTTATTCAGACCAAGCTGGACAAGACAAAAGCATGGAAAAGAACAGAACAATAAGGCCACAGCATGTGGACAGCAAAAATCAAGGCCAGAACTTATCTTTGTTGAAAGGAACAGCAAAGCAGTAGAGAGCAGGCAAGGATGTGAATCCTCCAGGAACAATGGACAACTGGCACTGACTAAAGGGTCAAGCAAGGCTAAATAGCCCAGTCAGGATTGCAAAAACTTGACACACCTGATGAATGCTGCGATCCAGAGACAGCAGCACTACCACTTATAACCACCGGAGGGAGCCCAAGAGCAGAATTCACAACAGTATTCCCCCTTGAGGAGGGGTCACCGAACCCTCACCAGAGCCCCCAGGCCGATCCAGACGAGCCAAATGAAAGGCACGAACCAAATCCTCAGCATGAACATCGGAGGCAACAACCCAAGAATTATCCTCCTGGCCATAACCCTTCCATTTGACAAGATACTGAAGCTTCCGCCTCGAAAAACGAGAATCCAAAATCTTCTCAACCACATACTCCAACTCCCCATCAATCAACACCGGGGCAGGAGGATCAACAGAGGGAACAACGGGCACCACATATTTCCGCAACAAAGATCTATGAAAAACATTATGGATGGAAAAAGAGGCTGGAAGGGCCAAACGAAAAGACACTGGATTGATAATCTCAGAAATCCTATAAGGGCCAATAAACCGAGGCTTAAACTTAGGGGAAGAAACCTTCATAGGAACATGACGGGAAGACAACCAGACCAAATCCCCAACCAGAAGCCGGGAACCAACACACCGACGACGGTTAGCAAAACGCTGAGCCCCCTCCTGAGACTGTTGTGAATTAGACTTTTTGGCTCCCTCTTGTGGTTACTAGTGATATGTCTCTGGGATTGTCTTTCCTCAGTTTGGCACCCACCTGGGTCGTTAGTCCAGGGGTGTTGCTATTTAAACTTCCTGGATCCTTAGTCCAGTGCCTGGCATCGTTGTAATCAGATCCTTTCTGTTTGCTCCTGTCTGCTGGTCCTGGTTCGTGCAAAATTAAGCTAAGTCCCGCTTCTTTGTTTTTTGGTTATTTGCTTGCTCTCATTTTTTGTCCAGCTTGTACTAAATGTGATTCCTGACCTTGCTGGAAGCTCTAGGGGGCTGGTGTTCTCCCCCCGGGCCGTTAGACGGTTCGGGGGTTCTTGAATATCCAGCGTGGATATTTTGATAGGGTTTTTGCTGACCATATAAGTCATCTTACTATATTCTGCTATTAGCTAGTGGGCCTCTCTTTGCTAAATACCTAGCTCATTCTTACGTTTGTCTTTTCCTCTTACCTCACCGTTATTATTTGTTGGGGGCTTGTATCCAACTTTTGGGGTCTTTTCTCTGGAGGCAAGAAAGGTCTTTCTTTTCCCTTCTAGGGTTAGTTAGTTCTCCGGCTGGCGCGAGACGTCTAGAACCAACGTAGGCACGTTCCCCGGCTGCTGCTATTTGTGGTGCTAGGATTAGATATATGGTCAGCTCAGTTACCACTGCCCTATGAGCTGGTTTTTTGTGTTTGCAGACTTAGTAATTATTTCTGAGACCCTCTGCCATTGGGGTCATAACAGTATGCCAGGCCAACATTGAATGTTTAATGCATTGCAGAAGTGGGATAATAAGAAAGGAAATTCTGAGTTTTTATTTTTTTTTTTCCTCTCTTTCTTCCTCCCCTTTACCTCTGAGTGGCTTGTGCTTGCTGCAGACATGAATGTCCAGACCTTGATTACAAGTGTAGACCAGCTTGCTGCTCGTGTGCAGGGCATACAAGATTTTGTTACCAGTAGTCCTATGTCTGAACCTAAAATACCTATTCCTGAACTGTTCTCTGGAGACCGATTTAAGTTTAGGAATTTCAGGAATAATTGTAAATTGTTTCTATCTCTGAGACCCCGTTCATCTGGAGATTCAGCTCAGCAAGTTAAAATTGTTATCTCTTTTTTACGGGGCGACCCTCAGGATTGGGCTTTCTCGCTAGCGCCAGGAGATCCGGCATTGCAAATATTGATGCGTTTTTTCTGGCGCTCGGATTGCTTTACGAGGAACCCAATCTTGAAGTTCAGGCAGAAAAAGCCTTGCTGGCTATTTCTCAGGGCCAGGATGAAGCTGAAGTGTATTGCTAAAAATTTCGGAAATGGTCCGTGCTTACTCAGTGGAATGAGTGTGCTCTGGCCGCAAATTTCAGAAATGGCCTTTCTGAAGCCATTAAGAATGTGATGGTGGGTTTCCCCATTCCTACAAGTCTGAACGATTCCATGGCGCTGGCTATTCAAATTGACCGGCGTGTGCGGGAGCGCAAAACCGCTAATCCTCTGGTGGTGTTGTCTGAACAAACACCTGATTTAATGCAATGTGATAGAATTCAGACTAGAAATGAGCAGAAAAATCATAGACGTCAGAATGGGTTGTGTTTTTACTGTGGTGATTCTACACATGTTATATCAGCATGCTCTAAACGCCTAACAAGGGTTGTTAGTAGTGTTGAGCATTCCGATACCGCAAGTATCGGGTATCGGCCGATACTTGTGGTATCGGAATTCCGATACCGGGATTCCGATACTTGCCGCTTATCGGATACCGGAATCGGAAGTTCCCAGATTCAAAATGCAGAAATTCAGCCAATGAGAATGATTTCAAGTGTGGGCACATCCTGTTCAGCATGGAGGGCATGAAACTACTGGCATGGCTGTGATTGGCTGCTGAAATGATGTCATGATGCAGTTTAAAAGTCGCTGGCGCCATTTTGCGATCACTCTGCTGTGAATTCAGTTAGTGACAGGACGCTGTTTGCTGACTGAGGGCCAGTTTAGAGATAGCGATTTGCTTCTTTGTGCTTTCCAAAGGCTAATTTAGCAACCGCTGTGTTCACCTACTATTCACCTTGCTTTTGCCTTGTAGCGCTGTTTTCACAGCGATCTGCAAGGTCTGTGTGTGTGTGTGCTAGTGCAGCCCACTCTCTAGTCTGAGTGCAGCCACATAGGCCATCCATAGCTGGTTGTATTCAGTTCAGGGAGGGTGGTTCATTGCCTCATACTGTCCTTTTTTTTTTTTTTTTCCAAGTAGTGTAGTCTGCTGCTAATTTATTCAAAAAAATCCTATTAGTGTCTTTCCACCCGTCTCCAGCTAATTTGTGGAAAAACACTAGATAGGATAACGTAGAGGAGGGTTTTTGGGCCTTGCAGCGCCGTTTACGGCTGTCTGCACGGTCTCCGTGTGACTGCAGCTCGCCCTGTAGTCTGTGAGCAGCCATAGCCTGGTTGTCTCCAGCTCAGGGTTGTTCACTGCGTCATACCGCCAAATCAATTTTCATTTTGTTTTAAGTAGTGCAGGCTGCTGCACATTTTTTCAAAAAATTCCTATTAGTGTCTTTCCACCCGTCTCCAGCTAATTTGTGGAAAAACACTAGATAGGATAACGTAGAGGAGGGTTTTTGGGCCTTGCAGCGCCGTTTACGGCTGTCTGCACGGTCTCCGTGTGACTGCAGCTCGCCCTGTAGTCTGTGAGCAGCCATAGCCTGGTTGTCTCCAGCTCAGGGTTGTTCACTGCGTCATACCGCCAAATCAATTTTCATTTTGTTTTAAGTAGTGCAGGCTGCTGCACATTTTTTCAAAAAATTCCTATTAGTGTCTTTCCACCCGTCTCCAGCTAATTTGTGGAAAAACACTAGATAGGATAACGTAGAGGAGGGTTTTTGGGCCTTGCAGCGCCGTTTACGGCTGTCTGCACGGTCTCCGTGTGACTGCAGCTCTATCCGTTGTCAGTTCAGCCCCCAAAAAATAAATAAATAATAAAGTTCACCAAACACACCAGTTACACCACTTTACATTTGTGTAGGCCACATTAGCTCATATTAAAGTCTAGTCCACACTTTAGAAAATTAGTGTTTCTTATACCTGTTAGGAGGAGTTGTTCAGGAATAAGCACACAAAGCCATTAGTACTTTTCTGCTTATCTTTATCAGTCAACCAAGATGAAGAAGGCAGTGAGTAAGGCACGTGGGCGTGGGCGCGGAGCAGGGAGGGGACGTGGGGATTCTGTGCCTGCTGCGGGCACCGGTGACTCATCAGCACCCACTTTCACCAGGCAACAGTCGTTCATGCGCAGCTTTGTGTCAGAGCGCCGTACACCGCTGCTGCGTGAAGAACAAATTGAAGCCGTTGTCGGATGGATGGCAGCTAATGCATCAACTTCAATTAGTGCCACATCCTCTCAGACACAGAGCACTGGAGAGCAGCCATCTGTCTCTTCACCACCTGCCAAATTGCCCAGGCAGACAGAGAGCCCAGGGCAGGAGCCGTCTCTACTTCTGTTCTCTGAATCTCTTGGCTTGGAAACAGGGGGCCAGCCAAGCAGCATTGGAGAAATGGAAGAAGAGGCAGGGTGCAGTGATGCCCAACAGCTTTTTCTCTCTTCCTCTGAAGAGGCGGGTGGGCCAGTGGCTCCGGTCACCACATCGCAGGCCGCATCAGCTGATGATGACACTCAGGTGCCACTTACTGGTGCGTGCTCTGCTGCTGAGACTACCCAGGAGGAGCAGTTGGGGGCAGAGGGTAGTGTAGATGATGAGGTCCTTGACCCATCTTGGCGTGAGGGACAGGAAGGTGGTGGGAGCAGCTCTGAGGAAGAGATTCCCCGTACGGCCCAAAGAGGGAGAGGGAGGGGGAAGACTGCGGATCCTGCAGCCTCCGCTTTGGCACCCGTTAGGAGCATGTCTCTTCCAAAAGCCAAAAAGGGCGCTCCCAAGACTTGCAGTGCCTGGTCCTTTTTTGACACAGTTGCAGATGACATTTGCTATGTCAGATGCAAGGTGTGTCATCAAAAAGTCAAAAGAGGTCGAAATGTCAGCAACCTCAATACCTCCAACATGTGGAAACATGTGCGCACCAGGCACCCGGCGGAGTTAGAAAAACACACTGAAGAGCTAGGCCAACCAACAGCGGCAGCTACCACCTCTTCAGCTCGTGTTGCCTCTTCCTCCAGCTCACACGCAGCTGGTTCGGCTTCCTCCCAGGATCGCCGTGGAAGAACCTCTGGCCCTGTTGTCCAGAGACCCGCTGTAATTCCACCCGCAGCACCACTTTCCCAGTCATCCACACACTCCCAGCCCAGTCTACAGCCATCGGTAGTACAGGCATGGGAGAAAAGGCGGCCTTTCTCGTCAAACCACCCACGAGCACAGGCTCTGACTGCAGGCATTGCCAAACTTCTGTCACTGGAAATGCTGTCATTCAGGCTGGTGGAGACTGACAGCTTCCGTGACTTGATGTCATTGGCAGTCCCACAGTACAATGTGCCCAGCCGCTTTTACTTCAGCAGGCAAGCCGTCCCTGCCCTGCACAAGCATGTGGAGGGACACATAAAACACGCGCTACTGAACGCCGTCAGTAGCAAGGTCCACCTCACCACCGATGTGTGGACCAGTCAACATGGACAGGGGCGATACCTTTCCCTCACTGCCCATTGGGTTAATGTCGTTGAGCCGGGTACAGACCGTGCGAGTGGCGCAGGACGTGTCCTGCCCACTCCAAGGATTGCAGGAATCCATTCTGTACGCATTGACTCCTCCTCTTACACCAGTTCCTCAGAATCATCGCTGCAGGAGCCGTCACAGTCCACCTCCACATGGACCCGTGATGAACGTGTACCTGTTACGACCGACATGAGCACAGCCGTGGCCAAACGTCAACAGGCCGTCTTGAAATTAATTTTTTTGGGGAATCGTAGCCACACAGCGCAGGAGCTCTGGAATGCCATCAAGCAGGAGAGCGATGTGTGGTTTGTGCCAGCGAATCTCCAGCCAGGCATGGTAGTGTGTGATAATGGCCGAAATCTGGTGGCAGCTCTGGGCCTCGGCAACCTCACTCACATCCCATGTCTGGCACATGTGCTCAATTTGGTCGTGCAGAGCTTTTTGAGGGACTATCCGGATCTTGATGCACTGCTGCACAAGGTCCGCCTAGAGTGTGCTCACTTGCGGCGTTCCAGCACGGCAAAAGCGCGCATTGCGGCTCTGCAGCGCCGACACCGCCTGCCGGAACATCGCATCATATGTGACCTACCTACCAGGTGGAATTCCACGTTACATATGTTGGAGCGGTTGTGTGAGCAGCAGCAAGCTGTAATGGAGTACCAGCTGCTTCAGGCGCAAAGAAGTCGCAGTCAGCGCCGTACAGACTTCACAACCACAGAGTGGGCCACTATGAATGACGTCTGCCAGGTTTTGCGTCCCTTTGATTATTCCACGCGGATGGCGAGTGCAGATGATGCACTAGTCAGCATGACTGTCCCCCTTATCTGCCTGCTTGAAAAATCACTGCAAGCGCTAAGGGATGATGTTGTGGAAGAGGTGGAGGATGAGGATTCACCATTTCCATCATCTTCTGGACAGTCAGCGCCACGTGGTTCCTCACAAACGCGTAGGCAGGGGACAGTTTGTGAGGAGGATGAGGAGGAGTCAATGGAGGAGGAAGACATCCGTCCAGAGGAGGGAGTTACACAATTGTCCAGTACTCAGTGTGTACAGCGAGGGTGGGGTGATGACGAGCGGGCAGAGATCACGCCTCCAGCAGGGGACAGCGTTTCTTGGGCAGTTGGCAGTCTGCAGCACATGGTGGATTACATGCTGCAGTGCCTGAGAAACGACCGCCGCATCGCCCACATTCTCAACATGTCTGATTATTGGGTGTTCACCCTCCTCGATCCTCGCTACCGGGACAACGTAGAAAGCCTCATCACACCGTTGAACCGGGAGCGAAAAATGCGGGAGTACCAAGACACACTGGTCAATTCCATCATCTTCTCCATTCCAACTGAGAGAAGTGCTGCTAGTGCATTCCAAAGCAGCTCAGTGCGTCCAGGCAGTGGTGGAGGCTCTGCACAAAGAGGGAGCAGAAGCAGTGCCTCTGCCCAAGGCAAGACCAGTATGGCCCAACTGTGGCACAGTTTTCTGTGCCCGCCACAAAAGTCTACACCATCACAGACGGCTCCAGTCAGCAGGAGGCAACGGTTCCGTCAGATGGTGACAGACTACATGGCTTGCCCTCTTGCTGTACTCCCAGACGGCTCTTCCCCTTTCAAGTTTTGGGTCTCAAAGCTGGATACATGGCCAGAGCTAAGCCAGTATGCATTGGAGGTGCTGTCTTGCCCTGCGGCCAGTGTATTATCGGAACGTGTCTTTAGTGCTGCAGGTGGTGTACTAACTGACCGTCGCATGCAACTATCCTCCGATAACGTTGACCGGCTTACTTTCCTGAAAATGAACAAGGCCTGGATCTCGCAGGAATTTGCCACTCCTCTTCCTGATTAAATAATTAGGTGACTGTCTACAGTATCCAGGTCTCCTGTTGTGTTCATCTTTCTACCACCTGAACTGTAATTCCTGGGCTCCAACACCGCCAGTTGAGGCTCAGAAGTGTCGTCTGCACAGTCAAAACATACGACCCAGTGTTATTGGGTTTCAGTAACGTCAGCTGATCCCCAGCTGTGTAGCCGGCAATGTGTCCTGCGACCGCCACGCTGACACAACAACTGAAATGTAAGGGAATCTGTCCCCCCCCCCCAAGGCGTTTGTTACTGAAAGAGCCACCTTGTGCAGCAGTAATGCTGCACAAGGAAAAGGTAGCTATTTTTGTTTAGCTCCTTGCACACGCAGAACTTAACACTTATAAAATGTGTCCACTGATACCGTAAAACCGTCCCGGAGGTGGGACTTTCCTTCGTAATATGACGCAGCACAGCCGTCATTTCTACCCCCTTGGCGCCGTGCCCCGGCTCCTCAGCGTTGTTTGATTCCGTCCCGGAGCCTGCGCTGTTATGTTATCCCGTGACCAGGCACACTTAGCGCTGCCCGTCTTCTGGCATCATTTGGTGTCAGGATGGCTGCGCCTGTGCGGCCGTGCTGGCCGAGAGCCTGCCTCGCAGTGTCTTCTGATTTAATCCCACTGGGGGCCTGGGATCCATGGACATGCGCAGTGCATATCTGAACCTCCACCTCTCACTCATCTCCCTATGGCTTCTTCAGACTGTTCGGTGTCAGCTGGTCCCTAATAGCATGCCACGGCCGTGACACCGCACAGTCTTAAGAAGCCGTAGGGAGGGGAGTGAGAGGCGAGGATATGCACTGCGCATGGCCATGGATCCCAGGCCCCCAGTGGGATTAAATCAGAAGACACTGCGAGGCGGGCTCTCGGCCAGCGCGGCCGCACAGGCGCAGACAGCCTGACACCAAATGATGTCAGAAGATGGGCAGCGCTAAGTGTGCCTGGCCATGGGATAACATAACAGCGCAGGCTCCGGGCCAGAATCAAACAACGCTGAGGAGCCGGGGCACGGCGCCGGGGGGGTAGGAATGACGGCTGTGCTGCGTCATATTACGAAGGAAAGTCCCACCTCCGGGACGGTTTCACGGTTTCAGGGGACACATTTTATAAGTGTTTAGTTCTGTGTTTGCAAGGAGCATGATGAAAAGAGCCACCTTTTCCTTTTGCATCTTTTGTGCTGCACAAGCTGGCTCTTTCAGCTACAAACGCCTTGGGGGGGGTTAAAGGTTCCCTTTCGACTTTCTCAGGCTTCGGCCTACATTGTGTTCCTCTGCTTTTCCACCTGTCCCTGGGCTCCAACACTGCCAGTTGCCGTCCAGAAGTGCTGTACGCACAGTCCCAACAGTCGCTCCTCTGTTATTGGGGTTCAGTAACGTCAGCTGTTCCCCTGCTGTGTGTGTGGCAATCCCTCCTACCTCCTCCTACCTCCTCCTCCTCCACCTGTCCCTGGGCTCCAACACCGCCAGTTGCCATCCAGAAGTGCTGTACGCACAGTCAACAGTCCCTCCTCTGTTATTGGGGTTCAGTAACGTCAGCTGTTCCCCTGCTGTGTGTGTGGCAATCCCTCCTACCTCCTCCTACCTCCTCCTCCTCCACCTGTCCCTGGGCTCCAACACCGCCAGTTGCCGTCCAGAAGTGCTGTACGCACAGTCAACAGTCCCTCCTCTGTTATTGGGGTTCAGTAACGTCAGCTGTTCCCCTGCTGTGTGTGTGGCAATCCCTCCTACCTCCTCCTACCTCCTCCTCCTCCACCTGTCCCTGGGCTCCAACACCGCCAGTTGCCATCCAGAAGTGCTGTACGCACAGTCAACAGTCCCTCCTCTGTTATTGGGGTTCAGTAACGTCAGCTGTTCCCCTGCTGTGTGTGTGGCAATCCCTCCTACCTCCTCCTACCTCCTCCTCCTCCACCTGTCCCTGGGCTCCAACACCGCCAGTTGCCGTCCAGAAGTGCTGTACGCACAGTCAGTCCCTCCTCTGTTATTGGGGTTCAGTAACGTCAGCTGTTCCCCTGCTGTGTGTGTGGCAATCCCTCCTACCTCCTCCTACCTCCTCCTCCTCCACCTGTCCCTGGGCTCCAACACCGCCAGTTGCCGTCCAGAAGTGCTGTACGCACAGTCAACAGTCCCTCCTCTGTTATTGGGGTTCAGTAACGTCAGCTGTTCCCCTGCTGTGTGTGTGGCAATCCCTCCTACCTCCTCCTACCTCCTCCTCCTCCACCTGTCCCTGGGCTCCAACACCGCCAGTTGCCATCCAGAAGTGCTGTACGCACAGTCAACAGTCCCTCCTCTGTTATTGGGGTTCAGTAACGTCAGCTGTTCCCCTGCTGTGTGTGTGGCAATCCCTCCTACCTCCTCCTACCTCCTCCTCCTCCACCTGTCCCTGGGCTCCAACACCGCCAGTTGCCGTCCAGAAGTGCTGTACGCACAGTCAACAGTCCCTCCTCTGTTATTGGGGTTCAGTAACGTCAGCTGTTCCCCTGCTGTGTGTGTGGCAATCCCTCCTACCTCCTCCTACCTCCTCCTCCTCCACCTGTCCCTGGGCTCCAACACCGCCAGTTGCCATCCAGAAGTGCTGTACGCACAGTCAACAGTCCCTCCTCTGTTATTGGGGTTCAGTAACGTCAGCTGTTCCCCTGCTGTGTGTGTGGCAATCCCTCCTACCTCCTCCTACCTCCTCCTCCTCCACCTGTCCCTGGGCTCCAACACCGCCAGTTGCCGTCCAGAAGTGCTGTACGCACAGTCAACAGTCCCTCCTCTGTTATTGTGGTTCAGTAACGTCAGCTGTTCCCCTGCTGTGTGTGTGGCAATCCCTCCTACCTCCTCCTCCTCCACCTGTCCCTGGGCTCCAACACCGCCAGTTGCCGTCCAGAAGTGCTGTACGAACAGTCAACAGTCCCTCCTCTGTTATTGGGGTTCAGTAACGTCAGCTGTTCCCCTGCTGTGTGTGTGGCAATCCCTCCTACCTCCTCCTACCTCCTCCTCCTCCACCTGTCCCTGGGCTCCAACACCGCCAGTTGCCGTCCAGAAGTGCTGTACGCACAGTCAACAGTCCCTCCTCTGTTATTGGGGTTCAGTAACGTCAGCTGTTCCCCTGCTGTGTGTGTGGCAATCCCTCCTACCTCCTCCTACCTCCTCCTCCTCCACCTGTCCCTGGGCTCCAACACCGCCAGTTGCCGTCCAGAAGTGCTGTATGCACAGTCAACAGTCCCTCCTCTGTTATTGGGGTTCAGTAACGTCAGCTGTTCCCCTGCTGTGTGTGTGGCAATCCCTCCTACCTCCTCCTACCTCCTCCTCCTCCACCTGTCCCTGGGCTCTAACACAGCCAGTTGCCGTCCAGAAGTGCTGTACGCACAGTCATCAGTCCCTCCTCTGTTATTGGGGTTCAGTAACGTCAGCTGTTCCCCTGCTGTGTGTGTGGCAATCCCTCCTACCTCTTCCTACCTCCTCCTCCTCCACCTGTCCCTGGGCTCCAACACCGCCAGTTGCCGTCCAGAAGTGCTGTACGCACAGTCAACAGTCCCTCCTCTGTTATTGGGGTTCAGTAACGTCAGCTATTCCCCTGCTGTGTGTGGCAATCCCTCCTACCTCCTCCTCCTCCACCTGTCCCTGGGCTCCAACACCGCCAGTTGCCGTCCAGAAGTGCTGTACGCACAGTCAACAGTCCCTCCTCTGTTATTGGGGTTCAGTAACGTCAGCTGTTCCCCTGCTGTGTGTGTGGCAATCCCTCCTACCTCCTCCTACCTCCTCCTCCTCCACCTGTCCCTGGGCTCCAACACCGCCAGTTGCCGTCCAGAAGTGCTGTACGCACAGAGCCAAACACCTCGCCAATGTGTTAGTGGGGTTCAGCACCGCCAGCTGTTCCCCTGCTGTGTATACGGCAATGTGTACTGCGACCGCCACGCAGGCACAACAAGTTAAATTTAAGGGAACCTGTCCCCCCCCCCCCAGGTGTTTGTTACTGAAGGAGCCACCTTGTGCAGCAGTAATGATGCAAAGGGAAAAAGTGCCTCTTTTCGTGGTGCTCCTTGCACATGCTGAACCTAACACTTATGAAATGTGTCCCCTCACAGCGTTAAACCGTCCGGTAGGTGGAACTTTCCTTTGTCGTGTGACGCAGCACAGCCATCATTTTTACCCCTTGGCGCCGTGCGCCGCCTCCTCAGCGTTGTTTGAATCTGTCCCGGAGCCTGCGCTGTTAGGTTAGCCCTTGGCCATGCACACATTTTGCGCTGCCCGTCTTCTGACATCATTTGGTGTCAGGCTGGCTGCGCCTGTGTGGGTGCGCTGGCCGAGATCCCGCCTCGCAGTGTCGTCTAATGTAATCCCACCGCGGGCCTGGGATCCGTGGCCATGCGCAGTGCATATCCTTGCCTCTCACTCCCCTCCCTACGGCTTCTTCAGACTGTGCGGTGTCAGCTGATCCCTAATAGCATGCCACGGCCGTGACACCGCACAGTCTGAAGAAGCCGTAGGGAGGGGAGTGAGAGGCGAGGATATGCACTGCGCATGGCCACGGATCCCAGGCCCGTGGTGGGATTACATTAGACGACACTGCGAGGCGGGATCTCGGCCAGCGCACCCGCACAGGTGCAGCCAGCCTGACACCAAATGATGTCAGAAGACGGGCAGCGCAAAATGTGTGCATGGCCAAGGGCTAACCTAACAGCGCAGGCTCCGGGACAGATTCAAACAACGCTGAGGAGGCGGCGCACGGCGCCAAGGGGGTAAAAATGATGGCTGTGCTGCGTCACACGACAAAGGAAAGTTCCACCTACCGGACGGTTTAACGCTGTGAGGGGACACATTTCATAAGTGTTAGGTTCAGCATGTGCAAGGACCATAATTAAAAGAGCTAAGTTTACCTTTTCCAGCATTAGTGCTGTACACAATGGCTCTTTCAGCTACAAACGCCTGGGGGGGGGGGGGTTAAAGGTTTCCTTTCAACTTGCTCCGGTGCAGGCTTCGGCCTACACTCCGCTCCCCCTGCTCCTCCTGCTGACCCTGGGCTCTAACACCGCCAGTTTTGGCCCAGATGTGCTAGCTGCACAGAGAAAAACACCAGCCAATGTGTCAGTGGGGTTCAGCACCGCCAGCTGTTCCCCTGCTGTGTAGCTGGCAACGTGTCCTGCGACCGCCACGCAGACACAAGAACTGAAATTGAAGGGAACCTGTCCCCCCTCCCCCAGGTGTTTCTATGTTTTACAGCCACCTTGTACAGCAGTAATGCTGCATGTGTGCAAGGTGGCTCAGAAACGTATTCTCCTTGCACTCGTGGAACTGAACACGTCTAAAATGTGTCCTCTGTGACCATTAAAACGTCCCTCAGGTGTGATTTTCCTTTGTATTGACACGCAACAAGCTTCTTGGTAACGCTGCCCGTCTTCTGGCATCATTGTTTGGCTGGGTGCGCCTCTGCGGCCGCCTTGCCCCACACAACGCCCCTCGGTGTCTTATTTATTTTGACTGCGAGGGTGTGATTGACGGGCATGAACGGTGCATTTCTTCGCCTGTCCCTCATCTCCTTCCGCCTTCTTCAGACTGTGCGGCTTCATGGCCGTGGCATGCGATAAGGGATCAGCTGACGCCGCACAGTCTGAAGCGGGTGTAAGGACCCGAGTGTGAGAGGCGAACATATGTGCTGCGCCAGGCCATGAATCCCAGCCCTGCAGTGTTTTAACAATGTTAAGACACTGCGGGGCTGGGATTCATGGTCATCGCGAACCGCACCGGCCGACATTAAATGATGTCAGAAGATGGGCAGCGCTAACAGCGCTAGGCCAGGGGATAACACGACAGCGCAGACTCCTGTACAGCAAATAACAACGCTCAGGAGGCTGCACCCAGCACCAAGGTGGGATTCTTGACATCTGTGCTGCGTCTCATTACAAAGGGAACTCGCGCCTCCAACACAGTTTGACTGTATAAAGGGCTAAATGTTATACGTGTTTCATTCAGCGTGTGCAAGGAGCAAAATTAAAAGAGCAACCTTTGACTTGTGCAGCACTACTGCTGCATAAGCTGTGGCTCTTCTACTTTGTAACCCCTGAGGGGGGGTTAAAGGTTACCTTTGAAATTGGTTCAAGTAGGCTTCGGCCTACACTCTGCTCCCCCTGCAGAGCCCGGGCTCCAACACCGCCAGTTGGGGCCCGGTACTGCTAGCTGCACAGAGCCAAACACCAGCCAATGTGTCAGTGGGGTTCAGCACCGCCAGCTGTTCCCCTGCTGTGCAGCCGGCAACGTGTCCTGCAACTTCCACGCAGGCACAACAGACCCAAAGCTGCCGCCAGTGCAGGCGTCGGCCTACACTCTGCTCCATCTCCTCCTCCTGCTGACCCCGGGCTCTAACACCGCCAGTTGGGGCCCGGTACTGCTAGCTGCACAGAGAAAAACACCAGCCAATGTGTCAGTGGGGTTCAGCACCGCCAGCTGTTCCCCTGCTGTGCAGCCGGCATCGTGTCCTGCAAAAGCCACGCAGACACAAGAACTGAAATTGAAGGGAACCTGTCCCCCCTCCCCCAGGCGTTTGTACGTTTTTAAGGCCACCTTGTACAGCGGTAATGCTGCATGTGTGCAAGGTGGCTCATAAACGTATTCTCCTCGCACATGTGGAACTGAAAACACGTCTAAAATGTGTCCTCTGTGTGACCATTTAACCGTCCCGGTGGTGTGACTTTCCTTTGTAATGACACGCTGCAACCCCCTTGGTAGCGCTGCCCGTCTTCTGGCATCATTGTTTGGCTGCCTGCGCCTCTGCGGCCGCCCTGACCCACACAACGCCCCTCGGTGTCTTATTTCTTGGGACTGCGAGGGTGTGATTGATGGGCATGAGCAGTGCATCACTTCGCCTGTCCCTCATCTCCTTCCGCCTTCTTCAGACTGTGCGGCTTCATGGCCGTGGCATGCGATAAGGGATCAGCTGACGCCGCACAGTCTGAAGCGGGTGTAAGGACCCGAGTGTGAGAGGCGAACATATGTGCTGCGCCAGGCCATGAATCCCAGCCCCGCAGTGTTTTAACAATGTTAAGACACTGCGGGGCTGGGATTCATGGTCATCGCGAACCGCACCGGCCGACATTAAATGATGTCAGAAGATGGGCAGCGCTAACAGCGCTAGGCCAGGGGATAACACGACAGCGCAGACTCCTGTACAGCAAATAACAACGCTCAGGAGGCTGCACCCAGCACCAAGGTGGGATTCTTGACATCTGTGCTGCGTCTCATTACAAAGGGAACTCGCGCCTCCAACACAGTTTGACTGTATAAAGGGCTAAATGTTATACGTGTTTCATTCAGCGTGTGCAAGGAGCAAAATTAAAAGAGCAACCTTTGACTTGTGCAGCACTACTGCTGCATAAGCTGTGGCTCTTCTACTTTGTAACCCCTGAGGGGGGGTTAAAGGTTACCTTTGAAATTGGTTCAAGTAGGCTTCGGCCTACACTCTGCTCCCCCTGCAGAGCCCGGGCTCCAACACCGCCAGTTGGGGCCCGGTACTGCTAGCTGCACAGAGCCAAACACCAGCCAATGATTCAGTGGGGTTCAGCACCGCCAGCTGTTCCCCTGCTGTGCAGCCGGCAACGTGTCCTGCAACTGCCACGCAGGCACAACAGACCCAAAGCTGCCGCCAGTGCAGGCTTCGGCCTACACTCTGCTCCATCTCCTCCTCCTGCTGACCCCGGGCTCTAACACCGCCAGTTGGGGCCCGGTACTGCTAGCTGCACAGAGAAAAACACCAGCCAATGTGTCAGTGGGGTTCAGCACCGCCAGCTGTTCCCCTGCTGTGCAGCCAGCATCGTGTCCTGCAAAAGCCACGCAGACACAAGAACTGAAATTGAAGGGAACCTGTCCCCCCTCCCCCAGGCGTTTGTACGCTTTTAAGGCCACCTTGTACAGCGGTAATGCTGCATGTGTGCAAGGTGGCTCATAAACGTATTCTCCTCGCACATGTGGAACTGAAAACACATCTAAAATGTGTCCTCTGTGTGACCATTTAACCGTCCCGGTGGTGTGACTTTCCTTTGTAATGACACGCTGCAACCCCCTTGGTAGCGCTGCCCGTCTTCTGGCATCACTGTTTGGCTGCCTGCGCCTCTGCGGCCGCCCTGACCCACACAATGCCCCTCGGTGTCTTATTTCTTGGGACTGCGAGGGTGTGATTGATGGGCATGAGCAGTGCATCACTTCGCCTGTCCCTCATCTCCTTCCGCCTTCTTCAGACTGTGCGGCTTCATGGCCGTGGCATGCGATAAGGGATCAGCTGATGCCGCACAGTCTGAAGCGGGTGTAAGGACCCGAGTGTGAGAGGCGAACATATGTGCTGCGCCAGGCCATGAATCCCAGCCCCGCAGTGTTTTAACAATGTTAAGACACTGCGGGGCTGGGATTCATGGTCATCGCGAACCGCACCGGCCGACATTAAATGATGTCAGAAGATGGGCAGCGCTAACAGCGCTAGGCCAGGGAATAACACGACAGCGCAGACTCCTGTACAGCAAATAACAACGCTCAGGAGGCTGCACCCAGCACCAAGGTGGGATTCTTGACATCTGTGCGGCGTCTCATTACAAAGGGAACTCGCGCCTCCAACACAGTTTGACTGTATAAAGGGCTAAATGTTATACGTGTTTCATTCAGCGTGTGCAAGGAGCAAAATTAAAAGAGCAACCTTTGACTTGTGCAGCACTACTGCTGCATAAGCTGTGGCTCTTCTACTTTGTAACCCCTGAGGGGGGGTTAAAGGTTACCTTTGAAATTGGTTCAAGTAGGCTTCGGCCTACACTCTGCTCCCCCTGCAGAGCCCGGGCTCCAACACCGCCAGTTGGGGCCCGGTACTGCTAGCTGCACAGAGCCAAACACCAGCCAATGTGTCAGTGGGGTTCAGCACCGCCAGCTGTTCCCCTGCTGTGCAGCCGGCAACGTGTCCTGCAACTGCCACGCAGGCACAACAGACCCAAAGCTGCCGCCAGTTCAGGCTTCGGCCTACACTCTGCTCCATCTCCTCCTCCTGCTGACCCCGGGCTCTAACACCGCCAGTTGGGGCCCGGTACTGCTAGCTGCACAGAGAAAAACACCAGCCAATGTGTCAGTGGGGTTCAGCACCGCCAGCTGTTCCCCTGCTGTGCAGCCGGCATCGTGTCCTGCAAAAGCCACGCAGACACTTGCTCTTGTACCTTCTGCTCCCCATCCTGGTTCCAGTACCGTCAGCTGTTTCCGGGCAGAGCCTTTGGCTTAGGTGCCTCCCTCTGGGTATCCGAGTTCCACCAACGTCAGGTGGTCCTTGGTAGTGCTTTCAGGCACGGGTACCTCCTGCTTAGTAACCGGGTTCCAGTAACGTCAGCTGGTCCTCGGTAGTTCCATTGGCTCTTGGACCTTCGGGTAGCCATCCGAGTTCCAGTTCCATCAGCTGGTTCTCGGCATTTTCCCAGCCTTCTTGTACCTTCTGCTACATTTCCAAGTTCAAGAGACTAAACACGATGACCCGGAAGACCACCCCTAAGATGACGACGACACCAGAGACGACAACCACCGTGATGACGACGACCCTGGAGACGATGACCCCGAAGACCACCCCGATGACGACGACCCCGGAGACGACGACCCTGAAGACCACCCCGATGACGACGACCCCGGAGACGACAACCCTGGAGACGACGACGACCTGGAAGACCGAGAAGCAGAAGAACAAGAGGCTGCAGAACAAAGAGCAGAAGAACATTAAGCATAACACTAAATATCAGAGCAAAAAATATTATCTAAATTATAAGCAGAAGAAGACTAAGCAGTGTATGGGGGTGAGTCCGTTCCTCCTCGTGGTGCCCCTGGATAAAGCCTGATGCTGCAGGCCAAACTGAACGCGGACAAATGTAACTGTTTTGTGACAGGCAGAACGGAAGGTGTAATCTTCAAACTTTTAAAGATAACAACTACGGGAATGCCTGACACAAATAAGAATATGATGAAGAAGTAGAATATGATGAAGATAATAGTAAAATAAAAAGAATATGAACAATGTAACCCAAAAAATAATAGGTAGAAGATGAAGAAGAAGATGAATAAGGTGAAGAAGTTGATGTCAAAGAAGCTGATGATGAGGATAATGAAGAAGAAAGTGTGGGAGAAGTAAAAAAGAAGGTGAAGGGCGTGGAAGTAGTGAAACATCAATATCTGACAAAATAAAAAAAAAATTAGCATAGTCAAAATCTTTCTAACGCCGAACGTCATAAAAAAAAAAAAAAATCCTGCTATTCTATTAGATTGGGCTAAACCTCTGTGCCTTTAATGTCTCCGCCACGTCCCCCAATACAGCCTACATTATTCTTAGTTGTTTTCCTTCATGTAGAATTAACCTACAAGGAAAGAAAGGGTTTATTTTAATTCTGATATTTTCGTCCCATTGACTTGCATTGGGATCGGGTATCGGTATCGGATTAGATCCGATATTTTGACGGTATCGGCCGATACTTTCCGATACCGATACTTTCCGATATCGGAAGGTATCGCTCAACACTAGTTGTTAGTCCTGTCGCCATTGGTAATTTGCAACCTAAATTTATTTTTTCTGTGACTTTAATTTGCTCATTGTCTTCTTACCCTGTTATGGCGTTTGTGGATTCAGGCGCTGCCCTGAGTCTTATGGATCTGTCATTTGCCAAGCGCTGTGGTTTTGTTCTTGAACCGTTGGTAAATCCTATTCCTCTTAGAGGTATTGATGCTACGCCATTGGCAGAAAATAAACCGCAGTTTTGGACGCAGGTAACCATGTGCATGACTCCTGAACATCGGGAGGTGATTCGTTTTCTTGTTCTGCATAAAATGCATGATTTGGTCGTTTTGGGTCTGCCATGGTTACAGACCCACAATCCAGTCTTGGATTGGAAGGCAATGTCTGTGTCAAGTTGGGGCTGTCAAGGAATTCATGCTGATTCTCCGCCGGTGTCTATTGCTTCCTCTACTCCTTCGGAAGTTCCTGAGTATTTGTCTGATTATCAGGATGTATTCAGCGAGTCCAGGTCCAGTGCTCTGCCTCCTCATAGGGACTGTGACTGCGCCATAGATTTGATTCCAGGTAGTAAATTTCCTAAGGGAAGACTATTTAATCTGTCTGTACTTGAGCATGCCGCAATGCGTTCGTATATCAAGGAGTCTCTGGAGAAGGGGCATATCCGTCCATCCTCTTCCCCTCTTGGTGCGGGATTCTTTTTTGTGGCCAAGAAGGACGGATCTTTGAGACCTTGTATTGACTATCGGCTTCTGAATAAAATCACTGTTAAATTTCAGTATCCTTTGCCTCTGTTGTCGGACTTGTTTGCCCGGATTAAAGGTGCCAAGTGGTTCACCAAGATAGATCTTCGTGGTGCGTACAACCTTGTGCGCATTAAGCAAGGAGATGAATGGAAGACTGCATTTTATACGCCCGAAGGTCATTTTGAGTACTTGGTGATGCCTTTTGGGCTCTCTAATGCTCCCTCAGTGTTTCAGTCCTTTATGCATGATATTTTCCGGAAGTATCTGGATAAATTTATGATTGTTTATCTGGATGATATTCTGGTTTTCTCTGAGGATTGGAACTCACATGTGGAGCAGGTCAGGATGGTGTTTCAGGTTTTGCATGAGAATGCTTTGTTTGTTAAGGGCTCAAAGTGTCTCTTTGGAGTACAGAAGGTTCCCTTTTTGGGGTTTATTTTTTCCCCTTCTGCTGTGGAGATGGACCCAGTCAAGGTCCGAGCTATTCATGATTGGACTCAACCCTCGTCAGTTAAGAGTCTTCAGAAGTTCTTGGGTTTTGCTAACTTCTACCGTCGTTTTATCGCTAATTTTTCTAGCGTTGTTAAACCTTTGACGGATATGACCAAGAAAGGTTCTGATGTTGCTAACTGGGCTCCTGCAGCCGTGGAGGCGTTCCAAGAGTTGAAGCGCCGGTTTACTTCGGCGCCTGTTTTGTGCCAGCCTGATGTCTCACTTCCCTTTCAGGTCGAAGTGGATGCTTCTGAGATTGGGGCAGGGGCCGTTTTGTCGCAGAGAGGACCTGGTTGCTCGGTAATGAGACCATGTGCTTTCTTCTCTAGGAAGTTTTCGCCTGCTGAGCGGAATTATGATGTTGGCAATTGGGAGTTGCTGGCCATGAAGTGGGCATTTGAGGAGTGGCGTCATTGGCTCGAGGGTGCTAAGCATCGTGTGGTGGTCTTGACTGATCACAAAAATTTGATGTATCTCGAGTCTGCTAAATGCCTGAATCCTAGACAGGCCCGCTGGTCATTGTTTTTCTCCCGTTTTGACTTTGTGGTCTCGTATTTACCAGGTTCAAAGAATGTGAAGGCTGATGCTCTTTCAAGGAGCTTTGTGCCTGACTCTCCTGGAGTCGCAGAACCAGTTGGTATTCTTAAAGAGGGAGTTATCTTGTCAGCCATTTCTCCTGATTTGCGACGTGTGTTGCAGAGATTTCAGGCTGGTAGACCTGACTCTTGTCCACCTGACAGACTGTTTGTTCCTGATAAGTGGACCAGCAGAGTAATTTCCGAGGTTTATTCCTCGGTGTTGGCAGGGCATCCGGGAATTTTTGGCACCAGAGATCTGGTGGCTAGGTCCTTTTGGTGGCCTTCCTTGTCACGGGATGTGCGGTCATTTGTGCAGTCCTGTGGGACTTGTGCTCGAGCTAAGCCTTGCTGTTCTCGTGCCAGCGGGTTGCTCTTGCCCTTGCCTGTCCCGAAGAGGCCTTGGACACACATTTCCATGGATTTCTGTTGTGGATTCTGTTTGTGGGCTCCCTCTGGTGGTTACTGCTGGTACTGGGTGACTTTGGTGGGTTGCGGCCTTTGGTTTCCACCTGTCCATCAGAGGCTGGGTGTTTCCTATTTTACCTGGCCTTTCTGTCATTCCCTTGCCGGCTGTCAATGTATTCAGATGTGCTCTGTTTGGTTCCTGCCTACCTGCTCCCAGATCTTTCAGGATAAGCTAAGTGCTGATTTTCAGTTGTTTGGTTTTTTGTCCAGCTTGCTTATTATGTCTCTATGCTAGCTGGTAGCTCTAGTGGACTGAGGTTCTCCCCAGGTGCCATGAGTTGGCACATGGGTTCTTGTAATCTCAGGATGGTTTTTTGATTAGGGTTTTTTGCTGACCGCTCAGTCCCCTTTTGTATCGTTCTGCTTTCTAGTTTACAGCGGGCCTCAATTTGCTAAATCTATATATATCATCTCTATGTGTGTGCCTTCCTCTCATTTCACCGTCAATACATGTGAGGGGGCAACTATATCTTTTGGGGTTCATTCCTCTGGAGGCAAGTGAGGTCTTTATTTTCTCTGCAGTACTAGTTAGCTCTTAGGCTGGTGCGTGGCGTCTAGAACCAACGTAGGCACGCTCCCTGGCTATCTCTAGTTGCGTTTGTCAGGCGTAGGGCAGCGGTCAGCCCAGGTTCCATCACCCTAGAGCTCGTCCGTTATTTATTTGTACTTTGCTTGTCCTGTGCTATCCCTAGCCATTGGGGATTCATGACAGTATAGCCGGCCCACTAAGTGTTAATTGTTTGGGCTGAAGCAGGAGAAAAAGAAGTGTTTAAGGGAAATTTTTTTTTTTTTTTCCCTTCAGAGTTTTGCTGCCTAGCCCTTAATTGCTGTCTAGCTGCTTCTTACCTCCTCTTAACCCTTGAATGGCTCTGATCTTAGCTGTTTAACATGGATGTCCAGAGTTTGGCTTCCAGCCTGAGTAATCTCACGGCAAAAGTTCAAAACATACAGGATTTTGTTGTTCACACTCCCATGTCTGAACCTAGAATTCCTATTCCAGAGTTCTTCTCTGGAGATAGATCTACCTTCCTGAATTTCAGGAACAATTGTAAATTGTTTCTTTCTTTAAAATCTCGCTCCTCTGGAGACCCTGCTCAACAGGTCAGGATTGTAATATCTTTCCTGCGGGGCGACCCTCAGAATTGGGCATTTGCATTGGCACCAGGGGATCCTGCATTGCTCAGTGTGGATGCGTTTTTTCTGGCATTGGGATTGCTCTATGAGGAACCCAACCTGGAGATTCAGGCTGAAAAGGCTTTATTAGCCCTCTCTCAGGGGCATGATGAAGCGGAAATATATTGTCAAAAATTTCGGAAATGGTCGGTGCTTACTCAGTGGAATGAGTGCGCCCTGGCTGCAAACTTCAGAAATGGTCTTTCTGAGTCCATTAAGGATATTATGGTGGGGTTCCCTACGCCTACAGGTCTGAATGAGTCTATGGCTATGGCCATTCAGATTGATCGGCGTTTGCGGGAGCGCAAACCCGTGCACCAGTTGGCGGTGTCTTCTGAACAGGCACCTGAGACTATGCAATGTGATAGAATTCAGTCCAGAAGTGAACGGCAAAATTATAGGCGGAAAAATGGATTGTGTTTTTATTGTGGTGATTCAGCTCATGTTATATCAGCATGCTCTAAACGCACAAAAAAGCTTGATAAATCTTTTGCCATTGGTACTCTGCAGCCTAAGTTCATTTTGTCTGTGACTCTGATTTTTTCACTGTCTTCCATTTCCGTTGATGCCTATGTGGATTCGGGCGCTGCCCTGAGTCTTATGGATTGGTCATTTGCTAAACGCTGCAGTTTTAGTCTGGAGCCTCTGGAAGTCCCTATTCCTCTGAAGGGAATTGACTCTACACCATTGGCTATGAATAAACCGCAGTACTGGACACAAGTGACCATGCGCATGACTCCCGTTCATCAGGAGGTGATTCGCTTCCTTGTACTGTATAATTTACATGATGTACTAGTGCTTGGTCTGCCATGGTTACAAACTCATAATCCTGTCCTGGACTGGAAAACAATGTCTGTGTTAAGCTGGGGATGTCAGGGGGTTCATGATGATGCACCTCCGATTTCTATCGCTTCATCTACTCCTTCTGAGATCCCTGAGTTTCTGTCTGACTATAGGGATGTTTTTGAGGAGCCTAAGCTCAATTCGCTCCCTCCTCATAGAGATTGTGACTGTGCTATAGAATTGATTCCTGGCAGTAAGTTCCCTAAGGGTCGTTTATTTAATCTGTCACTGCCAGAGCATACTGCTATGCGGAATTATATTAAGGAGTCCTTGGAAAAGGGACATATTTGTCCATCTTCGTCCCCTCTGGGAGCAGGTTTTTTTTTCGTGGCAAAAAAAGATGGTTCCCTGAGGCCTTGTATAGATTATCGCCTTCTGAATAAGATTACAGTCAAATATCAGTATCCATTGCCATTATTGACTGACTTGTTTGCTCGCATTAAGGGGGCTAGGTGGTTCACTAAGATAGATCTTCGCGGTGCGTATAATCTGGTGCGGATAAAACAAGGTGATGAGTGGAAAACCGCATTTAATACGCCTGAGGGCCATTTTGAGTATTTGGTAATGCCTTTTGGACTTTCCAATGCTCCGTCAGTCTTTCAGTCCTTTATGCACAATATTTTCCGTGAATAACTGGATAAGTTTATGATTGTGTATTTGGATGATATTTTGGTGTTTTCTGATGACTGGGAGTCTTATGTTCTACAGGTCAGGAAGGTGTTTCAGGTTCTGCGGGCCAATTCTCTGTTTGTGAAGGGCTCAAAGTGTCTCTTCGGAGTCCAGAAGATTTCTTTTTTGGGGTACATTTTTTCTCCTTCTACTATTGAGATGGATCCCGTTAAGGTTCAGGCAATTTGTGACTGGACACAACCTACATCTGTTAAGAGCCTACAGAAGTTCTTGGGGTTTGCTAATTTTTATCGTCGGTTCATTGCAAATTTTTCCAGTATTGTTAAACCTTTGACTGATTTAACTAAAAAGGGTGCTGATGTTGCTAATTGGTCTCCTGCGGCTGTGGGGGCCTTTCAGGAACTTAAGCGCCGGTTTTCTTCTGCTCCTGTGTTGTGTCAACCAGATGTTTCACTTCCTTTTCAGGTTGAGGTTGATGCTTCCGAGATTGGAGCGGGGGCGGTTTTGTCACAGAGAAGTTCTGATGGCTCGGTGATGAAGCCATGTGCATTCTTCTCTAGAAAATTCTCGCCCGCCGAGCGCAATTATGATGTGGGTAATCGGGAGCTTTTGGCCATGAAGTGGGCATTTGAGGAGTGGCGTCATTGGCTTGAGGGTGCTAAACATCGTGTGGTGGTCTTGACTGATCACAAGAATCTCATTTACCTTGAGTCTGCCAGGCGTTTGAATCCTAGACAGGCTCGTTGGTCGTTGTTTTTTTCTCGTTTCAATTTCGTGGTTTCATACCTGCCAGGTTCAAAGAATGTGAAGGCAGATGCTCTTTCCAGGAGTTTTGTGCCTGACTCTCCTGGAGACTCTGGGCCTACTGGTATCCTTAGGGATGGGGTAATATTGTCCGCCGTATCCCCAGACTTGCGACGTGCATTGCAGGAGTTTCAGGTGGATAAACCGGATCGTTGTCCACCAGAAAGACTGTTTGTTCCGGATGTTTGGACCAGTAGAGTCATCTCCGAGGTCCATTTTTCTGTGTTGGCTGGTCATCCTGGAATATTTGGTACTAGAGACTTGGTGGCCAGGTCTTTTTGGTGGCCTTCCTTGTCTAGGGATGTGCGTACCTTTGTGCAGTCTTGTGAAGTGTGTGCTCGAGCTAAGCCTTGCTGTTCTCAGGCCAGTGGGTTGTTGTTATCCTTGCCCATCCCGAAGAGGCCTTGGACGCACATTTCCATGGATTTTATTTCTGATCTCCCGGTTTCACAGAAAATGTCCGTTATCTGGGTTGTGTGTGACCGCTTTTCTAAGATGGTTCATTTGGTGCCCTTGCCTAAGTTGCCTTCCTCCTCTGAGTTGGTCCCTTTATTTTTTCAGAACGTGGTTCGTTTGCATGGGATTCCGGAGAATATCGTTTCTGACAGGGGATCCCAGTTTGTGTCTAGATTTTGGCGGACGTTTTGTGCCAAGATGGGCATTGATTTGTCTTTCTCGTCTGCATTCCATCCTCAGACGAATGGCCAGACGGAGCGAACTAATCAGACCTTGGAAACTTATTTGAGGTGTTTTGTTTCTGCTGACCAAGATGACTGGGTTGCTTTTTTGCCACTGGCCGAATTTGCTCTTAATAATCGGGCTAGTTCTGCCACGTTGGTCTCTCCTTTTTTTTGTAATTCGGGGTTTCATCCTCGTTTTTCCTCTGGTCAGGTGGAGTCTTCGGATTGTCCTGGAGTGGACATGGTGGTGGACAGGCTACATCAGATTTGGAATCAGGTGGTGGACAATTTGAAGTTATCTCAGGAGAAGACTCAGCAGTTTGCTAATCGCCATCGCCGCGTGGGTCCCCGACTTCTTGTTGGGGATTTGGTGTGGTTGTCTTCTCGTTTTGTCCCTATGAGGGTCTCTTCTCCTAAGTTCAAGCCTCGGTTCATCGGTCCTTATAGGATCTCGGAGATTCTTAACCCTGTATCTTTTCGTTTGGATCTCCCAGCATCGTTTGCTATTCATAATGTGTTCCATCGGTCGTTGTTGCGGAGGTATGAGGTGCCCGTTGTTCCTTCGGTTGAGCCTCCTGCTCCGGTGCTGGTGGAGGGAGAATTGGAGTATGTTGTTGAGAAGATCTTGGATTCTCGTGTTTCCAGACGCAAACTCCAGTATTTGGTTAAGTGGAAGGGTTATGGTCAGGAGGATAATTCCTGGGTGGTCGCCTCCGATGTTCATGCGACTGATTTGGTCCGCGCCTTCCATAGAGCTCACCCTGATCGCCCTGGGGGTTCTCGTGAGGGTTCGGTGACCCCTCCTCAAGGGGGGGGTACTGTTGTGGATTCTGTTTGTGGGCTCCCTCTGGTGGTTACTGCTGGTACTGGGTGACTTTGGTGGGTTGCGGCCTTTGGTTTCCACCTGTCCATCAGAGGCTGGGTGTTTCCTATTTTACCTGGCCTTTCTGTCATTCCCTTGCCGGCTGTCAATGTATTCAGATGTGCTCTGTTTGGTTCCTGCCTACCTGCTCCCAGATCTTTCAGGATAAGCTAAGTGCTGATTTTCAGTTGTTTGGTTTTTTGTCCAGCTTGCTTATTATGTCTCTATGCTAGCTGGTAGCTCTAGTGGACTGAGGTTCTCCCCAGGTGCCATGAGTTGGCACATGGGTTCTTGTAATCTCAGGATGGTTTTTTGATTAGGGTTTTTTGCTGACCGCTCAGTCCCCTTTTGTATCGTTCTGCTTTCTAGTTTACAGCGGGCCTCAATTTGCTAAATCTATATATATCATCTCTATGTGTGTGCCTTCCTCTCATTTCACCGTCAATACATGTGAGGGGGCAACCATATCTTTTGGGGTTCATTCCTCTGGAGGCAAGTGAGGTCTTTATTTTCTCTGCAGTACTAGTTAGCTCTTAGGCTGGTGCGTGGCGTCTAGAACCAACGTAGGCACGCTCCCTGGCTATCTCTAGTTGCGTTTGTCAGGCGTAGGGCAGCGGTCAGCCCAGGTTCCATCACCCTAGAGCTCGTCCGTTATTTATTTGTACTTTGCTTGTCCTGTGCTATCCCTAGCCATTGGGGATTCATGACAGATTTCATTTCAGATCTCCCGGTGTCTCAGGGCATGTCTGTCATCTGGGTGGTATGTGATCGCTTTTCTAAAATGGTCCATTTGGTGCCTTTGCCTAAGCTGCCTTCCTCTTCCGATCTGGTTCCTGTGTTCTTTCAGAATGTGGTTCGTTTACACGGCATTCCTGAGAATATTGTGTCTGACAGAGGATCCCAGTTTGTTTCCAGGTTCTGGCGATCCTTTTGTGCTAGGATGGGCATTGATTTGTCGTTTTCGTCTGCCTTTCATCCTCAGACTAATGGACAAACGGAGCGAACTAATCAGACTCTGGAGGCTTATTTGAGATGTTTTGTTTCGGCAGATCAGGAAGATTGGGTGACCTTCTTGCCGTTGGCTGAGTTTGCCCTTAATAATCGGGCTAGTTCCGCTACTTTGGTTTCGCCATTTTTCTGCAACTCTGGTTTCCACCCTCGTTTTTCCTCGGGACATGTGGAGCCTTCTGACTGTCCTGGGGTAGATTCTGTAGTGGATAGGTTGCAGCAGATCTGAAATCATGTGGTGGACAACTTAAAGTTGTCACAGGAGAAGGCTCAGCGTTTTGCCAACCGCCACCGCGGTGTGGGTCCCCGACTTCATGTTGAGGATTTGGTATGGCTGTCTTCTCGATTTGTTCCTATGAAGGTCTCCTCTCCTAAATTTAAGCCTCGCTTCATCGGTCCTTACAAGATATTGGAAATCCTTAATCCTGTGTCCTTTCGCTTGGATCTTCCGGTGTCGTTTGCCATTCACAACGTGTTCCATAGGTCTTTGTTGCGGCGGTACGTTGTACCTGTGGTTCCTTCTGTTGAGCCTCCTGCTCCGGTGTTGGTGGAGGGCGAGTTGGAGTACGTGGTGGAGAAGATCTTGGATTCTCGTCTCTCCAGACGGAGGCTTCAGTATCTGGTCAAGTGGAAGGGCTATGGTCAGGAGGATAATTCCTGGTTGGTTGCCTCTGATGTGCATGCGGCCGATTTAGTTCGTGCCTTTCACGCTGCTCATCCTGATCGCCCTGGTGGTCTTGGTGAGGGTTCGGTGACCCCTCCTTAAGGGGGGGGGGTACTGTTGTGAATTAGACTTTTTGGCTCCCTCTTGTGGTTACTAGTGATATGACTCTGGGATTGTCTTTCCTCAGTTTGGCACCCACCTGGGTCGTTAGTCCAGGGGTGTTGCTATTTAAACTTCCTGGATCCTTAGTCCAGTGCCTGGCATCGTTGTAATCAGATCCTTTCTGTTTGCTCCTGTCTGCTGGTCCTGGTTCATGCAAAATTAAGCTAAGTCCTGCTTCTTTGTTTTTTGGTTATTTGCTTGCTCTCATTTTTTGTCCAGCTTGTACTAAATGTGATTCCTGACCTTGCTGGAAGCTCTAGGGGGCTGGTGTTCTCCCCCCGGGCCGTTAGACGGTTCGGGGGTTCTTGAATATCCAGCGTGGATATTTTGATAGGGTTTTTGCTGACCATATAAGTCATCTTACTATATTCTGCTATTAGCTAGTGGGCCTCTCTTTGCTAAATACCTAGCTCATTCTTACGTTTGTCTTTTCCTCTTACCTCACCGTTATTATTTGTTGGGGGCTTGTATCCAACTTTTGGGGTCTTTTCTCTGGAGGCAAGAAAGGTCTTTCTTTTCCCTTCTAGGGTTAGTTAGTTCTCCGGCTGGCGCGAGACGTCTAGAACCAACGTAGGCACGTTCCCCGGCTGCTGCTATTTGTGGTGCTAGGATTAGATATATGGTCAGCTCAGTTACCACTGCCCTATGAGCTGGTTTTTTGTGTTTGCAGACTTAGTAATTATTTCTGAGACCCTCTGCCATTGGGGTCATAACATGAGACAACACCAAATTGTCAACAACATGAGCCCAAATTTGCTGCAACCTGTCAACCACCGAGTCCACCCCAGGACAATCAGAAGGCTCAACCTGCCCCGAAGAAAAACGAGGATGAAAACCAGAGTTACAAAAGAAGGGTGAAACCAAGGTAGCAGAACTAGCCCGATTATTAAGGGCAAACTCGGCCAATGGCAAGAAAGCCACCCAATCATCCTGATCAGCAGACACAAAGCATCTCAAATAAGTTTCCAAAATCTGATTAGTTAGCTCGGTTTGGCCATTTGTCTGAGGATGAAACGCGGAAGAAAAAGACAAATCAATGCCCAGCCTAGCACAAAAGGCCCGCCAAAACCTAGAAACAAACTGGGAACCTCTATCGGACACAATATTCTCCGGAATGCCATGCAAACGAACCACATGCTGAAAAAACAACAGAACCAAATCAGAAGAGGAAGGCAACTTAGGCAAAGGTACCAAATGAACCATCTTAGAAAACCGGTCACAAACCACCCAGATAACCGACATCCTCTGGGAAACCGGAAGTTCCGAAATAAAATCCATAGAAATATGCGTCCAAGGCCTCTCAGGGACCGGCAAAGGCAAAAGCAACCCACTAGCGCAGGAACAGCAAGGCTTGGCCCGCGCACAAGTCCCAAAGGACTGCACAAAAGAACGCACATCCCGTGACAAAGAAGGCCACCAAAAGGACCTACCAACCAAATCTCTGGTACCAAAAATCCCAGGATGACCAGCCAACACAGAACAATGAACCTCCGAAATCACTTTACTAGTCCATCTGTCAGGAACAAACAGTTTCCCCACTGGACAGCGGTCAGGTTTATCAGCCTGAAATTCCTGAAGAACCCGTCGTAAATCAGGGGAGATGGCAGAAAGAATCACCCCTTCCTTCAGAATGCCGACTGGCTCAAGGACCCCAGGAGAATCAAGCAAAAAGCTCCTAGAGAGGGCATCAGCCTTAACATTCTTAGAACCCGGAAGATACGAGACCACAAAATCAAAACGGGAGAAAAACAGGGACCATCGGGCCTGTCTAGGATTCAGCCGTTTGGCAGACTCGAGGTACATCAGATTCTTATGATCGGTCAAGACCACAATACGGTGCTTGGCCCCCTCAAGCCAATGTCGCCACTCCTCAAATGACCACTTCATAGCCAACAACTCACGATTGCCGACATCATAATTGCGTTCCGCAGGTGAAAACTTTCGAGAAAAGAAGGCACACGGTTTCATCAAGGAGCCATCAGAATTCCTCTGAGACAAAACGGCCCCTGCCCCAATCTCAGAATCGTCAACCTCAACCTGAAAAGGAAGAGAAACATCCGGCTGACGCAACACAGGGGCAGAAGTAAATCAGCATTTAAGCTCCTGAAAGGCAGAAACAGCCGCAGAGTGCCAATTCGTCACATCAGCGCCTTTCTTCGTCAAATCGGTAAGGGGTTTAACCACACTGGAGAAGTTGGCAATGAAACGGCGATAAAAATTAGCAAAGCCCAAAAATTTCTGAAGGCTCTTCATGGATGTGGGCTGGATCCAATCATGAATGGTGTGAACCTTAACCGGATCCATTTCTATAGATGAGGGAGAAAAAATGAAGCCCAAAAAAGAAATCTTCTGTACTCCAAAGAGTCACTTAGACCCCTTCACAAACAAGGCATTATCACGAAGGATCTGAAATACCATCCTGACTTGTTTCACATGAGACTCCCAATCATCTGAAAAAATCAAAATATCATCCAAATATACAATCATGAATTTATCAAGATAATTCCGAAATATATCATGCATGAAGGACTGAAACACAGATGGAGCATTAGAGAGTCCGAATGGCATCACAAGGTATTCAAAATGACCTTCGGGCATATTAAACACAGTTTTCCATTCGTCACCCTGCTTAATACGAACAAGATTATATGCCCCTCGAAGGTCAATCTTAGTAAACCAACTAGCCCCCTTAATCCTAGCAAACAGATCAGAAAGCAAAGGCAAAGGGTATTGGAATTTGACCGTGATCTTATTCAAGAGGCGATAATCAATACAGGGTCTCAAGGAGCCATCTTTTTTGGCAACAAAAAAAAAAACCTGCTCCCAATGGTGAAGAAGATGGCCGAATATGCCCCTTCTCCAAGGACTCCTTAACATAGCTCCGCATGGCGGTATGTTCTGGCACAGACAGGTTGAAAAGTCGGCCCTTAGGGAACTTACAGCCTGGAATCAAGTCAATAGCACAATCACAGTCCCTATGCGGTGGCAGGGAACTGGACTTGGGCTCATTGAATACATCCTGGAAATCTGACAAAAACTCAGGAATTTCAGAAGAGGGGGAGGAGGCAATTGACATCAAAGGAACGTCACCATGAACCACCTGACAACCCCAACTAGTCACAGACATAGATTTCCAATCTAACACCGGATTTTGCACCTGTAACCATGGGAAACCCAGCACAATAGCATCATGCAAATTATGCAACACCAGAAAACGACAATCTTCCTGACGGGCTGGTGCCATGCACATGGTCTGCTGTGTCCAAAACTGAGGTTTATTTTTAGCCAACGGTGTAGCATCAATGCCCCTCAAAGGAATAGGACTCTGCAAAGGCTGCAAGGGGAAACCACAACGTCTGGCAAATTCTAAGTCCATTAAGTTTAGAGCGGCGCCTGAATCCACAAATGCCATGACAGAAAATGACGATAATGAGCAGATCAGGGTCACAGATAACAGAAATTTAGGTTGTACAGTACTGATGGTAACAGAACTAGCGATTCTCTTGGTACGCTTAGGGCAATCAGAAATAACATGAGCAGAATCGCCACAGTAAAAACACAACCTATTCTGACGTCTGAATCCTTGTCGTTCAGCTCTAGACACAATCCTATCACACTGCATAGGCTCAGGACTCCGCTCGGAAGACAATACCATAGTGTGCACAACTCTGCGCTCGCGCAAGCGCCGATCAATCTGAATGGCCAGAGACATAGAAACACTCAGACCAGCAGGCGTGGGGAACCCCACCATAACATCTTTAACGGATTCAGAAAGACCCTTTCTGAAAAATGCCGCCAAGGCATCCTCATTCCATTTAGTCAGTACAGACCATTTTCTAAATTTCTGGCAATATGATTCTGCCACTTCTTGACCCTGACACAGGGCCAACAAGGTCTTCTCAGCATGATCCACTGAATTAGGTTCATCATACAATAACCCAAGCGCCTGAAAAAAGGTGTCTACATTAAGCAACGCCGGATTCCCAGGTTCCAGGGCAAATGCCCAATCCTGGGGGTCACCACGCAGCAGAGATATAACAATTTTAACCTGCTGGATGGGATCAGCAGAGGAATGGGGTTTCAGAGCAAAAAACAGTTTACAGTTATTTTTAAAGCTCAAAAATTTGGACCTGTCCCCAAGAAACAAATCAGGAGTTGGAATTCTAGGCTCTAAAACTGGAGTCTGAACGATATAATCGGAAATACCCTGTACTCTAGCAGCAAGTGGATCCACACGAGAAGCCAATCCCTGAACATCCATACCAGCGCCGAACTCCTGAGCCACACAGAGGTAAAGAGGAAAAAAAAATAAAAAACACAACAGACTACAGAAAAAAAAGGCTCAGCACTTTCCTTCCCTTCTTCTGAGATGCGGTTAACTCATTGTTGGCCAGTTGTACTGATATGATCTGGTGGCCTAAGAGCAGCATGAGAAGTACTCTGGAGAAGGTGGTACCTGTACTGACCGCAGACCCTGAACTTAACACTGCAACTAGAAGTAGCCGTGGAATGTACCTATCACTCCCTAGACATCTCGACACAGCCGGAGGACTAATTACCCCTAGAGATAGAAAAGGGAAAACTATCTTGCCTTGAGAAAATTCCCAAAGGATAGCCAGCCCCCCACAAATATTGACTGTGAGAGGAGAGGGAAAAAACATACACAGACTGAAATCAGAATTTAGCAAAGGAGGCCACTTCTAGCTAAATAGAAAGGATAGGACAGAGTACTATGTGGTCAGTATTAAAACACTAGAAAATATCCACCACAGAAAATACAAAAATCTCCACAGCTATCTAAAGATATGGAGGGTATATCTGCATCTCCAGAGATACCAGCTTGGCTAAACAAATCCTTATTCAGACCAAGCTGGACAAGACAAAAGCATGGAAAAGAACAGAACAATAAGGCCACAGCATGTGGACAGCAAAAATCAAGGCCAGAACTTATCTTTGTTGAAAGGAACAGCAAAGCAGGAGAGAGCAGGCAAGGATGTGAATCCTCCAGGAACAATGGACAACTGGCACTGACTAAAGGGTCAAGCAAGGCTAAATAGCCCAGTCAGGATTGCAAAAACTTGACACACCTGATGAATGCTGCGATCCAGAGACAGCAGCACTACCACTTATAACCACCAGAGGGAGCCCAAGAGCAGAATTCACAACATCCACCTCCGTGATTTTCAGTAGGAATGGTGTTCCTTTCATCATAGGCCTCGATGACCTCTCTCCAAATGTAATGTTTATGGTTGTGGCCAAAAAGTTCAATTTTGATCTCATCACTCCAAATTACCTTGTTCCAGAAGTTTTTAAGTTTGTCTCTGTGCTGTTTTGCGTATTGTAGGTGAGATACTTTGTGGCATTTGCGCAGTAATGGCTTTCTTCTGGTGACCTCATTTTTCTTCAAGTGCCTCCTGATTGTGCATGTTGAAACAGCCACACCGCTAATTTTCAGAGAATCCTATATTTCAGCTGATGTTATTTGTGGGTTTTTCTTTGCATCCCGAACAATTTTCCTGGCAGTTGTGGACAACAATTTTTGTTGGTCTACCTGACCGATTTTTGTTGGTCTACCCTGACCGTGGTTTTGTTTTTACAGAGCCCTTGATTTTCCATTTGTGAATCACAGTTTGAACTCTGCTGAATGTCATTATCAATTCCTTGGATATCTTTTGTATCCCTTTCCTCCTTTATACAGTTCAACTACCTTTTCCCGTAGATCCGCAAAGAGGTCACAGGTGAGGATGTTACCTTTAGCACCCATTCAAACTCATTTGTGTCAACTTCTGTGCATGTTATGAGGCCAAAATCACTAGGGTATTTGAACTTTTGATCATGGTTATTTGGATGTTTTGGGTTGTCATTATGATTTAAAAAGAGAAAACACAGTAGTTTGACAATAAATGGCTTCATCCCTTCACCCAACCACTAACCATGAGTGGAGAAAAAGTTTTGGTGTTATTCATATTCTCTGAAAAAAGTCCAAGAAAGCAAAAATTCTGTTAGGGTTTGTAAACTTTTGAGCACAACTGTACATGTTCCTGACATGGGTTTAGGCCTGAAAGACTGACGACAATACAAGCCCTCGCTTGCATACACTGTATTCCGAATTTAATTCTTATGATTTTGGTGTGTGGTAGAATTCAATTTAATCCTGACCAGGCAACCCCCACATGTACTTATGCTGGCTAACAGATGTAAATCAAATTCAGCTGCGGCAAGAAAAATGAAATCTCCGAGCACTAAAAAATACTCGGATGACCCCCGAGCATGCTCGAGAAATCTCGAGTAACGAGTATATTCGCTCATCACTAGAAATTAATGCACTGTGAAGCATTAAATGAGAGATAATGGCCCATTGAAGGCAGTAACAGATTTACATCTCAAACATCTATTGGCATATATTGTCTTGTACCTAAGGCTAGGTTTAAGCTATATGATTAATTGTGTTAACCAACCACTAATTGGCTACATGTTTACTGATCAGCAGTTATTTAAATTCTTGTTTAGGCAGGCCGACCTGCACACAGAACAGCAATAAGTTGTTTTGTGTGCAATGTCATTGTTCTCACCTGCACATATCGTGATTACACAGGATGATGTGCTGTCGATAAGGATGATGATTTTTTAAGCAAGCTGGAAAGAAAGATCATTTTACTGGCTAGTGATTGAGCATTTTGCTCGTTCATCGGGTGATTAGCAGCCTGTTTAAACTATACGATTATCAGGAAAAATATTATTTCTCGAGAATCATATAGTTAGACTCTGCTCATCAGGTAGTTTTACAGCATATGAGATATATGGCTTCTCTATTCCAAAAATAGCACCCCTACTGTTCACAGATTGTGTTAATACAGCTACAATACGTGCGCTTCATCTCAATGACACTAAGCTGCAATACAAGTTACAAGTTACAACGCATTCGCAAGTAGAGCGCTGTTTCGAACAGAAAATAGTCATGTGTTTCTAATCCTGTACAGCCCATTTAAGTCTCCTGTTTTCCCATGATGGGATGGATGTCCGTAGTAACAATATCTGTCAGTAAACATTTTGCTGTACTGTTTCTCTCATCTCTATTTGTTATACATATAATGAATTTCTTATGGGATGTCACTCTGTTGCTTATGTGACTACTCTCACATCTGGAATACTGTACAAAGGGCCACACCTTGTGTCTGGAACCTTTCAGCACTCCTCTCTGAAAAATTGTTCTCATACAACGTTCTGCATGACCTTAACTTACTAGTCTATAGCAAGCCAGCTGCTAAGACCTCTTGTGCTTTACGTATTCCTACATGCTATGTTTACTATTGTTCTATGATGTTTATTGGATCTGGTGACACCGTATCACAATATTACCCAAATCGAGCCTTATCGTAATCCTTCTGAGCTTTTGGGGGAAAAGGCTAACGCGCTTCATCACTCTAACACCTGAACTTTTACCCCTTTAGTCAGGTGTTTTTGGTCTCTTCGACAGCTCAAGTCACGTTTTGCTTCCAGTGCCAATCAAAACACACACGCTGGGTGTTAGTGCTGGGATTTTATTTAACATGTAGACGATGTCTCCAGATTGATATCTGGAGAAAAGATTAATGGAAAGAACATGGATTACACAAATCTGTCACGTATGATGAATCAGCATAGTTGGAAACAGAGATTCACAAATGTGTATTTCTACTCTATGCACTGTGGATGATGTCTGTTTGACATGAATGTATAAAAATGAAGCTAGAATATTACTATTTTTGCTTCAGTTTAGAGAATAAAAGCAATCAATAGAAATTAATGAATCTATAGTATAAAATTCAATACCATTATATGGTAGATTGCTCAAGAACACAGCCATGTTTCTGTGAAAGAAAATACAGTGGTATTATTTTATTTCCAGGAAAAAATCTGTAAAATGTTAGGACCTGAACTTGACAAATTAATATAGAAAATAAAGCAAGGGACAAATATTAATTTGATTTGGTAACACTAGAGATGAGCGAACAAGTTCAGAAAACATTCACCAATCTCAAATTCGGCACAAACATTGCACATTCTGATACTTGTTTGGATTCCAGAGCATTTTTCCTCAAAATCTGCAAAATTTGTCCAAAGCTTGGTAAATCATCGAGTTTCCACTAATGCTTTTGCTGGGACTTTGGCTAAGATAGTGGTGTTGTATGATGAGTAGGGGGGGGCATGTTTGATGAGGGGAAGGAGTGGGGAGAAGTCACAGTATAGGCAGATTGGATTTTAATTTTTTTTAATTAACTTAATGTTTGGAGATTCCGACAGTCAATCAGGATGCAGAAACCGTCCACAATGTCCAGACACAAGGGGTTCTGTCATTGGCTGCCAAAGTCACAGGTCCCTCTCCATATAAAAAGCGGGCATGTTGTTTTTGTACCATTTTGTCAGTGTAACAGCACAAAGAGGCTGCTCCTGCAGGAAGTAGTCAGACAGTTCAGATAGATAGGATCCTGTGTCAAATCTAAATAGTTTGTACTAATAGTGTGGGCCACACATCAGGCCACATTCCCGAATCTAAATCCTTTCTGCTAATAGTGTGGGCTATACACCAGGCCACATTTCAGAATCTAAATGGTTTGTGCTAATAGTGTGGTCCAGGCAGGAGTGTACATTTCAGAATCTAAATCCCTTCTGCTAATAGCGTGGGCCATACAAAAGGCCACATTTCTGAATCTAAATGGTTTGTGCTAATAGTGTGGGCCATACACAGGGCCACATTTCAAAATCTAAATCCTTTCTGCTAATAGTGTGGGTCATACACCAGGCCACATTTCATAATCTAAATCGTTTCTGCTAATAGTGTGGGCCAGAGACCAGGCCACTTTTCAGAATCTAAATAATTTGTGCTAATATTATGGACCACATACCAGGCCACATTTCAGAATCTAAATCCTTTCTACTAATGATGTGGTCCAGACACCAGTCCACATATCTGAATTTAAATTGTTTGTGTTGAGCAAATAAATACTGATTGTTAATTTATTGACAGGTGACTGACAGGTCTGGAGCTAGGGTTATGAAACAGCTGGTTAAAAGAGGGGAAAAGTACATGCAACATGAGTGGAAAAAAGTGGGGTTGTTGTAGAAGGGGGAATAGGCTTGGTGTTCAAGGTGTACATGGGTTAGGTGGTAATGTTACTGAAAGCTCTACTGAACTTATACCATCTCGTCCTATCCAAAGACAACTGACAACATCCGTTACTGGACGGGCTACTTGACTAGCTTACTTTGGCAGCCACACAGCGGTACAACTTGTATATGAGGGCCAGAAAGAGCATGTGCTCCACTGGATGGCAAGCGCTGCATCAAGTGGCCTCTCCTCCTCTTCCTTTACCTTAACATCACACACAGTACAATCTTCAAAGGTGGCACCCCGATTACCCTTCTTTCCCCCTCGTCACAATTCACCAACTAAACAACTGACTGTGGGAAACACCAGATGAGTGAGTCTGCAGAGCTGTTCACTAGTGTTGAGCGATACCTTCCGATACTCAAAGGTATCGGTAGGGATCGGCCGATATCCCAAAAATATCGGATATCGCCGATACCGATACCCGATACCAATGCAAGTCAATGGGACACAAGTATCGGAAGCTATCCTGGATGGTTCCCAGGGTCTGAAGAAGAGGAAACTCTCCTTCAGGCCCTGGGATCCATATTCATGTAAAAAATAAAGAATTAAAATTAAAAATATGGATATACTCACCCCTCCGGCAGCCCCTGGACCTTAGCGATGTAACCGGCAGCCTCCGTTCCTAAGAATGAGGAGTCAAGGACCTTCGATGACGTCGCGGCTTGTGATTGGTCGCATGACCGCTCATGTGACCGCTCACGCGACCAATCACAAGCCGCGACGTCATCGCAGGTCCTAAACTCACTGCATTCTTAGGAACGGAGGCTGCCGGTTACATCGCTAAGGTCCAGGGGCCGCCGGAGGGGTGAGTATATCCATATTTTTTATTTTAATTCTTTATTTTTTACATGAATATGGATCCCAGAGCCAAGAGGAGAGTCTCCTCTCCTCCAGACCCTGGGAACCATACACTGGGAACTTCCGATTCTGATTTCCGATATCACAAAAATATCGGAACTCGGTATCGGAATTCCGATACAGCAAATATCGGCCGATACCCGATACTTGCGGTATCGGAATGCTCAACACTACTGTTCACACATTCCATTCCATGGGCATCAGAGGTCTGTTCCAAAGATTCACAGAAGCAAGAGAAGGAAAGCTTCTGTACTGATGGCCAAAATTATAACTGAGGCGTGCACAAACTGTACTGTGCTATCAGGGCAGGAAGAGGAGAAGGGTGATTCTCAGAGAGAGGAGGGTGAGAACAGAGCAGATGACAGTGCTGTTGTAGATCCCACTTGATGTGAACCTAGGCACACAGCTGAGTAGCTCAGCAGAGGAGGTGCCATACAAACACAGAGTGATAACTCATATTATCTGCCAACTTTGCAAAAAATTACTCTGTTGAGGCAAAAATTGCAATAAATTGACTACTACATGCACGAACCAGCACACTTGCGATCAACATGCATTAGTGTGGGAATCTCACTGCACTAAAATATGGATTATTGGGCCTCGACAACCACCGGCTGTCCCATCAACTGCATCTGCTACTTCTTTCACCTCCATCACCATGGCAAATGTTCTCACACAGGTCTCCGGCCACGGAACCTCCGCTTGTTTAAAGGAAACCTGTCACGCCCAAAATGGAAGTTGAGCTAAGCCCACCGGCATCAGTGGCTTATCTACAGCATTCTAGAATGCTGTAGATAAGCCCCCGATATAACCTGAAAGATGAGAAAAAGAGGTTAGCTTATACTCACCCAGGGGCGGTCCCGCTGCGGTCCAGTCCGATGGGTGTCGCGGTCCGGTCCGGGGCCTCCCATCTTCATAGCATGACGTCCTCTTCTTGACTTCACGCTGCGGCTCCAGCGCAGGCGTAACTTGTCTGCCCTGTTGAGGGCAGAGCAAAGTACTGCAGTGCGCAGGCTACGGCACTTATAAGACAAAAATGCTTTATAAACACTAATTTTATTGCTTTCATATATATGATGGATCTATTGTAATCCATTTTGTATCAGATCCTAACAGATCCTATTGACCAAAACTAGCGCATCATGCTTTATGTGTTTTGAGTTGTCAAAAAGTAAAACGGATCAGAATGAATTGAATTGTATTGAGTAAGTTTGAAACTGTGTAGGCATGTGGAATAATATTATGGTCAACGTTTAAAGGGCCTAACAAAAAAACAAACAAATACTGCACTGTAACGTTGCAGCTCTGGGGTCCTGATTTCAAATCCCACCAAGGAATGCAGGTAGTTTGTATGTTCTCCCTGTGTGTGTGTGGGTGTCCTCTGAGCAATCTGGCTTTCTCTCATACTCCAAAACATACTGATAAAGAATTTAGATTATGAGCTCCAATAAGGACAGTGATAATTTTGTATGTAAAGAACTGTGGAATTAATGACTATATATAAGCGAAGAAAAATGAATAAAAAAATAAGTCAGGAAATGTTCCTCTGCCATTCAGTTTATATTTCTGCTTACCAAACCTTTCCCACTATGCACAGTACAGCATAACTCTATTACTGTGCAGTGATAGAGTTGTAACAGGATCTCTGCCCTCACCATCACTTACAGATGTCACCTGTATTATACATATGACCAGTGGCGTAACTACAAAGTTATGGGCCCCGGTGCGAACTTCCAAATGGGGCCCCCCCCTACCCCCCCCTACCCCCCCCCTACCCCCCCACCTTCCCCCGCCCCCGCAACCCCCCCACCTTCCCCCGCCCCGCTTCCCCTAGATACGCCTCGGACTGTTGCAGGAATCTCCTGCACTGCAACATGGTGTTGGGTGCCAGCACAGCCCGCACAGTGGTATATCCAGCACAGCCCGCACAGTGGTCTATCCAGCACAGCCCGCACAGTGGTATATCCAGCACAGACCGCACAGTGGTATATCCAGCACAGACCGCACAGTGGTATATCCAGCACAGCCCTCACAGTGGTATATCCAGCACAGACCGCACAGTGGTATATACAGCACAGCCCGCACAGGGGTATATACAGCACAGCCCGCACAGTGGTATATCCAGCACAGACCGCACAGTGGTATATCCAGCACAGACCGCACAGTGGTATATCCAGCACAGACCGCACAGTGGTATATCCAGCACAGACCGCACAGTGGTATATCCAGCACAGACCGCACAGTGGTATATCCAGCACAGACCGCACAGTGGTATATCCAGCACAGCCCTCACAGTGGTATATCCAGCAGAGCCCGCACAGTGGTATATAGAGCACAGCCCGCACAGTGTTATATACAGCAGAGCCCGCACAGTGGTATATACAGCAGAGCCCGCACAGTGGTATATACAGCAGAGCCCGCACAGTGGTATATACAGCAGAGCCCGCACAGTGGTATATACAGCAGAGCCCGCACAGTGGTATATACAGCAGAGCCCGCACAGGGATATATACAGCAGAGCCCGCACAGGGGTATATACAGCAGAGCCCGCACAGGGATATATACAGCAGAGCCCGCACAGTGGTATATACAGCAGAGCCCGCACAGTGGTATATACAGCACAGCCCGCACAGGGATATATACAGCAGAGCCCGCACAGGGATATATACAGCACAGCCCCCACAGGGGTATATACAGCAGAGCCCGCACAGGGATATATACAGCACAGCCCCACAGGGGTATATACAGCACAGCCCGCACAGGGGTATATAGAGCACAGCCCACATCTCATCTCATCCCCCCCGATAATGGCCCCACAGTCCGGTTAAAAAGAAAAAAAAAAAAAACTCTCCTCACCCTTCCTTTTGCCCGCGCTGCTCCTGGCGGCTGCAGTCTGCCCAGGACACTGCAGGTGCGCGATGATATGACGTCATCGCGCACCCGCAGTGTACTGTCAGAGGCAGAGCGGGGAATGATGGGAGAGGAAGCGTCAGGTGACGCTCTCTCCTCCCATCATTGCATTGAACTATACCGGTGTCATAGACGCCGGTATAGTTAAATGCGGCGGCGGCGGCGGCACTGGGGGGGTTCCGGGGGAGGAACAGTGCAGCGGCCCACTACTGGCATCGGCTCTTCTGGCATTTGCCAGAAGTGCCCGATGGCCAGCCTGGCCCTGCTCAGACCTGCCGGCCCGGGGCCCCTGACCTGCGGGGCCCGGTCGCAATGGCGACCGCTGCGACCGCGGTAGTTACGCCCCTGCATATGACACACCCCTTAGATACTGCTTTCAATGTTGACAGCAGCATCCAAGTAGTTAGGTAAAGGAAAGCTGATGGATCTCTATGGTATCTGGGGGTCTATCAATAGCCTTCCTGTCTGTCATATATAGTCATATATGTATGTCTGTCACATATGTATACAGTATTGAAGCCCATTAGGCCCTGGCTTTCAGTTTTAGGCTCCTGTCACACTAGCAGTATTTGGTCAGTATTTTACATCAGTATTTGTAAACTAAAACCAGGAGTGGAACAAATAAAGGAAAAGTATAATAGAAACATATGCACCACTTCTGCATTTATCACCCACTCCAGGTTTTGGCTTACAAATACTGATGTAAAATACTAACCAAATACCGCTAGTGTGACTGCAGCCTCACACTGATAGATATAATTTCCCGTAACACTGAAATATAGTATATAAGTGACTAGAAGATTGTATACTCAAGTCCCCTATTGGGACATTAAAAAAACTGCAAAAAAAATAGATGTAATAATAATAAAACAAAATCACAGAGAATAACCCCCATAAAAATCTATTTTTTCCATATAATAATTTTTTTAAATATAAATATTGTATCTATAACTTCCTGTAGAATAAAACAATCCTGTTTTTTATCCCAAAACAATACCAAATAATTTTCATTTGTTTGGCAAAGATAAATCATCAAACAGTTTGTATTTACTTAAAAAAATCAATCCCTTTCTCAATCAATGAACAAGCAACCTGTGTTAGGGCTAGCGGAAAGCACCTAATGAATATATAGATTTTATTATGACAGATGCGTTCGCAGCCCGGGGTCCACCGTGCAGGAGAACCTGCTGCTAGCAAATAGCGGAACTAAATGGCTGTGTTAGCTAACTCTGTTACTTCACAGAGCAGCCGTGAACTCAATGCACTGCGCCCTGTTAAACTCCACAGAGGCACAGGCTAACTGCCTAAACAAGAGCAGTCAGTGGTCATGCATGCACACGAAACTCCTCGCCGGAGGTGCCAGCATTCTAAGGGCTTATTTCGGCCAGATCCCTGAATACCCAAGCATACAAACTCCTCGCCGGAGGTGCCAGCATTCTAGGGGCTTATTTCAGCCGGGTCCCTGAACACACTAATACAAGACCACACTGGCGCAAAGTACATAAATAAAGAGCAATACTAGCCGTGCGGCCATGCGAGCCTTAAATAGTTGCAGCACGTACAGGACCTTCCTGGAAGGACCAATGAGAGGCTGCCACAGAGCGTGAGCACCTACAGGACCTTAGCTGCAGTGTCTGATCATGTGACCCTCGATCTCCACTGAGAGATCTTACTCTGGGCATGCTCAGAATGAGAAAAGCAGGACTTAGTCCCAGAAGCGTCTGCTCGCCGCTGCCCAGCACTGACTTCAATGGCAGAAGCAGGAAAAGCAGCAGCAACTCTCTGTACAGAGTCAGACTGAGCGAGACGCTGGGACCGACGTCTCCGCTGAGCAGACTCCACTGCGGCAGGAGAAGAATGGGAGACCGCAGCGGAGATGGCCCGAGATTCCCCCTGTGCAGAGATGGGAACTCGACCCCTAACATTACCCCCCCCTAGAGCCCCCCCTCCTTGGACCTCGCTACGCTCGAAGGCAGCAATGAGCTGCGGAGCCCGAATGCACTGAGCAGGCTCCCAGGACCTATCCTCAGGACCGTAACCCTTCCAGTCCACCAAATAAAATTTTTTGCCACGAACCACCTTGCACCCCAAAATAGCATTCACCTCGTAATCGTCCATAGACGAACCCGATGTCCTGGCAGATGACTCGGAAATCCGGGACATGTATACAGGTTTCAAGAGGGACACATGAAAGGTGTCAGTGATACCCAGGCGTGGCGGAAGGGCTAAACAATAGACCACAGGGTTAACCTGTTCGAGGACCTTGAAAGGACCCAAGTAGCAAGGTGCAAACTTAGTGGACTAAACACGCAGCCTGATGTTACGGGCGGAGAGCCACACTAAGTCGCCAGGAGCAAAGGTCGGAGCGGGGCGCCGATGTGCATCGGCGAAGGACCTCATTCTCTCCTTGGAGGCCTGAATGGCATCCTGAGTGCGGTCCCAAATATCCCGTGCTTCCACAGCCCAGTCTGCCACCCTGGAGTCGGCAGAAGACACGGGCATAGGCACAGGTACCCGCGGATGCTGACCATAGTAAAGGAGGAATGGGGTTTGTCCAGTGAAGTCGGCTACCGCATTGTTCAGCGCAAACTCTGCCCACGGTAGCAAGGATGCCCAGTCATCCTGCCTGGCTGAGACAAAATGTCGCAGATATGTGACCAAGGTCTGATTGGCCCTCTCTACCAATCCATTCATCTCGGGATGATATGCGGAAGAGAGATTTAACTCAATGCTGAGAAGACGACAAAGGTCTCTCCAGAACCGAGACGCAAACTGGGGACCCCGGTCACTGACAATTTTATCTGACATACTGTGTAGGCGGAAGATGTGCTTTATGAACAACGCTGCCAAGGCCCGTGCCGAAGGTAACCGTGGAAGCGGCACCAAATGCACCATTTTGGAAAAATGATCAGTGATAACCCAAATGATGGTACAGCCTCGAGACTTGGGCAAACCCACCACAAAGTCCATCCCGAAGATCTCCCAGGGCCTGTCTGCCACCGGCAATGGATAGAGTAACCCAGCTGGCCGTTGTCGAGGAGAGTTATTTTTGGCGCAGGAGACACACGCCTTAATATAATCCCTAACATCAGGGACCATATGTGGACACCAGTACGTCCTCATCAACAGCTCAGATGTCCTTTTTGTCCCAAAATGTCCACCCACCCTGGACAAATGAGCCCACGAGAGAACCTCCGGTCGCAAACTAATGGGTACAAAAGTCTTGCCCGGAGGCACAGACTCTAGCGAAACCGGAGCTATGGTTCTCAGACTCTCAGTGGGGACAATAAGCCGAGGCTCCTCTTCCTCCTCCACAGATGACACAACGGAGCGAGAGAGAGCATCAGCACGAATGTTCTTCTCCCCCGAAAGAAAATGGAGGGTGAAATGGAACCGGGAGACGAACAAGGACCATCTAGCCTGGCGAGAATTTAACCACTGGGCTGTCTGCAGATACACCAAATTTTTATGGTCTGTGAAGACTTGGAAAGGAAAACGAGCTCCCTCCAAGAGATGTCTCCACTCCGAGAAAGCCAACTTCATGGCCAGCAACTGTCCTGTCCCCGATGGAATAATTCCTCTCTGCTGGTGAGAAGGTCTTAGAAAAGAAGAAGCAAGGATGCTTCCAACACAGAGCATCTTTTTGGAAGAGGACTGCTCCAGCACCAACAGATGAGGCATCCACCTCCATGATAAATGGTTTGTCTACATCGGGGCGATGTAGGATGGGAGCGCTAGCGAAGTGTGACTTTATGGAATTAAAGGCCTTGGAGACCTCCTCAGACCACAATTTGGGATTTGCTCCCATCTTGGTAAGGGCAACCAAGGGAGCTACCAAAGTTGAGAAGTGTGGAATGAACTGTCGATAGTAGTTAATGAACCCCATAAAGCGCTGCACTGCTTTAAGAGAATGGGGTTCCTGCCAGTCCATCACAGCCTGTAGCTTGGCAGGATCCATAGCCAAACCCTGGGCAGAGATGATATAATCAAGAAATGGCAAGGACTCCTGCTCAAACACACACTTCTCCAACTTGGCGTAGAGGGAGTTTGCCCGTAAGAGGTCAAAGACTTTGCGAACATCTCTCGGATGGGAGTCAATATCTGGAGAGTAGATGAGAATATCATCCAGATAGACTACGACCGAGGTGGTGAGCATATCCCAGAAGATGTCGTTCACAAAGTCTTGAAAAATGGCTGGGGCGTTACAGAGCCCTAAGGGCATCACCAGATACTCATAGTGCCCATCCCTGGTGTTAAAAGCCGTCTTCCATTCGTCCCCCTCACGGATGCGAATCAGGTTGTAAGCACCCCGCAGATCTAATTTTGTAAATACCCTAGCTATCCGTAGCCTATCAAAAAGCTCAGATATCAGGGGTAATGGGTACTTGTTCTTAACGGTAATGGCGTTAAGACCCCTGTAATCTATACATGGACGCAGTTCCCCATTCTTCTTCTGAACAAAGAAGAACCCAGCCCCAGCAGGCGACACTGACTTCCTGATGAACCCTCTTGCCAGATTCTCTTGGATGTACTGCGACATAGCCTCCGTCTCCGGGAGAGATAACGGATAAACTCGACCCCGGGGAGGCTCAGCACCAGGCAAGAGGTCAATAGGACAGTCATAGGGGCGGTGAGGCGGAAGGGTCTCCGCCGCCTTTTTGGAGAACATGTCCGCATGAGACCAGTATTGCTTGGGGAGAGAGGATAGATCTGCAGGTACTACTGTAGTAGCAACCTGAACGCACTCCCTTTGACACCTACCCTCACAAGACTCACCCCATCCCAAAATTCTGCCTGAGGACCACTCGATATGTGGAGAGTGGTACCGTAACCAAGGTATCCCCAACAGGACCTCATCAATTCCCTCAGGTATGACGAGCAGAGATATTGTCTCCTGATGGGATGGCGACATGGACAGAGTAAAAGGAATGGTCTGGTGAGTTATCTGTGAGGGCAGTGTCGACCCAATCACCACTCGTACCATAACTGGTTGCGCTAGCATAACCAGGGGTACTGCGTGACGTTGGGCGAAGGCGGAAGACATAAAATTGCCCTCCGCTCCAGAATCCACGCAGAGCTCTACTGAGTGGGAAGATGAGCCAATAATAATTGTCCCCTTAAAGGACAATTTTGAGGCAAACGTCGCCGTATCTAGTGTACCTACACCGACTACCACTAGAGGCTGACGTCTCCTCGACCGCTGGGAACATCTGGTGGCAAGATGTCCAGACTGCTGGCAAACATAACAGACCTTGGGTGCCCAAGCGGTCCGGGACTTAGAACCCGCTCGAAACACCTCCATGGACTCATGTGACTCAGGAACCTGGACCGGAGATTCCAGAGGTTTGGCGAAGGTGGGAGCCAGCCGAAACCTCTGCCTACACTAGACTCGCTCTAACCTCCGCTCGTGAAAACGGAGGTCAATACGAGTAGAGACAGTTATTAACTCCTCCAGTGTGGCTGGAATCTCCCTAGTGGCCAGAGCGTCCTTAACATGATCAGCCAGCCCCCTCCAAAATATGGGGATAAGGGCTTTATCCGACCACTCCAGCTCTGAAGCTAAAGTTCGGAAACGGATGGCAAATTGGCTGACCAAGGACTCACCCTGAGTTAATGCCAGCAGTTGGAGCGCCGTATCATGGGTGACTTGAGGTCCTAGGAAGACCTGTTTCAGAGTGCTCAGAAATAACGGAGCACTCTGCACCACACGATCGTCATGCTCCCACAGCTGCGTAGTCCATTCCAACACCCTGTCCGACAAGAGGGACACAATAAAACCCACCTTAGCCCGCTCTGTGGGAAAACGTGCAGCCAGTAGCTCGAGGTAAATAGAGCACTGACTCACAAATCCCCTACAAGATCTGCTTTCTCCAGAAAATTTTTATGGCCGCGGGAGGCACGAAAATGTCGGAACAGGGGTGGCAGTAGGCAAGGTTGCTGCAGCCACGCTAGCAGCCTGTACAACAACTGCGGAAATATCCACAGCTGAGGTTGAGCTCTCGAGAGCCGCCAACCTACCCTCCAGCTGCTGGATATACCGCAACGATTGCTGTATGTCTGCCATTTACTAGCCAGACCCTGGTGCTAGTATTATGTTAGGGCTAGTGGAACGCACCTAATGAATATATAGATTTTATTATGACAGATGCGTTTGCAGCCCGGGGTCCACCATGCAGGAGAACCTGCTGCTAGCAAATAGCGGAACTAAATGGCTGTGTTAGCTAACTCTGTTACTTCACAGAGCAGCCATGAACTCAAAGCACTGCGCCCTGTTAGACTCCACAGAGGCACAGGCTAACTGCCTAAACAAGAGCAGTCAGTGGTCATGCATGCACACGAAACTCCTCGCCGTAGGTGCCAGCATTCTAAGGGCTTATTTCGGCCAGATCCCTGAATACCCAAGCATACAAACTCCTCGCCGGAGGTGCCAGCATTCTAGGGGCTTATTTCAGCCGGGTCCCTGAACACACTCATACAAGACCACACTGGCACAAAGTACATAAATAAAGAGCAATACTAGCGCATGGCCGTGCGGGCATGCGAGCCTTAAATAGTTGCAGCACATACAGGACCTTCCTGGAAGGACCAATGAGAGGCTGCCACAGAGCATGAGCACCTACAGGACCTTAGCTGCAGTGTCTGATCCTGTGACCCTCGATCTCCACCGAGAGATCTTACTCTGGGCATGCTCAGAACGAGAAAAGCAGGACTTAGTCCCAGAAGCATCTGCTCGCCGCTGCCCAGCACTGACTTCAATGGCAGAAGCAGGAAAAGCAGCAGTAACTCTCTGTACAGAGTCAGACTGAGCGAGACACTAGGACTGATGTCTGCACTGAGCAGACTCCACTGCGGCAGGACAAGAATGGGAGACTGCAGCGGAGATGGCCCGAGATTCCCCCTGTGCAGAGATGGGAACTTGACCCCTAACAACATGTTATGGATCTTTGAATATAGTAACACAAAACATAAAAAATAGTTTTTATACTGCAAAAGCAGAAAAATATAAAATAATAAAATATGAGCCCTTTAGAGCCTATTTAGAGACTAGGGAATCTTCTGTTTTTGCTTTTATTTCAACCCTTTCTCCAAGAACCATAACATTTCCATCTACATAGCAGTATGAAGACTTGAATTTTGGGAGACAAACTGCAGTGATGACTCCATTTATTTTCCCATACATTGTGGTTGCTTGTGCGGCTATGTCCTAGCCTACAGTGAGGAGGCCAGAGATGTGGCAACGGCCATCTGAAGAGGACCGGAAAGTGGCCAGCAAACAGCGGGTTGTCCAGAAAGGTGAGCATAAGGATTTTATTTCCCCAATACTTACCTCATCACCCACCTCTCAAGCTTCTCTTCTAACTGCCTTCTAGATCTCTTTTTTCGGCCATTGTGTGCCGCATGTTCAGCCACTTCACTATAGGCCAGTACTTCCAGTCATGTCTAGTCCTCAGAATTCACTGTGCATTATATTGTCACAGCACTCTTCTTTACAACCTAATTACATACAGTAACCTTTAAGGCCTACATGCAGCAGAAAATCCTGGTCTATAGTAAATAGGCCAGAGATGCAGCATGTGGCATGTGACGGCAGAAAGAAGAGGACTGGACGGTGAGCAGTGAGCAGCAGGGTGGTCTGAGCCTTCCAGCCATGTTCAGGCTGTCAAAGTGAGGTAATTGTGCATCATAAAATCATAGCACACATCTTAACATCACAAATTCCCAACTTTACAACACAAGTGACCTCTGAGGCATAGACATGGCCTTTTCTGGTTGTTGAACACTCTAAATGACACGAGCAATAGGAATTGCAGCATTTAAAGTGCTAGGAGAGAGGGGGTTCCCACTCTCAACCAAAGGCTCCCATGTGATCTTCGAGCCTTGGAGTCTTCCAGGTACAGTGGCCTATTATGGTACTTTCACATTGCATTTTGTGTCCCTGTCCGGGCATATATCTGAAATCTCCCGTAAAACGGGGTCTGGACGCATATGGTGACGGGGCCATAGACTGTAATGGTGGCTGCAGAACGAACGTGAGCTGTGCTGTGCATCATTTTCTTGGAGTGTATGCCTACAGCAGGAGGACACTCAGACATAGAAGACTCCATCACCATTACAGTCTGTGGCCCCTTCGTAGCATGTGTCCTGACTACATTTTGCAGGGGATTTCAGATATATACCCCAAGAGGGACACAGAATTCAATCTCAAAGCACCCTTAGGCTTTGCTATAAGCATTTTAATAGGTGCTCTGTCACTGTGACACTGACAGTTCTAATGCATTGCAATACGTGTGCATTAGACCAGAGAGCATAGCGCTTAGTATTCAAGTCCTATGGAGAGACTAAAAAGTAAAAAATATATAAAATGTAGCAAATACTGTCATTCATCATTAAACACGCATTTCGTTCTATAAAAATATCACATTATTTAACCTGTAGTGTGAACACCCGAAAAATATACAAAAAAATACTGAATAGAGTGTTTTTTTATCATACTGCCCCAGAAAAAAATGAAATACAACATGATCAAAAAGTCATGTACAGAGAATAATGGTTTCAGTGAAGACATTTTATCCTGCAAAAAAACAAGCCTTCACATGATTCAGTGAAAAGTTACAGCTCTCAATATATGGTGAATGATCCAAAAAAAAGAAAATCTTTTGCCTTATAAATATATTGTCGTGGTAATCGTAATAAAGCTGTCTACTGTACATACTCGTGTATAAGCCGCGTTTTTCATCACACTTTTTTGTGCTGAAAACGTCCCCCTTGGCTTATACACGAGTCATTGTCCCAGAAAGACAGCGAGGGAGCTGCGGAGCAGCGGGTCACAGAGGCAGGATCTGTCTGCTGCGGCTGAAGCCTGTGCCCGCTGCTAAAGTATGGTGGTATTCAGCAATAAAGATGTTTGCTGACACAGCTTCAGAGTCCGCTGAGGCTGGTGGTGATGCAGCAGGGTTGGTACAGCTCTCCACAGGTAGAGCTAACCCCAGGGCAACTGTAGGTATAAGTGATGAGATGATGGTGGTTTTAGTAGGCCGGGCAGGTGTTGTAGAAAAGACACAAGGACACAGCAAGGTGCAGTTTCTAATGGTTTATTCACAGTTCTCCAGTCCACAAACACAAGCCTGATGCTGTGTTCTTCAGGTTAGTGGTCCAGCAAACTCCCAGGCAAATTGGGATGCACCTTTCCAGGACTTCTTTCGTATGCCTTTCTCTGGCCATCTCACTACACTGGCTTTCCTCTACTCCTGCCCAGTGCCTTACCCACAGTGTCCGAAGCTAGCAGTCACGAACCTGGTCGGGTGATGTTCTCTGAGTCCCCTGGATTCTATACGGCTGCCTTTTCAACAAAGAATGGGTGGATGTGGCCGTGCTTCTTGCAAAAGCCACAGTGTCCGGTTTCTTAGCTGAACTTGAAGCATTCCACTAAGTTGGGGCCAGTCCCCTTGCCTGCGACCTGGTCCCTCCATGTCTGGATACTGGCCCCACAGGTGGCCTTCTGTCCTTCTGGGAGCTTCTTTTTGTCTCTCCCTCTCAATTCTCTGTTCCATCAGGAGCTGCAGAACTGCACGTCTGCTCAGCTCCACTTCTCTCATAATCTCCCTAACTTTCCCTCCTAATTAGCTCTTCCCCTACTCTGCCTACTCCACCCACTCCTCCAACACCCTTTCCTATCTAGTCTGGGATGAGACCTTCCTCCTTAAGGGTACACCCAGATGCCCTGACTGTACTGGTGTGTGTTGTATGTTAGTGTTAGATTCTTGGGTAGTGCGCCCTCCTTACCTGAGAGTGGGATACCACACTTCTGAGTGAGGTGCAGCATCTCTGTGGCGACTGGACCCCAGGGGTGCCACATGTACAGTTTCAGCCACAGCCGCCAGCTTCCAGCACACAGCCTACTTACCTTCCCTGCGTGCCCTCGCAGCATCTCGTTCTGGTGCCAGCAGCTCTTCCGGCAGAGCGACCACATGTCCCCTGCTCATTAAGGTAATGAATATTCACCTCTCTCCATTCTCATAGGTGTGTCGTGAATATTCAGGACAGGTATGGGGAGCCATGCATACAATGATAGGGGATAAGGAGCCATGTATACAAGGATGGGGATAAGGTGCCATGCATAAAAAGACAGGGATGGGGAGCCATGCATACCAGGATAGGGGAGAGGGGACAATGCATACCCGGCTTATTCTCGAGTCAATACATTTTCCCAGTTTTTCGTGGCAAAATTAGGTGCCTCGGCTTATACTCAGGTCGATTTATACATGAGCATATACGGTAATCACTTATACTGCATGGTGAACAGAGCACTTTCATCAGGGTTTCTGTATCAATCTCTGAAAACGTGATTCAGACAAAACACCCAAAGGCAGATTAAGTCACTTTGGACTTTTTTAGGGGTCTTTTTAGGCATGCACTTAAGTGCAGTCATCCACAGTATTATGCACCATTGAAAAGACAAGACACTGCTGTACAGAAGCCAGATATATATTCCAGAGTTACTCTGCCTGCCTCATTATAGTAAATGGTTCCTTTGGGGGTTTGATCTGTATTTTGGAGATTTATATAAAAACATTAAAGTTAGTGCCCAGCGTATAGCTCAGGATAAATGTGAACCGAGACTGGAAAATGATCCTAAATGTTATGTACAACGAAATGCAACCAAGAAAAGCCTCAACTTAACCCACATAAAAAACACAAAAATTGAGCTTAACTTGAGTTGGTACACATGCAGAAGTTAAACGCATGTTCACATTGGCCACAAAACATTAAAACCTACAAGAGAAAAAGTAAGCAGGTAGGACTGTCCAGATCAGAGTTACCTTGATGCGGTGGGATGTGTCGTGGTTCTCAATGGCAAGAGAACGTAATAAAGCATACAAAAGGACTAGCTCTTGGAAGATGGGAACTCGAGCTGACCATGAGCTAAACCTACCGCACAACTAACAGTGGCCGGGTAGCGTGCCTACGTTTTATCCCTAGACGCCCAGCGCCAGCCGGAGAACTGACTGACCCTAGCAGAGGAAAACACAGACCTAGCTTACCTCTAGAGAAATTTTCCCCAAAAGGCAGACAGTAGCCCCCACATATATTGGCGGTGATTTTAGAGGAAATTGACATACGAAGTATGAAGATAGGTTTAGCAAATTGAGGTCCGCTTACTAGATAGTAGGAAGACAGAAAAGGGAACTTCACGGTCAGCTGAAAACCCTTTCAAAATACCATCCTGAAATTACTTTAAGACTCTAATATCAACTCATGACACCAGAGTGGCAATTTCAGCTCACAAGAGCTTCCAGCCTCAGAAATATTCAATCACAGAGAACTGGAACAAAAATGCAAAACAAACTTAGGACAACAAGTCCAACTTAGCTGATAGTTGTCTAGGAGCAGGAACATGCAACAGAAAGGCTTCTGGTAACATTGTTGGCCGGCATAGAAATGACTGAGGAGCAAGGCTAAATAGAAAACTCCCACATCCAGATGGAAAACAGGTGAACAGAGGAGATGAAGCACACAAGTGCAGTACCACCAGAAACCACCGGGGGAGCCCAGAAACCAAATTCACAACAGTACCCCCCCCTCAAGGAGGGGGCACCGAACCCTCACCAGAACCACCAGGGCGATCAGGATGAGCCCTATGAAAGGCACGGACCAAATCGGAGGCATGAACATCAGAGGCTGTCACCCAAGAGTTATCCTCCTGACCGTAGCCCTTCCACTTGACCAGATACTGAAGTCTCCGTCTGGAAACACGGGAGTCCAAGATCTTCTCGACAACGTACTCCAACTCACCCTCAACCAACACCGGAGCAGGAGGCTCCACGGAAGGCACAACCGGTACCTCATACCTGCGCAACAATGACCGATGGAAGACATTATGAATAGAAAAAGATGCAGGGAGGTCCAAACGAAAGGACACAGGGTTAAGAATCTCCAATATCTTGTACGGGCCGATGAACCGAGGCTTAAACTTAGGAGAAGAAACCTTCATAGGGACAAAACGAGAAGATAAGCACACCAAGTCCCCAACACAAAGACGAGGACCAACACGACGACGGCGGTTGGCAAAATGCTGAGTCTTCTCCTGGGACAACTTCAAATTGTCCACCACATGCCCCCAAATCTGATGCAACCTCTCCACCACAGCATCCACTCCAGGACAATCCGAAGACTCCACCTGACCGGAAGAGAAACGAGGATGAAACCCCGAATTACAGAAGAAAGGAGAAACCAAGGTGGCAGAACTAGCCCGATTATTGAGGGCAAACTCCGCCAAGGGCAAAAAGGCAACCCAATCATCCTGATCCGCAGACACAAAACACCTCAAATAAGTCTCCAAGGTCTGATTAGTTCGCTCGGTCTGGCCATTAGTCTGAGGATGGAAAGCAGACGAAAAAGACAAATCAATGCCCATCCTAGCACAGAACGCTCGCCAAAATCTAGACACGAATTGGGTTCCCCTGTCAGAAACGATATTCTCCGGAATACCATGCAAGCGCACCACATTTTGAAAAAACAGAGTGTGACGTTCTATAGAGCAAAAGGAGTGGACCCTCTGGACCGTGACAGCGAACCCCTCACGGGCGAGTGGACCAGATGGACCTCCCCCTATACAGGGAGAGTTAGGGACAGGCCCGAGAGGGACTACTGTCACGGGAGCTGGGGGACCAAGATAAAGGAAGATATTCCTAGCTGGAGAAGGAGACAGAGGCTAGAGAGTAGGGACCGGGAAAGGTAACTAAGGGGAGCCTAGGACACAGAGACGAACTAGAATACCAAGGAAGATACTGAGGGCGAGGAGGCAGGCTTAGGACTGAACAGGAATTACTGGAACGAGCCGGGTAGAAGGACTGGCGAATACGGGGCAAGAAACACAGGTAACGGACAAACAGGGTACCGTGGACGAAGACGGGCTGGAACAGACTGGAACACAGGAATGAGTAGAGCGCAGACGGACGGAGGGGCTGGAAGACAGGCAGGTACTGGGCAGGTACACAGGAACGGGCAGGGCACTGGACGGACGGAAGAGCTGGCAGACAGGCAGGCACTGGACAGGAACACCGGAACAAGCAGGGCACAGGACGGACGGGAGAGCTGGCAGACAGGCAGGAACTGGACAGGAACACAGGAACACAGGGACGAGCAGAGCACTGGACGAAGGGAGAGAAAACAAAGAATCAGGAGACAAGCACTGAACACAGGAACGCAGAGGGGCCTAGGGCAAAATGTAGCACAAACGACCAAAGGCACAGGAGAAAGGAAGAGGCGGATATAAATAGGAGCGCTGCGCATTACCTCCGGGTGAAAGTCCTCCAGGGTGATAGAGAGGACAGAGCCGGGGGCATAGGAAGAGGTTTTAGAAGTGCGCACGCGCGGAATTGAACCTGGCGCGCGTGCGCACAAGCCGACCAGCAGAAGGAGAGAGAGAGCGCTGAGAGGAGGACGCTGCAGAGGAACAACCGCGCCGCGCCGCCGAGGACAAGTAAGTATGGGAAGAGGCGGCGAGAGGCGGCAGCAGCGTGACAGTATCCCCGCCTTTACGCCCCCCTTTTTTAAGATTGGACCAGAATCTAGCCAGAATTCGAGGAGCCTGAATGTTCTCCAAGGGTTCCCAGGACCTCTCCTCGGGCCCAAACCCCTTCCAATCAACCAGAAATAAATTTTTACCTCTCAGTTTTTTAACGGCAAGAATGTCTTTTACCTCAAAGACGTTATCTGTGGAAACAGGAGAAGGGGAGGAAAGAGTAGAAGGATGAAACTGATTAAAAATTACAGGCTTGAGGAGAGACACATGAAAGGCGTTGGGAATGCGGAGAGAGACGGGCAACTTAAGCTTATAAGAAACATCATTAATGCGTGTTAACACCTCAAACGGACCTATATAGCGGGGACCCAGCTTATGAGAAGGGATTTTAAGACGAACAAATTTGGAAGAAAGCCAGACTTTATCCCCGGGATGAAATATAGGAGAATCCAGACGTCTTTTATCGGCATGTCTCTTCATCCTAAGTTGAGCTGACTCAAGAGCGGACTTGGTCTCCTGCCAAATCCTGGAGAACTCACTAGACAGAAGATCTGCTGCAGGTACGGCCGAGACAGGAGGAACCGGTAGAGGAAGACCAGGATGTTGACCATTAACGATGAAAAATGGAGACTTGTTGGACGCTTCACTGGGATGATTATTGTAAGAAAATTCGGCCCACGGTAGTAAGTCCACCCAATCATTCTGATGGGCATTAGAAAAATGACGGAGATACGTCACCAAAGTCTGGTTAGTACGTTCCACTTGGCCGTTGGACTGAGGATGATAAGATGAAGAGAAGTCCAGGGAAATGTTCATAGACTTACAAAGGGATCTCCAGAATCGGGCGGTAAACTGAACTCCTCGATCAGAAACAATATGTTGAGGTAGACCGTGAGCGCGAAAAATATGATGAAAGAAAATCTTCGCCAATTCGGGAGCAGAAGGTAGACCAGGGAGAGCGATAAAATGAGCCATTTTTGAGAAGCGATCCATGACCACAAAAATAACGGTACAGCCAGAAGAGCTAGGCAGATCAGTGATGAAATCCATCGACAAATGTTGCCACGGAGAAGAAGGTATCGGTAGAGGATGTAGAAGCCCGGAAGGCAAATGTCTAGGAATTTTATTCTTGGCACAGGAAGGGCAAGAGGCAACGTAACTTCGGACATCTTTAGACAAAGTAGACCACCAATAGTGGCGAGAAATCAAATGCAAAGTCTTTTTGAAACCAGCATGTCCGGCTAGTTTGGAGGCATGACCCCAAAGGAGGATGCGTTTTCTATCTCTCTTGGCGACGAACGTCCTCCCTGATGGCAGAGGAGAGAGAGAAACTGGAGCTACCGTGATGACTCTGGCCGGATCGATGATGTGAGTAGGCTCCTCCTCAACGTCTTCCGACAGAAATGACCTAGACAGGGCGTCGGCTCTAGAGTTCTTATGACCAGGCTGAAAACGAAGCTCAAAGTCGAACCGGGCGAAGAACAAGGCCCACCTGGCCTGTCGGGGATTTAATCTATGAGCAGAACGAATGTAAGCCAAATTCTTGTGATCTGTGTAGATCACAAAACGATGTAGGGCGCCCTCTAGAAGATGCCGCCACTCTTCCAATGCCAATCTGATGGCCAAAAGTTCCTTATCTCCGATGGAATAATTCTTCTCAGAGGAAGAGAAAATCTTGGAGAAAAAGCCACAGGGTACAAGATGACCAGAAGAGGATCTTTGAGAGAGCACAGCTCCAGCTCCGATGGCAGAGGCATCTACCTCCAGGACGAAAGGTTTGTTGGCTACAGGACGTTGAAGAACAGGAGCGGAGGAAAAAGCTTGCTTGAGGTTATGGAAAGCCTCTTCAGCCTCCGGGGGCCATAAATGAGGATTAGCACCCTTACGAATCATGGCAGAGATGGGAGCAGATAACGAGGAAAAATGAGGAATGAATTGCCGGTAGTAATTTGCGAATCCCAGAAATCGTTGAATAGCCTTAACTCCGAGAGGACGCGGCCAATTGAGAACCGCAGAAACTTTCTCTGGATCCATACGCAAACCAGCATCAGAAATGATGAAACCCAAGAAGGGTAAAGATGACTGCTCAAAGACACACTTCTCAAGTTTCGCGTAAAGTCGATTCTCCCTCAGACGCAGAAGTACTTGCCGGACATCTCTCCTATGGGAAGACAAATCTGGTGAGAATACGAGAATATCATCCAGGTATACAACGACACAGGAGTACAGCAAGTCCCGAAAGACATCATTCACTAGTTCCTGGAAAACTGCTGGTGCATTACATAAGCCGAACGGCATGACCAAATATTCGTAATGGCCATCTCTGGTGTTGAACGCTGTCTTCCACTCATCTCCCGAACGGATACGAATCAAGTTATAGGCTCCTCTGAGATCCAACTTGGTAAAAATTCGTGCCCCTCGCAGGCGGTCAAAAAGTTCGGAAATAAGAGGGAGAGGATATTTATTCTTGATTGTGATACTATTGAGGCCACGGTAGTCAATGCAGGGACGTAGAGAACCATCCTTCTTCTTAACGAAGAAAAAACCTGCTCCAGCAGGGGAGGTAGACTTACGGATGAAGCCTCTGGCAAGATTCTCCTGGACATACTCGGACATGGCTTGCGTCTCAGTAGGAGATAGAGGATAAATACGACCTCTCGGGGGAGAGGAACCAGGAACCAAATCGATGGGGCAGTCGTAGGGACGATGTGGTGGTAAAACTTCCGCCTCTTTCTTGTTAAAAACGTCAGAAAAGGAGCGATAGACCAACGGTATATCCCCAGAGACTTCAGTGGGCCGGAGGACATTTGTAGGTTTGATGGGGAGTAGACATCTATTTTGACACGACTGTCCCCACCGTAAAACATCCCCAGTACGCCAGTCCAGAGTGGGTTCATGGTCTCTGAGCCAGGGAAGCCCCAAAAGAAACGGATGAGACAGAGAGGGTAAGACAAAGAAAACCAATTTCTCTCGATGTAGAGCTCCAATCTGAAAATCAACTTCCTCCGTGACCAGGTTGACGGTCTCCTGTAATGGCCGACCATCGACAGAAGCTATTTGTCTAGGAGTCTCCAAGGACCTAACAGGAATTCCAAGTTTGTTGACTAGCTCAAGTTGAATAAAATTCCCAGCCGCTCCAGAGTCAATATAGGCTTCAGAAGAAAATTTACAAGAACCCAAATGCAAAATAATAGACAGAATCAAGGGTAGAGAGGATTTGCATGTACCTAGGGAGACCTCTCTTACCTGACCTAGGTAGAGGCGTTTCCCGGCTTTGAAGGACAGGAACGCAGGAGATGGGAGGCACTGCCGCAATAAAAACAAAGACCTTGAGCAAGTCTCTCCTTGCGACGTTGCTCGGCAGGCTTGAGACGATCAACCTGCATAGGTTCAGGTAAAGCTGTAGGAGCAGACGTGGCAGCATGAGGGAAAAAAGCACCTCGTGTGGCAGTAGACGGACGGAGAGGTTTTCTCTCCCTGACAACCTCACGAGAGCGCTCCTGAAAACGCAAGTCTATCCGTATTGCCAAGGAGATGAGGTCATCTAAGATGGTGGGAGTGTCTCGTCCTGCAAGCTCATCTTTAATCCGAGAGGACAAGCCACGCCAAAACGCGCCAACCAAAGCCTCGTTGTTCCAGCCTAAATCAGAGGCCAACGTCCGGAAACGAATGGCGTATTGAGCCACGGAGAGAGTACCCTGGTGGAGATTGAAAAGAGACTCAGTGGTACAAACCAACCGACCAGGCTCATCAAATACCTTGCGAAAGGCATCAAAGAAGGAATTAAGTTGGGTGACCAAGGGATCGTCTCGCTCCCAGAGAGGATTGACCCAGGCCAAAGCCTCGCCCTCCAAATGGGACACCACAAAGGCTACTTTAGCTCGATCAGTGGGATAGAGTAGTGGAGACAACTCAAAGTGTAATTGGCATTGATTTAAGAAGCCGCGGCAAGACTTTGGGTCTCCACTATACCGAGGAGGCCTGGCAAGGCGGGGTGAAGGCTGCGGCGCAGATGCCAAAATAGGAGCAGAAGTGGCTCCCTGGAGGGACAAGAGACGAGCATCCACAGAAGCCATGAAACTCAAAATATGGGACTGAGTGTCCCGTTGTTGGCTGAGCTCCTGTTGAAGAGCAGCCAACTGAGAGGCATTGCCGGGATCCGAAGATTGTAAAGCTGCTAGGCGAGACTCCAAACTTTTTAGAAAGGACATGATCCTGGTTTGATTCTCTCGCAAAAAAAGCAACTCTTTCTGAGTGGCCGAGACACCAGCGGGGTCCATGGCCTTTGGTACTGTGACGTTCTATAGAGCAAAAGGAGTGGACCCTCTGGACCGTGACAGCGAACCCCTCACGGGCGAGTGGACCAGATGGACCTCCCCCTATACAGGGAGAGTTAGGGACAGGCCCGAGAGGGACTACTGTCACGGGAGCTGGGGGACCAAGATAAAGGAAGATATTCCTAGCTGGAGAAGGAGACAGAGGCTAGAGAGTAGGGACCGGGAAAGGTAACTAAGGGGAGCCTAGGACACAGAGACGAACTAGAATACCAAGGAAGATACTGAGGGCGAGGAGGCAGGCTTAGGACTGAACAGGAATTACTGGAATGAGCCGGGTAGAAGGACTGGCGAATACGGGGCAAGAAACACAGGTAACGGACAAACAGGGTACCGTGGACGAAGACGGGCTGGAACAGACTGGAACACAGGAATGAGTAGAGCGCAGACGGACGGAGGGGCTGGAAGACAGGCAGGTACTGGGCAGGTACACAGGAACGGGCAGGGCACTGGACGGACGGAAGAGCTGGCAGACAGGCAGGCACTGGACAGGAACACCGGAACAAGCAGGGCACAGGACGGACGGGAGAGCTGGCAGACAGGCAGGAACTGGACAGGAACACAGGAACACAGGGACGAGCAGAGCACTGGACGAAGGGAGAGAAAACAAAGAATCAGGAGACAAGCACTGAACACAGGAACGCAGAGGGGCCTAGGGCAAAATGTAGCACAAACGACCAAAGGCACAGGAGAAAGGAAGAGGCGGATATAAATAGGAGCGCTGCGCATTACCTCCGGGTGAAAGTCCTCCAGGGTGATAGAGAGGACAGAGCCGGGGGCATAGGAAGAGGTTTTAGAAGTGCGCACGGGCGGAATTGAACCTGGCGCGCGTGCGCACAAGCCGACCAGCAGAAGGAGAGAGAGAGCGCTGAGAGGAGGACGCTGCAGAGGAACAACCGCGCCGCGCCGCCGAGGACAAGTAAGTATGGGAAGAGGCGGCGAGAGGCGGCAGCAGCGTGACACAGAGGAACCAGCTCGGATGAGGAAGGCAACTTGGGCAAGGGAACCAAATGGACCATCTTAGAGAAACGGTCACACACCACCCAGATGACAGACATCTTCTGAGAAACAGGGAGATCAGAAATAAAATCCATGGAGATGTGAGTCCAAGGCCTCTTCGGAATAGGCAAGGATAACAACAATCCACTAGCCCGAGAACAACAAGGCTTGGCCCGAGCACAAACATCACAAGACTGCACAAAACCTCGCACATCTCGCGACAGGGAAGGCCACCAGAAGGACCTAGCCACCAAATCCCTGGTACCAAAGATTCCAGGATGACCTGCTAACGCAGAAGAATGGACCTCCGAGATGACTCTACTGGTCCAATCATCAGGAACAAACATTCTACCAGGCGGGCAACGATCAGGTCTATTCGCCTGAAACTCCTGCAAGACCCGTCGCAAGTCTGGGGAAACAGCAGACAATATCACTCCATCCTTAAGGATACCTGTAGGCTCAGAATTACCAGGGGAATCAGGCTCAAAACTCCTAGAAAGGGCATCCGCCTTCACATTTTTAGAACCTGGTAGGTAAGAAACTACAAAATTAAACCGAGAGAAAAATAACGACCAGCGCGCCTGTCTAGGATTCAGGCGCCTGGCAGACTCAAGATAAATCAAATTCTTGTGGTCGGTCAATACCACCACCTGATGTCTAGCCCCCTCAAGCCAATGACGCCACTCCTCAAAAGCCCACTTCATAGCCAAGAGCTCCCGATTACCAACATCATAATTTCGCTCAGCGGGCGAAAATTTACGAGAAAAGAACGCACAAGGTCTCATCACGGAGCAGTCGGAACTTTTCTGCGACAAAACCGCCCCAGCTCCGATTTCTGAAGCGTCAACCTCAACCTGAAAAGGAAGAGTAACATCAGGCTGACGCAATACAGGGGCGGAAGAAAAGCGGCGCTTAAGCTCCCGAAAGGCCTCCACAGCAGCAGGGGACCAATCAGCAACATCAGCACCCTTCTTAGTCAAATCAGTCAACGGTTTAGCAACATCAGAAAAACCAGTTATAAATCGACGATAAAAATTAGCAAAGCCCAAAAACTTCTGAAGGCTCTTAAGAGAAGAGGGTTGCGTCCAATCACAAATAGCCTGAACCTTGACAGGGTCCATCTCAATGGAAGAGGGGGAAAAAATGTACCCCAAAAACAAAATCTTTTGAACCCCAAAAACGCACTTAGAACCCTTTACACACAAAGAATTAGAGCGCAAAACCTGAAAAACCCTCCTGACCTGTTGGACATGAGAGTCCCAGTCATCCGAAAAAATCAAAATATCATCAAGATACACAATCAAAAATTTATCCAAATAATCACGGAAAATGTCATGCATAAAGGACTGAAAGACTGAAGGGGCATTTGAAAGACCAAAAGGCATTACTAAATACTCAAAATGGCCCTCAGGCGTATTAAATGCGGTTTTCCACTCATCCCCCTGCTTAATTCGCACCAAATTATATGCCCCACGAAGATCAATCTTAGAGAACCACTTGGCCCCCTTTATTCGAGCAAACAAATCAGTAAGCAGTGGCAAAGGATACTGATATTTAACCGTGATTTTATTCAAAAGCCGATAATCAATACACGGCCTCAAAGAGCCATCTTTTTTAGCTACAAAGAAAAAAACGGCTCCTAAGGGAGATGACGAAGGACGAATATGTCCCTTTTCCAAGGACTCCTTAATATATTCCCGCATAGCAGCATGTTCAGGCACAGATAGATTAAATAAACGACCCTTTGGAAACTTACTGCCCGGAATCAGATCTATAGTACAATCGCAATCTCTGTGCGGAGGTAGTGAACCAAGTTTAGGCTCCTCAAAAACGTCACGATAATCAGATAAAAATTCCGGAATCTCAGAGGGAATAGATGACGAAATGGAAACCAAAGGTACGTCCCCATGAGTCCCCTGACATCCCCAGCTTAACACAGACATTGCTTTCCAGTCGAGGACTGGGTTATGAGATTGCAGCCATGGCAATCCAAGCACCAACACATCATGTAGATTATACAACACAAGGAAGCGAATAATCTCCTGGTGATCCGGATTAATACGCATAGTTACTTGTGTCCAGTATTGTGGTTTGTTACTAGCCAATGGCGTGGAGTCAATACCCTTCAGAGGTATAGGAACTTCCAGAGGCTCTAAATCAAACCCACAGCGTTTGGCAAAGGACCAATCCATAAGAATCAAAGCGGCGCCAGAGTCGACATAGGCGTCCGCGGTAATAGACGATAAAGAGCAAATCAGGGTCACAGATAGAATAAACTTAGACTGTAAAGTGCCAATTGAAACAGACTTATCAACCTTCTTAGTACGTTTAGAGCATGCTGATATAACATGAGTTGAATCACCACAATAGAAGCACAACCCATTTTTTCGCCTAAAATTCTGTCGTTCGCTTCTGGACAGAATTCTATCACATTGCATAATCTCTGGCGTTTTCTCAGTAGACACCGCCAAATGGTGCACAGGTTTGCGCTCCCGCAAACGCCGATCAATCTGAATAGCCATTGTCATGGACTCATTCAGACCTGTAGGCACAGGGAACCCCACCATAACATCTTTAATGGCATCAGAGAGACCCTCTCTGAATTTTGCCGCCAGGGCGCACTCATTCCACTGAGTAAGCACAGACCACTTACGAAATTTTTGGCAGAATATTTCAGCCTCATCTTGCCCTTGAGACAGGGCCATTAAGGCTTTTTCAGCCTGAATTTCTAAGGCTACGTTCACATTTGCGTTGTGCGCCGCAGCGTCGGCGCCGCAGCGCACAACGCAAACAAAAACGCAGCAAAACGCATGCACAACGCTGCGTTTTGCGCCGCATGCGTCGTTTTTTTCATTGAATTTGGACGCAGCAAAAATGCAACTTGCTGCGTCCTCTGCGCCCCGACGCGGGCGCCGCAGCGACGCATGCGGCGCAAAACGCAAGTGCGCCGCATGTCCATGCGCCCCCATGTTAAATATAGGGGCGCATGACGCATGCGGCGCCGCTGCGGCGCCCGACGCTGCGGCGCTGGCCGCAAATGTGAACGTAGCCTAAATGAGGTTTCTCATAAAGCAACCCCAAAGCCAGGAAAAACGCATCCACATTGAGCAACGCAGGATCCCCTGGTGCCAAAGCAAATGCCCAATCCTGAGGGTCGCCCCGGAGCAAGGAAATTACAGTCCTGACCTGCTGTGCAGGATCTCCAGCGGAGCGAGATCTCAGAGACAAAAATAATTTACAATTATGTTTGAAATTCTGGAAGCGAGATCTATCCCCAGAGAAAAATTCAGGTAAAGGAATTCTAGGTTCAGATGTAGGAGCATGAATAACGAAATCCTGTAAGCTTTGAACCTTCATAGCGAGATTATTCAAACCCGTAGCTAAACTCTGAGGATCCATATTAATCAGGTGAAATCAGAACCATTCAAGGATTAGAAGGAGAGAGAGACGAAGGCTGCAGTAAGCAGAGATGCTAGTGAATCAACTAATGAGCAAACTCAGGAAAAAAAAAAAAAAAAAAAAAAAATCTCTGCAGACTTCTTTTCTCTCCTTTCTTCTGCCAATTATTTTAACTCTTGGCCGGCCAAACTGTCGTGGTTCTCAATGGCAAGAGAACGTAATAAAGCATACAAAAGGACTAGCTCTTGGAAGATGGGAACTCGAGCTGACCATGAGCTAAACCTACCGCACAACTAACAGTGGCCGGGTAGCGTGCCTACGTTTTATCCCTAGACGCCCAGCGCCAGCCGGAGAACTGACTGACCCTAGCAGAGGAAAACACAGACCTAGCTTACCTCTAGAGAAATTTTCCCCAAAAGGCAGACAGTAGCCCCCACATATATTGGCGGTGATTTTAGAGGAAATTGACATACGAAGTATGAAGATAGGTTTAGCAAATTGAGGTCCGCTTATTAGATAGTAGGAAGACAGAAAAGGGAACTTCACGGTCAGCTGAAAACCCTTTCAAAATACCATCCTGAAATTACTTTAAGACTCTAATATCAACTCATGACACCAGAGTGGCAATTTCAGCTCACAAGAGCTTCCAGCCTCAGAAATATTCAATCACAGAGAACTGGAACAAAAATGCAAAACAAACTTAGGACAACAAGTCCAACTTAGCTGATAGTTGTCTAGGAGCAGGAACATGCAACAGAAAGGCTTCTGGTAACATTGTTGGCCGGCATAGAAATGACTGAGGAGCAAGGCTAAATAGAAAACTCCCACATCCAGATGGAAAACAGGTGAACAGAGGAGATGAAGCACACAAGTGCAGTACCACCAGAAACCACCGGGGGAGCCCAGAAACCAAATTCACAACAGGGATGGCTTTTGTGCTATTTTTTGATCAAAAACCAGTATTACTAAAAACTGTGTTATTTAAATGCACTTTTGCTTTTTTACTTAGTTACATCAGGGTTTTTGCTAACTTTTTCTCTTGTAGGTTTTAACTCACATAAAGCAAGCCCAACTCAGGTCCATCATCTGTTAATGAAGATATAGGAAGTTTCCACATTACTCGTAACACAAAGACTCTGGAAAAGCAACATCGCTCCCCCCAGAAGAACCTCAGTGAAATCTGAGCACCCAAATACAAATGCCTTTCTTTCTTCTGAACCTCACAGTGTGCCCAAGCCACAGTTAGCATCCATATGCTTGATATTACTGAATCGAGGGGAGCCCACCTAAATTACGAGATATCTGTCACCAGAAGCACAAGCTTCTACAGTACAATGCATTGGACATTACAATTTAATGGGCACTACAATGCATGGGCTCTACAATGACATATTTGCAATTTTCACTCTGCAGAATCTACTGCATGCTTGATTCTGGAAAACACACATTTAGTCAAAACCATGACTGCAGTCATACAAGAATTCTGAAAACAGTGTAATTTCCAAAATGGGGTCAACTTGCAGGTATTTTGTGCTATTCTGGCACTTGCTGGCACTGTATATGGAGTTTGGAAACTATTCTATGAAAATCTGTGTTACAAAAGTCAACTAGAGCTTCTTTTCTGCAAAGTCTTTTCATGGCCAAACAATACTATAAAGTCATAAAGCCATATATTGGGTATTGCCACATTCAGAACAAATGATATTGCAAATTACAGGGTCATTTTACCATTAAAACAAAAAAATTGTATTTTTTCTTTACCTCTCAATGGTATAAATTCTGTGAAACAAATGTGGAGTCAATATGCAGTTATGAGGGGTTGTTGGGGGGGTTCTGACATGCCAATGGCTCTGCTAATGTGATAATTTTACATTTTTTTAGCTGAAGCTTATACAACTCAATTAATTAGTTATGGTTTTAAAATGCTCATTGCAGCCTTGGATGAATTCCTCTAGAAAAATGGACACTTATTGGGTGTTTTTACTGTTTTGGCATCTCAGAGGCTCTACTAATAAGGGTGTCCAACATCTATTGTATTAAAAATGGTGCTCCTAAAGTAAAATAGCATTCCCTTCCTTTTGAGCCCTGGAAACAGTAGTTTCTGACCACATATAGGGTATCGGCATGCTGAGAAGAAATTGCACAACAAATTGTGCTGTCCATTTTCTCCTGTTAACTTTGTGAAAATGAAAAATTTGCAGCTAAATTAATATTTTCATAGAAAAAAAGACACGATCAGTGTGATAAGGTGCGTGTGTATATTCGGTACTGTGGAATGCCTACTTTATATTTTGCCATGGAAATACATGCTAATCAATGATCACAAATGCTGTCAGGTGGGCTTTAAACACTGTAAAGTCTTTAACAAGGCATTAGAAAGCCTGTAACATCTCCTCGTTAACACTGGCTCTTTACGAGCTGTGAATGCAAGCGTCCTGACAGAAGAACCGTTGTTATTGTTTCACTCCTGACTAAGTGAAAGTGAAGCTACTTAGAATAGTTCTCCAAAAACATTATGAAGGGTTTTAAGCAGCTCCCTTTAACCTGTCAGAATGGAGCAGAGTTTGTATTGTGTGGAGAAGAGGGGGCAAGTGCTGTCACTCTGCAGACACCAGGTGGCCTTGTGAAATGAAGGGCAGATCATTGCATGACAAGTTTGGACTATAATGCTAGTTGATTAGCTGAGAGCTGAAACCATACAGCTTCTCTGCTGATAGTGTAAGCTGATTGGAAACTGTTTACATGAAAGCCCATGGGAGCCAAGAAACGAGTTCCTCTGATTAACCCGTCACTATCTCATGGGACAATGTTTTATTAGAGTGCAATGCACCTTCAATGTTGCCCGTCCATCATCTGGAAAAGTTATATTTGGGCTTTTTCCTGTTTAAATGTGAATATGAAAATATATGTAGATCTGGTATGTTTTAAGAAAAGTACATATACAATTAGTTTGACAATATACAATTATATTTTTCTAGTGAGGCCTTAGAAAACAAAATCACAATGACAATCCAACACCCTATTACCCTAATAAAACCTATACTTAAAAAGTAATTTTTAACAGTTTTTCCAAATGATAGTTTTGGGCACATGATAAACTAACCACTTAGATTTGTCAGCCTTATTACTGCCAATACAATGACATCCTCAGTATTACTACTGCAGTGACAGTTGCACCTTACACAAAGTACCACCCCTATGCACCTAAAGATAATTACCCAAAACTTCAAATGCGGATTAAAGAACAGCTATATAGTGGATTTCTTCACTAAAGGAATCAATTTACTCTGTATAACAGTGCCATTATGGCCATGCCTTTACTTTACATTGTTAAATCATGCTCACAGGTTCTTATTAAATAGTTCTGACTTTTAAAATTTTGAGCAGGTGTTGACTGAGCTAAGCATTGTAAGCTCCAAATGTATTAAGGGAACTAATGGGTATTGATATGTGGTAAGGTTCTATACCCATTGCTAAGTGAGCTAGGTTCTCTTTAACGAATACAAATTACTTTTCTCTCTGTTTAATTTCATTCTCCATCCAATGTCCAAAGAACCTTAGTATCATTGAAGTGTTTGTTGCTCTATTCCTTTTGAGGAATTTTTGAGGAAAAGGTGTGTGCGTCCCATGAAACATTGTACGATAGATGGTTTTGGTGTATGGTGAAATAGCACCACAGTGAATCTGAAGTTCGGTAAACATTTGATGTGTGTGCAGAATTATTAGGCAAGTTGTATTTTGATCACATGATACTTTTTATACATGTTGTCCTACTCCAAGCTGTTCAACTACCAATTAAGTAAATCAGGTGATGTGCATCTCTGTAATGAGGAGTGGTGTTGTCTAATGACATCAAAACCCTATATAAGGTGTGCTTAATTATTAGGCAACTTCCTTTCCTTTGGCAAAATGGGTCAGAAGAGAGATTTGACGGGCTCTGAAAAGTCCAAAATTGTGAGATGTCTTGCAGAGGGATGCAGCAGTCTTCAAATTGCCAAACTTATGAAGCGTGATCACCGAACAGTCATGCGTTTCATGACAAATAGCCAACAGGGTCGCAAGAAGCGTGTTGGGCAAAAAAGGCGCAAAATAACTGCCCATAAATTGAGGAAAATCAAGCGTTAAGCTGCCAAGATGCCATTTGCCACCAGTTTTGCCATATTTCAGAGCCGCAACGTTACTGGAGTAACAAAAAGCACAAGGTGTGCGATACTCAGGGATATGGCCAAGGTAAGGAAGGCTGAAAAACGACCACCTTTGAACAAGAAAAATAAGATAAAACATCAAGACTGGGCCAAGAAATATCTTAAGACTGACTTTTCAAAGGCTTTATGGACTGATTAAATGAGGGTGACTCTTAATGGGCCAGATGGATGGGCCAGAGGCTGGATCAGTAAAAGGCAGAGAGTTCCACTCCGACTCAGATGCCAGCAAGGTGGAGGTAGGGTACTGGTATGGGCTGGTATCATCAAAGATGAACTTGTGGGACCTTTTCGGGTTGAGGATATAGTGAAGCTCAACTCCCAGACCTACTGCCAGTTTCTGGAAGACAACTTCTTCAAGCAGTGGTACAGAAAGAAGTCGGTATCGTTCAAGAAAAGCATGATTTTCATGCAGGACAATGCTCCATCACATGCCTTCAACTACTCTACAGCGTGGCTGGCCAGTAAAGGCCTCAAAGAAGAAAAAATAATGACATGGCCCCCTTGTTCACCTGATCTGAACCCCATAGAGAACCTGTGGTCCCTCATAAAATGTGAGATCTACAGGGAGGGAAAACAGTCCACCTCTCGAAACAGTGTCTGGGAGGCTGTGGTGGCTGCTGCACGCAATGTTGCTCGAAAACAGATCAAGCAACTGACTGAATCTATGGATGGAAGGCTGTTGAGTGTCATCATAAAGAAAGGTGGCTATATTGGTCACTAATTTTTTGGGGTTTTGTTTTTGCATGTCAGAAATGCATATTTCTAAATTTTGTGCAGTTATATTGGTTTACCTGATGAAAATAAGTGAGATGGGAATATATTTGTTTTTTATTAAGTTGCCTAATAATTCTGCACAGTAATAGTTACCTGCACAAACAGATGTCCTCCTAAGATAGCCATATCTAAAAAAAAAAAAACACTCCAACTTCCAAAAATATTAAGCTTTGATATTTATGAGTCTTTTGGGTTGATTGAGAACATAGTTGTTGATCAATAATAAAAATAATCCTCTAAAATACAACTTGCCTAATAATTCTGCACACAGTGTAAATGGAGAAGAAAAATCCTATAATTTGACTATTAAGATTCAGTAACTAATTTGTGCACACACTGCCTTAGTCAGTCTTGATAAGGAAATGCCTTAGAAAGAGTCAGAAAAAAGATATGAATCCAGCACCATGTAAATTAAGGTTAAATAATTGTAAATCTTTATTCAATAAACAACATTATGCAAAAAGGATAAACACATGTACTTGAAAAAAACATGCTTTTGTCCTTTTTGCATCATGCTGTATATTAAATAAGGACTTTACAATTTTTTAAAATTAATTTTGACAGTGCTGTATTCCTACTTTTTTATACATGGCTTCATTTACCTGAAAACACCGGACTGGATTCCTTCCGAGCCAGTTTCTTTGAATATTTGAATTTCTCTTCAGGATGGTGAGTTTATATTTTTTTCCTACTTTGAAAGAGTAATTCATGAAATCATGGACCAGGCACTGCATTGGATTGGGTTGGGCAAGTTGTCCTGTTCCTTGTAACCTGACGATAACTTTGATATTTACAGTACAATGCTTTTGAACGGCTGAAAGACTAACCCCTTTCTGTTCTCTTTCACATCTTTGACAAGGCATTTTTTACCTTCTATGTTTTATTTGTTTTATAGCGTTTTTCGTTGATTCTTGTCTGCAAAATAAATCAAAAGGAATACCGGATGAGGACCAGATCACTATGTTCAAGCACTCGCTGTGCATGGATGGTGTGAACTGTGTTCTGTCTAGTTATTACTGACAAGACGGTTCGAGATATATGAACATGCTTAATTAAGGAACTACTGTCAACTGCAGGAAGTCATAGGCAATGCTCTTCAGGGACTGGCACAGGTCTTCCTCTTCCTGCTACTGTTCAGCATCCAACCAGACTTTATTAAAATCTTAGAGGTCTAGTTTGGGAAGGAAGGTGTGGACCTAAGTTCTTAGCAGGAACACTCGGCCAAGGGTAGCAAATGGATGAGACTATGGAGCCTCAGACAGCTTACCAGTCCTTCACAACAAAGTTTTGTCTGTGCTCAAGTATACCTCAAAGGTATGGCCTCCTCTTGACACCATTTATAGCAACATCTGAAATTCTGTTTCCCTTTCCTTGTAGCTCTTAAATGGACAAAGTGAAGGAGCCCATCACTTACAAGGAGCCAAAAAAGGGTGGGAAGAAAATAATGAAATCCCCACAATCTTATAGAACTCTCTTGTGTGTAATTATGTTCACTGGTCTTGCAAATAGAGAAAGTTTGTGAGGTAAGGTCCATGAGGCAGGTGGTACAGCTTACAACTGGACAAATCCTTGGTTCTATTTAGTTTGATTTGTGAATGATGACCAATTGGAGGGACTTAAGCCTCTTCACTTTTCTGCTGATACAATAAAGATAGGTCTTCTGACAGGTTGTCCAATGGGAACAAGGACTTGTACAGGTTGGACTGCCCATCTGGTTATTCACGCTTGCCTGGAACCTGAACAAAATCCAGTCCTGCCCCAAGGCGCCCCAGTTTGGAGGAAACATCTTTTTTGAAATGTGGAGACTCCAAATTGAGTCTCCATCTTGTGGGTTGCCTGTGGTTAAAGGTGTGTCAGATGCCTATTATAATATTTCTACTCTGGGAAAATTCATGTCACTTTAGTGCTGTGTGACAATATTTTTTTAAATGTGGGGACTCCAAGTTGGGTCTCCACACTGACTTTCAGTCAACTACATGTGTTACTTCCCTTACATTTTTCTACCAATATTACTGTATGAAACTGACATGAGAGTGGCTGAAAAAATTGGAGGTGTTGGAGGTATCAGAGCTCCCAGCTAAGAAGGCTTACACGGCTCCCTTAACACCAGGTCCTCATTGAAACTTCAATTCAAAGCTGTAAATGCTGGCACACACTCTGATACCTCATGCATGGCCCATAGCTGACTGCTGCTTTGCCATTTGCAAATTTCTATTGTGGGTCAATTGATGCCACTTTTCATGTTGTCTGCCCCTAATTTTAGCTGTTTGGGAAGCTTTTTTTCACCCCTTAAGGTGTTGTGCATACATTTGTTTTGGCTTCCCATTGAAACAAATGGGGTTCGGGTACGTTCGTCATCTCTAACCCTGAACCCTTCTAGGAATCAGTGGTGCAGTCCTAATTTTGGGGATGTCCCTCGTTGATGCCTGTCATACTGCTTAGCTTTGCTCTACTCAGCACTTTATTTGTTACTACGAGTTGAGAACCTTGTGATCATGAAATTTATATACAGATATATGCGATGACCTATACACATGGTCCTGTGTTAAGAGGTATATACTGATTACAATTTGATATATTTGTATCTATAAACTCTAGTCTTTAACACTATCTTCATATAGTATGTTTCTTGTGCTTTAGCGTTGTCTGTTGTATATAGCCCGGAGGATTAGTATTAGGATTAGTATTGTGTTACCTTTTTGTGGTTTGTCCCTATTTATGTCATCGCAATAGGGTCTTATAGGGACTTCTAGGGAGAGCCATTGTGGAGCGGGGTCACCATCTGCATCCAAGAGGGTGCCAACCTCCTTTGGTATGTAGGGACAATACTAGGAGACAGAATAAAGTGGCAGCCCTGTCCTCTCGCAACTATAGCCCTATACAACTCTTGTTTTTTTGTATTTTATTTTAATTGATAACAATAAATAGTGATTTTAGTGTATAGTCTGTGAATTATTCCTACCACTAAGAGGGTTGTAAGTGGAAACAGTAGGGATACTTTTATCTTTTGAACTATGAGATCTCACGTCTAATGTCCAGAGTTCTGGTCTTAAATCTTGACACTTCAATAGTGGAATAACCCTTAAAAGTTCATTTTCTGCACATCCCCCGTAGTCTCTCATCTATTTTTGATTCACAAAACAGACACAATCCTCCTTAATTTTGTCAAAATGCAAATTGACAAGCTGCAAAAGGTACCTTGAGTTTCTGCAGGGTATAATGAAAGACACCTTTCAAACCTGAGAGAGATGGAGCAGTTTGCACAAAAGGTTGAGCCAAAATGCCTGAAGTGAAGAAGTCACCTTGAGAGTTACAGGAACCATGCATATGTTTGCAATGATTGCCTCAAAAAGTTGTGCAAAACATAATAAGTTAAGGGTACCATTATTTTTTTGTCCATGCCATTTTCAATAGTATGTTTTTTTTAAAAAAAAAAATCTGTTGATCCACAATTCAAAATCAGTTTCTGATTTTAGCTGATGTTCCATAAATTTAAATTAAAAATTACTTTTGTCAATTTCAAGTTGTGTCAATGACTATTGTTGGCTTTTTTTTACTTTACCAGAAGGGCACAAACTATTTGCCCACGTATTTGACAGCTGATGATAAATATTATTAAATGTTATTTTCAATCAAAAAATCTGTTAAACACTATTGAGCCCTAAAGTGTGGATGATATTCCAATTAAATGACACCTGACATCATCTGTCAAGGAAGAGTTGGCTGGAAACAGCCCCCATATACATCAGATGGTCACCTAAAATCAGCTGACTTTAATCTAATGTGTATAGAGGTCATACCTCTTATACTTGACTTTCACTAGGGTTTAGACAACATAGCTGTCATCTTTTATGACTTAGAGCTCTGGTTTCCATACCTAGCTTAGACCGCACTAATTTTTAGACACTCACCAATGTGTATTGCTTAAAGTGAACCTGTCAGCAGTTTTGGCCGATATAAGATATGGCCACTGCCTTTCAGAGCTTATCTACAGCATTCTATAATTCTGTAGAAAAGCCCCCGTTCCGACCTGCAAGATAAGAAAAATAAGTTTCATTATACTCACCCAGGGGGGCGGTCCAGTGTGGTCCGATCCGATGGGTGTTGCAGGTCCGGGTCCGGCGCCTCCCATCTTCTTGCGATGCCACCCTCCTGCTTTCTTCATCGCTTTTATCTACAGCATTATAGAATGCAGTAGATAAGCCCTGAAAGGCAGTGGCCGTATCTTCTATTTGCCAAAACTGCTGACAGGTTCACTTTAATAAATGCCTTCTAACATACAGTACAATATTCTCATTACGTATCCCAAGTTTCTCCTTTGATATGTGGTTATTAGCTTTTGATTATTTTCATATGCACAAAACTAAGTAGTAGGGTTGAGTGACTTTTATTTTTATAGGATCGGGTCGGGTTTCACGAAACCCGACTTTCTCAAAAGTCGGGTCGAGCGAAATCGGCCGATCCTATAAAAAAGTCGGGGTCGGGGTCGGCCGAAACACGAAACCCAATGCAGTGCAATGGGATACTATGGTTCCCAGGGTCTGAAGGAGAGGAAACTCTCCTTCAGGCCCTGGGATCCATATTAATGTGTAAAATAAAGAATTAAAATAAAAAATATTGATATACTCACCTGTCCGGAGGCCCCTGGACATCACCGCTGGTAACCGGCAGCCTTTTTTACTTAAAATGAGCGCGTTCAGGGCCTTCCATGACATCACGGCTTCTGATTGGTCGCGTGCCGCTCATGTGACCGCCACGCAACCAATCACAAGCCGTGACGTAATTCTCAGGTCCTAAATTCCTAATTCTAGGAATTTAGGACCTGAGAATTACGTCACGGCTTGTGATTGGTCGCGTGGCGGTCACATGGGCGGCCGCGACCAATCACAAGCCGTGACGTCATCTAAGGCCCTGAACGCGCTCATTCTTAGGAAGGAAGGCTGCCGGCAAGATGAGATTCGATGTAGCAATGCCCAAATATTGGAGCATCCACAGTCACATGAAGGCGACGATGTTAACATGTCACAAGAGGTGGACGATGATGTGACACAAATGCCAGAAAATCAGGAGTAGGACCGGGTTGCAGAAGTGGAAGAAGAGGTGGTGGATGATATAATAACTGACCCAACCTGGCAGGAGGACATGGATAACAAGGACAGCAGCACATGGGGATGAAGGTATAGCACCCCAACAGACAGGAAGACGCAGTGTGTTGTCTGCAGACAGAATGCGGGCAACCATTCCACACAACACCAGCATGACGGAAGTTTCCAATCCAACTGTAAGGTCTTCATGAGTCTGGTTGTTTTATAAAGACTCTGCTGATAACCCCAAACAGGCCATTTGCAACACCTTCCATGCCTGCATCAGCAGGGGTAGCAAAACTGCCAGCCTGACCACCACCAGCATGATCAGGAACATGGCAGCAACCGACTTTGTGGGCCGAACAGTGGCTGCGGGTAACACCGCTCCTTCTTCCATTGTTGTGCGTGAAAGCCAATCACTTGTCCACAGTGCATGTGAAGATGCCTCCTGCCCTGCACCTGCCATTACCCAAACTCAACTAGCACCATCATTGAGCACGTCCATGTCCTTGTCCAAGTGCAGCCTTCAGTTGTCCATACCACAGTCATTGGAACGCAAGTGGAAGTACGCCTCCAACATCCCACAGGCCACAGTACTAAATTCACAAATTTCTCATCTGCTTGCGCTCGAAAGGTTGCCTTTTAGGCTTGTGGAGATGGAAGCTTTCCGCAACCTGATGGCGGCGGCCGTCCCAAGGTATTCGGTCCCAGCCGCCACTATTTCTCCTGGTGTGCCTTCCTGGCATTACACAAGCACGTGTCCCACAACATTACCCGCGCCCTCAACAATGCTGTTATTGGGAAAGTCCACGGACACATGGACAAGTGCTTGTGGGCAGGGATGGTACATCTCGCTAACGGCACACTGGGTTAACAGTGGAAGCCATGACCCAGTCGGACCTTGGGATGGTGCACGTCCTCCCAACACTGTGGATTGCGGGCCGTACGTCAATCTGGGTTTCCCCCACAGTCTACAGCTCCTGCACATCCTCCTCTGCCTCCTCTTCAGCCTCCATCTCCGAAAGTAGCACATCAGTCACAAGCTGGAAGCACTGCAGCACTAGCTCAGCCAAGCAGCAACAGGCTGTGCTGAACCTAATCTGCTTAGGTGACAAACCGTACAATGCTGTAGAGTTGTGGATAGCTCTGAAAGAGCAGTCAGATCTGCGTCTGACACCGCTGAACCTACAGCCAGGCATGGTCGTGTGTGACAATGGCCAGAACCTGGTGGCGGCTCTGAGGCGAGGCGAGCTCACACACGTGCCATGCCTGGCTCATGTGCTTAAGCTCGTGGTTCAGCATTTTCTCAAAACCTACCCGGAGCTGCCATATCTGCTTATGAAAGTACGCTGCCTGTGTGCCCATTTTAGAAAGTCATCTACAGCTTCAGCCGCCCTTGGCATGCTTCAGCAGCATTTGCAGCTTCCAGCTCACTGACTGGTGTGTGATGTCCCCACGCGTTGGAACTCTACACTGCATATGTTGGAAAGGATTTGTGAGCAGTATAGGGCAGTGGTTGACTACCAGCATCAGCAAGGCTGTCGTTATTCAGTTCATACTCCACACATAAGACCTCAGGAGTGGACATGGATGTCAGACATCTGCATCATCCTGCAAAACTTTGAGGAGTCCAACAAGATGGTGAGCGGCGATGATACCATAATTAGCATCACCATCCAACTTCTCTGCATTCTGAACAGCTCACTGCTCACAATGAAAAAGGATGCATTGCAGGTGGAGCACGAGGACATGGAGCAAGGAACCATGCATGGTGATTTCACACAGCCCAGCCTCATGTCATCCCAACTTGGATTGGTTGACAACAAGGAGGAGAAGGAGGAGGAAGAACAGGAGCTACTTTCATGTGGTATAGAATGTACCACAAGCACAACTGTCATACCGTTTGTTCAGCGTGGATGGCCTGATGACAGGGAGGAGGAGTTTGAGGAAGAGAAGGACACCTTGGTCACTCGTCCTGTTGATGAGTACATGGAAGGCTTTTCTGTAACCAGTCTGGCACGCATGGCTGACTTTATGCTGCGCTACCTTTCCCGTGACTCTCGCATTGTAAAAATTTTGGTTGACAGTCATTACTTTTAGACTTTTAGACACTGCAAGGAGAACTTTCAATCTCTTGTTCCAGAGGCAGATAGGTGTATTAAAATGGTGCAGTACCAGAGAGCCATTGTTGTGGAATTATTAAAATATTAAAAAAATTCCCATCTGAAAATGCTGGCAGCAGACATCACAGTGAGTTGGACAACCAAGGAGTACAGGCAAGAGAGACACAACTCTAATCCAGCAGTGGCATGGCAACACTGGCAAAGTTCTGGGACAGTTTTCTCAGACTCTCCCTCCCATTGCCCTGGCCCAGAGTTGTTGGGTAATGTCACAAGGAATGGAATGTTTGTGAAGGTGATTAGGGAGTACCTTGCTGACTGTACTAACATCCTCCGTGATTCCTCTGTGCCTTTTAATTATTGGGTATCCAAGCTGGACACATGACATGAACTGGCTCTCTATGTTTTGGAGGTCCTGGCCTGCCCCTCCGCTAGCGTGTTGTCAGAGCCGGGGTTTTTAGTGCCGCTGGTGGAATTATAACAGATAAGCACCTTCGCCTGTCAACTGAAAATGCAGACAGGGTGACTCTTGTAAAAATGATTAAGAGCTGGATTGGGCCAGACTTCTCTACACCACCAAATGATAACAGTGAAATATAATCTCCAATACATTGTCTTTGTGGGAGGTGTGTTCCCATGCACCTCTTCACACCCACACATGAGCATACACTTTCTGATTTTGGCTATTTGGTGTCCTCCTCCTCCTTCTCCTCATCCTCATCATCCACCACCACTCGAACGCCACTGTGAACGTGTTCTGTGATGCTACAGTCAGTCTATTTTTTTGCAAGGATATCTTTGAGGCCCGTAAACAATTTTTTAAAAATGTACCCCACATGGGGAAATTTTTGTCAGCCCTTACACTTAGTGTATAGGCATTACAAGTATAAGAGACCAGCTCCTTTGAATTGGGAAAAAATTCATAGGAGGACATCCTCCACGTATATTCAGACACCACCACTAAAACACGAGGGTGAGCTTATTCCTTGATGCTACAGTCACTCTATTTTTTTGCAAGGATGTATGATGGCTAGTGTTGAGCGATACCTTCCGGTATCGGAAAGTATCGGTATCGGATTGGATCGGCCGATACCGGCAAAATACCGGATCTCGCCGATACCGATACCCGATACCAATGCAAGTCAATGGGACAAAAATATCGGAATTAAAATAAACCCTTCCTTTCCTTGTAGGTTCATTCTACATGAAGGAAAACAACTAAGAATAATGTAGGATGTATTGGGGGAGGTGGCGGAGACATTAAAGGCATAGAGGTTTAGCCCAATCAAATAGAATAGCAGGAATTTTAATTTTTTTTTAAGATGTTCGGAGTTACAAAGATATTGACTATGTTAAGAATTTTTTTATTTTGTCAGATATTGATGTTTCACTACTTCCACGCCCTTCACCTTTTTTTTAACTTCTCCCACACTTTCTTCTTCATCATCATCAGCATCTTTGACATCAACTTCTTCTTCACCTTATTCATCTTCTTCTTCATCTTCTACCTATTATTTTTTTTGTTACATTCTTCATATTCTTTTTATTCAACTATTCTTCTTCTTCATATTCTACTTCTTCATCATATTCTTATTTGTGACAGGCATTCCTGTAGTTGTTATCTATAAAAGTTTGAAGATTACACCTTCCGTTCTGCCTGTCACAAAAGAGTTACATTTGTCCGCGTTCAGTTTGGCCTGCAGCATCAGGCTTTATCCAGGGGCACCACGAGCACCACTGCTCTTTGTTCTGCAGCCTCTTGTTCTTCTGCTTCTCGGTCTTCCATGTCATCGTCTCCAGGGTCGTCGTCTCCGGGGTCGTCATCGTCGTCATCGGGGTGGTCTTCAGGGTCATCGTCTCCAGGGTCGTCGTCATCTCAGTGGTTGTCATCTCTGGTGTCGTCGTCATCTTAGGGGTGGTCTTCCGGGTCGTCGTCTTTAGGGTCAAAAAACTTGGAAATGTAGCAGAAGGTACAAGAAGGCTGAGAAAATGCCGAGAACCAGCTGATGGAACTGGAACTCGGATGGCTACCCGAAGGTCCAAGAGCCAATGGAACTACCGAGCTGACGTTACTGGAACCCGGTTACTAAGCAGGAGGTACCCATGCCAGAAAGAACTACCAAGGACCACCTGACGTTGGTGAAACTCGGATACCCAGAAGGAGGCACCTAAGCCATAGGCTCTGCACGGAACCAGCTGACGGTACTGGAACCAGGATGGGGAGCAGAAGGTACAAGAGCAAAAGACACTGCCGAGAACCAGCTGACAGTAATGGAACCCGGATGGGTAGCCGAAGGTCCAAGAGCAAATGGAACTACCGAGGACCAGCTCACGTTACTGGAACCCGGTTACTAAGCAGGAGGTACCAGTGCCTGAAAGCACTACCAAGGACCACCTGACGTTGGTGGAACTTGGATACCCAGAAGGAGGCACCTAAGCCAAAGGCTCTACCCGGAACCAGCTGACAGAACTGGAACCAGGATGGGGACCTATTCAAGATTGTCTTCCTAGAGCCCCAACTAGCTGTGTTGGAGCAAAGGGTCAGCAGGGGGAGCAGAGTGTAGGCCGAAGCCTGCACTGGAGGCAGCTTTGTGTCTGCGTGGCATTTGCAGGACACGATGCCGGCTACACAGCAGGGGAACAGCTGGCGTTGCTGAACCCCTCTGACACATTGGCGGGTGTTTTTCTCTGTGCAGCTAGCACTTCCGGGCACCAACTGGCGTTGTTAGAGCCCAGGGTCAGCAGGAGGAGCAGAGGAGCAGAGTGTAGGCCGAAGCCTGCACTGGCAGCAGCTTTGTGTCTGCGTGGCGTTTGCAGGACACATTGCCGGCTACACAGCGGGGGAACAACTGGCGTTGCTGAACCCCACTGACACTTTGGCGGGTGTTTTTCTCTGTGCAGCCAGCACTTCCGGGCACCAACTGGCGGCGTTAGAGCCCAGGGTCTGCAGGACAGGGTCTGCGCGTCGGGGACTGGCACATCCTGGAGACAGCACCATCTCAGGTAAAAATCTGCCCTGGGCACTCTCCTTTCTTTTTGTCTTTTATTATGATTGTTACACATGTATAACATCCAATCACTTATGTTCATTTGGAGAGATACTTATATTAGTGCCCAATATATTAGATGGCAGTTACCTCTAATAATAATTAGTTACCCGAGCAGCTAATTTTTGCACCTGTGCACTTTATCTTTGCACTTATTTTTTGCACTTTGGCTACATATATGCATCTATTTATTTATTTATTTATTCATATTATGCTAAGACTGTAATATCTTGGGACTGTGTATTTCATGCTGCTGTATCTCCTTTTTGTGCCCCAATTTTTTGGTTTCTCTCTCCCCCCTACCAATTTATGTAGTGTTACCTTTTCAAAATAAAATTTAAAAAATCCTTTTGATTATATGGGCATTAGTTCGGTTTTTGTCCTTTGTTTTTTTGTATATGAATTTTCCGAGTTGTCCGGTATTATGTCCATTATTCTGGGTACCCATGCACGTAGTAATTTATATTAATTTATATTAACCATCTGTGTACATGTGCGGTTCTGTGTATCCCTTGCCGTGAGTTGTTTGTTTAAGGAGGAGCAGAGTGTAGGCCGAAGCCTAATTGAACCAATTTTAAAGGTAACCTTTAACCCCCCCCTCAGGTGTTACAAACTGGAAGAGCCACCTTGTGCAGCAGTAATGCTGCACAAGTCAAAGGTTGCTCTTTTAATTTTGTTCCTTACACACGCTGGATGAAACACATTTAAAATTTAGCCCCTTATACAGTCAAACTGTCTTGGAGGCGTGACTTTCCTTCTTAATGAGACGCAGCACAGCTGTCAAAACTACCACCTTGGTGCTGGGCGCAGCCTCCTGAGCGTCGCTTTTTGCTGTGCAGGAGTCTGCGCTGTTGTGTTATCCCTTGGTCCTGCGCTGTTAGCGCTGCCCGTCTTCTGACATCATTTCATGTCGGCCGGTGCGGTTCGGGATGCCCATGAATCCCAGCCCCGCAGTGTGTTTTCATTAATTCACACTGCGGGGCTGGGATTCATGGCCTTGCGCAGCAAATATGTTCGCCTCTCACTCATGTCCTTACACCTGCTTCAGACTGTGCGGCGTCAGCTGATCCCTTATCGCATGCCACGGCCATGAAGCCGCACAGTCTGAAGAAGGCGATAGGAGATGAGTGACAGGCAAACATATGCACTGCTCATGCCCATCAATCACACCCTCGCAGTCAAAATAAATAAGTCACCGAGGGGCGTTGTGTCGGGCAGGGTGGCCGCACAGGCGCAGCCAGCCAACCAATGATGTCAGAAGATGGGCAGCACTACCAAGGGGGTTGCTGTGTGTCATTACAAAGGAAAGTCACACCTCAGGGACGGTTTAATGGTATCAGGCGACACATTTTATACGTGTTGAGTTCGACGTGTGCAAGGAGAGTAACTTAATGAGCCACCTTGTACAAATGCAGCATTACTGCTGTACAAGGTGGCTGTTATACATACAAACGCCTGGGGGGGGACAGGTTCCCTTCACTTTCAGTTGTTGTGTCTGCGTGGCGTTTGCATGACACGATGCCGGCTACACAGCAGGGGAACAGCTGGCGTTACTGAACGCCAATGACACATTGACTGGTGTTTTTCTCTGTGCAGCCAGCAGTTCTGGGCACCAACTGGCGGTGTTAGAGCCCAGGGACAGCAGGAGGAGAGGGAGCAGAGTGTAGGCCAAAGCCTGCACTGTAGACAGTTTTAGGTCTGTTGTGTCTGCGTGGCGTTTGCAGGACACGATGCCGGCTACACAGCAGGGGAACAGCTGGCGTTGCTGAACTCCTCTGACACATTGGCGGGTGTTTTTCTCTGTGCAGCTAGCACTTCCGGGCACCAACTGGCGGTCTTAGAGCCCAGGGTCAGCAGGAGGAGCAGAGGAGCAGAGTGTAGGCCGAAGCCTGCACTGGCGTCAGCTTTGTGTCTTTGTGGCGTTTGCAGGACACGTTGCCGGCTACACAGCGGGGGAACAGCTGGCGTTGCTGAACCCCACTGACACATTGGTGGGTGTTTTTCTCTGTGCAGACAGCACTTCCGGGCACCAACTGGCGGTGTTAGAGCCCAGGGTCTGCAGGAGGAGCAGAGTGTAGGCCGAAGCCTAATTGAACCAATTTTAAAGGTAACCTTTAACCCCCCCTCAGGTGTTACAAACTAGAAGAGCCATCTTGTGCAGCAGTAATGCTGCACAAGTCAAAGGTTGCTCTTTTAATTTTGTTCCTTGCACATGCTGAATGAAACACGTTTAAAATTTAGCCCCTTATACAGTCAAACTGTCTTGGAGGCGTGACTTTCCTTCTTAATGAGACGCAGCACAGCTGTAAAAACTACCACCTTGGTGCTGGGTGCAGCCTCCTGAGCGTCGCATTTTGCTGTAAAGGAGTCTGCACTGTTGTGTTATCCCTTGGCCCTGCGCTGTTAGCGCTGCCCGTCTTCTGACATCATTTCATGTCGGCCGCTGTGGTTCGCGATGCCCATGAATCCCAGCCCCGCAGTGTGTTTTCATTAATTCACACTGCGGGGCTGGGATTCATGGCCTTGTGCAGTAAATATGTTCGCCTCTCACTCATGTCCTTACACCTGCTTCAGACTGTGCGGCGTCAGCTGATCCCTTATCGCATGCCACGGCCCTGAAGCTGCACAGTCTGAAGAAGGCGGAAGGAGATGAGTGACAGTCGAACATATGCCCTGCTCATGCCCATCAATCACACCCTCGCAGTCAAAATAAATAAGACATCGAGGGGCGTTGTGTCGGGCAGGGCGGCCGCACAGGCGCAGCCAGCCAACCAATGATGTCAGAAGACGGGCAGCGCTACCAAGGGCGTTGCTGCGTGTCATTACAAAGGAAAGTCACACCTCAGGGACGGTATAATGGTATCAGGGGACACATTTTATACGTGTTGAGTTCGACGTGTGCAAGGAGAATAACTTAATGAGCCACCTTGTACAAATGCAACATTACTGCTGTACAAGGTGGCTGTTATACATAAAAACGCCTGGGGGGGACAGGTTCCCTTCAATTTCAGTTGTTGTGTCTGCGTGGCGTTTGCAGGACACGTTGCCGGCTACACAGCGGGGGAACAGCTGGCGTTGCTGAACCCCACTGACACATTGGCGGGTGTTTTTCTCTGTGCAGCCAGCACTTCCGGGCACCAACTGGCGGTGCTAGAGCCCGGGGTCAGCAGGAGGAGCAGAGGGAGCAGAGTGTAGGCCGAAGCCTGCACTGGAGGCAGTTTTAGGTCTGTTGTGTCTGCGTGGCGTTTGCAGGACACGTTGCCGGCTGCACAGCAGGGGAACAGATGGCGTTGCTGAACCACACTGACACATTGGCGGGTGTTTTTCTCTGAGCAGCCAGCACTTCCGGGCACCAACTGGTGGTGTTAGAGTCCAGGGACAGCAGGAGGAGCAGAGTGTAGGCCGAAGCCGGCACTGGAGCAAGTTGAAAGGGAACCTTTAACCCCCCCCCCAGGCGTTTGTTACTGAAAGAGCCATCTTGTACAGCACTAATGCTGCAAAAGGAAAAGATGGCTCTTTTAATTATGCTCCATCCAAACGCTGAACTAGACACTTATGAAATGTGTCCCCTCACACCGTAAAACCGTCCTGGAGGTTGGACTTTCCTTTGTAATGTGACGCAGCACAGCCGTCATTCCTACCCCCTTGGCACCGTGCGCCGCCTCCTCAGCGTTGTTTGATTCTGTCCCAGAGCCTGCGCTGTTATGTTATCCCTTGGCCAGGCGCACTTAGCGCTGCCCGTCTTCTGACATCATTTGGTGTTAGGCTGGCTGCGCCTGTGCTGACGCGCTGCCCGAGATCCCGCCTCGCAGTGTCGTCTAATGTAATCCCACTGTGGGCCTGGGATCCATGGGCATGTGCAGTGAGAGGCGGAGGTGAAGATATGCACTGCGCATTCCCATGGATCCCAGGCCCGCAGTGTGATTAAATCAGAAGACACTGCGAGGCGGGATCTCGGGCAGGGCGGCCGCACAGGCGCAGCCAGCCTGACACCAAATGATGTCAGAAGACGGGCAGTGCTAAGTGCGCCTGGCCAAGGGATAACATAACAGCGCAGGCTCCGGGACAGAATCAAACAACGCTGAGGAGGCGGCGCATGGCACCAAGGAATGACGGCTGTGCTGCGTCACATTGCAAAGGAAAGTCCCACCTCCGGGACGGTTTAACGGTGTGAGGAGACACATTTCATAAGTGTTAGGTTCAGCGTGTGCAAGGAGCTAAACTAAAAGAGCTACTGCTGCACAAGGTGGCTCTTTCAGTAACAAATGCCTGGGGGGGGACAGGTTCCCTTAAATTTAAGTAGTTGTGCCAGCGTGGCGGTCGCATGACACGTTGCCGGATACACAGCAGGGGAGCAGCAGGCGTTGCTGAACCCCACAAACACATTTGCGAGGTGTTTGGCTCTGTGCAAACAGCACTTCCGGGCAGCAACCAGCAGTGTTGGAGCCCAGGGACAGCAGAAGGAGCAGAGCGTAGGCCGAAGCCTGCACTGGAGGCATGTAAATGTCTGTTAGTGTGCCAGCGTGGCGGTCGCATGACACGTTGCCGGATACACAGCAGGGGAGCAGCTGACATTACTGAACCCCAATAACACGGCACCAAGTGTTAACTGTGCAGCCAGCACTTCCAGGCACCAACTAGTGGTGTTGTAGCCCAGGGACAGCAGGAGGAGCAGATTGGAGGTATTGCCGCACACACAGCTGGGGACCAGCTGACGTTACTGAACCCCAATAACAGAGAAGCGACTGTTGAATGTGCGGACAGCACTTCCAGGCACCAACTGGCAGTGTTGGAGCCCAGGGACAGCAGGAGGAGCAGATTGGAGGTATTGCCGCACACACAGCTGGGGACCAGCTGACGTTACTGAACCCCAATAACGGAGGAGCGACTGTTGACTGTGCGGACAGCACTTCCAGGCACCAACTGGCGGTGTTGGAGCCCAGGGACAGCAGAAGGAGCAGATTGGAGGTATTGCCGCACACACAGCTGGGGACCAGCTGACGTTACTGAACCCCAATAACAGAGGAGCGACTGTTGACTGTGCGGACAGCACTTCCAGGCAACAACTGGCGGTGTTGGAGCCCAGGGACAGCAGGAGGAGCAGATTGGAGGTATTGCCGCAACACAGCAGGGGAGCAGCTGGCGTTACTGAACCCCAATAACAGAGGAGCGACTGTTGACTGTGCAGACAGCACTTCCGGACAGCAACTAGCGGTGTTGAAGCCCAGGGACAGCAGGAGGAGCAGAGGAACAGAGTCTAGGCCGAAGCCTGATTGGTGCAAGTTGAAAGGGAACCTTTAACCCCCCCCAAGGCGTTTGTAGCTGAAAGAGCCATCTTGTGCAGCACTAAGGATGCAAAAGGAAAAGGTGGCTCTTTTAATTATGCTCCTTGCAAACACAGAAGTAAACACTTATAAAATGTGTCCCCTGATACCGTGAGACCGTCCCGGAGGTGGGACTTTCCTTCGTAATGGGACGCAGCACAGCCGTCATTCCTACCCCCATGGTGTCGTGCGCCGCCTCCTCAGCGTTGTTTGAATCTGTCCTGGAGCCTGCGCTGTTATGTTATCCCTTGGCCATGCACACTTAGCGCTGCCCTTTTCTGACATCATTTAGGTGTCAGGCAGGCAGTGCCTGTGAGGCCGCGCTGGCCGAGATCCCACCTCGCAGTGTCGTCTAATGTAATCCCACTGAGGGCCTGGGATCCATGGGCATGCACAGTGCATATCCTCGCCTCTCACTCCCCTCCTTCTGGCTTCTTCAGACTGTGCGGCATCACGGCCGTGGCATGCTATTAGGGATCAGCTGACGGCGCACAGTCTGAAGAAGGCGGAGGCAGATGAGTGAGAGCCTGAGGTGAGCATATGCACTCCGCATGCCCATGGATCCCAGGCACGCAGTGTGATTAAATCAGAAGACACTGCAAGGCGGGATCTCGGCCAGCGCGGCCGCACAGGCGCAGCCTGCCTGCAACCAAATGATGTCAGAAGACGGGCAGCACTAAGCGTGCATGGCCAAGGGATAACCTAACAGCGCAGTCTCTGGGACAGATTCAAGCAATGCTGAGGAGGCGGCGCATGGCACCAAGGGGGTAGGAATGACAGCTGTGCTGCGTCCCATTACGAAGGAAAGTCCCACCTCAGGGACGGTTGTACGGTATCAGTGGACACATTTTATAAGTGTTAAGTTCTGCGTTTGCAAGGAGCTAAACTAAAAGAGCTACCTTTCCCTTGTGCAGCATTACTGCTGCACAAGGTGGCTCTTTCAGTAACAAACGCCTGGGGGGGGACAGGTTCCCTTACATTTCAGTTGTTGTGTCAGCGTGGCGGTCGCAGGACACATTGCCGGCTACACAGCTGGGGATCAGCTGACGTTACTGAAACCCAATAACACTGGGTCGTATGTTTTTACTGTGCAGACGGCACTTCTGAGCTTCAACTGGCGGTGTTGGAGCCCAGGAATTACAGTTCAGGTGGTAGAAAGATGAACACAACAGGAGACCTGGATACTGTAGACACCCAATTATTTAATCAGGAAGAGGAGTGGCAAATTCCTGCGAGATCCAGGCCTGGTTCATTTTCAGAAAAGTAAGCTGGTCAACGTTATCGCAGGATAGTCGCATGCGACGGTCTGTTAGTACACCACCTGCAGCACTAAAGACGCGTTCCGATAATACACTAGCCGCAGGGCAAGCCAGCACCTCCAATGCATACTGGCTTAGCTCTGGCCATGTATCCAGCTTAGAGACCCAAAACTTGAAAGGGGAAGAGCCATCTGGGAGTACAGTAAGAGGGCAAGACATAGTCTGTCACCATTTGACGGAACCGGTGATGGTGTAGACATTTGTGGCGGGCACACAAAACTGTGCCACAGTTGGGCCATACTGGTCTTGCCTTGGGCAGAGGCACTGCTTCTGCTCCCTCTTTGTGCAGAGCCTCCTCCACTGCCTCGACGCACTGAGCTGCTTTGTAACACACTAGCAGCACTGCTCTCAGTTGGACTGGAGAAGATGATGGAATTCACCAGTGTGTCTTGGTACTCCCGCATTTTACGCTCCCGGTTCAATGGTGTGATGAGGCTTTGTACGTTGTCCCGGTAGCGAGGATCGAGGAGGGTGTACACCCAATAATCAGCCATGTTGAGAATGTGGGTGATGCGGCAGCTGTTTCTCAGGCACTGCAGCATGTAATCAATTTTGTGCTGCAGACTGCCAACTGGCCAAGAAACGCTGTCCCCTGCTTGAGGCGTGATCTCTGCCCGCTCTTCATCACCCCACCCTTGCTGTACACACTGACTACTGGACAATTGTGTAACTCCCTCCTCTGGATGGATGTCTTCCTCCTCCATTGACTCCTCCTCTTCCTCCTCACAAAGTGTCCCCTGCCTATGCCTTTGTGAGGAACCACATGGCGCTGACTGTCCAGAAGCTGATGGAAATGGTGACTCCTCATCCTCCACCTCTTCCGCAACATCATCCCTTAGCGCTTGCAGTGTTTGTTGAAGCAGGCAGATAAGGGGGACAGTCAGGCTGACTAGTGCATCATCTGCACTCGCCATCCACGTGGAATAATCGAAGGGACGCAAAACCTGGCAGACGTCCTTCATAGTGGCCCACTCTGTGGTTGTGAAGTCTGAACAGCGCGGAGTGCGACTTCTTTGCGCCTTATGCAGCTGGTACTCCATTACTGCTAGCTGCTGCTCACACAACCGCTCCAACATATGTAACGTGGAGTTCCACCTGGTAGGTAGGTCACATATGATGCGATGTTCCGGAAGGCAGAATCAGCCATGCAGAGTTGCAATGCGCGATCTTGCCGTGCTGGAACGCCGCAAGTGAGCACACTCTAGGCGGATCTTGTGCAGCAGTGCATCAAGATCCGGATAGTCCCTCAAAAAACTCTGCACAACCAAGTTGAGTGTTGTGATTCGGTTATTTGGCTCCCCCAGTGGTCGCTTGTGGTACTGGTGTCTTGTGAGCTTTTCACCTGTTTCTATCAGAATGTGGGAGTTTCCTATTTAGCCTTGTTCCTCAGTCATTCCAATGCCGGCCATCAATGTAACCAGAGTCTTTCTGTTGCATGTACCTGCTCCCAGTCTGCTGACCAGCTAAGTTGGACATTTCTGTCCTTAGTCTATTTTTGTATGTTTTGTCCAGTTTGCAGTTATGTGATTCTCTGCAGCTGGAAGCTCTTGTGGGCTGAAATTGCCACTCCGGTGCCATGAGTTGGCACATGAGTTTAAGGTAATTTCAGGATGGTTTTTGATAGGGTTTTGTAGCTGACTGCGAAGTCCACTATTGTATCCTTCTGCTATCTAGTTAGTGGGCCTCGCTGTGCTAAATCTGTTTTCATACTACGTTTGTCTTTTCACCTTAACTCACCGTTATTATATGTGGGGGGCTACTATCTCCTGTGGGGAATTTTCCTCTGGAGGCAAGCCAGGACTGTGTTTCATCTATTAGGGGTAGTTAGTCCTCCGGCTGGTGCGAGACGTCTAGCGAAAACGTAGGCTGTTGTGAATTTGGATTCTGGGCTCCCCCGGTGGCTACTGGTGGAATTGAACTGGTGTCTTCATCTTCTCTGTTCACCTGTTCCCATCAAGATGTGGGAGTCGCTATATAACCTTGCTGCTCTGTTAGTTGCTTGCCGGTCAACAATGTTATCAGAAGCCTCTCTGTGCTTGTTCCTGCTCCTAGACAACTACTAGATAAGTTGGACTCTTGTCCATGTTTGTTTTTGCATTTTGTTCCAGTTCACAGCTGTAGTTTCGTTACTGTGTCTGGAAAGCTCTTGTGAACGGGAATTGCCACTCTGGTGTTATGAGTTAATGCCAGAGTTTTAAAGTAATTTCTGGATGGTGTTTTTGATAGGGTTTTCAGCTGACCATGAAAGTGTCCTTTCTGTCTTATGCTATGTTCTCTTGCCATTGAGATCATGACAGTTTGACCGGCCCGCAAAGTGTTAATTGTTTGGGCTGAAGCAGGAGAAAAAGAAGTGTTGAAGGGAATTTTTTTTTTTTTCCCCCTCAGAGTTTTGCTGCCTAGCCCTTAATTGCTGTCTAGCTGCTTCTTACCTCCTCTTAACCCTTGAATGGCTCTGTGTCCACCTGTTTGTAATGGATCTTCAGAGTGTAACTGCAGGTTTGAATATTCTCGCCACGAAGGTACAAAATTTGCAAGATTTTGTTTGTCATGCACCTGTATCTGAGCCGAGAATTCCTTTGCCGGAATTTTTCTCGGGGAATAGATCCGGGTTTCAGAATTTTCGAAATAATTGCAAATTATTTTTGTCTCTGAAATCTCGCTCTGCCGGAGACCCTGCACAGCAGGTCAGGATTGTGATTTCCTTGCTCCGGGGCGACCCTCAAGACTGGGCTTTTTCATTGACACCAGGGGATCCTGCGTTGCTCAATGTGGATGCGTTTTTTCTGGCCTTGGGGTTGCTTTATGACGAACCTCATTTGGAGCTTCAGGCAGAAAAAACTTTGATGTCCCTATCTCAGGGGCAAGATGAAGCGGAAATTTACTGCCAAAGATTCCGTAAATGGTCTGTGCTTACTCAGTGGAATGAGTGCGCCCTGGCGGCGACTTTCAGAGAGGGTCTCTCTGATGCCATTAAGGATGTTATGGTGGGGTTCCCTGTGCCTGCGGGTCTGAATGAGTCCATGACAATGGCTATTCAGATCGATAGGCGTTTGCGGGAGCGCAAACCAGTGCACCATCTGGCGGTGTCCACTGAGAAGTCGCCAGAGAGTATGCAGTGTGATAGAATTCTGTCCCGAAGCGAGCGGCAGAATTTTAGACGGAAAAATGGGTTGTGTTTCTATTGTGGTGATTCTACTCATGTTATATCAGCATGCTCTAAGCGCACTAAAAAGCTTGGTAAATCTGTTTCCATTTGCACCTTACCGTCTAAATTTATTCTATCTGTGACCCTGATTTGCTCTTTGTCATCTATTACCACGGACGCCTATGTCGACTCTGGCGCCGCTTTGAGTCTTATGGATTGGTCCTTTGCCAAACGCTGTGGGTATGATTTAGAGCCTGTGGAGACTCCTATTCCTCTGAAGGGGATTGACTCCACCCCATTGGCTAATAATAAACCACAATACTGGACACAAGCAACTATGCGTATTAATCCGGATCACCAGGAGATTATTCGCTTTCTGGTGCTGTATAATCTACATGATGATTTGGTGCTAGGATTGCCTTGGCTGCAATCTCACAACCCAGTCCTCGACTGGAGAGCTATGTCTGTGTTGAGCTGGGGATGTAAGGGGGCTCATGGGGATGTACCTGTGGTTTCCATTTCATCATCCATTCCCTCTGAAATTCCTGAGTTCCTGTCTGACTATCGTGACGTCTTTGAAGAATCCAAGCTTGGTTCGTTACCTCCGCACCGAGAGTGCGATTGTGCCATAGATTTAATCCCGGGTAGTAAATACCCAAAGGGTCGTTTATTTAATCTGTCTGTGCCTGAACATGCTGCTATGCGAGAATATATAAAGGAGTCCTTGGAAAAGGGACATATTCATCCATCGTCATCTCCCTTAGGAGCCGGTTTTTTCTTTGTGTCAAAAAAAGACGGCTCTTTGAGACCATGTATTGATTATCGGCTTTTGAATAAAATCACTGTTAAATATCAATACCCATTGCCGTTGCTGACTGATTTGTTTGCTCGCATAAAGGGGGCTAAGTGGTTCTCTAAGATTGACCTTCGTGGGGCGTATAATTTGGTGCGAATCAGGCAGGGGGATGAGTGGAAAACCGCATTTAATACGCCCGAGGGCCACTTTGAGTATTTAGTGATGCCTTTTGGTCTTTCTAATGCTCCTTCAGTTTTCCAGTCCTTTATGCATGATATTTTTCGCGATTATTTGGATAAATTTATGATTGTGTATCTGGATGATATTCTGATTTTTTCGGATGACTGGGACTCTCATGTCCAGCAAGTCAGGAGGGTTTTTCAGGTTTTGCGGTCTAATTCTTTGTGTGTGAAGGGTTCTAAGTGTGTTTTTGGGGTACAGAGGATTTCCTTTTTGGGATATATTTTTTCCCCCTCTTCCATTGAAATGGATCCTGTCAAGGTTCAAGCTATTTGTGATTGGACGCAGCCCTCTTCTCTTAAGAGTCTTCAGAAATTTTTGGGCTTTGCTAACTTTTATCGTCGATTTATTGCTGGTTTTTCGGATATTGCTAAGCCATTGACCGATTTGACTAAGAAGGGTGCTGATGTTGCTGATTGGTCCCCTGATGCTGTGGAGGCCTTTCGGGAGCTTAAGCGCCGTTTTTCCTCTGCCCCTGTGTTGCGTCAGCCTGATGTTGCTCTACCTTTTCAGGTTGAGGTCGACGCTTCTGAGATCGGAGCTGGGGCAGTGTTGTCGCAGAAAAGTTCTGACTGCTCCGTGATGAGGCCTTGTGCCTTCTTTTCCCGTAAATTTTCGCCCGCTGAGCGGAATTATGATGTTGGGAATCGGGAGCTTTTGGCCATGAAGTGGGCTTTTGAGGAGTGGCGCCATTGGCTTGAGGGGGCCAGACATCAGGTGGTGGTATTGACTGACCACAAAAATTTGATTTATCTTGAGACCGCCAGGCGCCTGAATCCTAGACAGGCGCGCTGGTCATTATTTTTCTCTCGGTTTAATTTTGTGGTGTCATACCTACCGGGTTCTAAGAATGTTAAGGCGGATGCCCTTTCTAGGAGTTTTGAGCCTGACTCGCCTGGTAACTCTGAGCCCACAGGTATCCTTAAGGATGGAGTGGTTTTGTCAGCCGTTTCTCCAGACCTGCGGCGGGCCTTGCAGGAGTTTCAGGCGGAGAGACCTGATCGTTGCCCACCTGATAAACTGTTTGTTCCTGATGATTGGACCAGTAGAGTCATCTCTGAGGTTCATTCTTCTGCGTTGGCAGGTCATCCTGGCATTTTTGGTACCAGGGATTTGGTGGCAAGGTCCTTCTGGTGGCCTTCCCTGTCACGAGATGTGCGAGGCTTTGTGCAGTCTTGTGACGTTTGTGCTCGGGCCAAGCCTTGTTGTTCTCGGGCTAGTGGATTATTGTTGCCCTTGCCTATTCCTAAGAGGCCTTGGACGCACATCTCGATGGATTTTATTTCAGATCTGCCTGTTTCTCAGAAGATGTCTGTCATCTGGGTGGTGTGTGACCGTTTTTCTAAGATGGTCCATTTGGTTCCTCTGCCCAAGTTACCTTCTTCTTCCGAGTTGGTTCCTCTGTTTTTTCAAAATGTTGTTCGTTTGCATGGTATTCCTGAGAATATCGTTTCTGACAGAGGGACCCAATTCGTGTCTAGATTTTGGCGGGTATTCTGTGCTAGGATGGGCATAGATTTATCTTTTTCGTCCGCTTTCCATCCTCAGACGAATGGCCAGACCGAGCGGATTAATCAGACCCTGGAGACATATCTGAGGTGTTTTGTGTCTGCTGACCAGGATGATTGGGTTGCTTTTTTGCCATTGGCGGAGTTCGCTCTCAATAATCGGGCCAGCTCTGCCACTTTGGTGTCCCCGTTTTTCTGTAATTCGGGGTTTCATCCTCGATTTTCCTCTGGTCAGGTGGAATCTTCGGATTGTCCTGGAGTGGATGCTGTGGTGGAGAGATTGCATCAGATCTGGGGGCAGGTGGTGGACAATTTGAGGTTGTCCCAGGAGAAGACTCAGCTTTTTGCCAACCGCCACCGTCGTGTTGGTCCTCGGCTTTCTGTTGGGGATTTGGTGTGGTTGTCTTCTCGTTTTGTCCCTATGAGGGTCTCTTCTCCTAAGTTTAAGCCTCGGTTTATCGGCCCGTATAAGATATTGGAGATTCTTAACCCTGTTTCCTTCCGTTTGGACCTCCCTGCATCCTTTTCTATTCATAACGTTTTTCATCGGTCATTATTGCGCAGGTATGAGGTACCGGTTGTGCCTTCCGTTGAGCCTCCTGCTCCGGTGTTGGTTGAGGGTGAGTTGGAGTACGTTGTGGAGAAAATTTTGGACTCTCGTGTTTCCAGACGGAGACTCCAGTATCTGGTCAAGTGGAAGGGATACGGCCAGGAGGATAATTCTTGGGTGAATGCATCTGATGTTCATGCCTCCGATCTGGTTCGTGCCTTTCATAGGGCCCATCCTGATCGCCCTGGTGGTTCTGGTGAGGGTTCGGTGCCCCCTCCTTGAGGGGGGGGTACTGTTGTGAATTTGGATTCTGGGCTCCCCCGGTGGCTACTGGTGGAATTGAACTGGTGTCTTCATCTTCTCTGTTCACCTGTTCCCATCAAGATGTGGGAGTCGCTATATAACCTTGCTGCTCTGTTAGTTGCTTGCCGGTCAACAATGTTATCAGAAGCCTCTCTGTGCTTGTTCCTGCTCCTAGACAACTACTAGATAAGTTGGACTCTTGTCCATGTTTGTTTTTGCATTTTGTTCCAGTTCACAGCTGTAGTTTCGTTACTGTGTCTGGAAAGCTCTTGTGAACGGGAATTGCCACTCTGGTGTTATGAGTTAATGCCAGAGTTTTAAAGTAATTTCTGGATGGTGTTTTTGATAGGGTTTTCAGCTGACCATGAAAGTGTCCTTTCTGTCTTATGCTATGTTCTCTTGCCATTGAGATCATGACAGTAGGCACGTTCCCTGGCTACTATTAGTTGTGTGTATAGGTTTAGCATCGCGGTCAGCTCTAGTTTCCATCACCCGAGAGCTTGTCCGTTTTTCTATGTTTCTGATGTTCCCCTGCCATTGGGAACCATAACAGTATGGCCGGCCTACATGTTTAATCTATGGGCTGAAGCAGGAGAGAAAAAGGAACTGTGTGGAATTTTTTTTTTTTTTTTTCTTTCTCTGAAGTTGCACTCCAGCTCTAATTGCAGTCTCCTGCTTTCCTCTCCTCTTAACCCCTGAATGGCTCAGATTTTATCTGTTGAAATATGGATCTCCAGAGTCTGGCTACAAATTTGAATAATCTTGCTGCTAAAGTTCAGAATATACAAGATTTTGTTATACATGCTCCTCGGTCTGAACCTAAAATTCCTTTACCAGAGTTTTTCTCCGGAGATCGATCTTGTTTTCTGAATTTTAAATACAATTGTAAATTGTTTCTTTCTCTGAGATCTCACTCTGCTGGAGATCCTGCACAGCAGGTTAAAATAGTGATTTCATTATTGCGGGGTGACCCTCAAAATTGGGCATTTTCATTGGCGCCAGGGGATCCTGCGTTGCTCAATGTGGATGCGTTTTTTCTGGCCTTAGGGTTGCTTTATGAGGAACCTAATTTAGAGATACAGGCTGAAAAGGCCTTGATAGCCCTCTCTCAGGGGCAAGATGAAGCCGAAATATATTGCCAAAAATTTCGAAAATGGTCTGTGCTTACTCAGTGGAATGAGTGCGCTCTGGCGGCAAATTTCAGAGAAGGTCTCTCTGATGCCGTAAAAGACGTCATGGTGGGGTTTCCTACGCCTACGGGTCTGAATGAGTCCATGACAATGGCTATTCAGATTGATCGGCGTTTACGGGAACGCAAACCTGTGCACCATTTGGCGGTGTCTTCTGAGAGGGTACCAGAGAGTATGCAATGTGATAGTTTTCTGTCCAGAAGCGAACGACAGAATTATAGGCGCAAAAATAAGTTGTGCTTCTATTGTGGGAATTCAACTCATGTTATATCAGCATGCTCAAAACGAACAAACAAAGTTGCTAAATCCTCTGCTATTGGCACTTTGCAGTCCAAGTTTATTTTGTCTGTGACTTTAATTTGTTCGTTATCTTCTATTGTCGCGGATGCTTATGTGGATTCTGGTGCCGCTTTGAGTCTTATGGATTGGTCCTTTGCCAGGCGTTGTGGGTTTGATCTAGAGCCTCTGGAAGTCCCTATACCTTTAAAGGGTATTGATTCTACACCATTGGCTAGTAATAAACCACAATACTGGACACAAGTGACTATGCGTATGACTCCAGACCATCAGGAGGTGATTCGCTTCCTTGTGTTGTTTAATCTACATGATGTATTAGTGCTGGGATTGCCATGGTTGCAAACCCATAACCCAGTCCTTGACTGGAAAACAATGTCTGTACTAAGCTGGGGATGTCAGGGAAATCATGGGGGCGCACCTTTGGTTTCCATTGCTTCATCTATTCCCTCTGAGATCCCGGCTTTTTTGTCTGATTATTGTGATGTTTTTGAGGAGTCTACTCTTAATTCTCTTCCCCCTCACAGAGATTGTGATTGCGCCATAGATTTGATTCCTGGCAGTAAATTTCCTAAGGGTCGTTTATTCAATCTGTCTGTACCTGAACATGCTGCTATGCGAGAGTATATTAGGGAGTCCTTGGAAAAAGGACATATTCGTCCTTCTTCGTCTCCTTTAGGAGCAGGGTTCTTTTTTGTAGCCAAAAGAGATGGTTCTTTGAGACCTTGTATTGATTATAGACTCTTAAATAAGATCACAGTCAAATATCAGTATCCTTTGCCATTGCTGACAGATTTATTTGCTCGCATTAAGGGAGCTAAGTGGTTCTCTAAGATTGATCTTCGCGGTGCGTATAATTTGGTGCGAATTAAGCAGGGGGATGAGTGGAAAACCGCATTTAATACGCCCGAGGGCCATTTTGAGTATTTGGTAATGCCTTTTGGTTTGTCAAATGCCCCTTCGGTCTTTCAGTCTTTTATGCACAATATTTTCCGTGAATATCTGGATAAATTCATGGTTGTGTATCTGGATGATGTTTTGATTTTTTCGGATGACTGGGAGTCTCATGTTCAACAGGTTAGGAAGGTTTTTCAGGTTTTGCGGACCAATTCTCTGTTTGTAAAGGGTGCAAAGTGTGTTTTTGGGGTTCAGAAGATTTCTTTTCTGGGGTACATTTTTTCCCCTTCTTCTATTGAGATGGATCCTGTTAAGGTTCGGGCAATTTGCGACTGGACGCAGCCGACTTCTCTTAAGAGCCTTCAGAAATTTTTGGGCTTTGCTAATTTTTATCGTCGATTCATAACTGGTTTTTCTAGCGTGGTCAAGCCTTTGACTGATTTGACTAAAAAAGGTGCTGATGTTGGCGATTGGTCTCCTGCTGCTCTGGAGGCCTTTCGAGAGCTTAAGCGCCGCTTTGCTTCTGCCCCTGTGTTGCGCCAGCCTGATGTTTCACTTCCTTTTCAGGTGGAAGTTGATGCTTCCGAGATTGGAGCGGGGGCGGTTTTGTCACAGAAAAGTTCAGATGGTTCAGTGATGAGACCTTGTGCGTTCTTTTCTCGAAAATTTTCGCCCCGCTTTGCGAAACTATGATGTTGGTAATCGGGAGCTTTTGGCGATGAAATGGGCATTCGAGGAGTGGCGTCATTGGCTTGAGGGTGCTAGACATCAGGTGGTGGTCTTGACTGATCACAAGAATTTGATTTATCTTGAGTCGGCCAGACGTCTGAATCCTAGACAGGCGCGCTGGTCGTTGTTTTTCTCTCCGTTTAATTTTGTGGTCTCGTATCTGCCAGGATCTAAAAATGTGAAGGCTGATGCCCTTTCTAGGAGTTTTGAACCTGATTTCCCTGGTGATTCCAAACCTACGGGTATCCTTAAGGATGGGGTGATATTGTCTGCTGTCTCCCCTGACCTGCGACGTGCTTTACAAGAGTTTCAGGCGGATCGGCCTGATCGTTGTCCGCCTGGTAGATTGTTTGTGCCGGATGAGTGGACCAGTAGAGTCATCTCGGAGGTTCATTCTTCTGCGTTGGCAGGTCATCCGGGAATTTTTGGTACCAGGGATTTGGTGGCTAGGTCCTTCTGGTGGCCTTCCCTGTCTCGGGACGTGCGTACTTTTGTGCAGTCTTGTGATGTTTGTGCTCGGGCCAAGCCTTGTTGTTCTCGGGCTAGTGGATTGTTGTTGTCCTTGCCTATTCCTAAGAGGCCTTGGACACACATCTCTATGGATTTTATTTCTGATCTCCCTGTTTCTCAGAAAATGTCTGTCATCTGGGTGGTGTGTGACCGTTTTTCTAAGATGGTTCATTTGGTACCTTTGCCCAAGTTGCCTTCCTCATCTGAGTTGGTGCCTCTGTTTTTTCAGAATGTGGTTCGGTTGCATGGTATCCCGGAGAATATAGTTTCTGACAGGGGATCTCAGTTTGTGTCCAGATTTTGGCGGGCATTTTGTGCCAGGATGGGCATTGATTTGTCTTTTTCGTCTGCATTTCATCCTCAGACGAATGGCCAGACGGAGCGTACTAATCAGACCTTGGAGACTTATTTGAGGTGTTTTGTGTCTGCTGATCAGGATGACTGGGTCACCTTTTTGCCGTTGGCAGAGTTTGCCCTTAATAATCGGGCCAGTTCTGCCACTTTGGTTTCCCCTTTCTTTTGCAATTTGGGGTTCCATCCTCGTTTTTCATCTGGTCAGGTGGAATCTTCGGATTGTCCTGGAGTGGATACTATGGTGGACAGGTTGCATCGTATTTGGGGTCAGGTGGTGGACAATTTAAAGTTGTCCCAGGAGAGGACTCAGCATTTTGCTAATCGCCATCGTCGTGTTGGTCCTCGTCTTCGTGTTGGGGACTTGGTGTGGTTGTCTTCCCGTTTTGTCCCTATGAGGGTCTCTTCTCCTAAGTTTAAGCCTCGGTTCATCGGTCCTTATAGGATTTTGGAAATTCTTAACCCTGTGTCTTTTCGTTTGGACCTCCCAGCATCCTTTGCTATCCATAATGTTTTCCATCGGTCGTTATTGCGGAGGTATGAGGTGCCAGTTGTGCCTTCTGTTGAGCCTCCTGCTCCTGTGCTGGTTGAGGGTGAATTGGAGTACGTGGTGGAGAAAATCTTGGACTCCCGTGTTTCCAGACGGAGACTTCAATATCTGGTTAAGTGGAAGGGCTACGGTCAGGAGGATAATTCTTGGGTTTCAGCTTCAGATGTTCATGCCTCTGATTTGGTCCGTGCCTTTCATAGGGCTCATCCAGATCGCCCTGGTGGTTCTTGTGAGGGTTCGGTGCCCCCTCCTTAAGGGGGGGTACTGTTGTGATTCGGTTATTTGGCTCCCCCAGTGGTCGCTTGTGGTACTGGTGTCTTGTGAGCTTTTCACCTGTTTCTATCAGGATGTGGGAGTTTCCTATTTAGCCTTGTTCCTCAGTCATTCCAATGCCGGCCATCAATGTAACCAGAGTCTTTCTGTTGCATGTACCTGCTCCCAGTCTGCTGACCAGCTAAGTTGGACATTTCTGTCCTTAGTCTATTTTTGTATGTTTTGTCCAGTTTGCAGTTATGTGATTCTCTGCAGCTGGAAGCTCTTGTGGGCTGAAATTGCCACTCCGGTGCCATGAGTTGGCACATGAGTTTAAGGTAATTTCAGGATGGTTTTTGATAGGGTTTTGTAGCTGACTGCGAAGTCCACTATTGTATCCTTCTGCTATCTAGTTAGTGGGCCTCGCTGTGCTAAATCTGTTTTCATACTACGTTTGTCTTTTCACCTTAACTCACCGTTATTATATGTGGGGGGCTACTATCTCCTGTGGGGAATTTTCCTCTGGAGGCAAGCCAGGACTGTGTTTCATCTATTAGGGGTAGTTAGTCCTCCGGCTGGTGCGAGACGTCTAGCGAAAACGTAGGCACGTTCCCTGGCTACTATTAGTTGTGTGTATAGGTTTAGCATCGCGGTCAGCTCTAGTTTCCATCACCCGAGAGCTTGTCCGTTTTTCTATGTTTCTGATGTTCCCCTGCCATTGGGAACCATAACAGTTGAGCACATGTGCCAGACATGGGATGTGAGTGAGGTTGCCGAGGGCCAGAGCTGCCACCAGATTTCGGCCATTGTCACACACTACCATGCCTGGCTGGAGATTCGCTGGCACAAACCACACATCGCTCTCCTGCTTGATGGCATTCCAGAGCTCCTGCGCTGTGTGGCTTCGATTCCCCAAAGAAATTAATTTCAAGACGGCCTGTTGACGTTTGGCCACGGCTGTGCTCATGTCGGTCGAAACAGGTAAACGTTCACGGGTCCATGTGGAGGTGGACTGTGACGGCTCCTGCAGCGATGATTCTGAGGAACTTGTGTATGAGGAGGAGTCAATGCGTACAGACTGGATTCCTGCAATCCTTGGAGTGGGCAGGACACGTCCTGTGCCACTCGCACAATCTGTACCCGGCTCAACAACATTAACCCAATGGGCAGTGAGGGAAAGGTATCGCCCCTGCCCATGGTGACTGGTCCACGCATCGGTGGTGAGGTGGACCTTGCTACTGACGGCGTTCAGTAGCGCGTGTTTTATGTGTCCCTCCACATGCTTGTGCAGGGCAGGGATGGCTTGCCTGCTGAAATAAAAGCGGCTGGGCACATTGTACTGTGGGACTGCCAATGCCATCAAGTCACGGAAGCTGTCAGTCTCCACCAGCCTGAATGAGAGCATTTCAAGGAACAGTAGTTTTGCAATGCCAGCATTCAGAGCCTGTGCTCGGGGGTGGTTTGCCGAGAATGGCCGCCTTTTCTCCCATGCCTGTACTACCGATGGCTGTAGACTGGGCTGGGAGTGTGAGGATGACTGGGAACGTGGTGCTGCGGGTGGAATTACAGTGGGTCTCTGGACAACAGTGCCAGAGGTTCTTCCATGGCGATCCTGGGAGGAAGCCGAACCAGCTGTGTGTGAGCTGGAGGAAGAGGCAATACGAGCTGAAGAGGTGGTAGCTGCCATTGTTGGTTGGCCTAGGTCTTCAGTGTGTTTTTGTAACTCCACCGCGTGCCTGGTCCGCACATGTTTCCACATATTTGAGGTATTGAGATTGCCGACATTTCTCCCTCTTTTGATTTTCTGATGACACACCTTGCATTTGACAAAGCAAATGTCATCTGCAACTGTGTCAAAAAAGGACCAGGCACTGCAAGTCTTGGGAGCACCCTTTTTGGCTTTTGGAAGAGACATGCTCCTAACGGGTGCCGAAGTGGAGGCTACAGGCTCTGCAGTCTTCCCCCTCCCTCTCCCTCTTTGGCCTGTTCGGGGAATCTCTTCCTCAGAGCTGCTCCCACCACCTTCCTGTTCCTCACGCCACGATGGGTCAAGGACCTCATCATCTACACTACCCTCTGCCACCAACTGCTCCTCCTGTGTAGTCTAGGCAGCACAGCACGCACCAGAAAGTGGCACCTGAGTGTCATCATCAGACGCGTACTGCGGTGTGGTGACCGGAGGCACTGGCCCACCCGCCTCTTCAGAGTCAGAGAGACAAAGCTGTTGCGCATCACTGCACACTGCCTCTTCTTCCATTTCTCCAATGCTGCTTGGCTGGCCCCCTGTTTCCAAGCCAAGAGATTCAGAGAACAGAAGTAGAGACTGCTCCTGTCCTGGGCTCTCTGACTGCCTGGGCAATTTGGCAGGTGGTGAAGAGACAGTTGGGTGCTCTCCAGTGCTCTGTGCCTGAGAGGATGTGGTACTAATTGAAGTTGATGCATTAGCTGCCATCCATCCGACAACGGCTTCAATTTGGTCTTCACGCAGCAGCGGTGAACGACGCTCTCCGACTAAGCTGCGCATGAAGGACTGTTCCCTGCTGAAACTGGGTGATGATGAGTCACCGGTGCCCGCAGCAGGCACAGAATCCCCACGTCCTCTCCCTTCTCCGCGCCCTGCCCACGTGCCTTACTCCCTGCCTTCTTCATCTTGGTTGACTGATAAAGATAAGCAGAAAAGTACTAAGGGCTTTAGTGTGCTTATTCCTGAACAGCTCCTAACTGGTATAAGAAACACTAATTTTCTAAAGTGTGGACTAGACTTTAATATGAGCTAATGTGGCCTACACAACTGTAAAGTGGTGTGTTTGGTGAACTTTATTATTTATTTATTTATTTTTTGGCAGAACTGACTACAGGGCGAGCTGCACTCACATGGAGACCGTGCAGACAGCCATAAACAGCGCTGCAAGGCCCATAAAACCTCCTCTAGGTTATCCTATGTAGTGTTTTTCCACAATTTAGCTGGATATGGGTGGAAAGCCACTAATAGGAAATATTTGAAAAAATGTGCAGCAGACTGCACTATTAGCAAAAAAGGACAATGTATTTTACGGTATGAGGCAGTGACGCACCCTGAGCTGGATACAACCGGCTGTGGCTGCACACAGACTACAGGGTGAGCTGCACTCACACGGAGACCGTGCAGACAGCCGTAAATGGCGCTGCAAGGCCCAAAAAACCTCCTCTAGGTTATCCTATGTAGTGTTTTTCCACAATTTAGCTGGATACGGGTGGAAAGCCACTAATAGGAATTATTTGAAAAAATGTGCAGCAGGCTGCACTATTAGCAAAAAAGGACAATGGATAGAACAGTATGAGGCAGTGAACCACCCTGAGCTGAATACAACTGGCTATGGCTGCACACAGACTACAGAGTGGGCTGCACTCACACACACACACAGAGACCTTGCAGATCGCTGTGAAAACAGCGCTGCAAGGCAAAAGCAAGGTGAACACACAGCGGTTGCTAAATTAGCCTGGGAAAAGCACAATGAAGCAAATCGCTATCTCAACTGGCCCTCAGTCAGAACACAGCGTCCTATGCCTAACTGAATTCACAGCAGAGTGAGCCAGAAATGGCGGCAGCGTTTTTTATAGTTCATCATGACATCATTTCAGCAGCCAATCACAGCCTTGCCAGTAGTTACATGCCCACCATGCTGAACAGGATGTGCCCACACTTGTAATCATTCCTCATTGGCTGAATTTGTGCAGTTTGAATTCTGGGAACTTCCGATTCCGGTATCCGATATGCGGTAAATATCGGAACTCGGTATCGGAATTCCGATACCGCAAATATCGGCCGATACCCGATACTTGCGGTATCGGAATGCTCAACACTAATGATGGCCGTAAACAAATTTTTTTTTTAAATTTACCACCCAAGGGGGAAATGTTTGTCAGCCCATGCACTTAGTGTATGGGCATTCCATGTATAGGTCAAGGGCTCCTTTGTAATGTTAAAATTTTTTTATGAGAACCTCCTCCACGTTTCTTCCAAGGGGGATTGTGGTGCGTGCAAATTACGGCCATGCTTTGCATTCACTTCATGGACAAAAGTTATGGTAATAAAAAAAAATAATAATAATGGGAACTTTTGTTTCATGTGGCCATCCACTACGTGGTTTCAAAGGGTTATTGGAGCGCATGTAACTTTGGTGCAGGGCAGGCCTTGCATTCACTGCATAAGCAAACAGTATGGGAGACACACTTTTTTATAATTGGAAAAATTTTGTACTGAGGTCCTCTCTCTACGTCTGCTGAAAGGGTTATTGGGGTGAAAGTAACTTTGGTGCAGTGCAGGCCTTGCATTCAATGCACCATTTTTCAGGAGGCCCTCTTGTACGTCTCATGAAAGGGGTATTGGGGTGCGTACTAATTTTTAGCAGCCCAGCCACTCACTGCATAGGCAATAACAGTATAAAGAGACCCACTGTTTAATGGCCCTTTAAGAAGATTAATGCTGCCTGATGCCCCTCTAAAAATAGGCTCTGTGACTTTACGAGTCCCTCCAAGGGAAGGAAGAAAACACTACTGTAGAAAATGCACACTACTCCTGAAAATCATAAAAAATAGTGAATTTTTTTTATTTAGCACACAAAATAGCAAGTGAAATAAAACATAATTAAAAACAGATATGGGTACAAACACTTCATAGTCCTGAGAATATAAATAGAGGGAAAACAGCACATTGCAAGGTATGTGACCCCACATAACGCAATATGTAAAGTGTCATATGCTTGCTATCATATAATATTTAGTACATTCAGGGGTAAGTGTCATGATTCCCCAATGGCATGGGAACATCAGAAACACAAAAATAACAGACTAGCTCTCGGGTGATGGAAACTCAAGCTGACCGTGACCTAAATCTACCACACAACTAACAGTAGCCAGGAAGCATTCCTACGGCTGCCTAGATGCCATGCGCAAGCCAGAGAACTAACTACGCCTGGAAGAGGAAGGAACAGACCTGGCTTACCTCTAGAGAAATTCCCCAAAGATGATAGTAGCCCCCACGTATATTAACGGTGAGTTCAGAGGAAAAGACATACACAGTATGAAGGTAGATTTAGCAAAGCGAGGTCCACTTACTAAATAGAGGAAGGATACAAAAGAGGACTTCACGGTCAGCTGAAAAACCCTTTCAAAAAACCCATCCTGAAATTACTTTAAGACTCCTGTGTCAACTCATGACACAGGAGTGGCAATTTCAGTCCACAAGAGCTTCCAGTAACAGGAAATGACAAAACTGTAAACTGGACAAGAAAAACAAAACAATAAGGACAAGAGTCCACTTAGCTGATCAGCAGACTAGTAGCAGGAACATGCAACTGAATGACTCAGGTTACAATGATGACCGGCAAGGAAGTGACTGGAGAGCAAGGCTAAATAGGGAACTCCCAAAACTGATGGAAGCAGGTGAGCTGAGGCAGAAAAGCACACACAAGTCTCCAGTACCACCAGCCACCACCAGAGGAGCCAAAAAGCGGATCACAACAGTACCCCCCCTTAAGGAGGGGGCACCAAACCCTCACAAGAACCGCCAGGGCGACCTGGATGAGCCCTATGAAAGGCACGAACCAAATCCGAGGCATGAACATCAGAGGCAGTTACCCAAGAATTATCTTCCTGACCATAGCCCTTCCATTTAACCAGGTACTGGAGTCTCCGCCTGGAAATACGGGAGTCCAAGATCTTCTCTATAACGTACTCCAATTCACCCTCAACCAGCACAGGAGCAGGAGGCCCAGCAGAAGGAACCACCGGCACCTCGTATCTCCGCAACAACGACCGATGGAACATATTATGGACAGCGAAAGATGCCAGAAGGTCCAAACGAAAGGAAACAGGGTTAATAATCTCCAAAATCCTATAGGGACCGATGAACCAAGGCTTAAATTTAGGAGAAGAAACCCTCATTGGGACAAAACGGGAAGACAACCACACCAAGTCCCCAACACGAAGGCGAGGACCAACCCGACGCTGGCGGTTAGCAAACCGCTGAGTCCTTTCCTGGGACAAATTCAAATTGTCCACCACTTGTTCCCAAATCCGATACAACCGATCCACCACAGCATCTACTCCAGGACAATCCGAAGACTCCACCTGACCAGAAGAAAAACGGGGATGAAACCCCAAATTGCAAAAGAAAGGGGAAACCAAAGTGGCAGAACTGGCCCGATTATTAAGAGCAAACTCCGCCAACGGCAAAAAGGCAACCCAATCATCCTGATCCGCAGACACAAAACACCTCAAATACGTCTCCAAAGTTTGATTAGTTCGCTCCGTCTGGCCATTAGTCTGAGGATGGAAGGCAGACGAAAAAGACAAATCAATGCCCAACCTGGCACAGAATGCCCGCCAAAATCTAGAAACGAACTGGGTACCCCTATCAGAAACGATATTTTCAGGAATACCATGCAAGCGAACCACATTTTGAAAAAACAAAGGAACCAACTCAGACGAGGAAGGCAACTTCGGCAATGGCACCAAATGAACCATCTTAGAAAAATGGTCACACACCACCCAGATAACAGACATCCTCTGAGAGACAGGAAGATCAGAAATAAAGTCCATCGAGATGTGCGTCCAAGGCCTCTTCGGAATAGGTAAGGGCAACAACAACCCGCTAGCCCTAGAACAACAAGGCTTGGCCCGAGCACACACATCACAAGACTGCACAAAAACACGCACATCACGAGACAGAGATGGCCACCAGAAGGATCTAGCCACCAAATCCCTGGTACCAAAAATTCCAGGATGACCCGCCAGCGTAGAAGAATGAACCTCCGAGATGACTCTACTGGTCCAATCATCAGGAACAAACAGTCTACCAGGTGGACAGCGATCAGGTCTATCCGCCTGAAACTCTTGCAAAGCACGTCGCAGATCTGGGGAAATAGCGGATAATATCACCCTATCCTTAAGGATACCTGTAGGTTCCAAATCACCAGGGGAATCAGGCTCAAAACTCCGAGAAAGGGCATCTGCCTTCACATTCTTAGAACCTGGTAGATATGAGACCACAAAATTAAACCAAGAGAAAAACAACGACCAGCGCGCCTGTCTAGGATTCAGGCGCCTGGCAGACTCAAGATAAATCAGATTCTTGTGATCAGTCAAAACCACCACCTGATGTCTAGCACCCTCAAGCCAATGACGCCACTCCTCAAATGCCCACTTCATGGCCAAAAGCTCCCGATTACCGACATCATAATTTCTTTCGGCGGCAGAAAATTTTCGAGAAAAGAACGCACAAGGTCTCATCACTGAGCAATCGGAACTTTTCTGCGACAAAACCGCCCCCGCTCCGATCTCGGAAGCATCGACCTCAACCTGAAAGGGGAGAGAGACATCGGGCTGGCGCAACACAGGGGCAGACGAAAAGCGGCGCTTAAGTTCCCGAAAGGCCTCCACGGCGGCAGAGGACCAATTGGCAACATCAGCACCCTTCTTAGTCAAATCCGTAAGAGGCTTAGCAACACCAGAAAAACCAGTTATAAATCGACGATAAAAATTAGCAAAGCCCAAGAACTTCTGAAGACCCTTTAGAGAAGTAGGCTGCGTCCAGTCACAAATAGCCCGAACCTTGACAGGGTCCATCTCAACAGAAGAAGGGGAAAAAATGTACCCCAAAAAGGAAATCATTTGAACCCCAAAAACACACTTAGAACCCTTTACACACAGAGAATTCTCCCGCAAGACCTGAAAAACCCTCCTGACCTGCTGAACATGAGACTCCCAGTCCTCAGAAAAAATCAAAATATCGTCCAAATACACAATCATAAATTTATCCAGATATTCACGGAAAATATCATGCATAAAGGACTGAAAAACTGAAGGCGCATTAGAATGGCCGAAAGGCATTACTAAATACTCAAAGTGGCCCTCAGGCGTATTAAATGCGGTTTTCCACTCATCCCCTTGCTTAATTCGCACCAAATTATACGCCCCACGGAGATCAATCTTGGAGAACCACTTAGCCCCCCTTATGCGAGCAAACAAATCAGTAAGCAGCGGCAACGGATACTAATATTTGACAGTAATTTTATTCAGGAGTCGATAATCAATACAAGGCCTCAGCGAGCCATCCTTTTTAGAGACAAAGAAAAACCCAGCTCCTAAAGGTGATGAAGAAGGACGAATATGTCCCTTTTCCAGGGACTTCTTAACATATTCTCGCATGGCAGCATGCTCAGGTACAGATAGGTTAAACAAACGACCCTTTGGAAATTTACTGCCTGGAATCAGATCTATGGCGCAATCACACTCTCTGTGGGGAGGGAGAGAACCAATTTTAGGCTCTTCAAAAATATCCCCAAAATCCGACAAAAATGCAGGAATCTCAGAGGGAATAGATGATGAGATAGGAACCAAAGGTATGTCCCCATGAGCCCCCCGACATCCCCAGCTTAACACAGACATAGTTTTCCAGTCCAGTACTGGGTTATGAGATTGTAACCATGGTAATCCAAGCACTAAAACATCATGTAAATTATACAACACGAGGAAGCGAATCATCTCCTGATGGTCTGGAGTCATACGCATAGTCACTTGCGTCCAGAACTGTGGTCTATTACAAGCCAGAGGTGTAGAATCAATACCCTTCAGAGGTATAGGAACTTCCAGAGGCTCCAAATCAAACCCACAGCGCCTGGCGAAGGACCAATCCATGAGACTCAGAGCGGCGCCAGAGTCCACATAGGCATCCACGGTAATAACTGATAATGAACAAATCAGAGTTACAGACAGAAGAAATTTAGACTGTAAAGTGCCAATAGAAACAGACTTGTCAACCTTCCTAGTACGTTTAGAGCATGCTGATATAACATGCGCGGAATCACCACAGTAGAAGCACAAGCCATTTTTGCGCCTATAATTCTGCCGCTCGCTTCTTGACAGAATTCTGTCACATTGCATTTTCTCTGGCGTCCCTTCAGAAGATACCGCCAAATGGTGCACGGGTTTGCGCTCCCGCAAACGCCGATCAATCTGAATCGCCATTGTCATGGACTCATTCAGACCTGTGGGCGTAGGAAACCCCACCATGACATCCTTAACGGCATCAGAAAGGCCCTCTCTGAAATTTGCCGCTAGGGCACACTCATTCCACTGAGTAAGCACAGACCATTTACGAAATTTTTGGCAGTATATCTCAGCTTCATCTTGCCCTTGAGACAGGGCTATTACAGCTTTTTCAGCTTGAATCTCCAAATTAGGTTCCTCATACAGCAACCCTAAAGCCAGAAAAAACGCATCCACATTGAGCAACGCAGGATCCCCTGGTGTCAATGAAAATGCCCAATTTTGAGGGTCACCTCGCATCAAAGAAATCACAATCTTAACCTGCTGAACAGGATCTCCAGAGGAGTGAGGTCTGAGAGAAAGGAATAATTTACAATTACATTTGAAATTCAGAAACCGAGATCTATCTCCGGAAAATACCTCTGGTGTAGGAATCTTAGGTTCAGAAATAGGAGTACGTATAACATAATCTTGTAAATTCTGAACCTTCGTAGCAAGATTATTTAAACCTGCAGCCAAACTCTGAGGGTCCATCCTTAAACCGGAGAGATCAGAGCCATTCAAGGATTAGAAGGAGAGAAAGGCAAGGCTGTAAATAGAGCAGAAATACAACTGAGCCAACTAAGTAGCAAACATGAGAGGAAAAAAAAAAAAATCTACAGACTTCTTTTACTCTCCTTTCTTCTGCCAATTACTTTAACAGCGGCCGGTCATACTGTCATGATTCCCCAATGGCATGGGAACATCAGAAACACAAAAATAACAGACTAGCTCTCGGGTGATGGAAACTCAAGCTGACCGTGACCTAAATCTACCACACAACTAACAGTAGCCAGGAAGCATTCCTACGGCTGCCTAGATGCCATGCGCCAGCCGGAGAACTAACTACGCCTGGAAGAGGAAGGAACAGACCTGGCTTACCTCTAGAGAAATTCCCCAAAGATGATAGTAGCCCCCACGTATATTAACGGTGAGTTCAGAGGAAAAGACATACACAGTATGAAGGTAGATTTAGCAAAGCGAGGTCCACTTACTAAATAGAGGAAGGATACAAAAGAGGACTTCACGGTCAGCTGAAAAACCCTTTCAAAAAACCCATCCTGAAATTACTTTAAGACTCCTGTGTCAACTCATGACACAGGAGTGGCAATTTCAGTCCACAAGAGCTTCCAGTAACAGGAAATGACAAAACTGTAAACTGGACAAGAAAAACAAAACAATAAGGACAAGAGTCCACTTAGCTGATCAGCAGACTAGTAGCAGGAACATGCAACTGAATGACTCAGGTTACAATGATGACCGGCAAGGAAGTGACTGGAGAGCAAGGCTAAATAGGGAACTCCCAAAACTGATGGAAGCAGGTGAGCTGAGGCAGAAAAGCACACACAAGTCTCCAGTACCACCAGCCACCACCAGAGGAGCCAAAAAGCGGATCACAACAGGTAAGCCATGTCATAATTAGTGTTGAGCGATACCGTCCGATACTTGAAAGTATCGGTATCGGAAAGTATCGGCCGATACCGGCAAAATATCGGATCCAATCCGATACCGATACCCGATACCAATACAAGTCAATGGGACTCAGGTATCGGACGGTATTCCTGATGGTTCCCAGGGTCTGAAGGAGAGGAAACTCTCCTTCAGGCCCTGGGAACCATATAAATGTGTAAAATAAAGAATTAAAATAAAAAATATCGCTATACTCACCTGTCCGACGCAGCCGGGACCTCGGCGATTGTAAGCGGCAGCGTTGTTTCTTTAAAATTCGCGCTTTTACTTGCTTACGTGAATTCCCGGCTTCTGATTGGTCAGGGCGGCCATGTTGCCGGGACTCGGACCAATCACAGCAAGCCGTGACGAAATTACGTCACGGCTTGCTGTGATTGGTCCGCGTCCCGGCAATATGGCGCCGTGACCAATCACAAGCCGTGACGTCACGGGAGGCTGGACACGCGCGCTTTTCAAAATAAGCGCGTGTCCAGCCTCCCGTGACGTCACGGCTTGTGATTGGTTAATGGCGGCCATGTTCCTGGGACGCGGACCAATCACAGCAAGCCGTGACGTAATTTCGTCACGGCTTGCTGTGATTGGTCCGCATCCCGGCAATATGGCGCCGTGACCAATCACAAGCCGTGACGTCACGGGAGGCTGGACACGCGCGCTTTTCAAAATAAGCGCGTGTCCAGCCTCCCGTGACGTCACGGCTTGTGATTGGTTAATGGCGGCCATGTTGCCGGGACGCGGACCAATCACAGCAAGCCGTGACGTAATTTCGTCACGGCTTGCTGTGATTGGTCCGAGTCCCGGCAACATGGCCGCCCTGACCAATCAGAAGCCGGGAATTCACGTAAGCAAGTAAAAGCGCGAATTTTAAAGAAACAACGCTGCCGCTTACAATCGCCGAGGTCCCGGCTGCGTCGGACAGGTGAGTATAGCGATTTTTTTTATTTTAATTCTTTCTTTTACACCTTTTTACATTAATGTTGTTTCGATACCGATATCCGATATTACAAAAATATCGGATCTCGGTATCGGAAATTCCGATACAGCAAGTATCGGCCGATACCCGATACTTGCAGCATCGGAATGCTCAACACTAGTCATAATATATACTAAATGAGAAAACAATAAATGATAAAGGGACAGCTTCCCAATGTAACCCTCATTACCCAATAAGGTATCATGAAATCAACAGCAACCAAGCTGAAGAGAAAAATGGTTATTGAGGGACCCTCATGAGCATGATGTCCAGCATGTAGGTAATGGTGAGCAAACCCAGAAAATGGTGGAAAGGAAAGGGAATCACTGACGATAGACAGTTCCAAAACACAACTGTTAGTGCAATAATGCCAGTCACCAGCCCCCCAAAAAAGCCAATAACCTGAGGGAAACTCACACTGGTGTGGATTGGTCTGATATGGGAGCAAATCCCAGTTTAGCAGGACTAGGGTGGATAGCCCATAAGCGGCCCTACGCATATTGCCGTAACCTGTACGGCTTCATCACTTCCTCTGATTCCCTCCTTAATTAATTAAACAAGATGTATCTGCTTATGTGTCAGACAACACATGGCCAGCTAGGGTTGTTAAATGTTACAATGACATTTCCCAGTGAATGCATTTGTATTGGTTCAAAGCAATGCTAAAGTTGAAAAACGCATCAAAAACGCTGCGTGTGAACATAGCCCAAGTGGTGGAGGAACATTTTTGTTTGGAGTTAATTATTTTGCCTTATATACAAGTCATTACCCTGGAAAGGATGTTCCTTAGCATATTTCCCAGCAAAATCCATTTTGGTTTCAGTTTTGTATGTTTTTTTGGTGCACCTGTAAAAATGGCGTGAAACTCTGACAACATTGTTTACAGCTGTGACCAAGGAGTTAGAAATGCTTCCAGGGACATTCCTGTGTCATTTGAGCAGTGTTTCCATAATTTTCAGACGTTTTTAGATCTTAAAAGGACCCCCAGGGGTGATCACGGTAAAAATGCTCGGCTCTCCCACAGACTTAAGTTGTGCTCGCTGCTCTGTCCGAGTATCCGAGTATTACAAATTGTTCGACCCGAGCAGTGAGCACCTGAGCATTTTAGTGCTCGCCCTTCACTACTTGGGATAAAAGCCAAATCAGAATCTCAATTTGCAGAGACTGTGTTTCTCGGTATTGCTCCTCGTCAGTGCAAGTATGAGATCTAATTTGGCTGGGTGAGAGGCTAAGACTAAAATCTAAGGCCGGGGTCACGCTAGCGAGTTTTACGGACGTATGAGCGCAGAAAATACATCCGTAAAATATGCATAACACACGGCCCAACAATTCTCTATGGCCCAGCTCCTATCAGCCGTATTTTACGGATCCGTATTATACGGTCTCCTACGACCGTAGAAAATCGCAGCATGCTGCGTTTGTCACAGTATTGCGCAAAAAAAATTGCCAATGAAAGTCTATGGGGGCAAGAAAAATACGGATTACACACAGACCAGCAGTGTGACGCGAGAAATACGCAGCGGTGTTCTATAGAAAAGCCGGTAATTCAATTGCCGGCTTTTCATTTCTCCTTCACAAACCCGACAGGATATGAGACATGGTTTACATACAGTAAACCATCTCATATCCCTTTTTTTTTGCATATTCCACACTACTAATGTTAGTAGTGTGTATGAGCAAAATTTGGTCGCTGTAGCTTGTAAAATAAAGGGTTAAAACGCAAAAAAAATTGGCGTGGGCTCCTGCGCAATTTTCTCCGCCAGAGTGGTAAAGCCAGTGACTGAGGGCAGATATTAATAGCCTAGAGAGGGTCCATGGTTATTGGCCCCCCGTGGCTAAAAACATCTGCCCCCAGCCACCCCAGAAAAGGCACATCTGGAAGATGCGCCTATTCTGGCACTTGGCCTCTCTCTTCCCATTCCCGTGTAGCGGTGGGATATGGGGTAATGAAGGGTTAATGTCACCTTGCTATTATAAGGTGACAATAAGCCAGATTAATAATGGAGAGGCGTCAATTATGACACCTATCCATTATCAATCCAATAGTACGAAATGGTTAACAAAACACACACACATTATTTAAAAGTATTTTAATGAAATAAAGACAAAGGGTGTTGTAATATTTTATTATACTGGTAATCCACCTGAAGACCCTTGTCACCTGAAATAAAGTAAAAAAAAAACAAACAACTATATTCCATACCTTCCGTCGTTCCGTCAGTCCCACGATGTAAATCCATCTGAAGGGGTTAAATCATTTTACAGCCAGGAGCTGTGCTAATGCACCCGCTCCTGTCTGTAAAATGTTGTGAATGAATGGAGTGCAGGGGAATGTCCTGTAGTTACCTTGAGTCGTGGTGATGCGCCCCCTGCTGGATGTCCTCATATGAACTCGAGCCTGAGAAGTTTTGAGCCAGGGGGGCCAATAACCATGGACACTCTCTAGGCTATTAATATCTGCCCTCAGTCACTGGCTTTACCACTCTGGCGGAGAAAATTGTGCGGGAGCCCACGCCAATTTTTTCCGCGATTTAACCCTTTATTTTACAAGCTACAGCGCCCAAATTTTTCACATACACACTACTAACATTAGTAGTGTGGAATATGCAAAAAAAAAAGGATATGAGATGGTTTACTGTATGTAAACCATGTCTCATATCCTGTCGGGTTTGTGAAGGAGAAATGAAAAGCCGGCAATTGAATTACCGGCTTTTAGGATATCTAGCGCTGAATTAAATATAAATACAGTATATATACATGTGTCTCAATGACATATATATATATATATATATATATATATATATATATATACAGTATATATATATATATAGACTGTATATATGTTTTAACGAACATTTGAGCCGAAAAATCCATTAGATGTCGGTTTTGCAAGCCTGCGAGAAAATATCGCAGTACGGATGCCATACGGATTACATACGGAGGATGCCATGCGCAAAATACGCTGCCACACCCTGCTATGGATGACATACGGATCACTATTTTGGGAACATTTCTGCGTATTACGGCCACAAAAAATGGACCGTATTGTCTTACGCCTAGTGTGACGCCAGCCTAAGGGGTAAGTTTTCTCCTTTCTCCTTGTGGAGAGTGACATGCCAGATCTAGCATGCCAGTATGAGGATGCTTAAACACTTTGCATGGTCTTCTGTATCCTAAATCATATTGCAACATTCATTAAAGGGTCAATATTGACTTATAAAATTGCTACTTCCAATAGATGGCACTAGATTTCTCTTCCTCTCTAAAGAGAAAATTTGCATATTTAATTTCCTTGAGGAGCATGCAAGACATTTAAGACTCCTGGCGTGCCATACCTGGCGTGTCACTCTCCATAAGGAAAAAACTTACCTTTTAGATCTCAGTCTTAGCCTTTCACTCAGGCAAATCAGATCTAATACTTTGCACTGACGAGGGGCAATACCCAAAACACCGTATCTGCAAATTGAGATTCTGATTTGGCATTTTTCTTAAGTCATATTGCATGGCTCATTTAAGGGTCAATATTGACTTGTTGGATTGCTACTTCCAATAAGTGGCGTTAAAGTTCAAGTCCTCTTCCTCTCTGAAGAGACAATTTGCATATTTAGTTTCCCAGAGGAGCATGCAAGACATTTAAGTCTCCTTATACTGGCGTGCCAGACCTAGCATGTAACTCTCCATAAGGTAAAAACTTACCCCTTAGATACTGATAAAATTGAATAATTTTATATTAAACTAGCTGTACTACCCGGCTTCGCCCGGGTTAATGACTGCTGTTAGCAAAATAGAATGTGTTAACAAAAATTTATTCTGCACACAAAAACCACAAAACAAATAGATAGAAATGTAATTATTAAAAGGCAAAAACTAAGCAAATAGAAGCATTTCACAACATATATTAGCTTTGTTATACTGAGAATGTCTTTGTTGCCTATATTAACCAATCAGAGCTCAGGTTAATTAACTGTAGCAAAATAGAAGCTGAGCTGTGATTGGTTGCTATTGGCAGCCTGATAAATCCCCAGCCAACAGGAAGCCCTCCCCCCTGGCAGTATATATTAGCTCACACATACACATAATAGACAGGTCATGTGACTGACAGCTGCCGTATTTCCTATATGGTACATTTGTTGCTCTTGTAGTTTGCTTATTAATCAGATTTTTATTTTTGAAGGACAATACCAGACTTGTGTGTGTTTTAGGGCGAGTTTTATGTGTCAAGTTGTGTGTGTTGAGTTGCGTGTGGCGACATGCATGTAGCGACTTTTGTGAGATGAGTTTTGTGTGGCGACATGCGTGTAGCAACATTTTGTGTGTTGAGTTGCATGTGACAGGTTAGTGTAGCAAGTTGTGTGCAGCAAGATTTGTGCATGGCGAGTTTTGCGCGTGGCGAGTTTTATGTGTGGTGCATTTTGAGTATGTGCAAGTTTTGTGTGAGGCAACTTTTGCATGTGGTGCAACTTTTGTACATGTGGCAATTTTTCTGTGTGTGCAAGTTTTGCATGAGGTGAGTTTTCCATGAGGTGAGTTTTGCACGTGTGGCGAGTTTTGCGTGAGCCTAGTTTTGCATATGGCGAGTTTTGCATGTAGCGAGTTTTGAGTGGTGACTTTTGTGTTTCGACTTTTATGTGGCGAGGTTGGTGTGTGTGTGTGGTGAAATGTGTGCTGAGGGTGGTATATGTGTTCAAGCACGTGGTAGTGTGTGGCGCATTTTGTGTTTGTGTTCATATCCCCGTGTGTGGTGAGTATCCCATGTCGGGGCCCCACCTTAGCAACTGTACGGTATATACTCTTTGTCGCCATCGCTCTCATTCTTTAAGTCCTCATTGTTCACATCTGGCAGCTGTCAATTTTCCTCCAACACTTTTCCCTTCACTTTTTCCCCATTATGTAGATAGGAGCAAAATTGTTTGGTGAATTGGAACGCGCGGGGTTAAAATTTCACCTCACAACATAGCCTATGACGCTCTCGGGGTCCAGACGTGTGACTGTGCAAAATTTTGTGGCTGTAGCTGCGACGGTACAGATGCCAATCCCGGACATACACACATACATACATACACACATTCAGCTTTATATATTAGATATACCTGTATGTAATCTCCTGTATATAGTATATACCTGTGTGTCATCTCACCTATATATAGTATATATCTGTGTGTCATCTCCTGTATATAGTATATACCTGTATGTCATCTCCTCCTATACATAGCATATACCTGTGTCATCTCCTCCTGTATATACTATATACCTGTAGGTAATCTGCTCCTGTATATAGTATATACCTGTGTGTCATCTCCTCCTGTATATAGTATATACCTGTATGTCATCTCCTCCTGTATGTAGTATGTACCTGTATGTCATCTCCTCCTCTATATAGTATATACCTGTGTGTCATCTCTCCTGTATATAGTATATATCTGTGTGTCATCTCCTCCTGTATATAGTATATACCTGTGTGTCATCTCCCCTGTAAATAGTATATACCTGTGTGTCATCTCCTGTATATAGTATATAGCTGTATGCCATCTCCTCCTGTATTAGCCCTCGTTCACACGTTATTTGGTCAGTATTTTTACCTCAGTATTTGTAAGCTAAAATGGCAGCCTGATAAATCCCCAGCCAACAGTAAGCCCACCCCCTGGCAGTATATATTAGCTCACACATACACATAATAGACTGGTCATGTGACTGACAGCTGCCGGATTCCTATATGGTACATTTGTTGCTCTTGTAGTTTGTCTGCTTATTAATCAGATTTTTATTTTTGAAGGATACCAGACTTGTGTGTGTTTTAGGGCGAGTTTCGTGTGTCAAGTTGTGTGTGTTGAGTTGCGTGTGGCGACATGCATGTAGGGACTTTTGTGAGATGAGTTTTGTGTGGCGACATGCGTGTAGCAACTTTTTGTGTGTCGAGTTGCATGTGACAGGTTAGTGTAGCAAGTTGTGTGCAGCAAGTTTTGCGCATGGCGAGTTTTGCGCGTGGCGAGTTTTATGTGTGGTGCCTTTTGAGTATGTGCAAGTTTTGTGTGAGGCAACTTTTGCATGTGTTGCAACTTTTGTGCATGTGGCAATTTTTCTGCGTGTGGCAATTTTTCTGCGTGTGCAAGTTTTGCGTGTGGCGAGTTTTGCACGTGTGGCGAGTTTTGCATGTGGAGAGTTTTGCGCGTGGCGAGTTTTGAGCGGCGACTTTTGTGTTTCTACTTTTATGTGGCGAGGTTGGTGTATGTGTGGTGAAATGTGCACTGAGGGTGGTATATGTGTTCGAGCACGTGGTAGTGTGTGGCGCATTTTGTGTGTGTGTTCATATCCCCGTGGTGGTGTGATTATCCCATGTTGGGGCCCCACCTTAGCAACTGTACAGTATATACTCTTTGGTGCCATCGCTGTCATTCTTTAAGTCCCCCTTGTTCACATCTGGCAGCTGTTAATTTGCCTCCAACACTTTTCCTTTCATTTTTTCCCCATTATGTAGATAGGGGCAAAATTGTTTGGTGACTTGGAAAGCGCGGGGTTAAAATTTCACCTCACAATATAGCTTTGACGCTCTCAGGGTCCAGACGTGTGACTGTGCAAAATTTTGTGCCTGTAGCTGCGACGCCTCCAACACTTTTCCTTTCACTTTTTCCCCATTATGTAGATAGGGGCAAAATTGTTTGGTGAATTGGAAAGCGCGGGGTTAAAATTTCACCTCACAACATAGCCTATGACGCTCTCGGGGTCCAGACGTGTGACTGTGCAAAATTTTGTGGCTGTAGCTGCTACGGTTCAGATGCCAATCCCGGACATACATACATACATACATACATACACACACACACACATTCAGCTTTATATATTAGATTGAAAATATATTTGCAAATTTGATGCTAAAAAAAATAGCTTTTTAATGAATTTCATAAAGACTATTAGATTGCTTTTTAAATGTTTCAATGAGCAATGGTGAAGACCAACATCCATTTAAAATAACAAGTTAAGTAAAGCAGTTTTAAATGTATTAAGGTCTACTGGGAAACAATTTGGAGAATTCATTATCAAAGAATTTCAACTGTATAATTAGACATTTAATAACATCTTTGAAAATTATGCTCATATTTAACCCCTTGAAATCATTAATAGCAAACTGGGTTCAATTCGTTTGATGAAAGACTTACAGACATAAATGCTAGCAGCTGGGAGTAGAATCAATTGCTAGAATAACTTCTCTAATGGCCTTTAAAAACAAGGCAACAATTGCTGCCCCTGGAATGCTTTGATCTTATCTGAGAGGGAAATATTATGTTAATGGATTTAGCAAGACATTGGAAACAATGAGTTTCTTCATGACAATGACATGTTTAATGAAACTGAAGAGGGCTTGGGATTTTGTAAGAATAGATATGGATCAAAATAGATGTTATATTTAAAACTACTATAAATAAAGATATAGTCATTGATATAGGAAACATTACAATATTAGCAGGTGTCAAAAATTAGGATAAATGTGTCTCTTTGCAACATTATCTTTTTTAGAAACCATAACTAACATTAGTATATGATATATTTTATTGAATGCAGTTAATATTTTGCTGTGATGATTTTATGTCATGAAACTACATGGTACTTTGTTGTGTTTTTTTTTTAATTGTAGATTTTTATAGACCTTTACAATTGTGTAGAAGAAATTTGTGATAAACTATACATGGTCAGTGAGTTAGGCTACTTTCACACATCCGTCTTTATAAAGACGTTGCAATGCGTCGTTCTATGCAAAAACTGCATCATGCAAAGTTGCCTGTAGGATGCGTTTTTTGCACATAGACTTGTATTACCGATGCATCACGACGTATGGACACACGTTCCATACATTGTGGCACTGGATGCGTCAGTAATTGGCGGACCGTCATCACAAAAAAACGTTCAATGTAACGTTTTTTTGTGCGATGCATCCATCATTTTCGACCGCGCATGCGCGGCCGAAACTCCGCCCCCTACTCCCGCTCATCACAATGGGCAGCGGATGCGTTGTAAAACTGCATCCGCTGCCCACGTTGTGCTAAATTTAGCACAACGTCCGTCGGTACGTCGGGCCGACGATTTGCGACGGCCCCGTACCGACGGATGTGTGAAAGTAGCCTAAGATAAAATGGTGCTGAGTATTAAGTTAACTTTTTTTTCTGATACAATTCTTTTTAGATGTTTATAGCTAGCTAAAAAGATATCCACAGCTTAATTTTAATAGGAGTCAAGACTATATCTGAGACTATAAAGGCATTGAATAAAAATGATTCGCTGGGGACAGTAATATATAGGATGAGATGGTAGGATGGATAAAATAGGGAAAAAGGGAAGATGAATGTACACTGAATGATCACTTTATTAGAGACACTCATCAACTGATGCATTGTACCTTTTTTTGGTCTTCAAAACCAAAGTGGATTGTAGTGGTACAGACCACCCCCTAGGTTTTAAAATCGATCTGCAAGACTATTTCCCGATGTAGACGGTATAGTTTTTTGCAGTCGCCAAAAATAATATGAAAGTACTGACATGTTCTGAACACACCATACTATCTTTTACCAGAGTTGCTGTAGAGGAATAAGATCTAGGAACTGTATAAGCCAGGAAAGAAAGTAAAACTCATTCATGTTTTTTAAACCAATCCGTGACTCTACGACCCCTGTGGCTTGATACAGTGTCCTGCATAAAGTGTCCTTCTGCAATAGGGTAAATAGCAGCCATGACTGCATGTTGGGGGGGCTTACACAGTGAAGCGGTGCATCATGAGTTGAGTTGTTAAAAGGGACCACAGAGACTCTTTCGCCCGGGGCCCACAAAAACCTGGAGCCAGCCCTCGTCCCTATGTCCATCCACATACAGGGTGGTCCAAACGTAGGTGGACAGTATGTGTAATAGGGTTATGAAGGGTGAGATTTATTAAGAACTAAATGGTGGCCAGATTCTAACGCATCGGGTATTCTAGAATATGTATGTACGTCGTGCTTAGCACAGCCACGTAGTATATAACACAGACAGCCACGTAGTATATACCACAGCCACGTAGTATATAGCACAGCCACATAGTATATAGCACAGCCACATAGTATATAGCAGCCACATAGTATATAGCAGCCACATAGTATATAGCAGCCACATACTATATAGCACAGCCCACGTAACACAGACAGCCACGTAGTATATAGCACAGCCACGTAGTATATAGCAGCCACATAGTATATAGCAGCCATGTAGTATATAGCACAGCCCACGCAATATATAGCACAGCCCATGCAGTATATAACACAGGCCATGTAGCATATAACACATCCCACGCCATATATAACACTGCCCACATAGTATATAGCAGCCAGGCAGTATATAACACAGCCCACATAATATATAGCACAGCCCACGTAGTATATAACACACATCGGGTATTCTAGAATATGTATGTATGTACGTCGCGCTTAGCGCAGCCACGTAGTATAGAGCACAGCCACGTAGTATATAACACAGCCACATAGTATATACCACAGCCATGTAGTATATACCACAGCCATGAAGTATATAGCACAGCCACGTAGTATATAGCAGCCACATAGAATATAGCAGCCACATAGTATATAGCACAGCCACGTAGTATATTTCAGCCACATAGTATATAGCAGCCAGGCAGTATATAATACAACCTCGTAATATATCACACAGCCCACGTAGTATATAACATAGCCCACATAGTATATAACACAGCCCACGTAGTATATAACACAGGCCACGCAGTATATAACACTGCGCACGTAGTATATAGCAGCCAGGCAGTATATAACACAGCCCACGTAATATATAGCACAGCCCACGTAGTATATAACACAGCCCACGTAATATATAGCACAGCCCACATAGTATATAACACAGCCCACGTAGTATATAACACAGCCCACGTAGTATATAACACAGCCCACATAGTATATAACACAGCCCACGCAGTATATAACACAGCCCACGTAGTATATAGCAGTGCGGGCACCATATCCCTGTTAAAAAAAAAAATTGTTATATACTCACCCTCCGTCGTCCACCGAAGCTGTCCCGATGCGCGCGATGCGGCCGACAGCTTCCGTTCCCAGAGATGCATTGCGAAACTACCCAGATGACTTAGCAGCCTCGCTAAGTTTTGCAGTATGTAGTACAAGCAGTCAGATGATGATGATGTTCAAGTCCCTTAGTAGACTAAAAAAAATAAAAAAATAAGCACAAGCAATCGGACGATAGCAGCTTCAACTGCCTTCTAAGGGGACAATGAAATATAGAAATAAGGTAAAAATACAATTTTCAAATCATGTAAATATTTGGTATCTGTGTACTCGTATTCACCTGGAGAATCATATTTCCATAATAGTTTTACCTAGGGTTGAGCGACTTTTACTTTTTTAGTATCGAGTCGGGATTCGCGAAACCCGACTTTGTCAAAAGTCGAGTCGAGTGAAATCGTCCGATTATCGCGCAAAGTCGGGGATCGACCGAAACACGAAACCCAATGTAAGTCAATGGGGGAGCAAAGTCGGCAGTGAGTGGAGGACAGGAAAACACCTACAGTGCCCATTTTAATGTCAAAAACATCAATTTGTGTCACTTAAGCTTGTGAATCTTAATTTACCTTATAATAATAGTTAGGCATTGAAAATTGGGGGTCATTTGGCTAAAGTTGTGGGGGGTAGGGCTGGTTCAAGTTTTTTGTGGGCCCAGGAAACGCGGACTACGTCACGGCGGTGGAGTAGGGAGAGGTCAGTATTTCAACTTTGCAAGTGCTGTGATCCTGAGCAAGCAGGGGGGACCCACTCATTCGCATTGGCACTGGCACAGGGCCCCTCAAAGTACGGCATTGTGTTTGATGGCGGGGGCGCCTCCCACCGGCAGAGACACTTTTGCGTACTATGAGGGGCCCTGTGACAGTGACGTCGCCAATGAGTATGCCCTCCCCACCTGATGAAGGAACCTGCACTTTCATCTGCGCCTTCCTCTTTGTCCCCGTGTAAGGTGGTATAATATGCGGGAAGGGGAACCTGAATTTCAGCAGGGTCAGATTCTGGCTGTGTAGAGTGCAAGGGGAATGTAGTGGTCTGGGTCAATGTACCAGCAGACTCATGTAGCACTGGCTGAGCAATGGGCAGGATGAGGAGGAAACACAGATATAGGCCCAAATAATAAAGTGGGCTAAATGCAGTTCAAAATTGGTAACAGGACTAATCAGGCGGCATTGCTTTGTTCAGTGGAGGACAACTGTAATGAGAGGCAGACACAGTTAGTAGGCCCAAATAATAAAGTGGACCACAAAAAAGTTCAAAATTGGTAACAGGAGTAAACAGGCGGCACTGCTTTGTACAGTGGAGGAGAACACCAAAGAGCGGCAGACACCGTTAGTAGGCCCCAACCAAACTAGTAGCTCCAATGCAGTTAAATATCTGATATAGGCCGAAAGCCTGAAGATTGAAGCTCAGCTTTGTTCAGTGGAGGAGAACACCAAGGAGCGGCAGACACCATTAGTAGGCCCCAACTAAACTAGTAGCCCCAATGCAGTTTCATATTAAAAATATAGGCCGAAAGCCAGAAGATTGAAGCTCAGGAACAAAAACCTCGAGAACAACACGGAGTGGCAGACACCGTTAGTAGGTCCCAACCAAACTAGTAGGCCAAATGCAGTTTAAAATTTGTAACTATAGGCCGAAAGCCTGAAGATTGAAGCTCAGCTTTGTTCAGTGGAGGAGAACACCAAGGAGCGGCAGATACCATTAGTAGGCCCCAACCAAACTAGTAGCCCCAATGCAGTTAAATATCTGATATAGGCTGAAAGCCTGAAGATTGAAACTCAGCTTTGTTCAGTGGAGGAGAACACCAAGGAGTGGCAGACACCGTTAGTAGGCCCCAACTAAACTAGTAGCCTCAATACAGTTAAATATCTGATATAGGCCGAAAGCCTGAAGATTGAAGCTCAGCTTTGTTCAGTGGAGGAAAACACCAAGGAGCGGCAGACACCATTAGTAGGCCCCAACCAAACTAGTAGGCCAAATGCAGTTTCATATTAAAAATATAAGCCGAAAGCCAGAAGATTGGAGCTCAGGAAAAAAACCAGGAGAACACCAAGGAGCGGCAGACACCGTTTGTAGGCCCCAACCAAACTAGTAGGCCAAATGCAGTTTTCAAATTCCTATAGGCTGAAAACCTGACAATTGAAGCTCAGCTTTTTTCAGAGGAGGACAGCTGTATTGAGTGGTGCAGACAGACACAGGTAGTAGGCCTTAAACAATAAAGTTGGCTCAATGCAGTTTAAAAAAGGTTACAGGGGTACACAGGCAGCATTGGTGTGGTCAGCGGAGGACGATTGGAAGGAGGGACCGCAGACAGACTTACTAGGCCTAAAATAAAAAAGTAGGCTCTATGCAGGTTTAAATAGGTTACAGGGGTACACAGGCAGCATTGCTGTGGTCAGCGGAGAATGATTGGAAGGAGGGACCGCAGACAGACTTACTAGGTCTAAAATAAAAAAGTAGACTCTATGGAGGTTTAAATAGGTTACAGGGGTACACCTGCAGCATTGGTGTGTTCAGCGGAGGACGATTGCACCGAGGGGCAGACACAGTTAGTAGGGCCAAAAAAGTAATAGGCAAAATGCAGTTAAAAATAGGTTACAGGAGTACGCAGGCGGCCTAGCTTTGTTCAGTGGAGGACACAGTTAGTAGGCCAAAATAATAAAGTGAGATTAAAGTCTGGCAAAAAAAAAATTCACAAATAAACAGGTGGCATACCTAGGTACAGGGGTGGGCTCCTCTGCTGACTTGCAGACAGTGGTAGTTGGCACAAAGTATTAACTGGTGTAAATGTAGGACAGGGCCCCCGAAAATTTTTACTAGCATCAATCATGTCAACAAATTGGTATTGCCAGTGCCATTGAAGGATTTAACAGCACAGACTAAACAGTGGTGGAGCAGTGAGAGGTAATTTTGCAAGTGGTAGAGCACTGTTTGAGCTGGGGGGGAACACTCTCTCGTGGGCGGCGGTACTGGCCCAGGGCCCCTCATGTTACGACGGTGTGTCTGACGTTGGGTGTGCACCACCGCCAGAGGCACTTCATTGTACTATGAGAGACTCTGTGCCAGTGCCGTCGCCCAAAAGTGGGCACACCCACCTGTTCAGCCAAATGGCACTCGCACGGGTGCTTGCGCCAAGTGGTGACCACGGCCCCGTGGGGGGAGTCAGCCCATTTAGGGAGGTGTAAAAATGGCCTATGGTGGACATACAGCAGCTGCAAATGGAGAAATTGGAGCAGTCAGTAAGACGAGTCCAAAAGCAAGACCTTTTTACAGGAAAGCTAGGTGTCAGCAGGGAAAGGTGGGGCAAAATAATTAGAAATCCATGATTGGTTCATTTTAATGAAGGTTAGATCATCAACATTTTGGGTAGCCAGACGAGTCCTTTTTGAGGTCAGTATTGAACCAGCAGCACTGAATACTCTTTCTGATAGCACACTAGCAGCTGGGCAAGCAAGCTCCTGTAAAGCATATTCTGCCAATTCAGGCCAGGTGTCTATTTTGGATGCCCAGTATTCAAATGGGAATGACGTGTGAGGGAGAACATCGATAAGGACGGAAAAATAGTAACCATACTGGACAAATGTTGTCTCCTGTCATTTTGAATTGATGCAGCAGTACCTGTCGTGTCTGCGGTCATTGCGAAATCACTCCACAACCTGGTCATAAAACCCCTCTGTCCAACGCCACTTCTGATTTGTGCACCTCTAATACCTCTGCCATGTTACCCCCTGCAGCTCCTGTGAGAACCATCACCGCCGCTGTGTACTGGGAATGCCTGAACCAAGCGGTCTACAAGAGTTGCTTGTTTATTAGCCAATATTTGCTCAAGGTTCTCATGTGGCATGATATTTTGCAATTTCCCTTTATAGCGTGGATCCAGGAGGCAGGTCAACCAGTAATCGTCATCAGTCATCATTTTGATAATGCGGGGGTCCCTTTTTAGGATACGCAAGGCATAACCCGCCATGTGGGCCAATGTTCCAGGTGTCAATTCACTGTTTGTGCTGGGTTGAGGAGCACTTTCTGGCAAATCAACATCACTTGTCTCCCTCAAAAACCCTGTACCTGACCTTGCAACACCACCAGTTTCTATTGCCCCCTGAGAAGCTTCCTCCTCCCATAAATATTCATCCCCATCATCCTCCTCGTCCTCCTCCTCTTCGTCTGCCACCTCGTCCAGGAGACTTCCCTGAGCAGACAATGGGTGACTGTCATCAAGGCTTCCCTCGGCCTTTACCTGCAGACGCCTGCTCCTTTATGTGTGTCAAACTTTGCATCAGGTGACGCATTAGGGGGATGCTCATGCTTATGATGGCGTCGTCTGCACTAACCAGGCATGTGCATAACTCAAAACACTGAAGGACTTGACACAAATCTTGTAGCTTTGACCACTGCACACCTGACAACTCCATGTCTGCCATCCAACTGCCTGCCCGTGTATGTGTATCCTCCCACAAATACATAACAACACGACTCTGTTCGCACAGCCTCTGAAGCATGTGCAGTGTGGAGTTCCACCTTGTTGCAACGTCGATTATTAGGCGGTGCTGGGGAAGCTTCAAAGATCGCTGATGATTCTGCATATGGCTGGAGTGTACGGGCGAATGGCGGATGTGCGAGCAAAGTCTTTGCACCTTCAGGAGCAGGGCAGGTAACCCCGGATAACTTTTCAGGAAGCACTGCACCACCAGGTTCAAGGTGTGAGCCAGGCAAGGAATGTGTTTCAGTTGTGAAAGGGCTATGGGAGCCATAAAATTCCTTCTGTTATCACTAACTACCTTGCCTGCTTCAAGATGTACACTGCCCAGCCATGACTGAGTTTCTTGCTGCAAGAACTTGGACAGAACTTCCGCGGTGTGTCTGTTGTCGCCCAAACAATTCATTTCCAACACAGCCTGCTGACGCTTACCACTATCTGTTCCATAATGGGACACCTCGTGTGCAACACTGGCTGCTGCGGATGGAGTGGTCGTGCGACCGTGGTCTGTGGACGAGCTCTTGCTTCTGCTGGAGGACGAGGAGGAGGAGAGGGGTGGTGAATGCCTACAGCCAACTGTTTCCTAGATCGTGGGCTAGGCAGAACTGTCCCAATATCGCTGTCCCCTGTGGACCCTCCATCCACCACATTAACCCAGTGTGCCGTGATGGACACGTAATGTCCCTGGCCATGCATACTGGTCCATGCATCTGTTGTGAGGTGCACCTTTGTGGCTGACAGATATGCCACAAACAGGACTGATGCAGATGCCCTTAGTGGCAATAGAAATTTCCTTTTATAGGTGTGAGAGACTGCTGGGAAAATAAGGCGCACTGTATTACACTACACAGTTTGAGTGGCAGAAAGTGGCTGGCAGATATGCCACAAACAGGACTGACGCAGATGCACTCAGTGGCAATATAAATCTCCCTTTTTATGAGTGGGAGAATGCATGAAAAATTCAGGCCCACTGTATTACACTACACAGTTTGCTTGGCAGAAAGTGGCTGGCAGATATATAAAAAAATACAAGGGCTGTAGTAGAATTTCAATCTCCCTACAATGATCAAAGGACAAGTATGGCAGCAATAAAAAGGACTGCTGCACAGAAGAGTGTGGACAAAGAAACAAGAGAACTGTGCAGAAAGAAGCAACAGGATTTTTGCTTTGAAAAAAGCAGTTGGTTTGCACAGCGGCGTACAAACAGCAATGCAGCTATCAGGGAGCCTTATAAGCTACAGAGCTGATGCACAGAAATCTAGCCTCCACTGTCCCTGCAAAGAAAAGGTGGTGTTGGACAGTGGAAATTGGTACAGCACAAGTGGTTTGGGGGTTAATCTTTCCTCCCTAACAATATCCCTGCTTACCACGAAGCTGCAGCAACCTCTCCCTATGCTCAGATCGGCAGCAGTAAGATGGCGGTCGGCGTGCACGCCCCTTTATAGCCCCTGTGATGTCACAGAAAGCAAGCCAATCACTGTCATGCCCTTCTCTAAGATGGTGGGGACCGAGGCCTATGTCATCACGCTGCCCACACTCTGCATCCACCTTCATTGGCTGAGAAATGGCGCTGAAAGCGTCATACAAACCGCGACTTTGGCGCAAAGATCGCCGACAGCATGGCCAATCCCACTCTGGGATAGGGTCGGGTTTCACGAAACCCGACTTTGCCAAAAGTCGGCGACTTTTGAAATTGTCCGATCCGTTTCGCTCAACCCTATTCGGTACGAATGTACGGATATTAGAAATTATTCATGCTGATTTTCCCAAATCCAATATTTCACTATTCGCTCATCACTAGTTAAGATATATGTCATGATTTAAATGTCAATGTTAGGAGAGAGTGTATGTAGCATAAGGTCATCAAAAATCAAAATCATGAGAAATCCTTAATAATTATCAAATGGCATTGGGTATACTTGAAAATGGAAATTTTTCAATATCAACACACAAATAAACAAAAATATATTGTCAATGATTATCCACCCTAAAAATTCCCTAGGTAGTCCTATCCTCTGGGCCTACCTTGCTGTGGAAGATGGCTCTCTTAATGATACAACAAATAGTGAATCATTTAGGGTGCCAATCTCCGCAGCAAGGTAAATCCAGAGGATATGGCTACCTAGGGCATTTTTAAGGATAATCATCAACTATATATTTTTTTATTTGTGTGGTCGTCTTGAATTATTTCCATTTGTAAGGATATCCAATAAAAATGGTTAATTTTCAATAGTTTTGATGAATGTCAGTGTTCATCATGGCATAGAAAATAAATAAACTGTGTCATTACAAAGCAAAAATATTAGAGAATTAGAATTTAATCCTCTCGGAATTGCATACCTCAGTTATGAGGCATTTTTGTTTTTAATTTAAAAACTTGGAATTGTTGCAATCTTTAATCAATTTCACATTTTTCAACTTTTTTTTTGCTCGTAAATACCTATGTCTTTTATGATTTATTGTCAATGTCTCCTGTGCTGCAAACATGTTTCGGATGACAATTTGAGCTCACATAAGGTGAGAAAAGGGTCAGTGCTTGTAAGGTAACGATTAATAATCAGAGCCAACAAATATTGATAAACTATAACTCCTTTGTCTGTTGTACGTGGTCTTATGGTTTAACAGTTTTTATTTTACTTACATATAAAGTTTATCTATCACATAGGAAGGGCGTCATTTTGAAAACTAAAATTAATTCTGAAAAAGCCAAGGATACCATGCCAAAAGGAAATGGTGATATTAATATTGTTTTATCACAAACTGGTAGACTGTCTTCTTCTAATTGAGGGTCAGACACAATCATAGTGTGTAATACTAAATGTGGTGTAAGAAGGAGAAGTTTTGTAAGTACACTGATAAAAAGAAACAGATTATTAATTTGTCATTTAGAGAGGGATAAAGTTTAGGCACAGTACGAAAAAAGGGAAATGGCTTGAAGTGCTGTTCTGAAGTAGGAAAAGCATTTTATTCCACCCCTGTTTGAATGAGTTTATCTCACATGCATGGCCTTGGCAGATGTAATTGACCTTTTTACTTTTTATTCTTTTTACTGAGTTCTAAAATTTTAAAAACTTTGCATATTTTACTAAACATTGTTAGTTAAAAAATCACTAACATTAACTTTTTGGGTGCTAAACCTGTGTGATTGTGCACATAGAGTAAGTGTAATAATATATTGACCAATCACAGTCTACTGAGCCATGTGACTGAAGGTCCAACTGTCAGGCTGCCGTCACACTAGCAGTATTTGGTCAGTATTTTACCTCAGTATTTGTAAGCCAAAACCTGGAGTGGATGATAAATGCAGAAGTGGTGCATATGTTTCTGTTATACTTTTCCTCTATTTGTTCCACTCCTGATTTTGGCTTACAAATACTGATGTAAAATACTGACCAAATACTGCTAGTGTGACGGCAGCCTCATCTTCGGTAAAAGATAGAATTAAAGCTGGTAATTCATGTGCCGCATACAGTAAAATCAAACAGTGACATGTTAGAATAGAATATATATATATACACATAGAATAGATAGATATAATAGACTAGATGGTGGCCCGATTCATCGGGTATTCTAGAATATGCATGCGTAGTGTATAGCACAGCCCACATAGTATATTGCACAGCCACACAGTACATTACGCAGCCCACGCAGTACATTGCGCAGCCCATGCAGTACATTGCGCAGCCCACGCAGTACATTGCACAGCCCACGCAGTACATTGCGCAGCCCACACAGTACATTGCGCAGCCAAAGCAGTACATTGCGCAGCCAAAGCAGTACATTGTGCAGCCAACGCAGTACATTGCACAGCCAATGTAGTACTTTGCGCAGCCAACGCAGTACATTGCACAGCCAACGCAGTACATTGCGCAGCCAACGCAGTACATTGCGCAGCCCACGTAGTACATTGCGCAGCCCACGTAGTATATTGCGCAGCCCACGTTGTATATTGCGCAGCCCACGTAGTACATTGCGCAGCCCACGTAGTACATTGCGCAGCCCACGTAGTACATTGCGCAGCCCACTTAGTATATTGCGCAGCCCACGTTGTATATTGCGCAGCCCACGTTGTACATTGCGCAGCCCACGTTGTACATTGCGCAGCCCACGTTGTACATTGCGCAGCCCACGTTGTACATTGCGCAGCCCACGTAGTATATTGCGCAGCCCACGTAGTACATTCCGCAGCCCACGTTGTATATTGCGCAGCCCACATTGTGTATTGCACAGCCCACATTGTGTATTGCGCAGCCCACGTTGTATATTGCGCAGCCCATGTATATTGCGCAGTCCACATAGTATATTGCGCAGCCCACGTTGTATAGTCACATAGTATATTGCCCAGCCACGTAGTATATAGCACAGCCCATGTAGTATATTGCCCAGCCCATGTAGTATATTGCCCAGCGCATGTAGTATATTGCCCAGCCCCATATTGTATAGCACAGCCCATGTAGTATATTGCCCAGCCACAAAGTATATTGCCCAGCCCATGTAGTATATTGTCCAGCCACATAGTATATAGCACAGCCCATGTAGTATATTGTCCAGCCACATAGTATATAGCACAGCCCATGTAGTATATTGCCCAGCCACGTAGTATATAGCACAACCCATGTAGTATATTGCCCAGCCACGTAGTATATTGCCCAGCCATGTAGTATATTGCCCAGCCCATGTAGTATATTGCCCACCCACGTAGTATATAGCACAGCCCATGTAGTATATTGCCCAGCCACGTAGTATATTGCCCAGCCCATGTAGTATATTGCCCAGCCACGTAGTTTATAGCACAGCCCATGTAGTATATTGCCCAGCCACGTAGTATATTGCCCAGCCCATGTAGTGTATTGCCCAGCCCACATAATATATAGCAATGTGGGCATCATATCCCTGTTAAAAAAATAAAATAAAAAATAGTTATATACTCACCTTCCGGAGCCCCCGGATCCAACCGAAGCGGTTACCGACGCTGCTCGTGCACTTCGGTCTCAAGAGTGCATTGCGGTCTCACGAGATGATGATGTAGCGGTCTCACGAGACCGCTATGTCATCATCTCGTGAGATCGCAGCACGGACCGGTTATCGGAGCGTCGCGAGCGGGAAAGGCCTGTTGTCAATCCGGGGGCCGACGGACGGTGAGTATATAACGATTTTTTATTTTTTTAATTATTTTTAACATTAGATCGTTTTACTATTCATGCAGCATAGGCAGCATGAATAGTAAAAAGTTGGTCACACAGGGTTAATAGCAGCGGTAACGGAGTGCATTACACCGCGGCATAACGCGGTCCGTTACCGCTGCCATTAACCCTGTGTGAGGGCACACTGGAGGGGAGTATGGAGCGGGCACTGACTGTGGGGAGGAAGGAGCGGCCATTTTTCCGTCGGACTGTGCCCGTCGCTGATTGGTCGTGGCTGTTTTGCCTGTCATGGCTGCCGGGACCAATCAGCGAATGAATATCCGTGACAGACAGAAGGACAGACAGAAGGACTGACAGAAAGACGGAAGTGACCCTTAGACAATTATATAGTAGATATATAGTTGTCAGTGACACACACATATACAGTGAGGGAAATAAGTATTTGATCCCTTGCTGATTTTGTAAATTTGCCCACTGACAAAGACATGAACAGCCTATAACTTTAAGCGTAGGTTAATGTTAACATTAAGAGATAGAATATCAAAAATAAAATCCAGAAAATCACATTGTATAAATTATATAAATTTAGTTGCATTTTGCAGTGAGAAATGAGTACCATATTTTTCTGATTATATGACGCACTTTGGTTCCCTTAAATTTTGGGGGAAAGTGGGGGGTGAGACAGCAGAGACAGCAGGAGTTCACATGCTCCCGCTCATTAGCCTTATGTAATATTCACTGCACCTGCTGTCCATCACCTCGGTGCTGAAGTCGCGCCGAGTTGGTTGACAGGGGAGTGGCACATATTACATGTGCCTGTACTCCCCCATTCCCATCATGAATATGCCCCCCCGGTCACTCTATATGCTCCCCTGCTGGCACGCACATGATAAAATAACAAACACTTAACTCACCTTTCGATGATGGCTCTGTGCTCCCAGCTCCCCATGGCTCTTCCTGTGTCTGTGCTGAAATCCAATCATGTGATCAGCCCAGCACAGTGATGTCATCACTGTGTGCCCAGGTCACATGATCGGATGCCCAGGAAACAGTAAGCGCAACCGAGGAGCTGGGAGCATGGAGCCATCATCAGAAGGTGAGTTAAGTGTTTGATATTTTATTATGTGCATGCCAGCAGGGGGGCTATATCCAGGATGGGATGGGGGCAGTGGTGTGCAAGCAGCACAGGGGGGCAGTGGTGTGCCAGCAGCACAGGGAGGGCAGTGGTGTGCCAGCAACAGAGGGGGCAGTGGTGTGCCAGCAGCACAGAGGGGGCAGTGTTATGCCAGCAGCACAGGGAGGGCAGTGGCGTGCCAGCAGCATGGGGGGCAGTGGTGTGCCAGCAGCACAAGGAGGGCAGTGTTGTGCCAGCAGCACTGGGGGCAGTGGTGTGCCAGCAGCATGGGGTGCAGTGGTGTGCCAGCAGCACAGGGGGGGCAATGGTGTGAAAGCAGCACAGGGGGGCAGTGGTGTGCAAGCAGCATGGGGGGGAAGTGGTGTGCCAGCAGCACAGGGGGGCAATGTGCTAGGATGGGGGTTATAAAGCTACCAGGATGAGGGTCATATATATGATTTATAAGACGGATAGTGATGAGCGAATATACTCGTTACTCGAGATTTCCCGAGCACGCTCGGGTGTCGTCCGAGTATTTTTTAGTGCTCGAAGTTTTAGTTTTCCTCACTTCATCTGTAACGAGTATATTTGTTCATCACTAAAGATGGACACTAGCATTATAAAACAAACCCCCATTTAACATAAAAAATTATTTTTTTCTATTTTTCTTCACCAAATTTGGGGGTATGTCTTATAATCAGGTGCGTCTTATAAAGCGAAAAATAAGCTATTTGGTTGCACACTCTTTGGAATAAATAGCTTCAATCAATCACTTCCTATAACCATCAACAATCCTGAGTCCATGTGGCTGCATGAATTGTGGTTGATAGTGAGCCTCAACACATGCAGGGATTGCATGTTTGTTACACAATCCCCGCATGTGTTGAGGTGGTCTAACGGACGCAAATGATACAGCCGCAGAGACTCGAACATATTATACGAGCACGCCCAAATGTTCGAAAAAAACCCAAGTGTGCTCGGATAAGATGTTATGCAAGAAAATTTTCTCATCACTAATCTGGACTCATTGCTGGAAACTTCAGAACTGTCTGGTGCTTTGCTTTCATTCATTATTTTCTGGCTGCTTCTTGAAGTTTGTTTGGGGTCATTGCTGGAAGACCCAAGACCTAGGACGCAAATGCAGACATTGGGCACTACATTGAGAACCAAAATCCCCTGGTAATGATGCCTTGCACACAGTCAAGGGACCTCACTGCCAGAGGCAGCAAAACAACACCAAAACATCCTTTAACCTACCCCATTTTTGATTGTAGTTACTGTGTTCTTTTCTTGGTAGGCTTTATTCCATGAACAGTAGAATGATGTGCTTTACCAAAAAGCTCTATATTGGTCTCATCAGTCCACAAGATGTTTTGACAAAAGGATTTTGGCTTACCCACGTATATATTGGCAAACTGCAGTCTAGATTTTTTATGTTTGTGTCAGCAGTGAGATCCTCCTCTGTCTTTTGCCATAGCGTTTCATTTAAATCCTGATAGTTTGCGCTGACACTGATGCACCCTAAGCCTGTAGGACAGCTTAAATTTCATGGAACTTGATTGGGGCTGCTAATCCACCATCCAGACTATCCTGCATTGGAACATTTCATCATCTGTTCTTTACCATACACGTCCAAGGAAATTTGGTACAGCGCCATGGGTTGTGAACTTCTTGATTATGTTCCGCACAGTGGACAAATCAACATAAAGATCTCTGGAGATGGACTTGTATCCTTGAGATTATTGATATTGTTCAACAATTTTGGCTTCCAAGTTCTCAGACAGTTCTCTTCTCCTCTTTTTGTTCTCCATGCTTAGTGTGGCACAATCAGATGTCAACTTCTCCCCTTTTTATCTGGTTTCAGGTGTGATTTTCATATTGCCCACAACTGTCACTTGCCACAGATGAGTGTTAACGAGCATATTATGCTTGAAACAAAGTTGTTTGCCCACAATTTTGCAAAGGTGCCAACAATTTTGTCCTTCCCATTTTTTAGGTTTGTGTGAAATGATGTCCAATTTGCCCTTTTTCTCAGTTTTTTTGTGTTGTTCCAATACTCACAAAGGAAATAAATGTGTATAGCAAAACATATGTAATTGCAATAATTTTCTGGGAGAAATACTTCATTTTCTGGATCAATTTCAATGGTGCTAACACTTTTGGCCATGACTGTATAAATAAAATAAATATTATATTATTAAGCTGAAACAGCAACTACAAAAGATGTACTGCAGTTGACTACTTGTGGGTGTATGAGCTTTGTCCTATATATTTATAACACTGTTCACTGTCCGGAGCAGAAAAGGCCTTTGATAGAAACAATGTTTATTTCTACCTCCTTTGCCAAACTTCTCCTTTCCAAAAGGAAGAATTATCTTTCTGCTCTTGCGCCCTTGGCAGACTTTAATGAGTGTATCTGGCCTCTGTCAAATGAAGAAATAAAGTTGTTCTTTGCAAAAAAATCTTTGTTTTAGTTGACTTGAAATGTAAGACGCTAATGGAAGATTTTATTCTGTACATGGGAAACAATAGTGTAATGTTTCTACCCATGTCATACATCTAGGGTTGTGTCCTTGTCTGGTTAATACAGCATGCACAAAGTAAATACAGTAATACTTTTGAAGAGTACATGATTTTTCATACTTTTCATATGGGATCCTGATATGTTAGTTTAAGGTAACCAAATTTAAATAACATTTTTAACACATTTTCTGTTTTTTTGCCTGTTTTTGTACTGATTTAAATTTTTTTCAGCTTTATTTCTCTTTCCATATACATAGTTGCTTTAAAAAATGCTGCTGGTTGAACTTGTGGCAAAAAGGGGCTGAACAGAGGGCAAGAGAAAGGAGAAATATTTCAGCTTCTGGTAAACTTTTCAGAGTAATCTTTATTCCATCAAATAACAATTACAAAATATGATGGACAGGAACAGTAACAAGAGACAAATTTCAAACAAGGTTGATCTTTATCAAGCTTCAAGCTGGACAGAGGGCTCAGGTCAAAAGCCAGGCCCCTCTGAAGGCAACTTTGTTAAAATCAGAGGTGAAGACTTTTCCCATATGTGTCCTTGCCGGAGAGGAGGACGAGATGGTAGCCCAGCATCCCTAACTTAGAAGTGCCTGAAGAGAACTTTGGGACTGCTAAACTTAGGGACCTTACAATGAAGGGGGCATTTGAGAATGTGACTGTATGTAATGGGGTTGCTCAAAATTCGGGGGGCTGACACCAGGTTCCCTCATTTTGCAGTACATGGCGAGTTATTGTATCAGGTGACCAAACTGACGGGAGGAAAGATAGTAGAGCAGTTGTTAGTTCCAGGACCCTAGCAGCAGAGGATTTTAGACATGGCCCATTTGCATGTTTCTGGTGGACATCTGGGGGTGGAGAAAACTCAGGAGAGTGTTACAGAGGTTTAATTGGCCAGGGTGTTACCAAGAGATCCTGAATTATTGTAGGTGCTGCCCAACCTGTCAGATAACTGCCCCTACTTCTACCTTCAGAAACCGCTTAGTTCCCTTAACTGTGATAGAAATCCCCTTCAAGAGGATTGCTATGGACCTGGTAGGTCCACTCGTTAAATCAGCAGGCTGCCATCAGTGGATCTTAGTGGTCATGGACTATGCAACCCGGTACCCAGAATCAGTCCCACTGAGGAACATGTCAGCTAAGAGTATTGCCTGGGAGCTTGTCCATATCTTTCCCAGGACCGTTTTGCCCAAGGAGATTTTGATGGACCAAGGGACCCCATTTATGAGAAAAGTGATGTGGTAGCTGTGTAGAGTCCTCCAGATCGCCCAGCTGAGAATCTCCGTTTACCATCGTCAGAGCGATGGGCTAGGCTAGTGAAGCATTTCAGCAAGACCTTGAAGGCCATGCTCAAGAGGGTCGTTGAGAAGGACAGTTGGTACTGGAACTATCTGCTCCCATTCCTGCTCTTTTCTATCAGAGAAGTCCCACAGGCCTCCACTGGCTTCTTGCTGTTCTAGCCCCTGTACGGCCGACATCCACGAGGGCTACTGGACAGCGCCAAGGAAACCTGGGAAGCCGAAGTCACACAGTAGTGTCATTCAGCATGTCACCCAGCTGCAAGAAAGTATGGCTCACGTAATGCCTATCATAAGAGAACATCTTCTCCAGGCACAGGAGGCCCAAGTGATTGTATACACTACCATTACTTAGAAATTTCCTTATTTTTGAAGAAAAGCGCAGTTTTTTTCCAATGAAGCTAACATTAAATGATTCAGAAATACACTCTATACATTGCTAATGTGGCAAATGACTATTCTAGCTGCAAACGTCTGGTTTATAATGCAATATCTTCATAGGTGTTGTGATGCAGTGACCCCTGTTGCAGCTAGGGGGCGCTGTGTGTGCTCCTTGGGATATGCATGGAGGCGTATTTGTGGTTATAATGATGGTGAAACAGTTACTGGCAGAATTGTAAATGGCCGATATGGGTCGCAGAGGGAGTCTGCGCTGTAAGCCTGAAGTAATGTTGTTCTGGAAACTGTAGTCCCACAAGTGTTTGTATAATTATGAAGGGAGGCTTACTGGGCTAGTTCAAGAGCTGGGCGGGTCGAACTAGCCACACACACCTCCCATCTATGGGAGTAGTTACAACTACATAATGTGACCATGGTGTGGTCACATGGTCTGTAGTGGGCTCTGCAATGGAGTCTGTAGTGGTTCCTGTGTATGGACCTGAATGTTCTCTGTAATGGAGAGTGTGAGATCCTGGATGGCTTGTGTGTTGGGAGGTCCTGTGTGTGGACTGGATCCCTGAATAGCACACCGAGAGGCAGTGGATCTGAAGACCTGTGTGTTGGGATATCTTGGGAGTAGGATCGAATCCATGTTAAGCACACTGAGAGACTTGTGTCTTGGACGTTCCCAGGTGGGGACGGACGCCCTGAACAGCACACGCAGTGACCTGTGTTGGAAGTCCTGGGAGTAGGACTTCCTGAATAGCACAACCTGTGTTGGGAGTCCTGGGAGTAGGATTTCCTGAAGAGCACATGGAAGGAGTGTATGCAGAGTTTGCAGTGGCACTGCATTGGGGGAGCTACAGCCCATCTTAGGATCTGGACTAACTGATGTGTGCCTGCCCGGCAAGTTGGTGATCTCGGTTCAGCAGTTTCCCTGAGGAGAGAGGACTGACAGGAGTCAGCGTGTAGAGCAGGAGCTACTGGAAGGCAACCCAGAGTATGGGGAAATATGTGCACTGACAGGGGGTCAATAATGAACTGTGTGGTCTCACAAAGTAACTAGACAAAGTGAGGTCCAGCGTGTTTAGAGATGCAAAACAATGTCGTGTGCGCTATATGACTAGAGACATTGATACTGCATACGGACACCCCCGGGAACTAGTCAAGGAGGGCTGGCAGGTGTAGTATCTGAACTGTGAGTTAAAGCCGTATAAGAAGTGTCTAAGTTAAAACTGTAACTTAATGTTATCTGTTGGTGCCTATTATGTTCCTTGCAGTGTAATGCACTGTGCATGACTCGGTTTACGATGCCATAATAAACCGCATGGACTGTTTTTTGTGAAAAATGTGCCTGTGTGACTGAATCCCGTTGCTAAGCGAGTGTCCCCCAAACACATGCAGTAAGCTCTATCTCACAGTGTATAGAGGCCCAATTCCAACAATCATCACTCTAGTGTTCTTATGGTACTTTGTGTTTACTAACTGTGTAGGAAGGCTAATGGATGGTTAGCATACCCTTGAAAACCCTTGTGCAATTATGTTAGCACAGCTGAAAACAGTTTGGCTGATTAGAGAACCTATAAACCTGACCTTACTTTGAGCTAGTTAAGAATCTGGAGAATTACATTTGTTGGTTCCATTAAACTCTCAAAATGGCCAGAAAAAAATAACTTTCATGTGAAACTCGACAGTCTATTCTTGTTCTTAGAAATGAAGGCTATTCCATGTGAGAAATTGCCAAGAAACTGTAGCTTTCCTACAACTGTGTGTACTATTCCCTTCAGAGGAGAGCACAAACAGGTTCTAACCAGATAAGAAAGAGAAGTGGGAGGCCCCGCTGCACAGCTGAGCAACAAGACAAGTACATTAGAGTCTATAGTTTGAGAAATCGATGCCTCACAGGTAGTGTTGAGCATTCGGAGGGTATCGGCCGATATTCGCTGTATCGGAATTCTGATACCGAGTTCCGATACATTTGTGATATCGGATACTGGAATCGGAAGTTCCTATAGTGTAATTATGCACTATATTGGAGTGTGGGAGGTACGTGGGCGGTGCGTGGGTGGAGACTGTGTGTGTGCAGGCGGAGTCTGTGCGGGCCTGCCGGGGGTCTGTATGGGCCTCTCGGGGGTCTGTGCATGCCTGCTGGGGGTCTGTGCTGGCTGCCGTGGGTCTATGCGGGCTGCCGGGGGTCTGTGCGTGCCTTCCGGGGGTCTGTACGGGCCTGCCGGAGCTCTGTGCGGGCTGCTGGAGCTCTGTGCGGGCTGCAGGGGGTCTGTGCGCGCTGCCGGGGGTCTGTGTGGGCTGCCAGGGCTCTGTGTGTGTGTGCAGGCATGGACCAATGGGACTACAAGTCGGACGATGCCTGCTACAGTGACAGTGATTGACACATTAGCCAATGATGGGACAGTAGTAGTCCCATCATCCGGCTAATGTGTTTAATGTAAAAAAAATAATAAATACTACATACATACCACATACATACATACAACATACTACATACATACTACATACAACATACTACATACATACTACATACAACATACTACATACATACTACATACATACATAATACTACATACATACTACATACATATTACATACAACATACATACTACATACAACATACTACATACATACTGTATACTACATACATACAACATGCTACATACATACTACATACATACTACATACATACAACATACTACATACATACTACATACTACATACATACTATATATATACAACATACATACATACATACATACTACATGCAATACATTCATACATTACATACAATACATACATACAGACATACAGTACATTAAACATAGTTTACATACTCACCATTACTTGTCATTTTGATCCCCGAAGCCAGTGTCCTCTGTAAAAAAGATTAATATAACAAACAACCAATATACTCCCTGTCCGCAGAAATCCCTGAGTGTCCCACGACGATCTCCCGTGGAGAACAGCAGCATCAGCTGATGCGACCGCTCTCCAGGGGCTCCAGGAACACAATGATGAGAAGAAGGTATCCTTCCGCACTGTATTCCTCCGCCGCTGTAAAAAAATAGTCCCTAGTCTCACTTTTGGCATTGCTGTGTGAGAAATTTTCCCAAGCAGCAATTGCCATAAAGTGAGACTGAGAGGTTACTATAGTTCAGTGATGCACTGCAGGAACCATTGTCTCCTGTCAGTGTGTCACTGAAGGTCCTATAGAGCAGTGACATCACCCAATGTCACTGTTCTATAGGGGAGAGCGTCGTGGGACACTCGTTATTAATTGGACTACGGCGGACAGGTAGTATATGGGGGTTTTTTTGTTTGTTTTTTGCAGGCACTGAAATATGGCAAATATGGTTAAATGAAGAATATTAAAATATTTTTTTCCTAATGTGTGTGTGTTTTATTAACCCTTTACTAGTATTGGATTAATAATTGATAGGCATCTTATTGACGTCTCTCCGTTATTAACCCGGCTTAATGTCACCTTACAATAGCAAGCTGACATTAACCCCTTATTACCGCATATCCCACCGCTACACGGGAGTGGGAAGAGAGGGGCTAAGTGCCGGAATTGGCGCATCTGCGTAGCTTTTCTGGCTATAAAATATAGGGGGACCCCACGTTATTTTTTTGGGGGGTCACCTTATTTTAATAGCCAGTAAAGGCTACGCAGACAGCTGTGGGCTGATATTCATAGCAGGCTACAAATATTGGCCCCCGGCCGTCGGCTTTCCCCCTCTGGTGCAGAAAATTGCGCTGGAGCCCACAATGTTTTTTTTTAAAATTCAACGCTCATTAAGGCCTCTTTCACACTTGCGTCGGTACGGGTTCGTCGCTATGCGTCAGGCCGATGTACCGACACACGTTGTGAATTTTGTGCATGACGTGGGCAGCAGATGCAGTTTTTCAACGCATCCGCTGCCCATTCTGATGTCCGGGGAGGAGGGGGCAGAGTTTCGTCCTTGCATGCGTGGGAGAAAATGGCGGACGCGACGGACAAAAAAAGTTCGCTTGAACGTTTTTTTGTGCCGACGGTCCGCCAAAACACGATGGATCCATTGCACGACGGACGCGACGTGTGGCCATCCGTCGCGATCCGTCGCTAATACAAGTCTATGGGTAAAAAATGCATCCTGCGAGCACATTTGCAGGATCCATTTTATCCGCAGGGTCCATTTTTTCTCATAGGGTTGTATTAGCACTGGATTGAGCCTGATGGCCACACGTTTCATCCGTTTTTTGCAGGATCCATCAAAAAAGCTGTTTCCGCTTGACAGAAAACACATACAGAGGAACGGTTTTTCTGTCCAAAAAAACCGCACAGAGTCGGATCCGGCAAAAAACGGATGAAAGTGAGATGTGAAATGATGAATCCGGCCTCCGAATCAGTTTTTTCATGCATGTTTTCATTCAAATCATGCACATTTTCCGCTTATATATTTATTTATTTCCAAAAACTGCATCAAAACCTGCATCAAAAACTACATCAAAATTGCACCAAAAACTGCATAAAAAACTGCACCAAAAACCTTAATCAAAAACCGCACCAAAAACCTGCATCAAAACTGCACCAAAAGCTGCATCAAAAACTGCATCAAAACCTGCATCAAAAAATGCATCAAAACTGCACCAAAAACTGCATCAAAAACCGCATCAAAAACTGCACCAAAAACTGCATCATAAACCGCATCAAAAACCACACCAAAACCTGCATCAAAAACTGCATAAAAAGCTGCAGCAAAAACTGCATTAAAACTGCACCTATTAAAATAGGGTGACCCCCCAAAAAAATGATGTGGGGTCCCCTTATATTTTAAAGCCAGAAAGGCTACGCAGACAGCTGCGGGCTGATATTCATAGCCTAGAAAGCGGCCATGGATATTGCCCCCCCCCCCTGGCTACAAATGCCAGTCTGCAGCCACCCCGGAAATGGCACATCTGTAAGATGCGCCAATTCCGGCACTTAGCCCCTATCTTCCCACTCCCGTGTAGCGGTGGAATATGGGGTAATAAGGGGTTAATGTCACCTTGCTATTGTAAGGTGACATTAAGCCGGGTTAATAATGGAGAGGCATCAATAAGACGCCTATTCCATTATTAATCCAATACTAGTAAAGGGTTAATAAAACACACACACATTAGGAAAAAAGTATTTTAATATTCTTCATTTAACCATACTTACCATACTTCAGCTCCTGCAAAAAACGTAAAATAATAAACCGTATACTACCTGTCCGCCGTAGTCCAATTAATAACGAGTGTCCCACAACGCTCTCCCCTATAGAACAGTGACATCGGGTGATGTCACTGCTCTATAGGACCTTCAGTGACACACTGACAGGAGACAATGGCTCCTGCAGTGCATCACTGAACTATAGTAACCTCTCAGTCTCACTTTATGGCAATTGCTGCGTGGGAAAATTTCTCACACAGCAATGCCAAAAGTGAGACTAGGTACTATTTTTTTACAGCGGCAGAGGAATACAGTGCGGAAGGATACCTTCCTCCCGTCATTGTGTTCATGGAGCCCCTGGAGAGCGGTTGCATCAGCTAATGCTGCCGTTCTCCACGGGAGATCGTTGTGGGACACTCATGGATTTCTGCGGACAGGGAGTATATTGGTTGTTTGTTATATTAATCTTTTTTACAGATGACACTGGCTTCGGGGATCAAAATGACAAGTAATGGTGAGTATGTAATCTATGTTTAATGTACTGTATGTCTGTATTGTATGTAATGTATGAATGTATTGTATGTAGTATGTATGTATGTAGTATGTATGTATGTAGTATGTATGTAGTATGATGTATGTAGTATGTATGTAGTATGATGTATGTATGTATGTAGTATGTATGTAGTTTTTTTTTTTTAAACATTTAACACATTAGCCGGATGATGGGACTGCTACTGTCCCATCATTGGCTAATGTGTCAATCACTGTCACTGTAGCAGGCATCGTCCGATGGGACTTGTAATCCCATCGGACGATGCCTGCACACGCACAGACCCCCGGCAGCACGCACAGACCCCCGGCAGCCCGCACAGAGCCCCGGCAGCCCGCACAGACCCCCGGCAGCCCGTACAGACCCCCAGCAGGCCCGCACCAAGCCCCGGCAGCCCGCACAGACCCCCAGCAGCCCGCACAGAGCCCCAGCAGCCCGCACAGACCCCGCAGGCAGCCTGCACAGACCCCCGGCAGGCCAGTGCAGACCCCTGGCAGCCCACACAGACCCCCGTCAGGCCCGCACAGACCCCCAGCCAACACAGACCCCCGGCAGGCCGAAAAGAGCCCCTGCAGGCCCACACAGACCCCCAACAGCCCATACAGACCTCCGTCAAGCCCGTACAGACCCACAGCAGCCCGCACAGAACCCCAACAGGCCTGCACAGACCCCCGGTAGGCACACACAGACCACTGGCTGGCACGCACAGACCCCCGGCAGCCCGTACAGACCCCTGGCAGCCCACACAGACATGCACAGTGTCTGCTCACGCACCGCCCACACTCTGCCCCCCTCCAGAACAGGATGTAGAAGGACAGAAAGGGCTTATTTACATTCCGATATTTTTGTCCCATTGACTTGCATTGGTATCGGATATCGGCAATATCCGATATTTTTTTGATATCGGCTGATCCAATCCGATATCGATACTTCTGGATATCGGAAGGTATCGCTAAACACTACTCACAGGTGCTCAACTGGCAGCTTCATTAAATAGTACATGCAAAACGCCAGTGTCAACGTCTAAAGTGAAGAGGAGACTCCAGGATGCTGGCCTTCAGGGCAGAGTGGCAAAGAAAAAGCCATATCTGAGACTGGCTAATAAAAGGAAAAGATTAATATGGGCAAAAGAACACAGACATTGGACAGAGGAATATTGGAAAAAAGTGTTATGGACAGACAAATCCAAGTTTGAGGTGTTTGGATCACACAGAAGAACATTTGTGAGATGCAAAACAACTGGAAAGATGCTGGAAGAGTGTTTGAAGCCATCTGTCAAGCATGGTGGAGGTAATGTGATGGTCTGGGGTTGCTTTGATGTAGGTAAAGTGGGAGATTTGTACAAGGTAAAAGGGATATTGAATAAGGAAGGCTATTACTCCATTTTTGCAACGCCATGCTATACCCTGTGGACAGCGCTTGATTGGAGACAATTTCATCCTACAACAGGACAATGACCCAAAGCACACCTACAAATTATGCAAGAGCTATTTAGGGAAGAAGCAGGCAGCTGTTATTCTATCTGTAATGGAGTGGCCAGTGCAGTCACCAGATCTCAACCCCATTGAGCTGTTGTGGGAGGAGCTTGACGGCAAGGTACGCAAAAAGTGCCCATCAAGCCAAACCAACTTGTTGGAGGGGCTTCTTGAAGTATCGGGTGAAATTTCTTCAGATTACCTCAGTGTAAATTAACTGCTAGAATGCCAAAGGTCTGCAATGCTGTAATTGCTGCAAAGGGAGCATTCTTTGACTAAAGCAAAGTTTGAAGGAGAAAATTATTATTTCAAATAAAAATCTTTTCTTTGAACCTTGTCAATGTCTGGACTACATTTTAAATTAATATGGCAACTCATTTGATTAATAAAAGTATAAGTTTTCATGGCAAGAACAAAATTGTCTGGGTGACCCTAAACTTTTGAATGGTAGGATACAATTGAACAGTGAGGCTAAGGCAATTCCAACCGAGGAACCGCGTGCTAGTACTTATCCCTACAATGGAGAGCAAATTCTTGGCAAAATGACGAGATCATGGAAAAACTTGGGGACAAGAATTACAGCCCGGTCACAGGAAGACGCACCAGGTATACCATGTGAACCTACTCAAACCTTGGCGGGACCATTAACCACTGGAAGTTCCTTCCCTGGGGACCCGTCCCAAAGCCAAGATTGAAGAGGTTGTGATTGCTGAGACGTTACTGCCAGTCCAGAAGCAACAATGATGAGAACTGCTGCATCAGAACTGTGACCTGTTCTCAGAGTTGCCAGTGCACACACACGTTGTGGAACACAACGTACTAGCAGAGTCGCATGTAAAGGTAAACCTCAAACCCTACAGAATTCCCAAAGCATGCCAGGAGATAATCGTCAAGGAGGTGAAGAGAATGCTGGACCTTGGTGTGATAGAGGAATTGAGAAGTGGCTGGTCAAGTCCCATCATCCTTGTACCGAAGCTCAATGGTGAGTGGCGGTTTTGTAACAACTACCGCAAGCTCAATGAGGTGTCCCATGCCTAGTGTGGATGAACTCATTGAGCGACTGGGGCCTGCAAGGTACATACCACCCTTGACCTGACAAAGGGGTATTGGCAGATCGCCAAGGAGAAGGCAGCCTTCTCAATGCCAAATAGGTGTTTTCATTACACCAGAGTGCCCTTCGGACTGCAGGGAGACCCTGCTTATCTTCCAGAGGATGTGGGATCGAATCCTGGCTCAACACTACTTGAATGACATTGTCATTTTCATCCCTGACTGGAATTCGCACCTGCCAAAGGTACAGGAGATCCTCGATGCATTGAGGAAAGCAGGACTCGCCATAAATCCCAAGAAATATGCCATAGGGAAGTAAGAGGCTAAGTAATTAGATTACATTGTCTGGAGAGGTGATATCAAGCCAAAATTAAATAAGATAGAGGCAATTCAGACGAGGCAGCAACAACTCTCCAAGAAACAAGTGAGGGCATTTCTGGGAATTGTGGGGTATTACTGGCGTTTTATCCCGAACTTCGCTATAATTGCCGCACTGTTAACAGATCTCCTTGTGGGCATCAAGTCGACGAAGGTAAATGGACTCCTGACACAGAGATGGCATTTCAAGAGCTGAAGCGGGCTCTGTGCAAGCATCCGGTTATGGTCGCACCCGACTTTAATAAAGAATTTGTGGTCCAGACCAATGCATCAGAAGTTGGGTTGGGAGCCGTGCTGTCACAGGAAATCAATGGAGAAAACCATCCCATCCTGTATCTAAGCCGGAAGCTCTCATCTTGCGAGTAGAACTACACAATAGTTGAGAAAGAATGCTTAGCCATAAAGTGGGCCATCAACACCCTGAAATACTACCTGCTAGGCCATAGGCTTAAGTTAGTGTAGGACCATGCTCCTCTGAGATGGTTGAGAGAGAAGGGCAAGAGCGCCAGGGTGACTAGGTGGTTCTTAGCCCTTCAAGACTTCACATTCCACGTAGAGAATAGGCAAGGGAAGTTACAGGGCAATGCCGATGCTCTCTCCGGAATTCCCTGTTTAGTGTCTGAAGGTGCCAAAACCTCTGGCTTTGGGCAGAGGGGGGAATATGTGACAGGGTCATTGGCTCATTGTATGAAGGGAGATATGTGTCACCACGCATATTAGCTGCAGTGATGTGAAACTAGAATAGTTTTCCTCCAGCAAGCTACTGTATGTGTTGAGAGTGTTAAGTTTATTATGGGCTGGTTTTAGAGGACCCCAATAGAGCGGCTGGGAGGGGGTCCACCGTATCTCCACCTGCAGAGTCCTGAGAGGACCTGTGTGAGGTCACAGTCATGTGATCATCACATCGGGTGTTAAATACCGGGACATGAGAGTCAGTGGGTGTGATGTATTGGGGAAAGGTGGAACTCCCACGTGGTTCCCATAGGAACTAAGGACCCTGTGTGTGTTATCTGCAGTGAAGCCTGCAGTGCAAGGAATCTGATGGACTTCATCTTTGTTTTGTTTACCTTTATGCCAGAAAGGCCCTGTTTGTGTTGCTGTACTCTGCTACGGTTTATGCTGTCTATAATAAACCAGCAAGTGAACTACTATCAGAACTGCTCCTGTGTCGACCTCGTGAAGCAGCTGAGTGAGTCAACCCCTCACAATAGTAACATTTAGATTCAACATCTACAATGTTGCCTAGCTGGGCTAATCATCACCCATTAAGTTTAATCAATTTCATCATTATTTTTTATTAATCCTAGTATGAATACAAATACAAATGCAGATTTTTAATGCAGTTTTTGTAGCCAAAACGAAAAATGGTTAAAAAATAGCAAATTAGTAGACACTTTGTAGACACCAACTTTAAATTAGTAGACATATTCTTCCCTGATAATACATTCCTGTCACTGTTTTTAAAAACTTCAAGAACTGCATTATAAAAGCACTTGAGAAAGCACCCCCATTGATTTGTTCAGGTCACCTTTGCCTAATATTATTTTCTTTCTTCTGCCTTAAAGCTTAAAGGAATTTTCTAGTAAAATAAATTTTTTATAGTCCATTGTTTTATGTTCCAGGGTTAAAATCCCACCAAGAACAGTATCTGCAAGAGGTTTTTATGTTCTCCTCATGTTTGCATGGGTTTCCTCCCACACTCCACAGACATAGTGATAGGGAACCTAGATTGTGAGCCCCAATGGATACAGCTCTAATAATGTCTGTAAAGTGCTGTAGAATTAGATTTCTCATACCTGGCACATTAGATCTCTACATAAAAGTTATCCTTTGTATAAGGTGAGAAGCACCTATACAGCCATACCACTACTTCTATATGTAAAAAAAAAAGTTCTGACAGGTTCTGCTTAACCCTTTGAAAAAATATGCACTATGACAAATGTGTAATAAAAGAAAAGGTGTAAGGGGCAAATACTTTTTTTTGCAACATTTTCTACCTATCCTTTCATCAGCAACTTTTCTATGATGTCAGTTTAGAAAATGTACAAGGTTGTGATATGGTGGTATATTTGATGCCATCTCAGCATATTTTTAACCCCTTCATGACCTTGGGATTTTTCATTTTTCCGAGTTCGTTTTTCACTCCCCTCCTTCCCAGAGCCATAACTTTTTTATTTTTCCATCAATTTGGCCATGTAAGGGCTTATTTTTTGAGGGACGAGTTGTACTTTTGAACAACATCATTGGTTTTAGCATGTCGTGTACTAGAAAACGGGAAAAAAATTCCAAGTGCAGTGAAATTTCAAAAAAAGTGAAGTCCCACACTTGTTTTTTGTTTGGATTTTTTGCTAGGTTCACTAAATGCTAAAACTGACCTGCCATTATGATTATCCAGGTCACTACAAGTTCATAGACACCTAACATGACTAGGTTATTTTTTATCTAAGTGGTGAAAAAAAATTCCAAACTTTGCTAAAAAAGAAAATTGTGCCATTTTCCAACACTCGTAGCGTCTCCATTTTTCATGATCTGGGGTCAGTTGAGGGCTTTTTTTTTTGTGTGCCGAGCTTGCGTTTTTAATGATAGCATTTTGGTGCAGATACGTTCTTTTGATCGCCCGTTATTGCATTTTAATGCAATATCACGGCGACCAAAAAAACGTAATTCTGGCGTTTCGAATTTTTTTCTCGCTACGCTGTTTAGTGATCAGGTTAATGCTTTTTTTTTATTGATAGATCGGGCGATTCTGAACACAGCGATACCAAATATGTGTAGGTTCGATTTTTTTTTATTGATTTATTTTGATTGGGGTGAAAGGGGGGTGATTTAGACTGTTATATTTTTTTTATTTTTTTCACATTTTTTAACTTTTTTTTTACTTTTGCCATGCTTCAATAGCCTCCATGGGAGGCTAGAAGCAGGCACAGCACGATCGCCTCTGCTACATAGCAGCGATCTGCTGTTCACTGCTATGTAGCAGAAAATCAGGTGTGCTGTGAGCGCCGACCACAGGGTGGCACTCACAGCTGCCGGGGATCTGTAACCATAGAGGTCTCAAGGACCTCTATGGTTACAATACTGAAGCATCGCCGACCTCCGATCATGTGACGGGGGTCGGCGATGCCGTCATTTCCGGCCGCCCGGCTGGATGCGGTAGTTAAATGCCGCTGTCTGCGTTTGACAGCGGCATTTAACTAGTTAATAGGCACGGGCAGATCGCGATTCTGCCCGCGCCTATTACGGGCACATGTCAGCTGTTCAAAACAGCTGACATGTCCCGGCTTTGATGCGGGCTCACCGCCGGAGCCCGCATCAAAGAGGGGCTTCTGATCTCGGACGTACTATCCCGTCCGAGGTTAGAAAGGGGTTAATACATTTGCTGGTAACCTTGTAATATAGTTTTGTGAGAAATGGAGAATCCAGCTCAATGAGGTAGTAAAAAAACTTTTTCTTTACTCACTAGAAAATGTGCCCAATAGAGGATAAAACATCAGTGTGGACAGTGAATGAAATGTGATATCAATGCGTTTCTGGTGACCAAGCACCCTTAATCATGATATCCAACATATTACTTGTGTAACACTTTTATGCTAGTGCAGCGCCCCAGAGTCCTGGTCATTGCAGTAATGTTGCTCATCCACCAGGGGAAGTGATATTACGTCTGATGGTACTAAAGGAGTTCACGGTGCCAGGTATCACAGTCACACGCTACACTTCACACTCCAGTCCACCAGGGGGAGCAAAGGTTCTATCTACTAGGCCATTCCTCACACACGGGTAAAACTGGTGGGTTGGATAGGAAGTTAGTCAGAAGCTACCTGGGTTTGACCCAGAGAGGACCTGTCAGGCAGACAGGGGGAGAAGGAGGAACATCTGAGCTGCAGACAGAGGGTCCCTGTCAGGGGTGGGATCCTGGCAGCGGCCAAGCACGAGATAGAGCGTTATGGAGCTGCGCCTGCACCCATTGTGGCAGCATCCTAAGAAAGGACACAAAGCGAAGTATATTGTGGAGAGTGAGAAACGATGTCACAGCAAAAGGAGATAATACCGGGAGGAGTTCTGCCCGAAGATCAGCAGCCTCCTTCTGAGGCACGTAGCCGGTGGCCGGAACACCGAGGGAGTAATAGGCTCTATGCAATACTTCAGAGACCGGCAGGACAGTCAATTTCAAGTTGGTTGCCTGACCTTAATACCTATGAAGACACGGAGGCAATTTGTGGGAGAGGGACGTCTCTAGGGTCCCTATAAAATAGCTCCAGGCCTACCCCGTCATACGGGTTGTCCTATCCATACCATCTGGGGGACAGAGAGAGAAAGAACATCAGAAACATCCAAGAAAGTTGTGAGGAGTATCCCGTGGTGCTCAGCAGGGAGGTACTACAACACACAGGCGCTAGTAGGAAGGCTACTGATTTTCACCTGCACAAGGGAGCACTGGATGTGCCTTCGGACTGGCCGGACTCTGCCAGCCCTGTGATCTGTGCTCTGGACTGTGGACGCTGAAGTCTTCAGTAAAAGGTAAAGAGACTGCAACCTTGTGTCCTCGTAATTCATTGCGCCTTACAACGTTCACCATCACCACCTACACATCTTGGGAAGCCCTGGGGACATACTTCACCTGTGGAAAGGTATACTATCTAGCTGCCATTCCATCACCCCAGCGGACCCCTAAGCAGCGTCGGTCACCCTGACCAAATACCACAGGTGGCGTCACGAACACCAGACAAACTTCACCTTTAATTGGACGTCCCTCAGAAGGGCCACGGACCGGGTCGGGCCACCGTGACATCCCCAGAACCGAGAGAGATAGACCCGGTGCTGAGTACCCCATTGACCTTAACGTGGGGGAGCTCCACTAAGTTCCGGTGAGCACACCGGTATGATGATTAATTAGCATAATTGATGATCAAAGTGAAAACATGTGAGGTAAATACAGATTAAAAAACAAATACTTTGGCTAAGTGGAAATACAATGTGATCGATTGGCTATCCAGAAAATAATGTTTTCAAGCTTTCAAAGCACATTGGCTCCTTCTTCAGGCAGAATTACAAATAGATTAATAAGAAAAAGGCACAACAAAAAAAAAGATACTACAGTAGGACATTTGTTCATGAGGTGTGAGAGGTGATACCTCTTAAAGATAAGCCAAGGAAATCAAATTAGGCATTTTGTTACAAATGGAGAGGTGGTGGTGTACTTCTTAGTTATATGGAGTCTATCTGGTGGAAGTGTGAATTGTATCCATGTAGTGACTCGTAAATCCAAGCGTTAAATTGAGTGTCAAAGATTTGAACATCTTTATCAGTTTGAATTCCCAAATTTTTCTTTCTCTATCATCCTTAAAATGACCTATTAGTATTAAGACTTTTAAGTCTGTCATACAATGCCCAGTTCCAGAGAAATGTTTTCCCACAGGTGTGTCCATTTCATTCCTGATTGTGTGTCTGTGTAGGTTCATATTAATTTGAAGTTTTTGCATGGTTTTCCCAATATAGATACTTCCAGGGCACCTCGTACATTGTGTCATGTACAACACATTGTAGGATGTACATGAAAAGGAACCCGTGACCTTATAGTCCTGATTTGTCTTTGGCACGCGGACTATATTTGTTGGTAATATGTGGGTACACGATTTGCATTTTTTATTGTTACAAGGGAATGTGTCGGTCACTTATGGTGATGAGAGGACACTTCTGACAAGGAGATTACTTAAGTTAGGGGGCTGTTTGTAGGAAAGAAGTGGTAGTTCTGGGAATATGTCTTTCAATTTGTGATCTCTTATGGAATATGGGTTGGCGATCAGCCAGTAATACCCCTACAACAAGGAAACCATCCACTGATAATAGATGAACAGATCCACAGGGCTACAAGGATCCCAAGAAGCGGCCTCCGGATTACAAATTGAGAGAGGACAACAGCAGGGTGCCTCTTGTAGTCATATACAACCCCCACATGAGCATCCTAAGGAAAATTGGCACTGATCTCCAACCCATATTCCATTGAGATCACAAATTGAAAGACATGCTCCCAGAACTACCACTTTTCTCCTACAAACAGCCCCCTAACTTAAGGAATCTCCTTGTCAGAAGTATCCTCTCATCACCATCAGTGACCGGCACATTCCCTTGTAACAATAAAAAACGTGTACCCACATATTACCAATAGTGTTGAGCATTCCGATACCGCAAGTATCGGGTATCGGCCGATACTAGCGGTATCGGAATTCCGATACCGGGATTCCGATACTTGCCGCGTATCGGATACCGGAATCGGAAGTTCCAAGATTCAAAATGCAGAAATTCAGCCAATGAGAATGATTTCAAGTGTGGGCACATCCTGTTCAGCATGGAGGGCATGAAACTACTGGCATGGCTGTGATTGGCTGCTGAAATGATGTCATGATGCAGTTTAAAAGTCGCTGGCGCCATTTTGCGATCACTCTGCTGTGAATTCAGTTAGTGACAGGACGCTGTTTGCTGACTGAGGGACAGTTTAGAGATAGCGATTTGCTTCTTTGTGCTTTCCAAAGGCTAATTTAGCAACCGCTGTGTTCACCTACTATTCACCTTCCTTTTGCCTTGTAGCGCTGTTTTCACAGCGATCTGCAAGGTCTCTCTGTGTGTGTGTGTGTGTGTGAGTGCAGCCCACTCTCTAGTCTGAGTGCAGCCACATAGGCCATCCATAGCTGGATGTATTCAGTTCAGGGAGGGTGGTTCATTGCCTCATACTGTCCTTTTTTTTTTTTTTTTTGAAGTAGTGCAGGCTGCTGCACATTTTTTCCAAAAATTCCTATTAGTGTCTTTCCACCCGTCTCCAGCTAATTTGTGGAAAAACACTACATAGGATAAAGTAGAGGAGGGTTTTTGGGCCTTGCAGCGCCGTTTACGGCTGTCTGCACGGTCTCCGTGTGACTGCAGCTCGCCCTGTAATCTGTGAGCAGCTATAGCCTGGTTGTCTCCAGCTCAGGGTTTTTCACTGCGTCATACCGCCAAATCAATTTTCTTTTTTTTCAAAGTAGTGTAGTCTGCTGCTAATTTATTTTAAAAAATCCTATTAGTGTCTTTCCACCCGTCTCCAGCTAATTTGTGGAAAAACACTACATAGGATAAAGTAGAGGAGGGTTTTTGGGCCTTGCAGCGCCGTTTACGGCTGTCTGCACGGTCTCCGTGTGACTGCAGCTCGCCCTGTAGTCTGTGAGCAGCCGTAGCCTGGTTGTCTGCAGCTCAGGGTTTTTCACTGCGTCATACCGCCAAATCAATTTTCTTTTTTTTCAAAGTAGTGTAGTCTGCTGCTAATTTATTTTAAAAAATCCTATTAGTGTCTTTCCACCCGTCTCCAGCTAATTTGTGGAAAAACACTACATAGGATAAAGTAGAGGAGGGTTTTTGGGCCTTGCAGCGCCGTTTACGGCTGTCTGCACGGTCTCCGTGTGACTGCAGCTCGCCCTGTAGTCTGTGAGCAGCCGTAGCCTGGTTGTCTGCAGCTCAGGGTTTTTCACTGCGTCATACCGCCAAATCAATTTTCTTTTTTTTCAAAGTAGTGTAGTCTGCTGCTAATTTATTTTAAAAAATCCTATTAGTGTCTTTCCACCCGTCTCCAGCTAATTTGTGGAAAAACACTACATAGGATAAAGTAGAGGAGGGTTTTTGGGCCTTGCAGCGCCGTTTACGGCTGTCTGCACGGTCTCCGTGTGATTGCAGCTCTATCCGTTGTCAGTTCAGCCCCCAAAAAATAAATAAATAATAAAGTTCACCAAACACACCAGTTACACACCACTTTACATTTGTGTAGGCCACATTAGCTCATATTCAAGTCTAGTCCACACTTTAGAAAATTAGTGTGTCTTATACCTGTTAGGAGGAGTTGCTCAGGAATAAGCACACAAAGCCGTTAGTACTTTTCTGCTTATCTTTATCAGTCAACCAAGATGAAGAAGGCAGTGAGTAAGGCACGTGGGCGTGGGCGTGGGCGCGGAGCAGGGAGGGGACGTGGGGATTCTGTGCCTGCTGCGGGCACCGGTGAGTCATCAGCACCCACTTTCACAAGGGAACAGTCGTTCATGCGCAGCTTTGTCGCCGAGCGCCGTACACCGCTGCTGCGTGAAGACCAAATTGAAGCCGTTGTGGGATGGATGGCAGCTAATGCATCAACTTCCATTAGTGCCACATCCTCTCAGACACAGAGCACTGGAGAGCAGCCATCTGTCTCTTCACCACCTGCAAAATTGCCCAGGCAGACAGAGATCCCAGGACAGGAGCAGTCTCTACTTCTGTTCTCTGAATCATCTCTTGGCTTGGAAACAGGGGGCCAGCCAAGCAGCATTGGAGAAATGGAAGAAGAGGCAGGGTGCAGTGATGCCCAACCGCTTTTTCTGTCTTCCTCTGAAGAGGCGGGTGGGCCAGTGGCTCCGGTCACCACCTCGCAGGCCGCATCAGCTGATGATGACACTCAGGTGCCACTTACTGGTGCGTGCTCTGCTGCTGAGACTACCCAGGAGGAGCAGTTGGGGGCAGAGGGTAGTGTAGATGATGAGGTCCTTGACCCATCTTGGCGTCAGGGACAGGAAGGTGGTGGGAGCAGCTCTGAGGAAGAGATTCCCCGTACGGCCCAAAGAGGGAGAGGGAGGGGGAAGACTGCGGATCCTGCAGCCTCCGCTTTGGCACCCGTAAGGAGCATGTCTCTTCCAAAAGTCAAAAGGGGGGCTCCCAAGACTTGCAGTGCCTGGTCCTTTTTTGACCCAGTTGCAGATGACATTTGCTATGTCAGATGCAAGGTGTGTCATCAAAAAATCAAAAGAGGTCAAAAAGTCGCCAACCTCAATACCTCCAACATGTGGAAACATGTGCGCAACAGGCACCCGGCGGAGTTAGACAAACACACTGAAGAGCTAGGCCAACCAACAGCGGCAGCTACCACCTCTTCAGCTCGTGTTGCCTCTTCCTCTAGCTCACACGCAGCTGGTTCGGCTTCCTCCCAGGATCGCCGTGGAAGAACCTCTGGCCCTGTTGTCCAGAGACCCGCTGTCATTCCACCCGCAGCACCACTTTCCCAGTCATCCACACACTCCCAGCCCAGTCTACAGCCATCGGTAGTACAGGCATGGGAGAAAAGGCGGCCTTTCTCGTCAAACCACCCACGAGCACAGGCTCTGACTGCAGGCATTGCCAAACTTCTGTCACTGGAAATGCTGTCATTCAGGCTGGTGGAGACTGACAGCTTCCGTGACTTGATGTCATTGGCAGTCCCACAGTACAATGTGCCCAGCCGCTTTTACTTCAGCAGGCAAGCCGTCCCTGCCCTGCACAAGCATGTGGAGGGACACATAAAACACGCGCTACTGAACGCCGTCAGTAGCAAGGTCCACCTCACCACCGATGCGTGGACCAGTCAACATGGACAGGGGCGATACCTTTCCCTCACTGCCCATTGGGTTAATGTAGTTGAGCCGGGTACAGACCGTGCGAGTGGCGCAGGACGTGTCCTGCCCACTCCAAGGATTGCAGGAATCCATTCTGTACGCATTGACTCCTCCTCTTACACCAGTTCCTCAGAATCATCGCTGCAGGAGCCGTCACAGTCCACCTCCACATGGACCCGTGATGAACGTGTACCTGTTACGACCGACATGAGCACAGCCGTGGCCAAACGTCAACAGGCCGTCTTGAAATTAATTTTTTTGGGGAATCGTAGCCACACAGCGCAGGAGCTCTGGAATGCCATCAAGCAGGAGAGCGATGTGTGGTTTGAGCCAGCGAATCTCCAGCCAGGCATGGTAGTGTGTGATAATGGCCGAAATCTGGTGGCAGCCCTGGGCCTCGGCAACCTCACTCACATCCCATGTCTGGCACATGTGCTCAATTTGGTCGTGCAGAGTTTTTTGAGGGACTATCCGGATCTTGATGCACTGCTGCACAAGGTCCGCCTAGAGTGTGCTCACTTGCGGCGTTCCAGCACGGCAAAAGCGCGCATTGCGGCTCTGCAGCGCCGACACCGCCTGCCGGAACATCGCATCATATGTGACCTACCTACCAGGTGGAATTCCACGTTACATATGTTGGAGCGGTTGTGTGAGCAGCAGCAAGCTGTAATGGAGTACCAGCTGTATCAGGCGCAAAAAAGTCGCAGTCAGCGCCGTACAGACTTCACAACCACAGAGTGGGCCACTATGAAGGATGTCTGCCAGGTTTTGCGTCCCTTTGATTATTCCACGCGGATGGCGAGTGCAGATGATGCACTAGTCAGCATGACTGTCCCCCTTATCTGCCTGCTTGAAAAATCACTGCAAGCGCTAAGGGATGATGTTGTGGAAGAGGTGGAGGATGAGGATTCACCACTTCCATCATCTTCTGGACAGTCAGCGCCACGTGGTTCCTCACAAACGCGTAGGCAGGGGACAGTTTGTGAGGAGGATGAGGAGGAGTCAATGGAGGAGGAAGACATCCGTCCAGAGGAGGGAGTTACACAATTGTCCAGTACTCAGTGTGTACAGCGAGGGTGGGGTGATGACGAGCGGGCAGAGATCACGCCTCCAGCTGGGGACAGCGTTTCTTGGGCAGTTGGCAGTCTGCAGCACATGGTGGATTACATGCTGCAGTGCCTGAGAAACGACCGCCGCATCGACCACATTCTCAACATGTCTGATTATTGGGTGTTCACCCTCCTCGATCCTCGCTACCGGGACAACGTAGAAAGCCTCATCACACCGTTGAACCGGGAGCGAAAAATGCGGGAGTACCAAGACACACTGGTCAGTTCCATCATCTTCTCCATTCCAACTGAGAGAAGTGCTGCTACTGCATTCCAAAGCAGCTCAGTGCGTCCAGGCAGTGGTGGAGGCTCTGCACAAAGAGGGAGCAGAAGCAGTGCCTCTGCCCAAGGCAAGACCAGTATGGCCCAACTGTGGCACAGTTTTGTGTGCCCCCCACAAAAGTCTACACCATCACAGACGGCTCCAGTCAGCAGGAGGCAACGGTTCCGTCAGATGGTGACAGACTACATGTCTTGCCCTCTTGCTGTACTCCCAGACGGCTCTTCCCCTTTCAAGTTTTGGGTCTCAAAGCTGGATACATGGCCAGAGCTAAGCCAGTATGCATTGGAGGTGCTGTCTTGCCCTGCGGCCAGTGTATTATCGGAACGTGTCTTTAGTGCTGCAGGTGGTGTACTAACTGACCGTCGCATGCGACTATCCTCCGATAACGTTGACCGGCTTACTTTTCTGAAAATGAACAAGGCCTGGATCTCGCAGGAATTTGCCACTCCTCCTCCTGATTAAATAATTAGGTCACTGTATACGTTATCCAGGTCTCCTGTTGTGTTCATCTTTCTACCACCTGAACTTAAATTCCTGGGCTCCAACACCGCCAGTTGAGGCTCAGACGTGCCGTCTGCACAGTCAAAACATACGACCCAGTGTTATTGGGTTTCAGTAACGTCAGCTGATCCCCAGCTGTGTAGCCGGCAATGTGTCATGCGACCGCCACGCTGACACAACAACTGAAATGTAAGGGAATCTGTCCCCCCCCCCCCCAAGGCGTTTGTTACTGAAAGAGCCACCTTGTGCAGCAGTAATGCTGCACAAGGAAAAAGGTAGCTATTTTGGTTTTGCTCCTTGCACACGCAAAACTTAACACTTATAAAATGTGTCCACTGATACCGTAAAACCGTCCCGGAGGTGGGACTTTCCTTCGTAATATGACGCAGCACAGCCGTCATTCCTACCCCCCCGGCGCCGCGCCCCGGCTCCTCAGCGTTGTTTGATTCCGTCCCGGAGCCTGCGCTGTTATGTTATCCCGTGGCCAGGCACACTTAGCGCTGCCCGTCTTCTGGCATCATTTGGTGTCAGGCTGGCTGCGCCTGTGCGGCCACGCTGGCCGAGAGCCCGCCTCGCAGTGTCTTCTGATTTAATCCCACTGGGGGCCTGGGATCTATGGACATGCGCAGTGCATATCTGAACCTCCACCTCTCACTCATCTCCCTATGGCTTCTTCAGACTGTTCGGTGTCAGCTGGTCCCTAATAGCATGCCACGGCCGTGACACCGCACAGTCTGAAAAAGAAGCCGTAGGGAGGGGAGTGAGAGGCGAGGATATGCACTGCGCATGGCCATGGATCCCAGGCCCCCAGTGGGATTACATCAGAAGACACTGCGAGGCGGGCTCTCGGCCAGCGCGGCCGCACAGGCGCAGCCAGCCTGACACCAAATGATGTCAGAAGTTGGGCAGCGCTAAGTGTGCCTGGCCACGGGATAACATAACAGCGCAGGCTCCAGGACGGAATCAAACAACGCTGAGGAGCCGGGGCACGGCGGCGGGGGGGTAGTAATGATGGCTGTGCTGCGTCATATTACGAAGGAAAGTCCCACCTCCGGGACGGTTTCACGGCTTCAGGGGACACATTTTATAAGTGTTTAGTTCTGTGTTTGCAAGGAGCATGATGAAAAGAGCCACCTTTTCCTTTTGCATCTTTTGTGCTGCACAAGCTGGCTCTTTCAGCTACAAACGCCTTGGGGGGGGGGTTAAAGGTTCCCTTTCGACTTTCTCAGGCTTCGGCCTACATTGTGTTCCTCTGCTTTTCCACCTGCCCCTGGGCTCCAACACCGCTAGTTGCCGTCCAGAAGTGCTGTACGCACAGTCAACAGTCGCTCCTCTGTTATTGGGGTTCAGTAACGTCAGCTGTTCCCCTGCTGTGTGTGTGGCAATCCCTCCTACCTCCTCCAACCTCCTCCTCCTCCACCTGTCCCTGGGCTCCAACACCGCCAGTTGCCGTCCAGAAGTGCTGTACGCACAGTCAACAGTCCCTCCTCTGTTATTGGGGTTCAGTAACGTCAGCTGTTCCCCTGCTGTGTGTGTGGCAATCCCTCCTACCTCCTCCAACCTCCTCCAACCTCCTCCTCCTCCACCTGTCCCTGGGCTCCAACACCGCCAGTTGCCGTCCAGAAGTGCTGTACGCACAGTCAACAGTCCCTCCTCTGTTATTGGGGTTCAGTAACGTCAGCTGTTCCCCTGCTGTGTGTGTGGCAATCCCTCCTACCTCCTCCAACCTCCTCCAACCTCCTCCTCCTCCACCTGTCCCTGGGCTCCAACACCGCCAGTTGCCGTCCAGAAGTGCTGTACGCACAGTCAACAGTCCCTCCTCTGTTATTGGGGTTCAGTAACGTCAGCTGTTCCCCTGCTGTGTGTGTGGCAATCCCTCCAACCTCCTCCAACCTCCTCCTCCTCCACCTGTCCCTGGGCTCCAACACCGCCAGTTGCCGTCCAGAAGTGCTGTACGCACAGTCAACAGTCCCTCCTCTGTTATTGGGGTTCAGTAACGTCAGCTGTTCCCCTGCTGTGTGTGTGGCAATCCCTCCTACCTCCTCCAACCTCCTCCAACCTCCTCCTCCTCCACCTGTCCCTGGGCTCCAACACCGCCAGTTGCCGTCCAGAAGTGCTGTACGCACAGTCAACAGTCCCTCCTCTGTTATTGGGGTTCAGTAACGTCAGCTGTTCCCCTGCTGTGTGTGTGGCAATCCCTCCTACCTCCTCCAACCTCCTCCTCCTCCACCTGTCCCTGGGCTCCAACACCGCCAGTTGCCGTCCAGAAGTGCTGTACGCACAGTCAACAGTCCCTCCTCTGTTATTGGGGTTCAGTAACGTCAGCTGTTCCCCTGCTGTGTGTGTGGCAATCCCTCCTACCTCCTCCAACCTCCTCCAACCTCGTCCTCCTCCACCTGTCCCTGGGCTCCAACACCGCCAGTTGCCGTCCAGAAGTGCTGTACGCACAGTCAACAGTCCCTCCTCTGTTATTGGGGTTCAGTAACGTCAGCTGTTCCCCTGCTGTGTGTGTGGCAATCCCTCCTACCTCCTCCAACCTCCTCCAACCTCCTCCTCCTCCACCTGTCCCTGGGCTCCAACACCGCCAGTTGCCGTCCAGAAGTGCTGTACGCACAGTCAACAGTCCCTCCTCTGTTATTGGGGTTCAGTAACGTCAGCTGTTCCCCTGCTGTGTGTGTGGCAATCCCTCCTACCTCCTCCAACCTCCTCCTCCTCCACCTGTCCCTGGGCTCCAACACCGCCAGTTGCCGTCCAGAAGTGCTGTACGCACAGTCAACAGTCCCTCCTCTGTTATTGGGGTTCAGTAACGTCAGCTGTTCCCCTGCTGTGTGTGTGGCAATCCCTCCTACCTCCTCCAACCTCCTCCAACCTCCTCCTCCTCCACCTGTCCCTGGGCTCCAACACCGCCAGTTGCCGTCCAGAAGTGCTGTACGCACAGTCAACAGTCCCTCCTCTGTTATTGGGGTTCAGTAACGTCAGCTGTTCCCCTGCTGTGTGTGTGGCAATCCCTCCTACCTCCTCCAACCTCCTCCTCCTCCACCTGTCCCTGGGCTCCAACACCGCCAGTTGCCGTCCAGAAGTGCTGTACGCACAGTCAACAGTCCCTCCTCTGTTATTGGGGTTCAGTAACGTCAGCTGTTCCCCTGCTGTGTGTGTGGCAATCCCTCCTACCTCCTCCAACCTCCTCCAACCTCCTCCTCCTCCACCTGTCCCTGGGCTCCAACACCGCCAGTTGCCGTCCAGAAGTGCTGTACGCACAGTCAACAGTCCCTCCTCTGTTATTGGGGTTCAGTAACGTCAGCTGTTCCCCTGCTGTGTGTGTGGCAATCCCTCCTACCTCCTCCAACCTCCTCCTCCTCCACCTGTCCCTGGGCTCCAACACCGCCAGTTGCCGTCCAGAAGTGCTGTACGCACAGAGCCAAACACCTCGCCTATGTGTTAGTGGGGTTCAGCACCGCCAGCTGTTCCCCTGCTGTGTATACGGCAACGTGTACTGCGACCACCACGCAGGCACAACAAGTTAAATTTAAGGGAACCTGTCCCCCCCCCCCCCATGCGTTTGTTACTGAAGGAGCCACCTTGTGCAGCAGTAATGATGCAAAGGGAAAAAGTGCCTCTTTTCGTGGTGCTCCTTGCATATGCTGAACCTAACACTTATGAAATGTGTCCCCTCACAGCGTTCAACCGTCCGGTAGGTGGAACTTTCCTTTGTCATGTGACGCAGCACAGCCGTCATTTTTACCCCCTTGTCGCCGTGCGCCGCCTCCTCAGCGTTGTTTGAATCTGTCCCGGAGCCTGCGCTGTTAGGTTACCCCTTGGCCATGCACACATTTTGCGCTGCCCGTCTTCTGACATCATTTGCTGTCAGGCTGGCTGCGCCTGTGCGGGTGCGCTGTCCGAGATTCAGCCTCGCGGTGTCGTCTAATGTAATCCCACCGCGGGCCTGGGATCCGTGTCCATGCGCAGTGCATATCCTCGCCTCTCACTCCCCTCCCTACGGCTTCTAAAGACTGTTCGGTGTCAGCTGGTCCCTAATAGCATGCCACGGCCGTGACACCGCACAGTCTTTAGAAGCCGTAGGGAGGGGAGTGAGAGGCGAGGATATGCACTGCGCATGGACACGGATCCCAGGCCCGCGGTGGGATTACATTAGACGACACCGCGAGGCTGAATCTCGGACAGCGCACCCGCACAGGCGCAGCCAGCCTGACAGCAAATGATGTCAGAAGACGGGCAGCGCAAAATGTGTGCATGGCCAAGGGGTAACCTAACAGCGCAGGCTCCGGGACAGATTCAAACAACGCTGAGGAGGCGGCGCACGGCGACAAGGGGGTAAAAATGACGGCTGTGCTGCGTCACATGACAAAGGAAAGTTCCACCGACCGGACGGTTGAACGCTGTGAGGGGACACATTTCATAAGTGTTAGGTTCAGCATCTGCAAGGACCATAATTAAAAGAGCTAAGTTTACCTTTTCCAGCATTAGTGCTGTACACGATGGCTCTTCCAGCTACAAACGCCTGGGGGGGGGGGGTTAAAGGTTTCCTTTCAACTTGCTCCAGTGCAGGCTTCGGCCTACACTCCGCTCCCCCTGCTCCTCCTGCTGACCCTGGGCTCTAACACCGCCAGTTGGGGCCCAGATGTGCTAGCTGCACAGAGAAAAACACCTCGCCAATGTGTCAGTGGGGTCCAGCACCGCCAGCTGTTCCCCTGCTGTGTAGCCGGCAACGTGTCCTGCAAAAGCCACGCAGACACAACAGACCCAAAGCTGCCGCCAGTGCAGGCTTCGGCCTACACTCCCCTCCCCCTGCTCCTCCTCCTCCTGCTCCTCCTCCTGCTGTCCCTGGGCTCTAACACACCGCCAGTTGGGGCCCAGATGTGCTAGCTGCACAGAGAAAAACACCAGCCAATGTGTCAGTGGGGTCCAGCACCGCCAGCTGTTCCCCTGCTGTGCAGCCGGCAACGTGTCCTGCAAAAGCCACGCAGACACAAGAACTGAAATTGAAGGGAACCTGTCCCCCCTCCCCCAGGCGTTTTTACGTTATCCAGCCACCTTGTACAGCGGTAATGCTGCATGTGTGCAAGGTGGCTCAGAAACGTATTCTCCTCGCACATGTGGAACTGAAAACACGTCTGAAATGTGTCCTCTGTGTGACCATTTAACCGTCCCGGTGGTGTGACTTTCCTTTGTAATGACACGCTGCAACCCCCTTGGTAGCGCTGCCCGTCTTCTGGCATCATTGTTTGGCTGGCTGCGCCTCTGCGGCCGCCCTGACCCACACAACGCCCCTCGGTGTCTTATTTATTGGGACTGCGAGGGTGTGATTCATGGGCAGGATCAGTGCATCAGTTCGCCTGTCCCTCCTCTCCTTCCGCCTTCTTCGGACTGTGCGGCTTCATGGCCGTGGCATGCGATAAGGGATCAGATGACGCCGCACAGTCTGAAGCGGGTGTAAGGACCCGAGTGTGAGAGGCCAACATATGTGCTGCGCCAGGCCCTGAATCCCAGCCCCGCAGTGTTTTAACAATGTTAAGACACTGCGGGGCTGGGATTCATGGTCATCGCGAACCGCACCGGCCGACATTACATGATGCCAGAAGATGGGCAGCGCTAACGGCGCTAGGCCAGGGGATAACACGACAGCGCAGACTCCTGTACAGCAAATAACAACGCTCGGGAGGCTGCACCCAGCACCAAGGTGGGATTCTTGACACCTGTGCTGCGTCTCATTACAAAGGGAACTCGCGCCTCCATTACACAGTTTGACTGTATAAAGGGCTGAATGTTATACGTGTTCCATTCAGCGTGTGCAAGGAGAAAAATTACAAGAGCAACCTTTGACTTGCGCAGCACTGCTGCTGCATAAGCTGTGGCTCTTCTACTTTGTAACCCCTGAGGGGGGGTTAAAGGTGACTTTTGAAATCGGTTCAATTAGGCTTCGGCCTACACTCTGCTCCACCTGCAGAGCCCGGGCTCCAACAACGCTAGTTGCTGTCCGGAAGTGCTGGCTGCACAGAGCCAAACACCTCGCCAATGTGTCAGTGGGGTCCAGCACCGCCAGCTGTTCCCCTGCTGTGTAGCCGGCAACGTGTCCTGCAAAAGCCACGCAGACACAACAGACCCAAAGCTGCCGCCAGTGCAGGCTTCGGCCTACACTCCCCTCCCCCTGCTCCTCCTCCTCCTGCTCCTCCTCCTGCTGTCCCTGGGCTCTAACACACCGCCAGTTGGGGCCCAGATGTGCTAGCTGCACAGAGAAAAACACCAGCCAATGTGTCAGTGGGGTCCAGCACCGCCAGCTGTTCCCCTGCTGTGCAGCCGGCAACGTGTCCTGCAAAAGCCACGCAGACACAAGAACTGAAATTGAAGGGAACCTGTCCCCCCTCCCCCAGGCGTTTTTACGTTATCCAGCCACCTTGTACAGCGGTAATGCTGCATGTGTGCAAGGTGGCTCAGAAACGTATTCTCCTCGCACATGTGGAACTGAAAACACGTCTGAAATGTGTCCTCTGTGTGACCATTTAACCGTCCCGGTGGTGTGACTTTCCTTTGTAATGACACGCTGCAACCCCCTTGGTAGCGCTGCCCGTCTTCTGGCATCATTGTTTGGCTGGCTGCGCCTCTGCGGCCGCCCTGACCCACACAACGCCCCTCGGTGTCTTATTTATTGGGACTGCGAGGGTGTGATTCATGGGCAGGATCAGTGCATCAGTTCGCCTGTCCCTCCTCTCCTTCCGCCTTCTTCGGACTGTGCGGCTTCATGGCCGTGGCATGCGATAAGGGATCAGATGACGCCGCACAGTCTGAAGCGGGTGTAAGGACCCGAGTGTGAGAGGCCAACATATGTGCTGCGCCAGGCCCTGAATCCCAGCCCCGCAGTGTTTTAACAATGTTAAGACACTGCGGGGCTGGGATTCATGGTCATCGCGAACCGCACCGGCCGACATTACATGATGCCAGAAGATGGGCAGCGCTAACGGCGCTAGGCCAGGGGATAACACGACAGCGCAGACTCCTGTACAGCAAATAACAACGCTCGGGAGGCTGCACCCAGCACCAAGGTGGGATTCTTGACACCTGTGCTGCGTCTCATTACAAAGGGAACTCGCGCCTCCATTACACAGTTTGACTGTATAAAGGGCTGAATGTTATACGTGTTCCATTCAGCGTGTGCAAGGAGAAAAATTACAAGAGCAACCTTTGACTTGCGCAGCACTGCTGCTGCATAAGCTGTGGCTCTTCTACTTTGTAACCCCTGAGGGGGGGTTAAAGGTGACTTTTGAAATCGGTTCAATTAGGCTTCGGCCTACACTCTGCTCCACCTGCAGAGCCCGGGCTCCAACAACGCTAGTTGCTGTCCGGAAGTGCTGGCTGCACAGAGCCAAACACCTCGCCAATGTGTCAGTGGGGTCCAGCACCGCCAGCTGTTCCCCTGCTGTGTAGCCGGCAACGTGTCCTGCAAAAGCCACGCAGACACAACAGACCCAAAGCTGCCGCCAGTGCAGGCTTCGGCCTACACTCCCCTCCCCCTGCTCCTCCTCCTCCTGCTCCTCCTCCTGCTGTCCCTGGGCTCTAACACACCGCCAGTTGGGGCCCAGATGTGCTAGCTGCACAGAGAAAAACACCAGCCAATGTGTCAGTGGGGTCCAGCACCGCCAGCTGTTCCCCTGCTGTGCAGCCGGCAACGTGTCCTGCAAAAGCCACGCAGACACAAGAACTGAAATTGAAGGGAACCTGTCCCCCCTCCCCCAGGCGTTTTTACGTTATCCAGCCACCTTGTACAGCGGTAATGCTGCATGTGTGCAAGGTGGCTCAGAAACGTATTCTCCTCGCACATGTGGAACTGAAAACACGTCTGAAATGTGTCCTCTGTGTGACCATTTAACCGTCCCGGTGGTGTGACTTTCCTTTGTAATGACACGCTGCAACCCCCTTGGTAGCGCTGCCCGTCTTCTGGCATCATTGTTTGGCTGGCTGCGCCTCTGCGGCCGCCCTGACCCACACAACGCCCCTCGGTGTCTTATTTATTGGGACTGCGAGGGTGTGATTCATGGGCAGGATCAGTGCATCAGTTCGCCTGTCCCTCCTCTCCTTCCGCCTTCTTCGGACTGTGCGGCTTCATGGCCGTGGCATGCGATAAGGGATCAGATGACGCCGCACAGTCTGAAGCGGGTGTAAGGACCCGAGTGTGAGAGGCCAACATATGTGCTGCGCCAGGCCCTGAATCCCAGCCCCGCAGTGTTTTAACAATGTTAAGACACTGCGGGGCTGGGATTCATGGTCATCGCGAACCGCACCGGCCGACATTACATGATGCCAGAAGATGGGCAGCGCTAACGGCGCTAGGCCAGGGGATAACACGACAGCGCAGACTCCTGTACAGCAAATAACAACGCTCGGGAGGCTGCACCCAGCACCAAGGTGGGATTCTTGACACCTGTGCTGCGTCTCATTACAAAGGGAACTCGCGCCTCCATTACACAGTTTGACTGTATAAAGGGCTGAATGTTATACGTGTTCCATTCAGCGTGTGCAAGGAGAAAAATTACAAGAGCAACCTTTGACTTGCGCAGCACTGCTGCTGCATAAGCTGTGGCTCTTCTACTTTGTAACCCCTGAGGGGGGGTTAAAGGTGACTTTTGAAATCGGTTCAATTAGGCTTCGGCCTACACTCTGCTCCACCTGCAGAGCCCGGGCTCCAACAACGCTAGTTGCTGTCCGGAAGTGCTGGCTGCACAGAGCCAAACACCTCGCCAATGTGTCAGTGGGGTCCAGCACCGCCAGCTGTTCCCCTGCTGTGTAGCCGGCAACGTGTCCTGCAAAAGCCACGCAGACACAACAGACCCAAAGCTGCCGCCAGTGCAGGCTTCGGCCTACACTCCCCTCCCCCTGCTCCTCCTCCTCCTGCTCCTCCTCCTGCTGTCCCTGGGCTCTAACACACCGCCAGTTGGGGCCCAGATGTGCTAGCTGCACAGAGAAAAACACCAGCCAATGTGTCAGTGGGGTCCAGCACCGCCAGCTGTTCCCCTGCTGTGCAGCCGGCAACGTGTCCTGCAAAAGCCACGCAGACACAAGAACTGAAATTGAAGGGAACCTGTCCCCCCTCCCCCAGGCGTTTTTACGTTATCCAGCCACCTTGTACAGCGGTAATGCTGCATGTGTGCAAGGTGGCTCAGAAACGTATTCTCCTCGCACATGTGGAACTGAAAACACGTCTGAAATGTGTCCTCTGTGTGACCATTTAACCGTCCCGGTGGTGTGACTTTCCTTTGTAATGACACGCTGCAACCCCCTTGGTAGCGCTGCCCGTCTTCTGGCATCATTGTTTGGCTGGCTGCGCCTCTGCGGCCGCCCTGACCCACACAACGCCCCTCGGTGTCTTATTTATTGGGACTGCGAGGGTGTGATTCATGGGCAGGATCAGTGCATCAGTTCGCCTGTCCCTCCTCTCCTTCCGCCTTCTTCGGACTGTGCGGCTTCATGGCCGTGGCATGCGATAAGGGATCAGATGACGCCGCACAGTCTGAAGCGGGTGTAAGGACCCGAGTGTGAGAGGCCAACATATGTGCTGCGCCAGGCCCTGAATCCCAGCCCCGCAGTGTTTTAACAATGTTAAGACACTGCGGGGCTGGGATTCATGGTCATCGCGAACCGCACCGGCCGACATTACATGATGCCAGAAGATGGGCAGCGCTAACGGCGCTAGGCCAGGGGATAACACGACAGCGCAGACTCCTGTACAGCAAATAACAACGCTCGGGAGGCTGCACCCAGCACCAAGGTGGGATTCTTGACACCTGTGCTGCGTCTCATTACAAAGGGAACTCGCGCCTCCATTACACAGTTTGACTGTATAAAGGGCTGAATGTTATACGTGTTCCATTCAGCGTGTGCAAGGAGAAAAATTACAAGAGCAACCTTTGACTTGCGCAGCACTGCTGCTGCATAAGCTGTGGCTCTTCTACTTTGTAACCCCTGAGGGGGGGTTAAAGGTGACTTTTGAAATCGGTTCAATTAGGCTTCGGCCTACACTCTGCTCCACCTGCAGAGCCCGGGCTCCAACAACGCTAGTTGCTGTCCGGAAGTGCTGGCTGCACAGAGCCAAACACCTCGCCAATGTGTCAGTGGGGTCCAGCACCGCCAGCTGTTCCCCTGCTGTGTAGCCGGCAACGTGTCCTGCAAAAGCCACGCAGACACAACAGACCCAAAGCTGCCGCCAGTGCAGGCTTCGGCCTACACTCCCCTCCCCCTGCTCCTCCTCCTCCTGCTCCTCCTCCTGCTGTCCCTGGGCTCTAACACACCGCCAGTTGGGGCCCAGATGTGCTAGCTGCACAGAGAAAAACACCAGCCAATGTGTCAGTGGGGTCCAGCACCGCCAGCTGTTCCCCTGCTGTGCAGCCGGCAACGTGTCCTGCAAAAGCCACGCAGACACAAGAACTGAAATTGAAGGGAACCTGTCCCCCCTCCCCCAGGCGTTTTTACGTTATCCAGCCACCTTGTACAGCGGTAATGCTGCATGTGTGCAAGGTGGCTCAGAAACGTATTCTCCTCGCACATGTGGAACTGAAAACACGTCTGAAATGTGTCCTCTGTGTGACCATTTAACCGTCCCGGTGGTGTGACTTTCCTTTGTAATGACACGCTGCAACCCCCTTGGTAGCGCTGCCCGTCTTCTGGCATCATTGTTTGGCTGGCTGCGCCTCTGCGGCCGCCCTGACCCACACAACGCCCCTCGGTGTCTTATTTATTGGGACTGCGAGGGTGTGATTCATGGGCAGGATCAGTGCATCAGTTCGCCTGTCCCTCCTCTCCTTCCGCCTTCTTCGGACTGTGCGGCTTCATGGCCGTGGCATGCGATAAGGGATCAGATGACGCCGCACAGTCTGAAGCGGGTGTAAGGACCCGAGTGTGAGAGGCCAACATATGTGCTGCGCCAGGCCCTGAATCCCAGCCCCGCAGTGTTTTAACAATGTTAAGACACTGCGGGGCTGGGATTCATGGTCATCGCGAACCGCACCGGCCGACATTACATGATGCCAGAAGATGGGCAGCGCTAACGGCGCTAGGCCAGGGGATAACACGACAGCGCAGACTCCTGTACAGCAAATAACAACGCTCGGGAGGCTGCACCCAGCACCAAGGTGGGATTCTTGACACCTGTGCTGCGTCTCATTACAAAGGGAACTCGCGCCTCCATTACACAGTTTGACTGTATAAAGGGCTGAATGTTATACGTGTTCCATTCAGCGTGTGCAAGGAGAAAAATTACAAGAGCAACCTTTGACTTGCGCAGCACTGCTGCTGCATAAGCTGTGGCTCTTCTACTTTGTAACCCCTGAGGGGGGGTTAAAGGTGACTTTTGAAATCGGTTCAATTAGGCTTCGGCCTACACTCTGCTCCACCTGCAGAGCCCGGGCTCCAACAACGCTAGTTGCTGTCCGGAAGTGCTGGCTGCACAGAGCCAAACACCTCGCCAATGTGTCAGTGGGGTCCAGCACCGCCAGCTGTTCCCCTGCTGTGTAGCCGGCAACGTGTCCTGCAAAAGCCACGCAGACACAACAGACCCAAAGCTGCCGCCAGTGCAGGCTTCGGCCTACACTCCCCTCCCCCTGCTCCTCCTCCTCCTGCTCCTCCTCCTGCTGTCCCTGGGCTCTAACACACCGCCAGTTGGGGCCCAGATGTGCTAGCTGCACAGAGAAAAACACCAGCCAATGTGTCAGTGGGGTCCAGCACCGCCAGCTGTTCCCCTGCTGTGCAGCCGGCAACGTGTCCTGCAAAAGCCACGCAGACACAAGAACTGAAATTGAAGGGAACCTGTCCCCCCTCCCCCAGGCGTTTTTACGTTATCCAGCCACCTTGTACAGCGGTAATGCTGCATGTGTGCAAGGTGGCTCAGAAACGTATTCTCCTCGCACATGTGGAACTGAAAACACGTCTGAAATGTGTCCTCTGTGTGACCATTTAACCGTCCCGGTGGTGTGACTTTCCTTTGTAATGACACGCTGCAACCCCCTTGGTAGCGCTGCCCGTCTTCTGGCATCATTGTTTGGCTGGCTGCGCCTCTGCGGCCGCCCTGACCCACACAACGCCCCTCGGTGTCTTATTTATTGGGACTGCGAGGGTGTGATTCATGGGCAGGATCAGTGCATCAGTTCGCCTGTCCCTCCTCTCCTTCCGCCTTCTTCGGACTGTGCGGCTTCATGGCCGTGGCATGCGATAAGGGATCAGATGACGCCGCACAGTCTGAAGCGGGTGTAAGGACCCGAGTGTGAGAGGCCAACATATGTGCTGCGCCAGGCCCTGAATCCCAGCCCCGCAGTGTTTTAACAATGTTAAGACACTGCGGGGCTGGGATTCATGGTCATCGCGAACCGCACCGGCCGACATTACATGATGCCAGAAGATGGGCAGCGCTAACGGCGCTAGGCCAGGGGATAACACGACAGCGCAGACTCCTGTACAGCAAATAACAACGCTCGGGAGGCTGCACCCAGCACCAAGGTGGGATTCTTGACACCTGTGCTGCGTCTCATTACAAAGGGAACTCGCGCCTCCATTACACAGTTTGACTGTATAAAGGGCTGAATGTTATACGTGTTCCATTCAGCGTGTGCAAGGAGAAAAATTACAAGAGCAACCTTTGACTTGCGCAGCACTGCTGCTGCATAAGCTGTGGCTCTTCTACTTTGTAACCCCTGAGGGGGGGTTAAAGGTGACTTTTGAAATCGGTTCAATTAGGCTTCGGCCTACACTCTGCTCCACCTGCAGAGCCCGGGCTCCAACAACGCTAGTTGCTGTCCGGAAGTGCTGGCTGCACAGAGCCAAACACCTCGCCAATGTGTCAGTGGGGTCCAGCACCGCCAGCTGTTCCCCTGCTGTGTAGCCGGCAACGTGTCCTGCAAAAGCCACGCAGACACAACAGACCCAAAGCTGCCGCCAGTGCAGGCTTCGGCCTACACTCCCCTCCCCCTGCTCCTCCTCCTCCTGCTCCTCCTCCTGCTGACCCTGGGCTCTAACAAACCGCCAGTTGGGGCCCAGATGTGCTAGCTGCACAGAGAAAAACACCTCGCCAATGTGTCAGTGGGGTCCAGCACCGCCAGCTGTTCCCCTGCTGTGCAGCCGGCATCGTGTCCTGCAAAAGCCACGCAGACACTTGCTCTTGTACCTTCTGCTCCCCATCCTGGTTCCAGTACCGTCAGCTGGTTCCGGGCAGAGCCTTTGGCTTAGGTGCCTCCCTTTGGTATCCGAGTTCCACCAACGTCAGGTGGTCCTTGGTAGTGCTTTCAGGCACGGGTACCTCCTGCTTAGTAACCGGGTTCCAGTAACGTCAGCTGGTCCTCGGTAGTTCCATTGGCTCTTGGACCTTCGGCTACCCATCCGGGTTCCAGCACCGTCAGCTGGTTCTCGGCAGTGTCTTTTGCTCTTGTACCTTCTGCTCCCCATCCTGGTTCCAGTACCGTCAGCTGATTCCGGGCAGAGCCTTTGGCTTAGGTGCCTCCCTCTGGGTATCCGAGTTCCACCAACGTCAGGTGGTCCTTGGTAGTGCTTTCAGCACAGGTACCTCCTGCTTAGTAACCGGGTTCCAGTAACGTCAGCTGGTCCTCGGTAGTTCCATTGGCTCTTGGACCTTCGGGTAGCCATCCGAGTTCCAGTTCCATCAGCTGGTTCTCGGCATTTTCTCAGCCTTCTTGTACCTTCTGCTACATTTCCAAGTTCAAGAGACTAAACACGATGACCCAGAAGATCACCCCTAAGATGACGACGACACCAGAGACGACAACCACCGTGATGACGACGACCCTGGAGACGATGACCCCGAAGACCACCCCGATGACGACGACCCCGGAGACGACGACCCTGAAGACCACCCCGATGACGACGACCCCGGAGACGACGACCCTGGAGACGACGACGACCTGGAAGACCGAGAAGCAGAAGAACAAGAGGCTGCAGAACAAAGAGCAGAAGAACATTAAGCATAACACTAAATATCAGAGCAAAAAATATTATCTAAATTATAAGCAGAAGAAGACTAAGCAGTGTATGGGGGTGAGTCCGTTCCTCCTCGTGGTGCCCCTGGATAAAGCCTGATGCTGCAGGCCAAACTGAACGCGGACAAATGTAACTGTTTTGTGACAGGCAGAACGGAAGGTGTAATCTTCAAACTTTTATAGATAACAACTACGGGAATGCCTGTCACAAATAAGAATATGATGAAGAAGTTGAATATGATGAAGATAATAGTAAAATAAAAAGAATATGAACAATGTAACCCAAAAAATAATAGGTAGAAGATGAAGAAGAAGATGAATAAGGTGAAGAAGTTGATGTCAAAGAAGCTGATGATGAGGATAATTAAGAAGAAAGCGTGGGAGAAGTAAAAAAGAAGGTGAAGGGCGTGGAAGTAGTGAAACATCAATATCTGACATAAAAAAAAAAAAAAAAACATAGTCAAATTCTTTCTAACGCCGAACTTCATAAAAAAAAATAAAAAATCCTGCTATTCTATTACATTGGGCTAAACCTCTGTCCCTTTAATATCTCCGCCACGTCCCCCAATACATCCTACAATATTCTTAGTTGTTTTCCTTCATGTAGAATGAACCTACAAGTGTATAAAGGGTTTATTTTAATTCCGATATTTTCGTCCCATTGACTTGCATTGGGATCGGGTATCGGTATCGGATTGGATTCCGATACTGTGACGGTATCGGCCGATACTTTCCGATACCGATACTTTCCGATATCGGAAAGTATCGCTCAACACTAATTACCAACAAATGTAGTCCGCGTGCCAAACACAAATCAGGGCAATAAGGTCACGGGTTTCTTTTCATGTACATCCTCCAACGTGGTGTACATGATACAATGTACGAGGTGTCCTGGAAGTATCTATATTGGGGAAACCATGCAAAAACTACAAACAAGGATGAACCTACACAGACACATAATCAGAAATGAAATAGACACGACTGTGGGAAAACATTTCTCTGGAACTGGGCATTGTATGACAGACTTAAAAGTCTTAATACTAAAAGGTCATTTTAAGGATGATAGAGAAAGAAAAATTTGGGAATTCAAACTGATAAAGATGTTCAAATCTTTGACACTAAGACTCAATTTAACACCTGGATTTATGAGTCACTACATGGATATAACTCACACCTCCACCAGATGGGCACCAGATAACTAAGAAGTACATTCCCACCACCCCTCCATTTGTAACAAAATGCCTAATTTGATTTCCTTGGCTTATCATTAAGAGGCATAACCTCTCACACCTCATGAACAAGTGTCCTACTGTAGGTTCATTTAAATGTTGTGCCTTTTTCTTATTAATCTATTTGTAATCCTGCCTGAAGATGGAGCTACTGTGCTCTGAAAGCTTGCAAACATTATTTTCTGGTTAGCCAATAAAGGTATCACTCTGAGAATACTTTTGCCATCATTGGGCAGAAAAGCATTCACATCACAATATTTAACAATTCTTGAATCCAAAATGTTATTGAAGAATTATAGCAGCAAAATCGTCTGAAATAAATGAGATTTCATTCCACATAGTTATTTTGTGGACACAGAAAATTCAGTATCGATAGTAACATAATTAATGTAAAAACAAAAACGTTCAATACATTTTACATAAGAGGAAAAAATCCTTTTTACACATTTTTGTACAGTAAATGTCAAAACTGTACCAAACAAGCAAAGATAGGGAATATTTAAAAAGCCATATCTGACTTCTTACTCGAAACAAACACATATACAGTGGTTTAACCCAAGCATTCTGTAAACATCTGTTTGCTGTAATCATCAGGTTTTGTTTGGTTTTCAACCATTCTTTGGCTAGAACATCAGGCCGCACTATGAGAGAAGATAACATATGGACCCAGGATGTGATTTACGGACTGCAAAGAAATGATAGCAGAACACGTCTCGATAGAAAATGAAGAACAGATTGGTCAAAACATTTTCATTCGTTGTCATTCTTGTTCAAAATGCTACAAGGCTTAAGTCACCCAATCACATCAGATGGGTGTTTTACAGTGGTTTCCAGAGATAAGGATATCTTGTGTGACTTGAAGATTATCACAAGTGATTGTAATGTAATGATATAAGTTTATACAGCTGGAGAACATTCATTTCAACCTGTGTCATCCTCTTTCCTAATAGCACAATTGAAATGATACCAGATCTTGGTTTATGTCTTTAACGTGCCACAAAAAATACATGAACCAAATATATTTTCATATTCACAATTAAAATTAATTTTATTCTGACCTTAATCCCCTCACCCCAAGCTGCTTCACCTTCATAACCAGGCCAAATTTTCCAATTCTGACCAGTGTCATTTTATGTGGTAATAACTCTGGAAAGCTTCAATGGATCCCACTGGTTTTGAGATTGTTTTTAGTGACATATTGTACATTATGATAGTGGCAAAATTTGTTCATTATGACTTACGTTTATTTGTGAAAATATCGGAAATTTGGCAAAAATGTTGAAAATTTTGCAATTTTCAAACTTTTCATTTTTATGCCCTTAAACCAGAGAGTTATGTCAAACAAAAACGTTAATAAATAACATTTCCTACATGTCTACTTTACATCAGCACAATTTTTGAAACATACTTTTTTTTGTTTGGAAGTTAGAAGGGTTAAACTTGACCACTGATTTCTCATTTTTCCAACAAAACAAAACCATTTTTTTCAGGGACAAGATCATATTTGAAGTGACTTTGAGGGGCGTATATGACAGAAAATACCAAAAAATACCATTATAGAAACTGCACCTCTCAATGTTATGAACATTTCTACTTTAGACCATCAATTTTTTTATTTTCACAGGGGTAACAGGAAAAAATTGATTCAAAATGTGTTGTGAAATTTCCTCTAAGTATGCCGATACCCTAAATGTGAGGGAAAACTACTATTTAGGTGAATGGCAGGGCTTGGAAGGGAAGGAGCATAGTTTTACTTTTTGAGCGCAAAATTGGCTAGAATTGAGAGTGGATACTATGTCACGTTTGGAGTGCCCCTGATGTGCCTAAACAGTGGAAACCCCACACGTTACTCATTTTGGAAACTAGACCCATCAAGTAGCTTATCTAGTTATGTTGTGAGCACCTTGAATCCCGAGGAGCTTCACAGAAATTTATAACATTTAGCTGTGAAAATAAAAAATCTAATTTTTCCCCCCAAAATGATTTGAGCCCCTACATTTTTATTTTCACAAGGATAACAGGAGAATATGGAGCCCAAAGTTTGTAGCAAAATTTCTCTTGAGTACTACTGTTTGAGCGCACGACAGGGAATGGTCTGTGAGTGTCATGTCGCGTTTGGAGAGCTCCTGATGTGCTAAACAGTGGAAACCCCCCAAAAGTGACCCCATTTTGGAAACTGGACCCCTAAAGGAATTTTTCTAGATGTGTGATGAGCACTTTGAACCTGCCAAGTAGTTCACAAAATTTTACAGCGTTGATCTAAAAAAATGAAAAAAAAATTTGTTGCCCACAAAAATGTTTTTTAAGCCCCAATTTCTTTCATTTTCACAAGCAAAGCAGGAGAAAATTGACCCAAAATGTGTTATACAATTTCTACTGAGTAAACCGATACCTCATATGTGGTAAAAAAATACTTTTGAGGCACAACGCATGGCTCAGAAGGGAAGAAATGCCATACTGGAATTCAGATTTTGCTGGACTGGTTGGAGGGTGCCATGTCACATTGGCAGAGCCCCCCCTAAAGAGACCTTATTTTAGAAACTACAGCTATAAATGAATTTATCTAGGGGTTCAGTGATCACATTGACACCAGGTAGGTCACATAATTTTATACAATTGGGCTGTGCAAAGCTCAACAGTGAAGAAGCACCATATTGGAGTTCAGATTTTGCTGGAATGATTTGAGGGTGCCATGTGACATTGGCAAAATCTCTGAGGTGCCACAACAGCAGATACCCTTCATAAGTGACCTTATTTAACAAACTACACCCCCAATGAATTTATCTAGGGGTGCAGTGATCATATTGACCTCACATGTGCCTCACATAATTTTATACCATTTGGCAGTGAAGAAAGAATACATTTTTATTACTAAAATGTTGGTTTAGTTCCAAGTTTTTAATTCTTCTATGAGTTAGTAGGAAAAAATAGACCCCAATTGGTTGTAAAAATTTCTCCTGAGTCTGCCAATACTGTACATGTAATTGGGAAATACTTTTCAGACACATTGCAAGCTCAGAATCAAGAATTCTGATTCAGAATCATGAGAATCAAGTATTTAGAGGTATAATTTTTCCATATTTCAGCCTACAGAGTCATATGAGAGCTTGTTTTTTTTGCTGGATGAATTAACAATTTTTTTGGTACAATTTTCGGGCACATACCATTTTTTTAATTGCTTTCTATTCCAAATTTAGGGAGAAAGAGTAAACAAGAACCAGAAATTCAGAAATTGTTTTTTTTTGTAAATTCTTTATTTTAGATTAATCATAGGAAAGATACAGACATGTTGTAGGCGTATACATAGTACACAGCAGTGCATATCCAGCCGACATGCTGGAAAAAGAGAGTGGGGAGGAGAAGGGGAGGAGGGGGAACACAGAAAAATTGAGGGAGGGAAGGGAGGGCGGGAGAATAAAGGGAGTATGGGTTGGTTCGCATCAATGGGAAAAAAAGAGGAAACTAGGTATAACATGAACCATAATAGGCACACATATTTAAACAAAAAAATATATATCTGATCTTGCATAATCTTCTGAAAACCTATGAAGAGGGGATAGAAATATCTGTATAGTTATGTTGGGTAAGGCTACGTCGCTACGATTGCTCTGATTGGCTGTTGAAAGTGGCGTTTCACTTTCACTTTCAATCAGAGCAATCGTAAAATTTCACCAATGAAAATTGGTGAAATATTACAATCCAGCCATGGCCAATGCTGTAATATCATCGGCCATGGCTGGAGACCGCGATCTGCCCCGCCACCGATCCACCACCCCCATCCTCCGTCCTGTCCTCTGCTGCCCTCTGCCCTCCTGTCCGCTCCCCCTGCAATCCAATCTCACCCCCCGTGGTCCGATCCGACCCCAGGATACTTACTGAGCACCGGTGTCCCTCCCGGTGTCCGTCCGTCTTCTGCATGGATGCCACCATCTTCCAAAATGGCGGGCACATGCGTAGTGCACCCGCCGAATCTGCCGGCCAGCAGATTCATTCCAGGTACATTTTGATAGCTGTGATAGAACCTATCACAGTGATCAAAATAAAAAATAGTAACAAACCCCCCCCCCTTTATCACCCCCATAGGTAGGGATAATAATAAAATAAAGAAAATATTTTTACATTTATTTTTCCGCTAGGGTTAGGGTTAGAACTAGGGTTAGGGTTGCAATTAGGGTTAGGGTTAGAATTAGGGTTAGGGTTGCAATTAGGGTTAGGGTTAGAATTAGGGTTAGGGTTGCAATTAGGGTTAAGGTTAGAGTTAGGGTTAGAATTAGGCTATGAGCACACGGTACGGATTTGGCTGCGGATCCGCAGCGGATTGGCCGCTGCGGATTCGTAGCAGTTTTCCATCACGTTTACAGTACCATGAAAACCTATGGAAAACCAAATCCGCTGTGCCCATGGTGCAGAAAATACAGCGCGGAAACGCTGCATTGTATTTTCCGCAGCATGTCAATTCTTTGTGTGGATTCGGCAGCGTTTTATACCTGTTCCTCAATAGGAATTCGCAGGTGAAATCTGCACAAAAAACACTGGAAATCCACGATAAATCCAAAAATTGTGCGGAAAAATCCTCACACAAATCCGTAACGTGGGCACATAGCCTTAGGGTTAGGGTTGGAATTAGAGTTAGGGTTGGAATTAGGGTTAAGATTAAGGTTAGGAGTGTGTTGGGGTTAGGGTTGTGGCTAGGGTTCAGGTTGGGATTAGGGTTAGGGGTGTGTTGGGGTTAGGGTTGTGGTTAGGGGTGTGTTGGGGTAAGGGTTTTGATTAGGGTTATGGCTAGAGCTGGGATTAGGGTTAGGGGTGTGTTGGGGTTAGTGTTGGAGTTAGAATTGAGGGGTTTCCACTGTTTAGGCACATCAGGGGTCTCCAAGCGCGACAGGGCGCCACCATTGATTCCAGCCAATCTTGCGTTCAAAAAGTCAAATGGTGCTTTCTCCCTTCCGAGCCCCGACGTGCGCCCAAACAGTGGTTTACCCAAATTTATAGGGCATAAGCGTACTCAGGAAAAATTGCCCAACTTTGGTGGTCTAATTTCTCCTGTTACCCTTGGGAAAATTAAAAAATGGGGGCTAAAAACTTATTTTTGTGGGAAAAATTTATTTTTTATTTTCACGGCTCCGTGAAGCACTTGGGATATCAGCATACTCAGGACAAACCGGACAACAACTATTGGGGTCCAATTTATCCTGTTACCCTTGTGAAAATAAAAAATTGTGGGCTAAAAAATATAGTTTTTGAGGAAAGAAAAATTATTTTTTATTAGCACGGCTCTGCGTTATAAACTTCTGTGAAGCACTTGGGGGTTCAAAGTGCTCACCACACATCTAGATAAGTTCCTTGGGAGGTCTAGTTTCCAAAATGGGGTCACTTGAATGGGTGTTTCTACTGTTTAGGCACATCAGGGGCTCTGCAAATGTAACATGATGCCCGCAGACCATTCCATCAAAGTCTGCATTCCAAAACGTCACAACTTCCCTTCTGAGCCCTGACGTGTGCCCAAACAGTGGTTTACCCAAACATATGGGGTATCAGCGTACTCAGAATAAATTGGACAACAACTTTTGGGGACCAATTTCTCCTGTTACCCTTGGGAAAATACAAAACTGGGTGTTAAAGGTAATTTTTGTGGAAATAAAATGATTTTTTATTTTCACGGCTCTGCGTTATTAACTGTAGTGAAACACTTGGGGGTTTAAAGTTCTCACAACACATCTAGATAAGTTCCTTGGGGGTCTAGTTTCCAATATGGGGTCACTTGTGGGGGTTTCTACTGTTTAGGTACATTAGGGGCTCTGCAAACGCAATGTGACACCTGCAGACCATTCCATCTAAGTCTGCATTCCAAATGGTGCTCATTCCCTTCCGAGCTCTGCCATGCACCCAAACGGTGGTTACCCCCCACATATTGGGTATCAGCGTACTCAGGACAAATTGCACAACAACTTTTGGGGTCCAATTTCTCCTGTTACCCTTGGGAAAATACAAAACTAGGGGCTAAAATATAATTTTTGTGGAAAAAAAAAGAATTTTCATTTTCACGGCTCTGCGTCATAAACTGTAGTGAAACACTTGGGGGTTCAAAGCTCTCAGAACACATCTAGATAAGATCCTTAGGGGGTCTACTTTCTAAAATGGTGTCACTTGTGGGGGTTTTAATGTTTAGGCACATTAGTGGCTCTCCAAAAGCAACATGGCATCCCATCTCAATTCCAGCCAATTTTGCATTGAAAAGTCAAATGGCGCTCCTTCCCTTCCGAGCTCTGCCATACACCCAAACAGTGGTTTACCCCCACATATGGGGTATCGGGGTACTCAGGAAAAATTGTACAACAACTTTTGGGGTCCATTTTCTCCTGTTACCCTTGGTAAAATAAAACAAATTGGAGGTGAAGTAAATTTTTTGTGAAAATAAAATTAAATGTTCATTTTTTTTAAACATTCCAAAAATTCCTGTGAAGCACCAAAAGGGTTAATGAACTTCTTGAATGTGGTTTTGAGCACCGTGAGGGGTGCAGTTTTTAGAATGGTGTCACACTTGGTTATTTTCTATCATATAGACCCCTCAAAATGACTTCAAATGTAATGTGCTCCCTAAAAAAATGGTGTAAAAATGAGAAATTGCTGGTCAATTTTAACCCTTATAACTCCCTAACAAAAAAAAAATTTGTTTCCAAAATTGTGCAGATGTAAAGTAGACATGTGGGAAATGTTACTTATTAAGTATTTTGTGTGACATATCTCTGTGATTTAAGGGCATAAAAATGCAAAGTTGGAAAATTGTGAAATTTTCAAAATTTTAGCCAAATTTCCATTTTTTTCACAAATAAACGCAGGTAATATCAAAGAATGTTTACAACTATCATGAAGTACAATATGTCTCGAGAAAATCTTGTCAGAATCACCGGGATCCGTTGAAGAGTTTCAGAGTTATAACTTCATAAAGGGACAGTGGTCAGAATTGTAAAAATTGGCCCGGTCATTAACGTGCAAACCACCCTCGGGGCTTAAGGGGTTAAAGTCAAAATAGGCTGGGTTATGAAGGGGTTAAATGTTTAGCTGTGCTGATTAGCAATGGTAAAAGACCATGTTTGTTGGTTTAAAGCTCTTGGATGGGCACGACAGAAGAGCTTCTGTGGCTTTTAGATTAGTGTCACTGAGTTTTAATTTATTAAGTTCCCAATTAATATTTGACCCAAAATCCTTAAGTATCGGACAGTCCCAAAAAATGTGCGTATGGTGGCCGGTCTGAGAATAGCATCACCCAACAAGTGTTGGAGTCAGATAGACCCATATGTGAGAGTTTGGCTGGGGTCATATGCCATCTAGTTAGGATTTTATATGAATTCTCTTGGAGGAGAATACATCTAGAAAAACAGCATGCATTAAGTAAAATTTTAGATATCTGTTCATCAGAGAAACTGATATTTAGTTCTGACTCCCAAGAGTACATGAAGGAGGGTTTAAAAGTAAGGGGTGGGGTGATAAGTCGAGAATATAAACGAGAGATAAGCTTTACTCTCGAAGAAGGTAGTTTAGTCAACATGTCTAGCCAGGACCACCTTGATTTAGATGGATATTTTTGCCTAAATTGGTGAAGTATCCGCCTAACATGTTGTAGCTGAAGAAAGTTCTTGGGCTGAACTAGAGCATTTCTGGGCCAAATGTTATCTTCTAGTATCTTATTATCATAAAAACTATTTATAGTATCTCTAGGTAACCCATACCACAGGTTATAAGGGTCACTAAAACTAGAGTCTAAGAGGTATGGTAAGGAGCCAATGGGTGTCATCACCGATGGAAATGAAGCAGACAGCAGAACATCGATCATTAGACATCTAATCTTTAGGCTGTGTGCACACGTTCCGGATTTTTCACCTTTTTTTTGCGGTTTTCGCTATAAAAACGCGATAAAACCGCGAAAAAATTGCATCCATTAAGCATCCTATTAATAGAATGCAATCCACAATTTTTGTGTACATGTTGCGTTTTTTTCCGCGAAAAAAACACATTGCGGTAAAAAACGCAGCATATTCATTAATTTTCCAGATTTTTGGCGGATTTCCTGCTATTTAATGCAATGGGAAGGTCCGGAAAAAAAATTTGAAAAATCCGCACAAAAAACGCGATAAAAATGCGCAAAAAATGCATGCAGGTTTCATGCGGAAAAGTCCGTTTTTGTTCAGGAAATTTCTGCAAAGAATCCTGACGTGTGCACATAGCCTAAGATTGGTCGTGAGGACCTCATCTAATTTAAGGGTCTCAGGAGGTCTTGCTCGAGACCATAAATATGGCACCCCCTTAGGCCGGTTTCACACGTCAGTGGCTCCGGTACGTGAGGTGACAGTTTCCTCACGTACCGGAGACACTGACACACGTAGACCCATAAAAATCAATGCATCTGTTCAGATGTCATTGATTTTTTGCGGACCGTGTCTCCGTGTGCCAAACACGGAGACATGTCAGTGTTCGTGGGAGCGCACGTATTACACGGACCCATTAAAGTCAATGGGTCCGTGTAAAACACGGACCACACACGGACGGTCTCCGTCTGGGGTCCGTGTGCGTGCAGGAGACAGCGCTACAGTAAGCGCTGTCCCCCCCACATGGTGCTGAAGCCGCGATTCATATGTTCCCTGCAGCAGCGTTTGCTGCAGAGAAAATATGAATAATAGTGTTTAAAATAAAGATCTATGTGTCCGCCGCCCCCCCACCCCCTGTGCGCCCCCCCGCTGTTCTGAAAATACTCACCCGCTCCCACGTTGGCTGTCACTCCTTCCTCTCTGCCCCGCGCCTCCTACTGTATGTGGTCACGTGGGGCCGATCATTTACAATCATGAATAGTCGGCTCCGCCCCTATGGGAGGTGGAGCCACATATTCATGACTGTAAATGATCGGCCCCACGTGACCGCATACACTAGAAGCCGTGGCCAGACCAGGAAGCAGCGAGGGAGGCGGGTAAGTATTTTCTGAACAGCGGGGGGGCGCACAGGGGGTGGGGGGGCGGTGGACAGATAGATCTTTATTTTAAACACTATTATTCATATTTTCTCTGCAGCAAACGCTGCTGCAGGGAACATATGAATCGCGGCTTCAGCACCAGATGCAGGGTACCACACGCGTGGGTACCACACGCTCCGTGTGGTACCCACTCGCCATACGGGTGGCACACGTGTGCCGCACGTATGGCCTACGTGAGTTCCCAGGCACACGGACACGGATAACTCCAGTACCGATTTATTCCGGTACCAGAATTATCTGGACGTGTGGGACAGCCCTTAGCACCTAATAAGGTTTCCTTTCTCGTGGTTGGGAACTATTTTAAACCATCTGCTCAAATGTAAAGCTTCATAATAAGTGTAGAGGTCCGGTACTCCCAAGCCTCCTCGGGAATTCGGATATGAGAGAAACTTAAAGGGTAGACTCGCCTTTTTTTGCTTCCAAATGATTCAGGACATCATAAATTTTAAGGTTTTATAAAAGGTTTGGGGGACATTTATAGTTGTTTTTTCCTGTCTAATGCCAGTCCATGTGTGATAAAATTGATAAGGCCGCTTTATTCTTTATGTCAGCATGATTATAGCGGTACCACATTTATAGTTTTTTTTTATGTTTTGGCGCTTTTACATAAAAACTATTTTATAGAAAAAAATAATTATTATTACATCACTGTATCACTATATAACTTTTTTATTTTTCCACTGATGGAGCCATATGATGGCTTTGTTTTTTGTCAGACAAGATGACGTTTTCAGCTATATCATTTTTATTATTTTGTCCTTTTGATCGCATTTTATTCCACTTTTTTGGTGATATGATGAAAAAGCATAGTTTTTTGCCCTGCCATTCTTTTTTTATGCAGCTCACTGAAGGGATTAGCCAGTGTGACAGTTTTATGGGTCATTCAGAAAGCGGCGATTCCACCAAACTTTTTTCGTTTATTTTTTTTTGCATAAAAAAACAAATGTATGGGTTCAATATATTTTTATTTTTTGTTATTATTTTGTGACTTCTTTTTACGAATATTTTTATTTTACTTTGTCCCTTTATGGGACTTTTACTTTCAGTACTTTGATTGCTGTTATAGACCATTGCAATGCACGAACATAGAAATTCTTTATAAGGGTATGTTTCCACGGTCAGTAACCGGCAGCACTTTGGATGCAGGACATGTCCGCTCCATCCAAAGCGCTGACAGCTTTTGAACGCAGGTGATTCTGCATGTGTTCACTGAACCGTGCAGAATCACCACACCCAATACATTGGGCGGCTGATATTTATCTTGCAGAGACTGAGCACTAGTGATGAGCGAGAGTATACTTGTTACTTGAGATTTCCCAAGCACGCTCGGGTGTCCTACGAGTATTTTTTAGTGCTCGGAAATTTAATTTTTATTGCTGCCACTGAATGATTTACATCTGTGTTAGGGGTCGAGTTCCTGCCTCTGCACAGGGGGAATCTCGATCCATCTCCGCTGCGGTCTCCCATTCTTCTCCTGCCGCAGTGGAGCCTGTTCAGCAGAGGCGTCGGTCCCAGCGTCATGCTCAGTCTGACACTGTGCGAAGGGTTACTGCTGTCCTTCCAGCTTCTGCCATTGTGGCCAGTACTGGTCAGCAGCGAGCAGACGTCTTTGGGACTAAGTCCTACTTTTCCTCTTCTGAGCGTGCCCAGGGTAAGATCTCTCATTGGAGATCAAGGGTCACATGCTCAGGTACTGCAGCAAATCCTATTGGTCCTCTAGGAAGGTCCTGAAGGTGTTCAATGACTGTGGCAGTCTCTCATTGGTCCTTCTAGGAAGGTCCTGTACTTGCTGCAGCTATAAGAGGTGCGCTAGTGTCAATTTATGTACGAGCTCAGCGCCAGTGTGGTCATGTTTGTGTATGTATTCAGGGACCCGGCTGAAATAAGCCCCTAGAATTCTGGCACCTCCGGTGAGGAGCTGCGTGTTTGCATTTGACTGCATGACCACCATCTGCTCTACTAAGTAGCTGTGTTCCTCTGTGAGCCAAACAGGGCACAGCGTTATCCTTGCTAACAGACTCTGTGAAGTAACAGAGTCTGTTTATATTACTAAATTGTACCGCCATATCTAGCTGCAGGTGCTTTCCTGCACGGTGGATCCTGGGTTGCAAACGCACCAACTTCTTCTATATATATATATATATATATATAATAATGGGACAATTACTATAGGCTCATTTACCCACTCGGTAGAGCTCTGCGTGGATACTGGGGCGGAGGGCAATTTTATGCCTTCTGCCTTTGCCCAACGTCACGCAATTCCCCTGGTAATGTTAGCTCAACCAGTAACAGTATGTGTGGTATATGGGTCGACACTGCCCTCACAGATTACACACCAGACCATCCCTTTCACTCTGTCCTTGTCGCCGTCTCATCAGGAGATTATTTCTCTGCTCGTCATTCCTGAAGGAATTGAAGAGGTCCTGTTAGGGATGCCTTGGCTGCGGTACCACTCTCCTCACATTGAGTGGTCCACAGGCAGAATTTTGGGATGGGGTGAATCTTGTGGGGGTAGATGTCAGAGGGAGAGCGTTCAGGTTGCTACAACAGAGGTACCCGCAGATCTTTCCTCTCTGCCCAAGCAGTATTGGTCCTATGCTGACATGTTCTCCAAAAGGGCTGTGGAGACCCTTCCACCTCACCACCCCTATGACTGTCCTATTGACCTCTTGCCTGGTGCTGAGCCTCCCCGGGGTCGAGTCTATCCGTTATCTCTCCCGGAGACGAAGGCAATGTCTCAGTACATCCAGGAAAATCTGGCAAGAGGATTCATTTCAAAGTCAGTGTCACCCGCAGGGGCTGGTTTCTTCTTCGTGCAGAACAATAGTAGAGAACTGCATCCATGCATAGACTACAGGGGTCTTAACGCCATCACCGTTAAGAATAAATATCCTCTGCCCCTGATATCTGAGCTTTTTGATAGGCTTCGGGGAGCAAGGGTGCACTGTTTACTAAACTAGATCTGCGGGGTGCTTACAACCTGATTCGCATCCGTGAGGGGGACGAATGGAAGACAGCTTTTAACACCAGGGATGGGCACTATGAATATCTAGTGATGCCCTTTGGGCTCTGTAATGCCCCAGCCATTTTCCAAGACTTTGTAAAATATATCTTCTGGGATATGCTCTCCACCTCGGTCGTAGTCTATCTGGATGATATTCTCATCTACTCTCCAGATATTGACTCCCACCGGAGAGTTGTTTGCAGAGTCTTCAACCTCTTATGAACTAACTCCCTCTACGCCAAGTTGGAGAAATGTGTGTTTGAGCAGGAGTACTTACCTTTCCTGGGCTATATCATCTCCGCCCAAGGATTGGCTATGGATCCTGTCAAATTACAGGCTGTGATGGACTGGCAATAACCCCATTCCCTTAAAGCGGTGCAGCGCTTTATGGGGTTCATTAACTATTATCGCCAGTTCATTCCTCATTTCTCAACCTTGGTAGCTCCCTTGGTAGCCCTCACCAAGAAGGGAGCAAATCCCAAATTGTGGTCTGTGGAGGTCTCCAAAGTTTTCACTTCTATTAAATCTCATTTTGCTAGCGCTCCCATTCTACATTGCCCCGATGTAGATAAGCCGTTTATAATGGAGGTGGATGCCTCTTCCATTGGTGCTGGAGCAGTCCTCTTCCAAAAGGATGCTCAAGGTCGGAAGCATCCTTGCTTCTTCTTTTCCAAAACCTTCACACCAGCAGAGAGGAATCATTCCATCAGGGACAGGGAGTTGCTAGCAATGAAGTTAGCATTCTCAGAGTGGAGACATCTCCTGGAGGGGGCTCGTTTTCCCTTCCAAGTATTCACAGACCACAAGAATTTGGTTTATTTACAGACCTCCCAGCAGCTAATTTCTCGCCACGCCAGATGGTCCTTGTTCTTCTCTCGGTTCCATTTCACCCTCCATTTTCTTTCTGGGGAGAAGAACATTCGTGCCGACGCTCTCTCGCTTTGTGGTATCATCTGAGGAGGAGGAAGAGGAGCCTCGGCTTATTGTCCCTTCTGAGAGCCTGAGAACTGTGGCCCCGGTTTTGCTAGAGTCTGTGCCTCCAGGCAAGACTTTTGTACCATCCAGTTTGCATCCGGAGGTTCTCTCTTGGGCTCACTCGTCTAGGGTGGGTGGACATTTTGGGACCAAAAGGACATCTCAGCTCCTGGCGAGGACATATTGGTGGGCGCATATGACCCGTGATGTCACAGACTATGTTCGGGCGTGTGTCTCCTGTGCCAGGAACAAGTCTCCTCTTCAACAGCCAGCTGGGTTGCTTCATCCCCTGCCGGTGGCAGACAGACCCTTGGAGATGGTCGGGATGGATTTTGTGGTGGGCTTACCTAAGTCTCGTAGCTGCACCATTATTTGGGGTATCACCGACCATTTTTCCAAAATGATGCACTTGGTGCCTCTTCCACGGCTACCTTCTGCACGGGCTCTGGCGTTGTTGTTTATCAAACACATATTTCGCCTACATGGTATGCCGGACAAAATTGTCAGTGACCTGGGTCACCAGTTTGCGTCTCGTTTCTGGAGAGAGCTTTGTCGTCTACTCAGCATTGAGTTGAATCTCTCTTCAGCTTATTATCCCGAGACGAATGGGTTGGTAGAGAGGGCCAACCAGACCTTGGTCACATATATTCGACATTTTGTCTCAGCCAGGCAGGATGACTGGGCATCCTTGCTACCGTGGGCTGAGTTTGCGCTGAATAATGCCGTAGCCGACTCCACCGGACAGACCCCATTCCTCCTAAACTATGGTCAGCATCCGCGGGTACCTGTGCCTATGCCCGTGTCTTCCGCCAACTCCAGGGTGGCAGACTGGGCTGTAGAGGCACGGGTCATTTGGGACCGCACTCAGGATGCCATTTGTTATGATCCTTAGTGGCTGAGGATCACGAATAGACCAGCAAGTGAATAAACTAAGGACAAGCTCTAGGGAGATGGTAACTGGACTGATCGCAAATCTGAACCTATGTAACACAACTAGAGGTAGCCGGTGAACGTGCCTAAAAAATTTCCTAGACATCTCGAGCCAGCCTGAGGAACTAGCTACCCCTAAAGAGAAAGAGAGACCTCGCTTGCCTCCAGAGAAATAATCCCCAAAGATATAGAAGCCCCCAACAAATATTAACGGTGAAGTAAGAAGAAGGCACATACGTAGGGATGAAATCAGATTCAGCAAAAGAGGCCCACTAGTACTAGAAAGCAGAAAATAGAGCAGGGGTCTATGCGATCAATAAAAAACCCTTACAAAATATCCATCCTGAGATTTCAAGAACCCACGCACCAACTAATGGTGTGTGGGGAGAAACTCAGTCCACTAGAGCATCCAGCAAGCGAGGGAATCACATTTTAGCAAGCTGGACAAGACAACATGATAAACACTGCTGATCAAAAAATGAGCAAACAAAACTTAGCTTGTCCTGGATGGACTGGGAGCAAGGTAGTCAGAAGGAATCTGAGTAGCACTGATTACATCGACAGCCGGCAACAAGTGTAAGTGAAACAGAGCTATATAGGAACCTCCCAGAGGATAATGAACCAGCTGATAGCCAGAGACCAGCAGGATAACAAACAAAGCCACCAGGGGGAGCCCAAAGCAAAAGTCACACCATACCACCAGTGACCACAAGAGGGAGCCTGAAAACAGAGTTCACAACAGTACCCCCCCCTTAAGGAGGGGTCACCGAACCCTCATGAAAACCCCCAGGGCGATCAGGATGAGCCACATGGAAGGCACGAACCAAATCGGCCGCATGAACATCAGAGGCGACAACCCAAGAATTATCCTCCTGACCATAGCCCTTCCACTTGACCAAATACTGGAGCCTCCGTCTAGAAACACGAGAATCCAAGATCTTCTCCACCACGTATTCCAATTCTCCCTCAACCAGCACCGGGGCAGGAGGCTCAACCGGAGGAACCATAGGTACTACATACCTCCGCAACAACGAGCGATGGAACACATTGTGAATAGCAAATGATGCCGGGAGGTCCAGACGGAATGACACAGGGCCAAGGACTTCCAGAATCTTATAAGGACCGATAAACCGAGGCTTGAACTTAGGAGAGGAGACCTTCATAGGAACGAAGCGAGAAGACAACCACACCAAGTCCCCAACGCGAAGTCGGGGACCCACACAGCGACGGCGGTTGGCAAAGAGCTGAGCCTTCTCTTGTGACAACTTCAAATTGTCAACCACATGATTCCAAATCTGATGCAACCTATCCACCACAACAACCACTCCAGGACAGTCAGAAGGCTCCACCTGACCCGAGGAAAAACGAGGATGAAACCCCGAATTACAAAAAAAAGGAGAAACCAAAGTAGCAGAACTAGCCCGATTATTAAGGGCAAACTCGGCCAACGGCAAAAAAGTAACCCAGTCGTCCTGGTCAGCAGAAACAAAACATCTTAAATAAGTCTCCAAGGTCTGATTAGTTCGCTCGGTTTGGCCATTCGTCTGAGGATGGAAGGCCGACGAAAAAGACAATTCAATGCCCAACTTAGCACAAAAGGTCCGCCAAAATCTAGACACAAACTGGGATCCTCTGTCAGAAACAATGTTCTCAGGAATCCCGTGCAAACGAACCACATTTTGAAAAAACAGTGGAACCAACTCGGAGGAGGAAGGCAACTTAGGCAAGGGCACCAGATGGACCATCTTAGAAAAACGATCACACACCACCCAGATGACAGACATTCTCTGAGAGACAGGGAGATCTGAAATAAAATCCATGGAAATGTGCGTCCAAGGCCTCTTCGGGACAGGCAAAGGTAACAGCAACCCACTGGCACGAGAACAGCAAGGCTTCGCCCGAGCACAAATTCCACAAGACTGCACAAAGGAACGCACATCCCGCGACAAGGAAGGCCACCAAAAAGACCTGGCCACCAAGTCTCTGGTACCAATTATTCCAGGATGGCCCGCCAACACCGAAGAATGAACCTCGGAGATGACTCTGTTGGTCCATCTATCCGGGACAAACAGTCTCTCCGGTGGACAGCGGTCAGGTCTATCTGCCTGAAACTCTTGCAGCACACGTTGCAAATCTGGGGAGATGGCAGACAAAATCACCCCTTCTCTAAGGATACCAGCCGGCTCTGAATCTCCAGGAGAGTCAGGCACAAAACTCCTAGAAAGAGCATCAGCCTTCACATTCTTCGAACCCGGCAGGTACGAGACCATGAAATCAAAACGAGAGAAAAACAATGACCAACGAGCCTGTCTGGGATTCAGCTGCTTGGCCGACTCGAGATAAATCAAATTCTTGTGATCAGTCAAGACCACCACACGATGTTTAGCTCCCTCGAGCCAATGTCGCCACTCCTCAAATGCCCACTTCATAGCCAACAGCTCCCGATTACCGACATCATAATTCCGCTCGGCAGGTGAAAACTTTCTTGAAAAGAAAGCACATGGCTTCATCACAGAGCCATCGGGGCTTCTCTGCGACAAAACAGCCCCTGCTCCAATCTCGGAAGCATCAACCTCCACCTGGAAGGGAAGTGAGACATCTGGCTGACATAAGACCGGAGCCGAAGAAAACCGACGCTTCAGCTCCCGAAAAGCCTCCACAGCCGCAGAAGACCAATTAGTCACATCAGAACCCTTCTTGGTCAAATCCGTCAAAGGCTTAACAACGCCAGAAAAATTAGCTATGAAGCGACGGTAAAAATTAGCAAAACCCAAGAACTTCTGAAGACTCTTAACAGATGTAGGCTGCGTCCAGTCATGAATAGCCTGAACCTTGACTGGGTCCATCTCAATAGTAGAAGGAGAAAAAATGAAACCCAAAAAAGAAATCTTCTGGACTCCAAAAAGACATTTTGAGCCCTTCACAAATAAAGCATTGTCACGCATGACCTGAAAGACCATCCTGACCTGCTTAACATGAGACTCCCAATCATCCGAAAAAAACCAGAATATCATCCAGATACACAATCATAAACTTATCCAGATATTCACGGAAGATGTCATGCATAAAGGACTGAAAGACTGAAGGAGCATTAGAAAGTCCAAAAGGCATCACCAAGTACTCAAAATGGCCTTCAGGCGTATTAAATGCAGTTTTCCATTCATCACCCTGTTTTATACGCACAAGGTTATACGCACCACGAAGATCTATCTTGGTGAACCAACTAGACCCCCTAATGCAAGCAAACAAATCAGTTAACAATGGCAAAGGATACTGAAATTTGACCGTGATTTTATTCAAAAGGCGATAATCAATACAGGGTCTCAGGGAACCATCCTTTTTAGCCACAAAAAAGAATCCTGCACCAAGAGGGGATGAGGACGGGCGAATATGTCCCTTCTCTAAAGACTCCTTTATATAACTCCGCATGGCAGCATGCTCCGGCACAGATAAATTGAAAAGTCGTCCCTTAGGAAACTTACTACCAGGAATCAAATTTATAGCACAATCACAGTCCCTATGAGGAGGTAAAGAATTGAGTTTGGGCTCCTCAAATACATCCTGGTAGTCTGACAAAAACGTAGGGACTTCAGAAGGAGTGGACGAAGGAATTGACACCACAGGAGTGTCACCATGAATTCCCTGACAACCCCAACTTGACACCGACATAGCTTTCCAATCCAGGACTGGATTATGAGTCTGCAACCATGGTAGACCCAACACGACGACATCATGCAAATTATGCAGTACAAGAAAGCGAATCACCTCCTGATGAACAGGAGTCATGCACATGGTCACTTGTGTCCAGTACTGAGGTCTATTCGTAGCCAATGGTGTAGAATCAATTCCCCTTAGTGGAATAGGGAATTTTAAAGGCTCCAAATCAAAACCACAGCGCCTGGCAAATGACCAATCCATCAGACTCAGGGCGGCACCTGAATCTACAAAAGCATTAACCGGGTAAGATGACAGGGAACAAATCAGGGTAACAGACAAAATGAACTTAGACTGTAAAGTACCAATAGTGACAGATTTATCAACCTTTTCTTTGCGCTTAGAGCATGCTGAGATAACATGAGCTGAGTCACCACAGTAAAAGCACAACCCATTTTGCCGTCTATAATTTTGCCGTTCACTTCTGGTCAGAATTCTGTCACATTGCATAGATTCAGGTGTCTGTTCAGAAGACACCGCCAAATGGTGCACTGGTTTGCGCTCCCGCAAACGCCGATCAATCTGAATGGCCAGAGTCATTGACTCATTCAGACCTGCAGGCGTAGGGAACCCCACCATGACATTCTTAATGGCTTCAGAAAGACCTTCTCTGAAATTTGCAGCCAGGGCACACTCATTCCACTGAGTAAGCACCGACCATTTCCGAAATTTCTGGCAGTACACCTCTGCTTCATCTTGCCCCTGCGAGAGGGCCAATAACGTTTTTTCAGCCTGGTTCTCAAGGTTAGGTTCCTCATAGAGCAATCCAAGGGCTAGAAAAAACGCATCTACACTAAGCAATGCAGGATCCCCTGGCGCCAATGCGAAGGCCCAATCTTGAGGGTCGCCGCGCATGAAAGAAATAATAATCTTAACTTGCTGAACGGAATCACCAGAGGAACGAGGTTTCAAAGAAAGAAACAATTTACAATTGTTCTTAAAATTCAGGAACCTAGATCTATCTCCAGAGAACAACTCCGGAATAGGTATTCTAGGCTCTGACATAGGACTGTGAACAACAAAATCCTGAATACTTTGAACCCTAGCAGCAAGATGATCCAGACTGGAAGCCAAGCTCTGGACATTCATGTCAGCAGCTGAACTCAGAGCCACACCAAGATTAAGAGGAGGAGAGAAGCTAGCCACAGCAGCTAGACACACGGCAACAAAAAAAAAAAAAAAAATTCTCAAGGCTTCTTTTCTCCTGCTTCTGCCATGCAATTAACACTTTAGTGGCCGGCTGTACTGTTATGATCCTTAGTGGCTGAGGATCACGAATAGACCAGCAAGTGAATAAACTAAGGACAAGCTCTAGGGAGATGGTAACTGGACTGATCGCAAATCTGAACCTATGTAACACAACTAGAGGTAGCCGGTGAACGTGCCTAAAAAATTTCCTAGCCGTCTCGAGCCAGCCTGAGGAACTAGCTACCCCTAAAGAGAAAGAGAGACCTCGCTTGCCTCCAGAGAAATAATCCCCAAAGATATAGAAGCCCCCAACAAATATTAACGGTGAAGTAAGAAGAAGGCACATACGTAGGGATGAAATCAGATTCAGCAAAAGAGGCCCACTAGTACTAGAAAGCAGAAAATAGAGCAGGGGTCTATGCGATCAATAAAAAACCCTTACAAAATATCCATCCTGAGATTTCAAGAACCCACACACCAACTAATGGTGTGTGGGGAGAAACTCAGTCCACTAGAGCATCCAGCAAGCGAGGGAATCACATTTTAGCAAGCTGGACAAGACAACATGATAAACACTGCTGATCAAAAAATGAGCAAACAAAACTTAGCTTGTCCAGGATGGACTGGGAGCAAGGTAGTCAGAAGGAATCTGAGTAGCACTGATTACATCGACAGCCGGCAACAAGTGTAAGTGAAACAGAGCTATATAGGAACCTCCCAGAGGATAATGAACCAGCTGATAGCCAGAGACCAGCAGGATAACAAACAAAGCCACCAGGGGGAGCCCAAAGCAAAAGTCACACCATACCACCAGTGACCACAAGAGGGAGCCTGAAAACAGAGTTCACAACAGCCATTCAGGCCTCCAAGGAGAGAATGAGGTCCTCCGCCGATGCACATCGGTGCCCCGCTCTGACCTTTGCTCCTGATGACTTAGTGTGGCTCTCTGCCCGTAACATCAGGCTGCGAGTTGAGTCCACTAAGTTTGCTCCTCGCTACCTGGGTCCCTTCAAGGTCCTCGAACAGGTTAACCCAGTGGTCTACCGTCTGGCCCTTCCGCCACGTCTGGGTATCACGGACACCTTTCATGTGTGTATTGAAGATAAAATCCAAAGTCCAATGACATGGTTCACAGCAGAATGAGTAGCAGCAGGCTGCTACTCATTCTCCTGTGAACCATGTCATTGGACTTTGGATTTTATCTTCAATAAATTTTGATATTTTTGGAAGCTGGATTTCTTTTTCCTCTTGCCTTATCGTTCCACGTGATGACTGCACGGTATCCGGGCTTCCCCACAACAAATGCCTAATAGGTGAGCTGGTTTTTCACTATTTTACCTTTCATGTGTCCCTCTTGAAGCCCGTATACATGTCCCAGTTTTCCGAGTCATCTGCTGGGACATCGGGTTCGTCTACGGAAGATTATGAGGTGAATGCTATTTTGGGGTGCAAGGTGGTACGTGGCAAAAAATTTTATTTGGTGGACTGGAAGGGTTATGGTCCTGAGAGCCTGCTGAGAATATTCGGGCTCTGCAGCTCATTGCTGCCTTCGAGCGTGGCGAGGTCCAAGGAGGGGGGGCTAGGAAGGGGGGTAATGTTAGGGGTCGAGTTCCTGCCTCTGCACAGGAGGAATCTCGATCCATCTCCGCTGAGGTCTCCCATTCTTCTCCTGCCGCAGTGGAGCCTGCTCAGCGGAGGCGTCGGTCCCAGCGTCCTGCTCAGTCTGACACTGTGCAAAGGGTTACTGCTGTCCTTCCAGCTTCTGCCATTGTGGCCAGTACTGGTCAGCAGCGAGCAGACATCTTTGGAACTAAGTCCTACTTTTCCTCTTCTGAGCATGCCCAGGGTAAGATCTCTCATTGGAGATCAAGGGTCACATGCTCAGGTACTGCAGCAAATCCTATTGGTCCTCTAGGAAGGTCCTGAAGGTGTTCAACGTCTGTGGCAGTCTCTCATTGGTCCTTCTAGGAAGGTCCTGTACTTGCTGCAGCTATAAGAGGTGCGCATGACCACACGGCCATGCGCTAGTGTCAATTTATGTACGAGCTCAGTGCCAGTCTGGTCATGTTTGTGTGTGTATTCAGGGACCCGGCTGAAATAAGCCCCTAGAATGCTGGCACCTCTGGCGAGGAGCTGCGTGTTTGCATTTGACTGCATGACCACCATCTGCTCTACTAAGTAGCTGTGTTCCTCTGTGAGCCAAACAGGGCACAGCGTTGTCCTTGCTAACAGACTCTGTGAAGTACCAGAGTCTGTTTATATTACTAAATTGTACCGCCATATCTAGCTGCAGGTGCTTTCCTGCACGGTGGATCCCGGGTTGCGAACGCACCAACTTCTTCTAATAAATATATATATTCGGTGCGTTCCGCCAACCCTAACAATCTGTTAGCCAGCATAAGTACATGTGGGGGTTGCCTGGTTGCTAGGGAACCCCCACATGTACTTATGCTGGCTAACAGATTTAAATCATTCAGCTGCGGCAATAAAAACTAAATATCCGAGCACTAAAAAATACTCGGAGGACCCCCGAGCGTGCTCGGGAAATCTCGAGTAACAAGTACATTCGCTCATCACTACTGAGCATCTCTGTAAGATAAATAAACATGCTGTGGTCTGGAAAGACGCACCGCACGTCTGTCTCCGCAGGGAAGCCGCAGGTGCCGATGCACACATAGTGGAGATGGGATTATTTGAAATCCCATCCACTATGCTGTATCATCTGGCCACTGCGGGTTGGATGCTGCAGATGTACGCAGCGTCCTTCCCGCAGCATTTACTGACCGTGGGAACATATCCTAACTGTCAGTGCTGCACTGACACAAGCCCATGCCATGCCATTCCAGCAGTGCGGCACTGGCAATCTTGGGGATAGCATGACATTGTTATGCTACACAATCCCTGCAGCCAATCACCGCTAGCTTTTCTCTCCCCCTCTTTAGACAAATCAAGACTACTAAGGGAAGTGAGAAAACAATTTCTTTGTATGTCAATTATGACCATAGGAGAGTAGAATGAAGTCAGTGTTGATTGGCCAAAGGGATCGTGTGACATAACAATGTCACTCAATCACCGGGAGAGCCAATGCAGACAATGCTGGGGAAGTGGACAACCCAATTAACATAAATTCTATTTAAATATAGTAGAAAGGAAATAAATAATACAATTTGCATCATCTTATTCAAATTTTTGCATGGACACAGTTAATTACAAGCTCCTCTATTTTTTGCTAGTAAAAAGAGATGAAATGCTGCAATGTATTAATCAAGATTAGAATTATAGATGTAAAAAATAAAAAGTTTGACATGAAGTGAAAGTAGTAAAAGGTTTGTATTACCCTTACAATAAATCAGATTTTAAAATCACCAGAATGTTCAGCATTTCACATTCTTTAGGATGTGAAAACATAACTTATAGCAAAAAATAGACGAGTAAGATAAATGGAGGTGTTTAACATTCACATATAACATTTTTTTTAGGTTTTATTGTGATATAATGTTATAATTTATAGTTGGTGCGTTTAAAATGTTATGACCTTATACTAAATTTTGTAATTGAATATGTACCAAAAGCTCGTTCTTGGGAAAGTGCAATAATGAAAAGTGACTGCATACATTAGTAATATAGTCAGGTTAATGGCTTTGGCAAAATCTGTCTAGTGATTTTTCCTGTAATTTATTGAGAGAATTGACCAGGTAAACCAGCAGGCTTATAGTCTCCAGACACTTTATCTAAGGGGCTAAAGTGTGACCATTACAAAAAGATCATATTTTTGAAGTGGTTTTGTAGTGATTATATATTTACCATCATATACAGCAGACATTACAGTAAGTTGGTCATTTGCCAAGTAAAATGTATCTCCCTGCATGACATTGTGTTTCGCACCACCAACTGCAAATATTCAGCAGGAAATATGGATGTGGCTACTAATCTTATAAAGGTTGATTCAGAGTTGAAAGCTATTCTGAAGGCATGTCCTAGCCTAATAAAGTAAAGTTTCCATAACCTTTTGTCAGCTGAATTGAGTTTTCTTTTAAGTATATATGTTATACAGCTACTAAAATCATATTTGCTCATTGCTATCTAAAAATTAATGTTATATACATCTTTGGTTATGGCTAGAGTTGAGCGACTTTCACTTTTTTAGGATCGAGTCTGGTTTCGCGAAACCCGACTTTCTCAAAAGTCGGGTGGGGTGAAATCGGCCGATTATTGCATAAAGTCGGGGGCCGACCGAAACACGAAACCCAATGCAAGTCAATGGGGAATCAAAGTCGGCAGTGAGTGGAGGACAGATAAACACCTACAGTGCCCATTTTAATGCCAAAAACATCAATTCTTGTTACTTAAGCTTGTCAATCTTAATTTACCTTATAATAATAGCTAGTCATTGAAAATTGGGGGTCATTTGGCTAAAGTTGTGGGGGGTAGGGCTGGTTCAAGTTTTTTGTGGGCCCAGGAAACGCGGACTACGTCACTGCGGTGGAGCAAGGAGAGGTAAGTATTTAAACTTTGCAAGTGCTGTGATCCTGAGCAAGCAGGGGGGGACCACTCGTTCGCATTGGCACTGGCACAGGGCCCCTCAAAGTATGGTGGTGTGTTTGATGGCGGCGGCGCCTCCCACCGGCAGAGACACTTTTGCATACTATGAGGGGCCCTGTGCCAGTGACGTCGCCAATGAGTATGCCCCCCCCACCTGATGAAGGAACCTGCACTTTCATCTGCACCTTCCTCTTTGTCCCCATGTAAGGTGGTATAGTATGCAGGAAGGGGAACCTGACTTTCAGCAGGGTCAGATTCTGGCTGTATAGAGTGCAAGGGGAATGTAGTGGTCTGGGTCAATGTACCAGCAGATTCATCTAGCAGTGACTGGGCAATGGGCAGGATGAGAAGGAAACACAGTTAGTAGGCCCAAATAATAAAGTGGGCTAAATGCAGTTCAAATGTGGTAACAGGACTAAACAGGCGGCATTGCTTTGTTCAGTGGAGGACAACTGTAATGAGTGGCAGACACAGTTAGTAGGCCCAAGTAATAAAGTGGGCCAAATGCAGTTCAAAATTGGTAACAGGAGTAAACAGGCGGCACTGCTTTGTTCAGTGGAGGAGAACAACAAGCAGCAGCAGACACCGTTAGTAGGCCCAACCAAACAAGTAGGCCAAATGCAGTTTAATATTCAAAACAGGATGAAAATTGAGGCTCAGCTTTGTTCAGTGGAGGAGAAAACCAAGGAGTGGCAGACACCGTTATTAGGCCCAACCAAATAAGTAGGCCAAATGCAGTTTATTATTCGAAACAGGATGAAAATTGAGGCTCAGCTTTGTTCAGTGGAGGAGAAAAGCAAGGAGCGGTAGACACCGTTAGTAGGCCCAACCAAACAAGAAGGCCAAATGCAGTTTAATATTCGAAACAGGATGAAAATTGAGGGTCAGCTTTGTTCAGTGGAGGAGAAAACCAAGGAGTGGCAGACACCGTTAGTAGGCCCAACCAAACAAGTAGCCCAAATGCAGTTTAATATCCAAAACAGGATGAAAATTGAGGCTCAGCTTTGTTCAGTGGAGGAGAACAACAAGCAGCGACAGACACCGTTAGTAGGCCCAACCAAACAAGTAGGCCAAATGCAGTTTAATACTCGAAACAGGATGAAAATTGAGGCTCAGCTTTGTTCAGTGGAGGACAACTGTAATGGGAGGCAGACACAGTTAATAGGCCTAAATAAGTAAGTAGGCTAAATGCAGTTCAAAATTGGTAACTGGAGTACACAGGCGGCATAGCTTTGTTCAATGGAGGACAGCTGTAATGAGTGGCGCAGACAGACTTAGTAGGCCTAAAATAAAAAAGTAGGCTAAATGCAGTTCAAAATTGGTAACTGGAGTACACAGGCGGCATTGCTTTGTTCAGCGGAGGACAATTGTAAGGAGGGGCTGACATAGTTAGTAGGCCCAAAAAAGTAAGTAGGCTAAATCCAGTTCAAAACTGGTAACAGGAGTAAACTGGCTGCATCGCTTTGTTCAATGGAGGACAACTGTAATGAGTGGCGCAGACACAGTTTGTAGGCCCACATTAAAAAAGTAGGCTAAATGCAGTTCTAAATTTGTAACAGGAGTACACAGGCGGAATAGCTTTGTGCAGTGGAGGACAACTGTAAGGAGTGGCGCAGACAGACACAGGTAGTAGACCCAAATGATAAAGTAGGCTAAATACAGTTCAAAATTGGTAACTGGAGTACACAGGCGGCATTGCTTTGTTCGGTGGAGGACAACTGAAAGGAGTGGCTGACACAGTTAGTAGGCCAAAATAGTCAAGTGGGCTAAATGTCTGCCAAAACAATGTTCCTAAATAAACAGATGGCATAGCTAGGTACAGGGGTGGGCTCCTCTGCTGAGTAGCAGACAGTGGTAGTTCGTGCACAGTATTAACTGTTCTAAATGGAGGGCAGGGCCCCTGTATATTTTTACTATCATCTATCATTTCAACAAATTTGTATTGGCAGTGCCATTGAAGGATTTAACAGCACAGACTAAACAGTGGTAGAGCAGTGAGAGGTAAGTTTTGCAAGTGGTAGAGCACTGTTTGAGCTGGGGGGAACACTCTCTCGTGGGCGGCGGTACTGGCACAGGGCCCCTCATATTACGATGGTGTGTCTGATGTTGGGTGTGCACCACCACCATCAGAGACACTTCATTGTACTATGAGGGACCCTGTGCCAGTGCCGTTGCCCAAAAGTGGGCACACTCACCTGTCCAGGCAAATGACACTTGCACAGGTGCTTGCGCCAAGTGAAGACCGACCACGGCCCTGTGGGGTGAGTCAGACCATTTAGGGAGGTATAAAAATGGCCTATGGTGGACATTCAGCAGCTGCAAATGGAGGAATTGGAGCAGTCAGTAAGAGGAGGCCAAAAGTAAGACATTTTTCAGGCAAGCTACGTGTCAGCAGGGGAAGGTGGGGCAAAATAATTTGAAATCCATGATTCATTTTAATGAAAGTTAGATCATCGACATTTCGGGTAGCCAGACGAGTCCTTATTTCGGTCAGTATTGAACCATCAGCACTGAAGACTCTTTCTGATAGCACACTAGCAGCTGGGCAAGCGAGCTCCTGTAATGCATATTCTGCCAATTCAGGCCAGGTGTCTATTTTAGATGCCCAGTTATCAAAGGGGAATGACGTGTGAGGGAGAACATCGATAAGGGAGGAAAAATAGTTTGTAACCATACTGGACAAATGCTGTCTCCTGTCACTTTGAATTGATGCATCAGTACCTGTCGTGTCTGTGGTCATTGCGAAATCACTCCACAACCTGGTCATAAAACCCCTCTGTCCAATGCCACTTCGTATTTTTGCACCTCTAACACCTCTGCCATGTTGCCCCTACAGCTCATGTGAGAACCATCACCGCCGCTGTGTGCTGGGAATGCCGGAACCAAACGGTCTACAAGAGTTGCTTGTTTGGTAGCCAATATTTGCTCAAGGTTCTCATGTGGCATGATATTTTGCAATTTCCCTTTATATCATGGATCCAGGAGGCAGGCCAACCAGTAATCGTCATCGGTCATCATTTTTATAATGCGGGGGTCCCTTTTTAGGATACGCAAGGCATAATCAGCCATGTGGGCCAATGTTCCAGGTGTCAATTCACGGCTTGTGCTGGGTTGAGGAGCACTTTCTTGCAAATCAACATCACTTGTGTCCCGCAAAAACCCTGTACCTGACCTTGCAACGCCACCAGTTTCTATTGACCCCTGAGAAGCATCCTCCTCCCATAAATATTCATCCCCATCATCCTCCTCCTCCTCTTCGTCCGCCACCTCATCCAGGAGAGTTCCCTGAGCAGACAATGGCTGACTGTCATCAAGGCTTCCCTCCTCCTCGGCCGCAGATGCCTGCCCCTTAATGTGCGTCAAACTTTGCATCAGCAGACGCATTAGTGGGATGCTCATGCTTATGATGGCGTCGTCTGCACTTACCAGCCGTGTGCATTCCTCAAAACACTGAAGGACTTGACAGAGGTCTTATAGCTTCAACCACGGCACACCAGACAACTCCATGTCTGCCATCCAACTGCCTGCCCGTGTATGTGTATCCTCCCACAAATACATTACAGCATGCCTCTGTTCGCACAGCCTCTGAAGCATGTGCAGTGTGGAGTTGCACCTTGTTGCAACGTCGATTATTAGGCGGTGCTGGGGAAGCTTCAGCGATCGCTGATGGTTCAGCATATGGCTGGAGTGTACGGGCGACTGGCGGATGTGCGAGCAAAGTCTTCGCACCTTCAGGAGCAGGGCTGGTAACCCCGGATAATTTTTCAGGAAGCACTGCACCACCACGTTCAAGATGTGAGCCAGGCAAGGTATGTGTTTCAGTTCTGAAAGGGCTATGGCAGCCATAAAATTCCTTCCGTTATCACTGACTACTAGTGTTGAGCGATACCTTCCGATATCGGAAAGTATCGGTATCGGATTGGATCGGCCGATATTCAAAAAATATCGGATATCGCCGATACCGATACCCGATACCAATGCAAGTCAATGGGACCAAAATATCGTAATTAATATAAACCCTTTCTTTCCTTGTAGGTTCATTCTACATGAAGGAAAACAAATAAGAATAATGTAGGATGTATTGGGGGAGGTGGCGGAGACATTAAAGGCATAGAGGTTTAGCCCAATCAAATAGAATAGCAGGAATTTTAATTTTTTTTTTAAAGACGTTCGGAGTTACAAAGATATTGACTATGTTAAGATTTTTTTTATTTTGTCAGATATTGATGTTTCACTACTTCCATGCCCTTCACCTTCTTTTTTACTTCTCCGACATTTTCTTCTTCATCATCCTCAGAAGCAGCATCTTTGACATCAACTTCTTCTTCACCTTACTCATCTTATTCTTCATCTTCTACCTATTATTTTTTTTTGCTACATTCTTCATATTCTTTTTATTAAACTATTATTCTTCTTCATATTCTACTTCTTCATCATATTCTTATTTGTGACAGGCATTCCTGTAGTTGTTATCTATAACAGTTTGAAGATTACACCTTCCGTTCTGCCTGTCACAAAAGAGTTACAACAGGATTTGTCCGCGTTCAGTTAGGCCTGCAGCAACAGGCTTTTTCCAGGGGCACCACGAGGAGGAACGGACTCACCCCCATACACTGCTTAGTCTTCTTCTGCTTATAGTTTAGATAATATCTCTTGCTCTGATGTTTAGTCTTATGCTTAATGTTCTTCTGCTCTTTGTTCTGCAGCCTCTTGTTCTTCTGCTTCTCGGTCTTCCGGGTCGTCGTCTTTAGGGTCTTGAACTTGGAAATGTAGCAGAAGGTACAAGAAGGCTGAGAAAATGCCGAGAACCAGCTGATGGAACTGGAACATGGATGGCTACCCGAGAGTCCAAGAGCCAAGGGAACTACCAATGACGAGCAGACATTACTGGAACCCGGTTACTAAGCAGGAGGTACCCGTGCCAGAAAGCACTACCAAGGACCACCTGACGTTGGTGGAACTCGGATACCCAGAAGGAGGCACCTAAGCCAAAGGCTCTGCCTGGGACCAGCTGACGTTAATAGAACCAGGATGGGGAGCAGAAGGTACAAGAGCAAAAGACACTGCCGAGAACCAGCTGACGGTACTGGAACCCGGATGGGTAGCCGAAGGTACAAGAGCCAATGGAACTACCGAGGACCAGCTGACGTTACTGGAACCCGGTTACTAAGCAGGAGGTACCCGTGCCAGAAAGCACTACCAAGGACCACCTGACGTTGGTGGAACTCGGATACCCAGAAGGAGGCACCTAAGCCAAATGCTCTGCCTGGAACCAGCTGACGGTACTGGAACCAGGATGGGGAGCAGAAGGTACAAGAGCAAAAGACACTGCCGAGAACCAGCTGATGGTACTGGAACCCGGATGGGTAGCCGAAGGTACAAGAGCCAATGGAACTACCGAGGACCAGCTGATGTTACTGGAACCCAGTTACTAAGCAGGAGGTACCCGTGCCAGAAAGCACTACCAAGGACCATCTGACGTTGGTGGAACTCGGATACCCAGAAGGAGGCGCCTAAGCCAAAGGCTCTGCCCGGAACCAGCTGACGGTATTGGAACCAGGGGGACCCATTCAAGATTGTCTTCCTAGAGCCCCAACTAGCAATGTTGGAGCCAAGGGTCAGCAGGGGGAGCAGAGTGTAGGCCGAAGCCTGCACTGGAGGCAGCTTAGTGTCTGTTGTGTCTGTGTGGCGTTTGCAGGACGCGTTGCCGGCTACACAGCAGGGGAACAGCTGGCGTTACTGAACCCCAATGACACAGTGGCGAGTGTTTTTCTCTGTGCAGCCAGCATTTCCGAGCACCAACTGGAGGTGTTAGAGCCCAGGGAATCAAGGAGGAGCAGAGGAGCAGAGTGTAGGCCGAAGCCTGCACTGGAGGCAGTTTAATATCTGTTGTGTCTGTGTGGCATTTGCAGGACACATTGCTGGCTACACAGCAGGGGAACAGCTGGCGTTACTGAACCCCACTGACACAGTGGCAAGTGTTTTTCTCTGTGCAGCCAGCATTTCTGAGCACCAACTGGCGGTGTTAGAGCACAGGGAATCAGGGAGGAGCAAAGGAGCAGAGTGTACGCCGAAGCCTGCACTGGAGGCAGCTTAGTGTCTGTTGTGTCTGCGTGGCGTTTGCAGGACACGTTGCCGGCTACACAGCAGGGGAACAGCTGACGTTATTGAACCCCACTGACACAGTGGCAAGTGTTTTTCTCTGTGCAGCCAGCACTTCCGAGCCCCAACTGGCAGTCTTAGAGCCCAGGGAATCACAGAGGAGCAGAGGAGCAGAGTGTAGGCCGAAGCCTGCACTGGAGGCAGCTTACTGTTGGTTGTGTTTGCGTGGCGTTTGCAGGACACGTTGCCGGCTACACAGCAGGGGAACAGCTGGCGTTACTGAACCCCAATGACACAGTGGCGAGTGTTTTTCTCTGTGCAGCCAGCACTTCCAGACAGCAACTGGCAGTGTTGGAGCCCAGGGAATGCAGGAGGAGCAGGCTAGAGTTATTGCCACAACACAGCAGGGGAGCAGCTGGCGTTACTGAACCCCAATAACAGAGGAGCAACTGTTGACTGTGCAGACAGCACTTCCGGACAGCAACTGGCGGTGTTGGAGCCCAGGGAATGCACATGCCCATGGATCCCAGGCCCGCAGTATGATTAAATCAGAAGAGACTGCAAGGCAGGATCTAGGGCAGCGCTGCCACACAGGCCCAGTCCGCCTGACACCAAATGATGTCAGAAGATGGGCAGAGCTAACTGTGCATGGCCAAGGTCGAACAAAACAGCGCAGGCTACGGGACAGATTCAAACAACGCTAAGGAGGCGGCGCACGGCGCCAAGGGGGTAGGGATGACGGCTGTACTGCGTCCCTTTACGAAGGAAAGTACCACATCCGGGACGGTTTTACGGTATCAGGGGACAAATTTTATAAGTGTTAAGTTCAGCGTGTGCAAGGAGCAAAACTAAAAGAGCTACCTTTTCCTTGTGCAGCATTACTGCTGCACAAGATGGCTCTTTCAGTAACAAACACCTGGGGGGGACAGGTTCCCTTACATTTCAGTTGTTGTGTCAGCATGGCGGTTGCAGGACACATTGCCGGATACACAGGTGGGGATCAGCTGACGTTACTAAACCCCAATAACACGGCAGCAAGTGTTGACTGTGCAGACGGCACTTCCGAGCATCAACTGGCGGTGTTGGAGCCCAGGGATTACAGTTCAGGTGGTAAAAACATGAACGCAACAGGAGACCTGGATACTGTAGCCAACCAATTATTTAATCTGGAAGAGGAGTGGCAAATTCCTGCGAGATCCAGGCCTTGTTCATTTTCAGAAAAGTAAGCCGGTCAACGTTATCGGAGGATGGTCACACCACCTGCGGCACTAAAATCGCGTTCCAATAATACACTAGCAGCAGGGCAAGCCAGCACCTTCAATGCATACTGGCTTAGCTCTGGCCATGTATCCAGCTTAGAGACCCAAAATTTGAGGGGGGAAGAGCCATCTGGGAGTACAGTAAGAGGGCAAGACATGTAGTCTGTCACCATCTGACGGAAACGTTGCCTCCTGCTGACTGGAGCCGTCTGTGATGGTGTAGACATGTGTGGCGGGCACACAAAACTGTGCCAAAGTTGGGCCATACTGGTCTTGCCTTGTGCTGAGGCACTGCTTCTGCTCCCTCTTTGTGCAGAGCTTCCTCCACTGCCTTGACGCACTGAGCTACTTTGTAAAGCACTAGCAGCACTGCTCTCATTTGGACTGGAGAAGATGATGGAATTCACCAGTGTGTCTTGGTACTCCCGCATTTTACGCTCCCAGTTCAACGGTATTATGAGGCTTTGTAAGTTGTACCGGTAGCGAGGATCTAGGAGGGTGTACACCCAATAATCAGCCGTGTTGAGAATGTGGGCAATGCGACGGTCGTTTCTCAGGCACTGCAGCATGTAATCAGCCATGTGCTGCAGACTGCCATCTGGCCAGGAAACGCTGTTCCCTGCTTGAGGCGTGATCTCTGCCTGCTCTGCATTACCCCACCCTCGCTCTACACACTGACTACTGGAGAATTGTGTAACTCCCTCCTCTGGACCGATGTCTTCCTCCTCCATTGACTTCTCCTCATCCTTCTCACAAAGTGTCCCCTGCCTAGGCCCTTGTGAAGAACCACGTAGTGCTGACTGTCCAGAAGCTGATGGAATTGGTGACTCCTCATCCTCCACCTCTTCCACAACATCATCCCTTAGCGCTTGCAGTGTTTGTTGAAGCAGGCAGATAAGGGGGACAGTCATGCATCATCTGCACTCGCCATCCGCGTGGAATCATCGAAGGAATGCAAAACCTGGCAGACGTCCTTCATAGTGGCCCACTCAGTGGTTGTGAAGTCTGAATGGCACGTAGTTCGATTTTTTTGCGCCTGATGCAGCTGGTACTCCATTACTGTTGGCTGCTGCTCACACAACCGCTCCAACATATGTAATGTCGAATTCCACCTGGTGGGTAGGTCACATATGATGTGATGTTCCGGAAGGCAGAATCGGCCATGCAGAGCTGCAATGCGCGATCTTGCCATGCTGGAACACCGCAAGTGAGCACACTCTAGCCGGACCTTGTGCAGCAGTGCATCACGATCCGGATAGTCCCTGAACTCAAAAAACTCTGCACTACCAAGTTGAGCACATGTGCCAGACATGGGATGTGAGTGAGGTTGCCTAGGGCAAGAGCTGCCACCAGATTTCGGCCATTGTCACACACTACCATGCCAGGCTGGAGATTCGCTGGCACAAACCACACGTCGCTCTCCTGCTTGATGGCATTCCAGAGCTCCTGCGCTGTGTGGCTTCGATTCCCCAAAGAAATAAATTTCAAGACAGCCTGTTGACGTTTGGCCACTAGTGTTGAGCGATACCTTCCGATATTTGAAAGTATTGGTATCGGATGGTATCGGCCAATATCCGAAAAATATCGGATATCGCCGATACCGATACCCGATACCAATACAAGTCAATGGGACACTAGTATCGGAAGGTATCCTGGATGGTTCCCAGGGTCTGAAGGAGAGGAAACTCTCCTTCAGGCCCTGGGATCCATATTCATGTGTAAAATAAAGAATAAAAATAAAAAATAGGGATATACTCACCCTCTGACGCGCCCTGGTAGTAACCGCTGTAACCGGCAGCCTCCGTTCCTAAGAATGAGCGAGTGAAAGACCTGCGATGACGTCACGGCTTGTGATTGGTCGCGTGACCGCTCATGTGACCGCTCACGCGACCAATCACAAGCCGCGACGTCATCGCAGGTCCTTTGCTCGCTCATTCTTAGGAACGGAGGCTGCCGGTTGCACGTCTGAGGTCCAGGCTCCGTCGGAGGGGTGAGTATATCCATATTTTTTATTTTTATTCTTTATTTTTTACATGAATATGGATCCCAGGGCCTAAATGAGAGTCTCCTCTCCTCCAGACCCTGGGAACCATACACTGGGAACTTCCGATTCCGATTTCCGATATCACAAAAATATCGGCACTCGGTATCGGAATTCCGATACCGCAAATATCGGCCGATACCCGATACTTGCGGTATCGGAATGCTCAACACTATTGGCCACAGCTGTGCTCATGTCGGTCGTAACAGGTAAACGTTCACGGGTCCATGTGGAGGTGGACTGTGATGGCTCCTGCAGCGATGATTCTGAGGAACTTGTGTATGAGGAGGAGTCAATGCGTACAGACTGGGTTCCTGTAATTCTTGGTGTTGGCAGAACACGTCCTGCGCCACTCGCACGATCTGTACCCGGCTTAACAACATTAACCCAATGGGCAGTGAGGGAAAGGTATCACCCCTGTCCATGGTGACTGGTCCACGCATCGGTGGTGAGGTGGACCTTGCTACTGACAGCATTCAGTAGCATGTGTTTTATGTGTCCCTCCACATGCTTGTGCAGGGCAGGGACAGCTTGCCTGCTGAAATAAAAGCAGCTGGGCACATTGTATTGTGGGACTGCCAATGTCATCAAGTTACAGAAGCTGTCAGTCTCCACCAGCCTGAATGACAGCATTTCAAGGGACAGTAGTTTTGCAATGCCAGCATTCAGAGCCTGTGCTCTGGTGGTTTGGGGTGGTTTGCCGAGAAAGGCTGCCTTTTCTCCCATGCCTGTGCTACCAATGGCTGTAGACTGGGCTGGGATTGTGAGGATGAATGGGAACGTGGTGCTGTGGATGGAATTACACTGGGTCTGTGGACAACAGTGCCAAAGGTACTTCAATGGTGATCCTGTGAGGAAGCCGAACCAGCTGTGTGTGAGCTGGAGGAAGAGGCAACAACACGAGCTGAAGAGGTGGTAGGTGCCGCTCTTGGTTGGCCTAGGTCTTCAGTGTGTTTTTGTAACTCCACCGCGTGCTTGGTCCGCACATGTTTCCACATATTTGTGGTATTGAGGTTGCTGACATTTTTCCCTCTTTTGACTTTCTGATGACACACCTTGCATTTGACAAAGCAAATGTCATCTGCAACTGTGTCAAAAAAGGACCATTCACTGCAAGTTTTGGGAGCGCCCGTTTTGGCTTTTGGAAGAGGCATGCTCCTAACGGGTGCCGAAGTGGAGGCTACAGGAACCGCAGTCTTCCCCCTCCCTCTCCCTCTTTGGCCCGTTCAGGGAATCTCTTCCTCAGAGCTGCTCCCACCACCTTGCTGTACCTCACGCCATGATGGGTCAAGGACCTCATCATCTACACTACCCTCTGCCACCAACTGCTTCTCCTGGGTAGTCTCGGCAGCACAGTATGCACCAGAAAGTGGCACCTGAGTCTCATCATCAGATGCATACTGCGGTGTGGTGACCGGAGGCACTGGCCCACCTGTCTTTGTCAGAGAGACAAAGCTGTTGGGCATCACTGCATACTGCCTCTTCTTCCATTTCTCCAATGCTGCTTGGCTGGCCCCCTGTTTCCAAGCCAAGAGCTTCAGAGAACAGAAGTAGAGATGGCTCCTGTCCTGGGCTCTCTGACTGCCTGGGCAATTTGGCAGGTGGTGAAGAGACAGATGGGTGCTCTCCAGTGCTCTGTGCCTGAGAGGATGTGGCACTAATTGAAGTTGATGCGTTAGCTGCCATCCATCTGACAACGGCTTTGTTCTTCACGCAGCAGCGGTGTACGGCGATCTCCTACAAAGCTGTGCATGAAGGACTGTTCCCTGCTGAAACTGGGTGATGATGAGTCACCGGTGCCCGCAGCAGGCACAGAATCCCCACGTCCTCTACCTGCTCCGCGCCCACGACCACGTGCCTTACTCCCTGCCTTCTTCATCTTGGTTGACTGATAAAGATAAGCAGAAAAGTACTAAGGGCTTAGTGTGCTTAGTCCTGAACAGATCCTAACAGGTATAAGAAACACTAATTTGCTAAAGTGTGGACTAGACTTTAATATGAGCTAATGTGGCCTACACAACTGTAAAGTGGTGTGTTTGGTGAACTTTTTTAATTTTTTTTTTTTTTTTGCAGAACTGACTACAGAGTGAGCTGCACTCACACACAGACCGTGCAGACAGCCGTGAACGGCGCTGCAAGGCCAAAACAAGCTCCTCTATGTAATCCTATATAGTGTTTTTCCACAATCTAGCAGGATACGGAGGGAAAGCCACGAATAGGATAAATTTGAAAAAATGTGCAGCAGGCTGCACTAATTGAGAAACAGACAATGGAACGGTATGAGGCAGTCACGCACCCTGAGTTGACTGCAACCGGCTGTGGCTGCCGACAGACTACAGAGCGATGTGCACTCACACAGACAGTGCAGACAGCCGTAAACGGCGCTGCAAGGCCAAAAAAAAGCTGCACTATGTAATCCTATGTAGTGTTTTTCCACAATTTTGCTGGATACGGATGGAAAGCCACTAATAGGAAATATTTGAAAAATGTGCAGCAGGCTGCACTATTTGCAAAAAAGGACAATGGATAGAACAGGATGAGGCAGTGACGCACTCTGAGCTGACTGCAACCGGCTGTGGCTGCAGACAGACTACAGAGCGATGTGCACTCACACACACAGAGACCTTGCAGACAGCTGTGAACAGCGCTGCAAGGCAAAAGCAAGGATCTCACACAGCGGTTGCTAAATTAGCCTTGGTAAAGCACAATGAAGCAAATCGCTATCTCTAAACTGGCCCTCAGTCAGAACACAGCGTCCTATCCATAACTGAATTCACAGCAGAGTGAGCAGTGACGAACTCTGAGCTGACTGCAACCGGCTGTGGCTGCAGACAGACTACAGAGCGATGTGCACTCACACACACAGAGACCTTGCAGACAGCTGTGAACAGTGCTGCAAGGCAAAAGCAAGGATCTCACACAGCGGTTGCTAAATTAGCCTTGGTAAAGCACAATGAAGCAAATCGTTATCTCTAAACTGGCCCTCAGTCAGAACACAGCGTCCTATCCATAACTGAATTCACAGCAGAGTGAGCCCTAAATGGCGGCAGCGACTTTTATAGTGCATCATGACATCATTTCAGCAGCCAATCACAGCCATGCCAGTACTTCCATGCCCACCATGCAGAACAGGATGTGCCCACACTTCTAATCATTTCTCATTGGCTGAATTCGGGCACTTTGAATTGTGGGAACTTCCGATTCCGGTATCCGATATACTGAAAATATCGGAACTCGGTATCGGAATTCCGATACCGCAAATATCGGCCGATACCCGATACTTGCGGTATCGTAATGCTCATCACTACTGACTACCTTGCCTGCTTTAAGATGTACACTGCCCAGCCATGACTGAGTTTCTTGCTGCAAGTACTCGGCCAGTACTTCCGCAGTGTGTCTGTTGTCGCCCAAACACTTAATTTCCAACACAGCCTGCTGACGCTTACCACTAGCTGTTCCATAATGGGACACCTCGTGTGCAACACTGGCAGCTGCGGATGGAGTGGTCGCGCGACTGCACTCTGTGGACGAGCTTTCACTTCTGGAGGAGGAGGAGGAGGAGGGGTGGCGAACGCCTACAGCCAACTGTTTCCTAGACCGTGGGCTAGGCAGAACTGTCCCACTATGGCTGTCCTCTGTGGACCCTGCATCCACCACATTAACCCAGTGCCCCGTGATGGACACGTAATGTCCCTGGCCATGCCTACTGGTCCATGCATCTGTGGTGAGGTGCACCTTTCTACTGACTGATTGCCTCAGTGCATGGACAATGCGGCCTTTGACATGCTGGTGGAGGGCTGGGATGGCTTTTCTCGCAAAGAAGTGTCAACTGGGTAGGTCATAGCATGGTACTGCGTAGGCCATCAGGGCTTTGAAAGCTTCACTTTCAACCAACCGGTAGGGCATCATCTCTAACGAAATTAGTCTAGCAATGTGGGCATTCAAACCATGTGTACGCATGGTACGAGAGTCTCTTGTAGGGTGAGCTGGACTGGAGAGCTGCATATGGTGGAACTAGCGGGGGGGGTGGTGGACATGGCAGATTGAGAGAGGGTTGGTGATGGTATTCTTGATGTTGGCCTACATACAATGTTTCCTACCAAGAACCTTGTGATTCCCTGACTGCTTTGGCCTTGCGACGATACCTCCACATTTGCTGCTGGTGGTGTCCTAAGCGGTGGGCTTACAGTGAGAGAAGCGTTGCTGACTACCTTCATTCTGAGCGGGTGCACCAATGGTACGGGACGTTTGGTAGTTAGTCCAGGCTTGCAAGTGCATGTTGGTTTAAAGTATACGCATGCATGTTGTATTTAAATTTTGGACATTCTTCCCTCTGCTAAAGGTCTTAGAGCATTTCTTACAGATAACTTTGCACTGATCATTCGGATCTTGGTTAAAAAATTCCCACAATGCGCTCTTCCTACTATCGAATACCTTTTCAGGCATTGCATGCTGTGCTACTTTCACCAGATGGCCACGCTGTCCTAAAAGTGTTTTTGGTTTTGTCAAACGTTTTTGGCCAGATACGGGCCTGCCAGATGAAAGCTGTTGCGATGTAGATGCCTGCTGCGGATCATCCTCCTCCGCTTCAGAGCTACTGCCAGTGGCACCCTGTTTCCCCAATGGCTGCCAATCTGGTTCAACAACTGGGTCATCTATCACCTCCTCTTCAATGTCATGTGCACCTTCCTCTGTGTCACCGTGTAAGGTGCTATAGCATTCGGGACGGGGCACCATAGTCCCATCAGGGTCAGATTCTGGCTCAGTACACTGCGAGGGCAATGTAGTAATCTGAGTGAATGGAACAGCATAATAATCTAGCTGTGGCTGTGCATCTGTGCACTCCATGTCTGATTCATCTTGTAATGGGCTGTTAACTATTTCTCTTTCTAACCCTGGCACGGTATGTGTAAAGAGCTCCATGGAGTAACCTGTAGTGTCGCCTGCCGCATCCTTCACTTTTGCTTTGGGTGAAGGACACAAGGAAGCAACTTGTTCCTGACCGGTAGCATCCACTGACGACTCGCTGCTTTTATATTTTGAACTTTCTGAAGAGGAGGCGAAAGAGCTAGAGGCTGAGTCAGCAAGGAAAGCCAAAACTTTTTCCTGCTGCTCCGGCTTTAAAAGCGGTTTTCCTACTCTCAGATAAGGGAGCCTTCGAGGCCTTGTGTAGCCAGACGATGATGCTGGCTCAACAACTCGAGCCTTAGGTGCTATTTTGCTTTTCCCACTACCACCAGATGCTCCACCACCACCACCACCACCACCATCATTACCAGCTGGCAACGAGAACCCAAGGCCTCTTCCACCAGACTTCCTCATTTTTGGGAAAATGTAACCAAACTAACAACCGTTATATGGTACTGTAAAACAAGGTAGAAGGTGTATATAAACTTGTTGAGAATTTAAATCTCCCTTTTTTGTGGGGGGAGACTGCAGCAATATTCAGGCCCAGTGTATTACACTACACAATGTAAGTGACAGAACGTGGCTGGCAGATATATGACAAACAGAACTGACGTATATAAACTTGTTGGCAATTTAAATCTCCCTTTTTTGGTGGGGGGAGACTGCAGGAAAAAACAGGCCCTGTGTATTACACTACACAATGTAAAAGGCAGAACGTGGCTGGCATATATACGACAAACAGAACTGACGTAGATCCACTAAGTGGCAATTTAAATCTCCCTTTTTTGGGGGGGAGACTGCAGCAAAAAACAGGCCCTATGTATTACACTACACAATGTAAAAGGCAGAAGGTGGCTGGCATATATACGACAAACAAAACTGACGTAGACCCACTTAGTGGCAATTTAAATCTCCCTTTTTTGGGTTGAGACTGCAGCAAAAAACAGGCCCTGTGTATTAGACTATACAATGTAAGTGGCAGAACGTGGCTGGCAGATATACGACAAACAGAACTGACGTAGATCCACTTAGTGGCAATTTAAATCTCCCTTTTTTGGGGGGGAGACTGCAGCAAAAAACAGGCCCTATGTATTACACTACACAATGTAAAAGGCAGAATGTGGCTGGCAGATATACGACAAACAGAACTGACGTATATAAACTTGTTGGCAATTTAAATCTCCCTTTTTTTGGGGGGGGAGACTGCAGCAAAAAACAGGCCCTGTGTATTAGACTATACAATGTAAGTGGCAGAACGTGGCTGGAAGATATATCAAAAAATACTACAATTTCAATCTCCCTACAATGATCTCAGGACAAGTATGGCAGCAATAAAAAGGACTGCTGCACACAAAAGTGTGGACAAATAAACAAGATAACTGTGCAGAAAGGAGCAACAGGATTTTTGCTTTTAAAAAAGCAGTTGGTTTGCACAGCGGCGTGCAAACAGCAATGCAGCTATCAGGGAGCCTTATAAGGCAGCCTAATAAGCTACAGAGCTGATGCACAAAAATCTAGCCTCCAATGTCCCTGCAAAGAAAAGGTGGTGTTAAACAGTGGAAATCGCTACAGCACAAGCGGTTTGGGGGTTAATCTTCCCTCCCTAACGATATCCCTGCTTCTGATGAAGCTGCAGCAACCTCTCCCTATGCTGAGATCGGCAGAAGTAAGATGGCGGTCGGCGGGAACGCCCCTTTATAGCCCCTGTGACACCGCAGAAAGCAAGCCAATCACTGTCATGCCCTTCTCTAAGATGGTGGGGACCGAGACCTATGTCATCATGCTGCCCACACTCTGCGTCCTCCTTTATTGGCTGAAAAATGGCGCTGAAAGCGTCATACGAAACGCGACTTTGGCGCGAAGATCGCCGACCTCATGGCCTATCCCACACTGGGATCGGGTCGGGTTTCATGAAACCCGACTTTGCCGAAAGTCGGCGATTTCTGAATTTGTCCAATCCGTTTCGCTCAACCCTAGTTATGGCATGTGATCTTATAGTGAACCCCTGAGAATTACATGGCTTTATGTTCTGTTCAGGAAGTCACCTATGAGCTATTGCAGATAATGATGATGACTGCATGGCTCCTTTCACAAGATTTTAGTGTATGAGATAACCTGTTGGAAATGGCAGCTCAGCCCACCTGACTAAATACTTATATTATGTTAGCTTATTAAGGAAAATATAGAAGGAAGAATAATCATGGTGTACCACAAGAGGCAGAGATGTTACTGCCACTAGCGGATTTGATTCTTTTGATGCTGCATCATATCATTGATTACAGAACGTAAAGGAAAAAGACCAAATTAATTACTGGTAATGGAATTTTCCAGAGCCCATGACAGCATCACAAAAGAGTGGGGATCTGCCCAACAAGGACAGGAGACCTACTGGATAAAAGGGTAGCACCTCTCCCCCACATCAGTTGGGTTATAGAGCATGATAGGGCTTCCAGTTATATGTACATACTGTGATCAATCAATAACCACAACACCTTGTGGACTTTACAACTAAACTTAATTAGTGCACACAAACCCAGTGATAGAGGAGGAATATAATGGTGCTGTCATTGGCTCTGGAAAATCTCATTACTGGTAAGTACCGTATATACTCGAGTATAAGCCGACCCGAGTATAAGCCGACCCCCCTAATTTTGCCCCCCAAAAAATGGGAAAACTTATTGACTCGAGTATAAGCCTAGGGTGGAAAATGCAGCAGCTACCGGTGAATTTCAAAAATAAAAATAGATGCTCCATACTATTGATTATTGCCCCATATAAAGCTGTGCCATATATAATGCTCCATACCATTGATTATTGCCCCATATATTATCTATATATAGCTGTGCCATATAGAATGCTCTGCACCGTTCATTATGGCCCCATAGATGCTCCATATAAAGCTGTGCCCCATACACAATGCTCTGCACCGTTCATTATGGCCCCATACATGCTCCATATAAAGCTGTGCCATATATGCTCTGCACCGTTCAGTTTGGCCCCATAGATGCTCATTATAAAGCTGTGCCATATATGCTCTGCACCGTTCAGTTTGGCCCCATAGATGCTCCTTATAAAGCTGTGCCCTATATGCTCTGCACCATTGAGTTTGGCCCCATAGATGCTCCTTATAAAGCTGTGCCCTATATGCTCTGCACCGTTCAGTTTGGCCTCATAGATGCTCCTTATAAAGCTGTGCCCTATATGCTCTGCACCGTTCAGTTTGGCCCCATAGATGCTCCTTATAAAGCTGTGCCCTATATGCTCTGCACCGTTCATTATGGCCCCATAGATGCTCCTTATATAGCTATGCCATATATGCTCTGCACCGTTCAGTTTGGGCCCATAGATGCTCCTTATAAAGCTGTGCCCTATATGCTCTGCACCGTTCATTATGGCCCCATAGATGCTCCTTATATAGCTATGCCATATATGCTCTGCACCGTTCAGTTTGGCCCCATAGATGCTCCTTATATAGCTGTGCCCTATATGCTCTGCACCGTTCATTATGGCCCCATAGATGCTCTTTATAAAGCTGGGCCATATATGCTCTGCACCGTTCAGTTTGGCCCCATAGATGCTCCTTATATAGCTGTGCCATATATGCTCTGCACTGTTCAGTTTGGCCCCATAGATGCTCCTTATAAAGCTGTGCCATATATGCTCTGCACCATTCAGTTTGGCCCCATAGATGCTCCTTATATAGCTGTGCCATATATGCTCTGCACTGTTCAGTTTGGCCCCATAGATGCTCCTTATAAAGCTGTGCCATATATGCTCTGCACCGTTCAGTTTGGCCCCATAGATGCTCCTTATATAGCTGTGCCCTATATGCTCTGCACCGTTCAGTTTGGCCCCATAGATGCTCCATATAAAGCTGTGCCCTATATGCTCTGCACCGTTCAGTTTGGCCCCATAGATGCTCCTTATAAAGCTGTGCCCTATATGCTCTGCACCGTTCAGTTTGGCCCCATAGATGCTCCTTATAAAGCTGTGCCCTATATGCTCTGCACCATTCAGTTTGGCCCCATAGATGCTCCTTATAAAGCTGTGCCCTATATGCTCTGCACCGTTCAGTTTGGCCCCATAGATGCTCATTATAAAGCTGTGCCCTATATGCTCTGCAGCGTTCAGTTTGGCCCCATAGATGCTCCACATAAATCTGTGCCATATATAACGCTGCTGCTGCAATAAAAAAAACAAAACACACTCACCTCACACAAAACTCACCTCTCTTGCTTGCAGCTCCTCAGCGTCCGGTCCCGGCGTCTCTCCGCACTGACTGATCAGGCAGAGGGCGGCGCGCACACTATATGCGTCATCGCGCCCTCTGACCTGCACAGTCAGTGCAGAGAGACGCCGGGAAGACAGAGCGGCGTGTGGAACGCGGACAGGTGAATATGTAATACTTACCTGCTCCCGGCGTCCCGCTCCTTCCCCCGGACAGCTGGTCTCCGGGTGCCGCAGCCTCTTCCTCTATCAGCGGTCACCGGCACCACTGATTAGAGAAATGAATACGGCTCCACCCCTATGGGAGTGGAGTCCATAACCATTTCTCTAATGAGCGGTCCCACGTGACCGCTGTACAGGGAAGAGCTGTGGCACCCGGAGACCGTGTGATGGGCAGGGGAGCGCCAGGAGCGCCGGGACTAGGTAAGTATGCCTCAGCGCTCTCTCCCCCTCACCCGCCGACCCTGCCACAGACCGTGACTCGAGTATAAGCCGAGAGGGGCACTTTCAGCCCAAAAATTTGGGCTGAAAATCTCGGCTTATACTCGAGTATATACGGTAATTTAGTCTTTTCTAGGGATGAGTGAGCACTAAAGTGCTCAGATGCTCGTTACTCGAACAGAGCAATTTCTAATGCTTGAGTGCTCATTTCAAGTGAAGACTAGAGTATAATGTGTGTCAATCGGATATCCAAGTATTTTTTCTGGCAAACCATACAAAGAGGTCTGGGAGGCAGTGAAAATGTTGAAATGGATGGAAAAAGTGCTGAAAGGAAGGAGAACAACATGGGGAAGACTCTTGGAAGCATTTCTGACTCCCAGAAGGCTGCTGAAAACAACTGTGTCACACTTTTACTGCACTTTTAAGTACTGACAATTAAACATTCAAAATCAAAGAGAAATTGGAGCGTACATGAAAAAAAAAATGTTAAGAACATTCTTCCCTGTATAATAGCGTGTATTTAAGGCAAAACTTAAAAAGTTGCACTCCCAGATTTTTTTCTAAAACTGCATTGCATTCCCTACCCGATAGTCCATCACGCATGGCACTTCCCTTATATACATTATACACTCTCCCATTTAGGTTAGCCTTCTGTTTTTTTTCTCCTTAGCCTCCATCTTGACTCCTAGCCCTCACTCTACATTTTTTCCTTCCCCTCATGACAGCACCACATGAGAGAGGAGATCAGCCCAACAAAGACAGGAAACCTAAATAAATGGGTGTCACCTCTTCACCACAGTCAGTTAGGTTCCTGTCCTTGGAACCTGAAGCTGGAGTACCAGGAGTGGAAAAGCAGAAAAAGAATTACCCAGGACTGGCCTGGTTGCCTGGATGATTTGTTCCTTGACTGTAGGGCCGGTGTTGGATCCTCAAAGCACTGCTGGCCCAAGTAGCAGAGACCATACAATTAATGTTCCTATTTTTTCATAAAAATGTCAATTTTGGTTTAATTAAATAAAAAAATGTTGAAAATCCTTTAGAGAAGTACTCCTGCAAAATATTATTTTGCCTTTATAGTGAAACATAGTATATTTTTAAGGAATTATGTAAAAGTTTTTATATATGCCTTTTGTATACATGTTTTAGATGGTGTGCCATGCCTGGACAGTGTGCCATTTTGATTCCTTTCCCTCTGATGTAGCTCCTCTAATGCAGACTACATTTACCACAATGCCAGAATCGCATCACATTGCCCTTGCTACTATATATTGGCTGTAGCAATAGATAGGTAACATAAAGCAGATGTCCCCTGGTATATGCAGTAAAGTCTCAGTGTATCCTGTTAGGTGTCGAGTTACCGCCTCTGCACAGGGGGAATCTCGGGCCGTCTCTGCTGCGGTCTCCCATTCCTCTTCTGCCGCAATGGAGCCTGCTTAGCGGAGATGTCAGTTCCAGTGTTTGGCTCAGTCTCTCTCTGTGCATAGGGTTACTGCTGCTTTTCCAGCTTCTGCCATTGAAGCCAGTGCTGGGCAGTGGCGAGGAGACGCTTTTGGGACTAAGTCCTGCTTTTCCCTTTCTGAGCATGCCCAGGGCAAGATCTCCCGTTGGAGATCGAGGGTCACATGCTCAGATACTGCAGCAGATCCCATTAATCCTCCAGGAAGGTCCTGAAGGTGCTCAACTTCTGTGGCAGCCTCCCATTGGTCTTTCTGGGAAGGTCCTGTTCATGCTGCAGCTATAAAAGGTTCGCATGACCGCACGGCCATGCGCTAGTATAGACTTGTAAACCAGGGGTGTCAAACTGCATTCCTCGAGGGCCTCAAACCATGCGTGTTTTCAAGATTTCCTTCTCATTGCACAAGGTGCTGGAATCATTCTGTGCAGGTGATTAAATGATCACCTGTGCAATACAAGGAAATCCTGAAAACATGACCTGTTTGCAGCCCTTGAGGAATGCAGTTTGACACCCCTGTTGTAAACGTGTGTGTGTTGATGTGTGAAAGTCGTTCATTACTTATCCCCTCCCTTGTGTATGACTGCTCGCGTAAGGTGAATGATTGCTATCTAGCACCCGACTTAGCCATCAGCACGTAACACACAAAACAGCGTCTATTGCTGTGACCGCCAGTGCGGCTCCGTGTGCTTTCACAGCGCTTTCCTGAACCAAGCCTGGGTGGTTAGTGGCGTTCGCCAGTGCGGAACCGCACGCACTCTCGTGCATCTTTATTATTATTTATTTCACTCTGACACCCCAGTTGCGTTGTCGAGTGCAAGAGGTCTATTTGAACTCAAATCCTGTGTCTTGGGATAGAGTCCTGAGACTTCTTGCTTGCGCTCTTGGTGCGGTACCGCGGCCCTGTGATGCAACAGGGTTCGCTTCCTTCACACAGGGTGTAGTTAACCCGTGTGCGTATCCACATTGTACCGCCATATAGTCTGTCATTACTTGGCAGCAGGTTCCATCTCTGCACGGTGGACCCCGGGCTGCGAACGCACCTTACTCTATCTTTCTTATTATTTGGTGCGTTCCGCTAGCCCTAACAGTATCCTATGTGATGCATACACTAAAGTCTTATTTTATCCTTTGTAATGCAGTCTCAACCTGTCTAATCTACAACATCATTACTATAATATAAAAAGCAGAAATAATTTTCCACATTTAAGCTGTCTAAACATAAAACAGTCTTTGCTGCCGATAGCAACCAATCACCTTACATTGTACCAGCGCAGCATACAAAATGACAACTGCTCTATGACTTGTTGCTATGGCGCTTTCTACAATGAAAAACTTTACCCCGTAGACACCCTTTTGGCGGCCTCTACCCAGTCAATTAATTTATCCTGATTTGCACTTATGAGGAGAAAACACGCCCATACATGTGTCTGGAAATGTGCGAGAAGGAGGCGACAGGAGTACAAGGGGCCCTCGGAAGGTGAGTATATGTTTATTTTTTATTTTTTAACTTGTGACATACGTGGCTGGGCAATATACTACGTCACTGGGCAATATACTGCGTAACTGGGCAATATACTACGTGGCTCTGTGCTGTATACTACGTCACTGTGCAATATACTACGTGGCTGGGCAATATACTATGTGGCTCTGTGCTATATACTACGTGGATCTGTGCTGTATACTATGTCACTGGGCAATATACTACGTTACTGGGCAATATACTACGTGGCTGGGCAATATACTACGTGGCTGGGCAATATACTACGTGGCTGGGCAATATACTATGTGGCTGGGCAATATACTACGTGGCTCTGTGCTATATACTACGTCACTGTGCAATATACTACGTGGATCTGTGCTGTATACTACGTCACTGGGCAATATACTACGTTACTGGGCAATATACTATGTGGCTGGGCAATATACTACGTCACTGGGCAATATACTACGTGGGCTGTGCAATATATTACGTGGACATGCATATTCTAGAATACCCGATACGTTAGAATCGGCCCACCATCTAGTTGATAAATATAAAGATATATAATAGGTAAAACACAATAGGAAACCTATTGATGCAATAAAATCACCAAATGATAAGGAACATAGATACCAAGTACAAGAAATCCACTTGCCCTATAACAATCACATATAAGCAAGACCTCCTGACGAAACTAAAGCTGGTGGTGAAACGCGCATTGAGGTGCACAGTAGCCCATTTACTATCCCCAACATGGCCGCAGGTAATCTATTTGAATAGTAAATTTAGTGTATTATAGCTACTGTCTAGTTGTGTGGCCATAGGGTTGTGTTACACCCATTTCAATATACCATGAGAGTATCTAGCAGTGCATCTTAGTTACACATGTTATATCTGTTCACATAGTAATATATGGCTGGATGTTGTATGCAAAATAGATATGGTTGGCCACAGAATTATTATAGTGAATTTGAAGGTATAAATCTATTTAGTCCCCAATATATATTGCATATACTTTATTAAATCGTTGTATATATGTGCTTGTTATAGGGCATATGGTGTTCTTGTTTTCTGTAACTATGTCCCTTATCATGCAGTGATTTCATTGCATCAGTAGGTTTCCTATTTTCTTCTATTTATTAAGTATCTGTATATTTATTGATAACATTTGTTATATTTTTATACTTCATATCAAATTGATCCTTCTTGTCTCTGTAGGCTGAATTTTCAGTTTTGAAGGGATCTCTATATACTAGTATTTAGAGGAATGTTTTTGGTTATATAGAGATTGACATCTTGTGTACACATTAGCACATGTACTGCACTGGTTGTTTGACTAAAGATAAGATAACATGAGTGACCCAACTTCCTATAAAGAAGGTATAATGATGAGTAAGCAAATGTGCAATAAAGAAAAATAATCCTTTAAATAATTATTTAACCCCTTAAAGACCTAGCCACTTTGTACACTAATGACTGAGCCTCATTTTCGAAGTCTTACCAGTGTCACTTTATGTGAGAATAACGCTGGTATGCTTCTATGTATCCCAGCATGCTTCTATATATCCCAGTAATTCTGAAAATGTTTTTTTTTTCAGGACACATTGTACTTTATGCTAGAGGTAAATTTAGGTTGATATGTGTTTCTTTTTTTGTGAAAATATCTGAAATTTGATGAAAATTTAGAAAAATTTGTGATTTTCAAACTTTGAATGCTTATATCCCTAAACCAGAGTCATACCACACAAAATAATAATAATAAATACAATTTCCCATAAAATGTCCTTTCATTTCATTTTTATGTTAAAAGGGTTAAAATTTAGCAGAAATTTATAATTTTTTCAATATGGTCTAAAGCTGCTGCCTGTGTGCACACCAGGACTTGGAAATAAGAAGCGCTATTTGTTATTTGGAACATAAATTTGGCTGGAATACAGCAGACACCATGTCGTATTTGCAGAACCTCTGAGGTACAAAACAGCAGAAGTTATCTCATTTTGGAAACTAGACCCCTCAAGGAATTCATTTACGGGTGTGTTGAGAAATGTTAACCCATAGGTGCTTCACAAAACGTTTTAAAGTTTAGAGGTGAAAATGAAAATTACGTGTTTTTTTTTTTTGCTAAAATGTTGTTTAATTTTGTAACTTTCATCAGGGTTAAGAGGAGATAATTGACCTCATATTTTTTACACAATTTCTGCTGAACATGATAATACCCAACATGTGGTCAAAAACTGCTGTTGGTAGGGCTCGGAATGGAAAGAGAGCTATTTGATTCTTGGAGCGTAAATTTGGCTGGAATAGATTGTGAATGTCGCATTTGAAGATCCCCCGAGATGCCAAAACAGCAGAAGCCCCATACAAGAGACACCATTTTGGCCTACATCTAGGGGTGTGATTAGCATACTGAACCCACAGATGCTTTAATTGAACCCACAGAATTTTAAAACCTTCAACTGTAAAAATCAAAAATTGTTTGTTTTCCACAAAAATGTTGTTTTAGCCCAAAATGTTTCATTTTTGCAAGGATAGCTGTTATAAAAACAAATTGTTGTGCAATTTCTCCTGAGTACACAGATAAAATATATGTGGTCAAAATATACTGTTTGGGCACCTGGCAGGGCTTGGAAGAGAAGGAGTGCTTTGTGATTTATGGAGTGCAAAATTGTCGGGACGCCATATCGCATTTGGAGAACCGCAGAGGTGCTAAAACAGCAACAATCCACCAAATGTGACAACATTTTGGAAACAACACTCCTTAAGGAATGTATAAGGAATTTGGTGAGCATCTTGATCCCATTGTTGCTTCACAGAAATGTATAATATTAGCCTGAGAAAATGAAATATAACATTTTTCCAATGAAAATGTTGCTGAAGGTCCACATTTTTAATTTTCACAAAGGTAACAGGAGAAAATTGACCGAAAATGTTGTTTTGCAATTTCTCCTAAATGTGGGGATACCCCATTTGTGGACAGAAGCTCTTGTTTGGGTACACAGCTGGACTTGGGGCGGGGTGGAGCATCATTTGGCTTTTGGAGCACAATTTTTGCTAGAATAGATTGTGGACACCATGTCACAGTGACAGAGCCCTTGAAATGTTGAAAAAGAAGAAACTCCCACAAGTGGCCTCATATTGGAAAGTACACTTTGCAATGAATGCCCATAGGGGTGAAGTGAGCATTTTAAACCCATGGGGTCGTGGTGGAAGGAGCATTAGGCTTGGTGTGCAAGGTGTATGTAGGGTAGGTGGTAATGTTTGTGAAACCACTAGTGAACCACAACGTCACGTCCTATGTAAAGACACCTGACAACTTCTGTTGCTGGATGGGCTACTCCACTACCTTTCTTTGGCAGAAGCATAGCGGTACACCTTGTTGATGAGGCCCAAGAAGAGCACGTGCTTGAGTGGATGCCAAGCTTAGCTTCAAGTGGCTTCTCTTTTTCTTCCTCCACCTCAACATCACACCCAGTGCAGTCCATAGAGGTGGCATCAAAATTACCCTTGCTTCCCCCACATCCCAACTCTACAACCGTATAATTGACTGTACGGAACTACAGATGGGTGAGTCTGAATAGCTGTTCACACATTCTATGCCATGATCATCAGAAGTGCACTCAAAAGCTTCTCAGAATCAAGGGGAGGAAATCTCTGCACTGATGCCCAATTTTTTTTTAGCTTAGATCCGAGGAAGGACAAAGTAGGGTCCCAGCAGTATCTTGATCCTCATCATCAGATGTTAACCCCTGGGGGGGCATGATCCTGACAGGGAAGGAAGGGGAGAAGGGCAGCTCCAAGAGCGAGGAATGTGATAGCACAGAGGATGATGATTAGGTGGTAGATCCCAGTTGGCATGAACATAGAGGCACACAGCTGAGTAGGTCAGCAGAGGCGGAAGATGAGGAGGTTACACTGCGCCGTACATCACACATGTAGTAATGCAGCCACAATGAGCAATGTACCCTCAGCCACAACTGTGGCTGTGATCAGCAGCGTTTGTGGGTCTGCAGCTAGCAGGGGTGGCAAAGGTTGCCAAGCCTGGGCCTTTTTTGACACTGCAAAGGATGAGCCAACTCACGTAATCTGCCAACTTTGCAAAAAAAACTGAGTAGGGGTAAAAAGTGCAATAATTTGACTAGTACATGTATGACCCTTCTCATGCGCAATCAACATGCGTTACTCTGGGAATCCCACTGTGCTAAAATGCGGACCAGCGGACCTCAACAACCATCAGTCACCCGATCAACTGCATCTGCTGCTTTTTCCTCCTCCTCTGTTACCGTGCCACATATTGAGACACAGGTCTCCGACCGCAGACCCTGGGGTTCCTTTCCCTCTCCATAAGGGTAATACTTGAAGAACTAATGAAGCCATCTTTATCTTCAGTCGCATATTTTGTATGATATTTTTACTTAAACCGGACTATGTGGCTTCAAAATATTTTGTGTTGACCTGTTACGATGCTCTTTTATATATATATGTGATGCATTTCTGCAATTATATGCTATCGGTGATTTGTGGAGGGATATGGCTATTAAGGTGTTAACCTTTATGGTGTTAGGGTGTTAATGTTATTTTGTATTTAATATCTATTAGAAGGGCGTAGTCTTTGTCACATATATGCGGGGGTATGACGCGCTTGTAGTTTGTGTGTCTTTATCAGTTGTATCGTAATTGTGTAGATGTTTACCTCTTGCTGGTTTGTGGAGGCGCATGGCGCGCATGTGCTGTGGCGTCGCTGTGGGGAGGCGCTCTTCTGTTGTAGTGCGTTGCTCTGGTTACCTGCCCAGTCACATGACCGGAGCATGTGGTCAGATGACGCGCACACTGAGCGCGGTCTCCACGGTGATGTCGCATCATGGCGTCAGTGCGCCGCTGTACACGTGCCAGCAATGAGTTGTTTAAGTATGGATATATAAAGACTGTAGCAGCAACGCCACCTTACCTCCTGACGAAGCTGTGGATACAGTGAAATGCGCATCGAGGTGTGCTCTGACTGAGTGATCCCCCTTTTTTGGGTTAAACATGACTTCAGGTAATGATTATCTTATATGTTAGTATTGCCAGCCACATGGTAATTGAGGATATTATTATCCCTTATATTGGGCAAGGTAAATATCGCCATATATCCTGCATGTCAGCCGTAATATTGGCAGTATTGTGGTACTAGGCATATGGATTGTTACATCTTTTCCAGATATGCTGTGTAGTGGGGAGTCACATCAGTCTTCGGCTCTGTTATGACCTTGTACTTATTTTAATATAGTATCTCACCAAGTTGTAACATTTTGTGTGTTGATTTTAAACTTTTCATAATAAAATATTTGCTACTCCATATGTCTTGGAATGCCCAATGATTTCAGGACAAACCTCTACATTTAACACTTCCTCCACTACTTCTGCCTCCACCTCTATCTCCTCTAGGGCCTCCACCTGCACCCTCAACCTCAGCCTTAATGATACGTGTGTTCCAAAAGTGGACAGCAAATCCCCACCACCTTTGTACTTCACAGCCAGGGCTCAACACAATCAGACAGTGTTAAAATTGATATGGCTTGGAGATCGCAGTCATACAGCTGAAGAGTTGTGGACAGCTCTTCAGGCTGTGTTTGAGCAATGGCTGTCTCCGCTGAACCTGCATCCAAGGAAGGCTGTGTCCGATAATGGTGAGAACCTGGTGGCGGCCCTATAGCGAGGCAAGCTCACACAAGTGCCTTGCATGGCTCACGTCCTCAACCTGGTGGTACAGCATTTTCTCTGCCACCATCCTTGCCTGGGTGAGTTGCTGCAGAAAACACGGAAGCTCTATGCCCACTTCCACAGTTCGCACCCCTCAGGACATCGACTTGCATCAATGCAGAGGTCTTTGTCCATGCCAGTTAACAGGTTGATAGTTGATATGCGATATGCCGACATGGTGGAATTCCACTCTGCACATGTTGTAGCAACTGTGGCAGCAGCAACGAGCCCTCAAGCAGTATGTCATGTCATATAGCCTGGGCCAACGCAGTACAGATGTGGCGCATATCACGTTTATGGTGTGGGCACAGATTAAGGACCTCTGCACCCTTTTGCAAAGTTTTGAAATGTCTACTAGATGGTTAGCGCTGACGCATCACTATTCTGATCATCTATATGTTGGAGCAAACTTTGAATAGCCAGTGGGATGGTGGTCCAGAAGAAGAGGAGGAAGAAGAGAGGGATGCTGAAGGGATAACATTGTTTCAAAGTTCCAGACTGTCATCACACAGGCGGGTGCCAAGTGAGGGTGGATTATTGTGATCGAGGAGGGATGTGTCACGGGGGTACTGGGTAGACTACAGCTGATTACCCGGGCCCCTGCAATATCCCTCAAACTCTCCCAGAGTTTACACTGAAGGTGTGCATGTCTGGGCCACCAGGCCTGACCCTGAGTCCTGTTTCAGTACTAAGCTGAAACCTCCAACCGCCACCCAGTGATAAGACCAATGCCCAGCGAGCCTGCCTGGGGGACAGACACTTGGCTGACTCCAAATAAAGCAAATTCTTATGGTCGGTAATATCAGTAACCTGGTGAACCGACCCCTGCAAAAAGTGTTGCCATTCCTCAAAAGCCAACTTGATAGCCAACAACTCCCTGTTGACGATATCGTACTTACAGTACTTACGTTTGGCGGGCGACAGTTTCTTGGAGAAATAGGTGCATGGACGCAACTCGCTCAAGGATGAGCCTTGAGACAGCACCGCCCCCACTCCAACCTCAGACGCATCGACTTCCACCGTAAATGGTTTCGATACATCTGGTTGCACCAGAATGGGAGCTGAAGCAAAACTGTTCTTCAGAAACTCGAATGCGCACAGAGCAGGCTCAGACCAGGCGGAGAAATCGGTGCATTTTTTTGTCATGTCAGTGAGCGGTTTAGCAACGGTAGAAAAGTTTTTGATAAACTTTCTATAATAGTTAGAAAACCCAAGGAACCGCTGGAGCGCTTTTAGGTTATCAGGCTGTTCCCAATGCAGCACCGCTTGCACCTTAGCGGCGTCCATTTTAAACCCAGACGCGGACACAATATAACCCAAGAAAGGCAACTCCTGAACCGAAAATACACATTTCTCCAATTTAGCATAGGGCTTATTCTCTCTGAGTAGCTGTAACACCTGCCTAACATGCTCTAAATGAGTATCACGGTCGCATGAATAGATGAGAATGTCATCAAGGTACACAATAATGAATTTTCCCAGGATATGAGAGAACACATCGTTTATGAAATGTTGAAATACAGCAGGCGCATTTGTCAAACCAAATGGCATCACCAGATTTTCAAAATGACCCTCAGGAGTATTAAAAGCCGTTTTCCACTCATCCCCTTGACGGACTCTTATGAGGTTGTACGCCCCCCTGAGGTCAAGCTTAGAGAACCACCTAGCACCAGCCACCTGATTGAACAGATCGGGTGTCAGGCATAGGGTATGGGTCACGAACCGTAATCTGGTTTAACTCCCTGAAATCCAGACACGGGCGTAAACCGCCATCTTTCTTCTTAACGAAGAAGAACCCTGCTGCCACAGGTGAGGACGAAGGCCTGATGTGCCCTTTGCTCAGACTCTCAGCGATGTAGTCTTTTAAGGCTTGCCTCTCAGGACCAGAGATGTTAAACATCCTAGCTTTCGGCAATTTGGCCCCTGGTTTTAACCTAATAGTGCAGTCATAGGGATGATGTGGTGGCAATTCTGAACAACCCTTCTCAGAAAACACATATGCGAAATCCAGCAGAGACTCAGGAATGCTTGGAGTCACAGCGGACACACACGTGGCCAGGCAATTCTCCTGGCAGAATCCGCTCCACTGGATGATGTCCTGGGTTTTCCAGTCAATCACCGGGTTGTGCATAGCCAACCATGGAAAGCCCAGAACCATTTGTGCAGGCAGATTACTGAGCACCCTACATGTAACTTGCTCCGAATGTAGGACCCCAATGTGGAGTTTATCCTCAGCCACAAACTCAGTAATCTCCCCCTGTGGGAGAGGAGCGGCATTGATGGTGACCACCCGGATAGGATGAGGCAGTTTTTCGATCCTGAAACCGGCTGTGCGCGCAAACTCCTCATCAATAAGATTAGTGGCAGAACCACTATCCATAAACACAGTGATTGGCAGCTTTCTGCCAGCGACCATAACTTTGGCAGGGAGCATGCATTGAGAAACCACAATGGAGGATATGCATAAGTTCAGATTGGCCTCCTCCACACCCTCTGAGCTTAGTAGTTTTTCTGCCATTGCACTTTTCTTAGATAGCAGAGGACAATTATTAACATAATGACCAGTTTTACCACAGCAAAAACAGGCTCTCTGCTTTCTGAGCAAAGGGGCATGATGCTTCACATGTGACACCCCAGCGATTTGCATAGGCTCCGTGGGCTCACCTGCAGCAACCTCACGTGTACCTACGCTCTCTCCCATAGGCAGCATCTCTTGCACCCCCTGACGCAGACGGTGATCAATGCAGATAACAAGACTCATAGCGGATTCTAGAGAAGCAGGAGTCTCTTACATCAGAAGGGCTTTTTTAACCCTTCCTGAAACCCCATGAACAAACTGACTCAGCAGCGCGGGATCATTCCACTGTGTATCCACCGCCCAGCAGCGAAATTCAGAACAGTAATCCTCCGCCATACGCTCCCCCTGGCGGATAGTGCTAATTTTAGATTCTGCTAGACCCATTCTGTCAGGATCCTCATAAATGAGTCCAAGAGCAGAAAAGAAACTCTCCACTGAGTTATATGCAGTAGAATCAGATAGTAAAGAAAACGCCCATGCTTGAGGATCCCCGTTCAGTAATAAGCCCACACGCTGAGCCTCATTACCTGAGGAGATCGGGCGCATACGAAAATATAGTTTACAAGATTCACGAAAAGTAACAAATTTACTGCGTTCCCCAGCAAGCCTTTCAGGTAAAGGAAACTTTGGCTCAGCAACTCTGCCTGCAGATTCAGCTTGCACATTAGA